>NC_134265.1:157101489-158301489 GCF_031893055.1 Leptodactylus fuscus
TACTAAACCATATCGATATATATAAATTGGTCAGAGTACCTTCATTTTTATACCTGGAAGCCAAGCATATGCCTTTTAACAGGATTGAGTTAAGTGTCAATGGAACCCCCACATTCTCCAGAATGGAGGTAATTCTCAGCTTCATTGGAGTGGCAAACACTCATGTACCATGCACTCCATTCAAGTCTATAGGACTGCTGGGGATAAGAGTTTTTTTGCTACCGTTTTCAAAAAAATGTTTGCCCAAAACCACCACCAGAAAAATTCAACCAACAATGAAGAAATTTTATCAAGATTTAAGCAAATTTCCATATTTGACAATGCTATAAAAAGAATAAAAAGAAACTTGCAGATTCCCTAATCTCAACCTGCAATGGTCACGGCAGCATTCAGTCGCTCTGTCAGGAGCCATTAGTTAGATCAGCCCCTTCTCTATATGTGTCAGGAATGATGAAAAACAAGACCCCAACACAGAGAGGAGAAGGGTATTCCCTGCCCGTGTCAAAATGACTGAGAAAGTGGAGGTTCCTGGTCCATGGGACTGGCACTGAATCTGGGGCACTGATGCAGGTTTTATATATAAAGGATATTAGTATATTTTACTAAGTTCATTGAAAAAAAATATGCACCCATTACAAAAACACTATAAAACTACACGAAGATAAATAAACATAATTCTGCAAATACATAAAAAATACTAAAAAAAAACTAGATACATACAGTGACTAGATCTTGCAGCCGCATTGTAACCACGTACTACGGTCACTCTCAAAGATTCAGCCTATTAGGGTTGCTATGAGTTGGTTGCTGTGCAACAGTAAGAGTATACAAAGCTTGCAAAACAATTACAGTTTATTAAACCAATGTAAACCTTCTACACCGGCGACTAGAAAAGTCTTGTCTTTTCCAGACTCTACCACTTTAATAAAAATTAAACAAAAAAAAAAAAAAAAAAAACCTTTGGAGCTCATGTGCTCAATGCAGAAAGCTTTAAAATGAATATGTATGAGCATCTGCTACAAGGAAAGTAGCAATATAAGTAGACTCCAACCATGCCAACCAGCTCAATAAATATATTTAAAGGATGTCAAAACTTTCAGATTGGAAGGATTTCTCTCTCTTTTTTTTTTTAATACACTCAAGTACGTTGTTAAAATCTTTTCTGTTTGAAAACTCATTTTGAAGACAAAGTAAATTATAATTATTATTTTTTTTTTTTTTTTTAAAAAAAAAACCTTAGCAAATCAAAGAAACCCCCGAAAGGTACAACATGTTAAAATCCAATCCAGCTATACCTTGCAGGGGTGAGTACAGCTATGAAATATAGTAGCAGTGACAGGAAATAAAGAAGAGGCATTGTGAGGTGGCACCGGAGGCGCTGAGCCGCTGTAAAGAATGGCTGACAAGTTTCAGACTCGTTGTCCTTTATATCACAGGATTTAGGGCTGTAAATATACGGTAAAATGCGTTGTGTACCAAGCAATACTTAGTATTTGGAAAGCCAAAACCAGGATAAGGTGCAAAACAAAGAAGAGGTACAAACGTTTCTATCATACTTTTTCTCTGTAGGCGGCACATACTGATGTAAAATACTGACCAAACTTTGACCATGTGAAAGAAGCCTATTTGTTGCAAACACCAGGTTGTTCTTTGCACTGTGCTTCCTTGGGGTTGGCATAAGAGCTCTGATCACAAAAAGATTTCTGCATTATCCGCAAAGTTGCCTCATCCTTCATTATATATGCAACAGAATTAAAGCAGGTTGTATATGTGAATACACCGTTTTATGTATATACATCCATATACTACTATCTAAGCACAAACTGGTGAAACATGCATGATAAAGATAATTTTTAGCATCTGTTGACATAAACACATAAATGCCAGATCCCAAGGTTTTCTACCAGAACACTGCCAAGAGTATCTCAGTACCTCTGTTAGCTTTCCTTTTTCCCATAGTGCATCATGATAGCCCCCTTTCCAAGGTAAGCAACATGCACACAACAAACTGGCATCAGCAGCTGCTTCTTTTTTACATTGAAGCTGAAGCCTTTCTTTCTTATGATCCACTGGGGTCTTAATTCTCTTAAACCTACTATGTGCCTTTCCATATCAAAAAACAGTGGCATACACTCACCGGCCACTTTATTAGGTACACCATGCTAGTAACGGGTTGGACCCCCTTTTGCCTTCAGAACTGCCTCAATTCTTCGTGGCATAGATTCAACAAGGTGCTGGAAGCATTCCTCAGAGATTTTGGTCCATATTGACATGATGGCATCACACAGTTGCCGCAGATTTGTCGGCTGCACATCCATGATGCGAATCTCCCGTTCCACCACATCCCAAAGATGCTCTATTGGATTGAGATCTGGTGACTGTGGAGGCCATTGGAGTACAGTGAACTTATTGTCATGTTCAAGAAACCAGTCTGAGATGATTCCAGCTTTATGACATGGCGCATTATCCTGCTGAAAGTAGCCATCAGATGTTGGGTACATTGTGGTCATAAAGGGATGGACATGGTCAGCAACAATACTCAGGTAGGCTTTGGCGTTGCAACGATGCTCAATTGGTACCAAGGGGCCCAAAGAGTGCCAAGAAAATATTCCCCACACCATGACACCACCACCACCAGCCTGAACCGTTGATACAAGGCAGGATGGATCCATGCTTTCATGTTGTTGACGCCAAATTCTGACCCTACCATCCGAATGTCGCAGCAGAAATCGAGACTCATCAGACCAGGCAACGTTTTTCCAATCTTCAATTGTCCAATTTCGATGAGCTTGTGCAAATTGTAGCCTCAGTTTCCTGTTCTTAGCTGAAAGGAGTGGCACCCGGTGTGGTCTTCTGCTGCTGTAGCCCATCTGCCTCAAAGTTCGACGTACTGCGCGTTCAGAGATGCTCTTCTGGCTACCTTGGTTGTAACGGGTGGCTATTTGAGTCACTGTTGCCTTTCTATCAGCTCGAACCAGTCTGGCCATTCTCCTCTGACCTCTGGCATCAACAACGCATTTCCGCCCACAGAACTGCCGCTCACTGGATGTTTTTTCTTTTTCGGACCATTCTCTGTAAACCCTAGAGATGGTTGTGCGTGAAAATCCCAGTAGATCAGCAGTTTCTGAAATACTCAGACCAGCCCTTCTGGCACCAACAACCATGCCACGTTCAAAGGCACTCAAATCACCTTTCTTCCCCATACTGATGCTCGGTTTGAACTGCAGGAGATTGTCTTGACCATGTCTACATGCCTAAATGCACTGAGTTGCCGCCATGTGATTGGCTGATTAGAAATTAAGTGTTAACGAGCAGTTGGACAGGTGTACCTAATAAAGTGGCCGGTGAGTGTAAGTTCCCACTGCTTCTTACCGCAGACTTCTTCATGGTTAAAACCATCAACAAAGACACATGAAGTCTGTTAATGTGTTAAGCACTGCGCCCTAATCCTATACATTCAATGTGAAGCAGAAAAAAATCCACTTCAAAACCCCTACCAAAAAGAGCTTGTAAAATGAATAGCTGTCTCCAAAGTCTGCTTAGAAAAGGAGGGTTTTTTTTCTGCTTCACAAGAAAAGCAGTGTGAACATATCCTTACAATTGCATTGAGGTTGCCTGGATCACCGAACCAAACTCCTATACACTAGGAGTCAATCCACTTATAAGTGTCAATGAACTCACAGTCAGGAAATAGATAATCTGTCATGGCAGCTCACTACACCCAGGTAACCCTCGCCATCCTGAAGCACATGAAATATTTTTATTGGACACTTGCTGATTCAAAGACATCATAAGGGCAATTATTCTTTTTTTGTGATTGTCCATAGAATAGGTGGTCCATGCCCTAAATCTGAAGAAGTCCCCCATTATGATTCCTTGTTCTGAACTCAGGCCAAACAATCTTTTCAAATTCTGAATGGATGTATATTATAAGATGGATACCATTGCACAATTTGTCAGACACATTTCTTCAACTGTACTGTTGAAACAGTGCTCGAAAAGAAAGCATTCCATTTTACGCCTGTGTAAGCACTGCAAACTTCTGGACTGCATGTTATATAAGCTGTTAGCGCTGTCAACGTTTGATCTCAGACAGACAACAATTTCGAGCACAAAGCAATGGGCACAGTTATTTAAGACTTTACCAGTGTGGCAGCAGTTGAGGATTATCATTGTCAGGCTTAAATTACAGGAACATGGACTCAGCTACTACAGGGGAAAAGCTCCAAATACGTATCTCCTAATTATTATTTTTCTCTATTCTTATATTTGTGTAGGGAGCTGTGCACATTAGGAGGCTTTATCGCTGTGCAGAGATAGCTCCTGCTCCTCACACAATATTGCTTGGGCTCCCTCATCAGTCATTTGTCTGCCAGCATGGCCCATGTAATGAATTCTTCCTCCCACCTGCATTAGTGACTGAACATTGTTGCACGCCATACAAATGACAGCAAAACGAGAGAAATGGGGAGTGGAAGGAGACCTCACAAACATATTGCATGCAGCGCTAGCAGAAACAGACCACAATGCCTAGAGAATTAACCATGAGCAGGTTAAAAATCAAACTCTGTCAACTTGAAAATTCAGGGTTGGCAGATTTTCTTATTTATCTGTAAGAAACACTTTATAGACCTATAAGAATCTGAGATTTCTAATGTTGCTCGCAGTCCTTTTAATGATAACCTATCTCCAGAATGGATCATCAATAAGTGATCAGTGGGGGGCCAGATATCTAGGATCCCTGAGCGGCTGTTTGATAGGGCCACAGTGCTCCTATTAGCAGAGAAACCTATTCATTCCTTACATCACAAGCCATCTGTTTCATAGCAGCCGTGTGATGTAATTGGAACTTTATCCTGTACTCTTCTATGGAATGAGGTTGTAATGACATCATAGGGCCACTAGGACACAGATAGTGTGCCAAGTAAACAGTGAAGAGGTCATGGTGCACACAGGAGCGCCACAGGTGAGCAACAGGGGTTCCTGGTGTCAGCTATTACTGATGACCTACCCCCAAGACCTATCTGCAAAATGCAATGAGATGGTTCTCTAGTGGATTTGTGAGAATTAAACACACATCCAAGCAGCAAGTTACCATACACTATTATAACTGCCGTTATATGGGACTTTCTTACGGCCCAGTACTTTTGGTTTACAGTCACTATGACTTTAACTATTTAAGGCTGAAGCCCCACATCACGGAAATGCAGCTTTTTTTGTTGCAGATTTTGTTGCGGTTTTTTGAGCCAAAGCCAAGAATGGCTACAAAAGGAATGGGAAATATATAGGAAGTTCTTATACTTCTCCCTTCTGCTCAGTCCACTCTTGGTTTGGCTCGAAAAACCGCAACAAAATCTGGAACAAAAAGAGCTGCATTTCCACAAAGTGGGGATTCAGCCTTAGTATGGGTTTCCATGAGGGTCATTTTAGCAGATAAACAGTGCTGTGTTTTGGATTAAATCAGTGACAGTGACTATAGTACAGATGTACACAGCCCAACACACACTAATAATTCATAACTGTATAAAAATGTTAAAAAACAAAACACTGCAATAAACAAGTTTGTAACTTTTTAAACTGGAGTCAGAACAATAATTGTCACAACTGTCATTGATGCACTTCCCATGCCACTTTCATGAAAGAGACGTAGGAGTTGCAGTAGATTTTATATCATTTACTCCCGTTAGCAGGTGCAAATGATCACTGAAATCTACGCAAGCTACAACGCGATTCCAGCACAGGCGTGTGGGCTGGTGGAGGAGCCACTACATTCATAAGCCAGCTCTTCTGCTGGCACCGGGTGTATGATGAATGGCATTCAATATACCAGTCTTCATAAATGTGTCCCAAAAAGGTTTTCATTTTTTTCACTTTTGCTATTTTTCACTCACAAAAAATATGTCTGTGTGCATAACACAATACAGTATATCACAAAAAACTCTTTTTTATATACAAAAAAGCTCCACAAGTACATAGAGACCCGGAGCAAATAGTAGAATTTACAATTTTTGTTTGAGCAAATGTTGCTTGAGTCTTTTATAAAGCAATGAATCTACAATTCCATTTCATTTGAAAACATGTATTCAGAAGAATAATAAACAATATCTGCAGCTTACAAAATCATAAGCTAGGAAACATTACCTGTCTGATATTAACCCATGGCGTGGAGAGATAAGAAAAGTTTTACTTTATTTTAGATACCCTCAATTCACTACCAGTATATTTAAATCCCTGGATAATTAATAGTTAAACACTTTTTGCAAACATAAATAGTTAAACATTTAGCAGATTCTCCAACCTTCTTAGTGGTGACAGTCTATTGTCTTGACCGCTTGCCAATGGATATGACCATGATTGCAGGAACTTTTTATGGTCTGGCATGGTCAGAAATCCAGCCATGATGTCCTTATTGTGGCCAGATTATCTTCTTGTGCAGAAGCACAGTGAAAGTCATAACCGGTGCATGCAAGACAACCTGTCCTTAGTAAGGAAATCATGGCTGGGTTTCTGACAAGTGCCAGGCCATATAAAGTTCCTGTATTCATGGTCCTATCCATTGGCAATGAAGAAGAAAGACTGTCAGAACTAAGAAGGTTAAAGAAAACATTTTTAATTGCTTATATCTGCAAAAATACATATTTACTGCAATTATAGATCTATTCATGACAGATTCCTTTGACACATTGGTGAGCGTAATTAATATATGCCTTGGAGATGCCGAGTCCCTCTCTGTTACTTCCCTGCAAGCTTGAATACTTCTGTGCAGATGCAGCAAGTCTGTCTACTATAAAGTAATGGGAGAAAGGATTTATGCAGAATACATCAGTCTATGCCCCAGACCTTTCCATAATTATCAGACTTTTTCCTGTTCTTATATAGAGAAGTGTTGGACCCCGCTCACCAGTCATCACAGTCAGCATTCCTATAAGCAAAGTTCCTGTGACACTACAGTAAAGACTATAGAAAAATGCATAGAAAACAACACGAAAGCACAAAAGCTTCATAAAAAGAAAAAAAAAAAAAAAAAAAAGACCAATCCTGGAACAACAGAAATGTAGTAATAAAAGGATATTCCAATCTCAGTATTCCACAGGATATACCTTTGGGACCCACATGTACTTCAATAATAGGGCCCCATTTCCAGCCAAAAGTGAATGAAAAGAGAACTTGCATTTACTTATACAAAATTTCTGAAAATAGCTGAGGATGCTACCTATTCAGTTAGAGAGAACATACTGTGCACTGTATAACGGAATTCAATGTGTAAATCACCTCTCACCTATCCAAACCAGTACCCTGCCTCACATCGGTGAGGGGAAATAACTCCAAATAGCTGTCCTTTTGAAATAGTTCTTCTGGTTTGGCTTTTCTTTTTTAACATGAAGGAAAACTTATTTCCATATTCCTGTCCCAGAATTCGTAGAAGAGCATGCAATGCGGCCTACAAAGGCGACATCTCCCTAAGGAGACATCTTCCAGAGTGTTAAACAATGAAGCAATAGTGCTACAAGCTCCTAACCTACCCCTAGCAGTGACTGAAGACAGCCATCATGGTATTAAAGACGAGCAGTCTGCTTTTCTAAGGTGTCTGTTTTAGTATATACTCTTATTCCTCATGAAAAACTGACAACTGGGTGTTACTATTCCCCTTGTGAAGACGTGCGCCCCTGCTCTGTCTAATACTGTTAACACTCATTGGATAGTGTCAGAGTGTGCAGGGGTACGTCCCCAATTGGTAACAGCCAGAAAAGTCATTCAGAAATTTCTAATGGAAACAACAGAGGAACGGTACATCCAGTTCCAAGAAAAGATAAGCCAGAATTGTTATATGTTTAGAAATACAGGTGTTTATGCTGAAAAAGGCACGTCAGGAGAAGTGACAACTCCTCATTAAACTCAGACACAATGCAATAGTCCTGAATACATGTGCATCTGTTTTCACAATAGAAATTTAAACTGTAACTAGATGTTCAGAAAACTTTGGATATCCTGTCAGTATATGTGTCATTAATATATTTTGTAACATATTTTATTAACCCTGCTGTTCTGTTCGCATTTGCTATACACTTGTACTGTTCCCGGGTCAATATGACCCGACCTATTAATTCTTGATTTTTAGCTACTCTAATTGTTTTATTTGAATACTTTTTTCATTGAAATACTGTGTGTGAACATGTTTGATTATAAACAAAAGAAAAATTTAAATTCAAACTTAATTTTTTATTTTTTTTTCATAAAAAGGTTACACAGGCTTTTTGCAATTATCTTCGATTGTTGACATTCTGCACACAAATAATAAAGAAGCTTTAGGGAGCATGCAGGGTTTTTCTGTCCGCTTGAGAAGTCGGACATCTTCTCTTGCGGACAGGGAAGGACGGGCACGGAGTGCAAAAGAACGCACCCGATGCCCATTCAAGTGAATGACAGGTGTCACGGACACATCTAGTGTCCGCTCCTAGTGTCCGTGACAGATTTTGAGCGGACACTAGGCGCGGACACTACATGTCGGACACCGACGGTAGTGTGAACGCCCCCTTACATTACTATTACTAAAACATGAAATTTATCTTTTTGAAAACAAATTTTATAAATCAACAAATGAAAAACCATAAAAACTTCAACCATTTTAGAAAGAAAAAAGAAAAAACTGAACATGTTCATGCGTTTTTACACTGAGCACAATAATTTTTTTTTTTTTCTTATGGTAGAGTTGGAAGGGACCTCAAGGGCCATCGGGTCCAACCCCCTGCGAGTGCAGGTTTTCCTAAATCATCCCAGCTATATGTTTATCCAGATTCCGCTTGAAGATTTCCATTGATGGAGCGCCCACCACCTCCCGTGGCAGCCTATTCCACTCTCTCACTACCCTCACTGTCAGAAAGTTTTTCCTAATGTCTAATAATAAGACACATGTCCTTTACACAGATATTTTGAACATCCAGCACATGTCAGATTAGTCTTATTGTCACAGGAAGATGGACAGAAGCTCCATCTCTTCCTTTTTTTGCTGGTAGCTGTGCTGGTGGAGGCCGTGGATGTGGAGTCTCTTTCTTCAGCATGCTGGACACTTTTTACAATGGCTGTTGCTCCATCACTTCTGGGGGTCACTTTTCTGCTCTCAATAGATGGCCTCACCAGGGATTTTCCCAATTCCTCAAGAAATAATCTTCTTTTATGCAGCTTATTCCGCTTCCAATCGGGGTCGATTTCTCTCCATAAGACAAATGCATTGTATGCAGAAACGTCCAGTATGTTATAAAATAAAATCATTGGCCACCGATTGGTTTTGCGTTTGCATGTATATGTTGATATTACTTGGTCTAAAGTATCAACTGCTCCCTTTGTGGCATTATAATCCAAAATAATGTCAGGCTTTCTGTCTTCTCTATCACTTACGGCATTGTCATGGTGCATTGTGCTCATGAGAATTACCTGTTTGGTTTTTGGAACATAAGAAACAACAGTTGTATTTCCAGAAAAATAAAAAGTAGAACTGTACACCTCTCTCTTGCTAAGAATACCTTGCGGTAGTTCAGGTTTGTTTTTTCTCATAGTACCCAGCATGGTAAGTTGTTTTTTCTTCAACATCTGGCCTAGTTGATAGGATGTAAAAAAGTTGTCACATGTGACATTTTGTCCTTTTAGTCCATGAGTCAAATCTAGAACAACACGCATACCCTGATTTTTTTCAGGTCTTTCATCAGGGGCTTTTCCTGTATACACTTGAACATTTAGAGCATATAAACTTTTGCTGTCGCAAAGTGTCCAGATCTTGATGCCATATTTTGCTGGCTTACTTGGTATATATTGTCTGAATGGGCACCTACCTCGGAATGCTACCAGTTGCTCATCAACAGTTACATTTTCACCACTGTTATACAATTTTGGTAGAATCTCTACCCATTGATTCCAAACATTTCTAATAGGGGCTAGTTTATCTTTAGCTCTTCTTTCCATTCTATCTGGTTTAGAATCAAACCGCAGTACTCTCGAAATGTCATGAAACCTTTCAGGACACATTGTAGCTCTAAATATGTGGCGACCGGTTTCGCAATTCCACAAACTTTTACCCTTTGAATGATAGACAACCAGTCTCCTCTCTCACAAACAGACTAGATAATTACTTGCTTACTGATAAGAACAGTGAAACCACCACCATTTGGGGATGAAGTACACATAAAAAAACATAACTTTTGCAGTCAGAAATAATAAAAGACCTGTAGAACAGTATAAAATGCCATTGGGTCATATTGACCCGAACAGTACAAGTGTAACAATCAGCGTGTAGCAAAAAGTAAACAAAAAACCCCCACAAAAACAAAAAAAAAATGTAGAGCTCCACAAATGAGAAAAAGTCAAGGAACCACTAGTTTCAAATCCTCATTAAAAAAAATCTGCAGGGTCTCAAAAATCATTTCGGGTCATATTGACCCGAACAGAACAGCAGGGTTAACACATTTTGGCTCCTTTCTGTGAAATCCTGCATTATGTTTATTATTTCCAGAGATATCACTGGCTGAGAACATAGTCAGGATTAGGATATTTATGCTATATAGAGATAACTATCCCAATCCCAACTGTGTTTTCAACCATTGATAACTCTGGAAATCATACAGGTAGAATCTTCTCTTTTATATGACACCAAAAGCAAGTTTCTACAATTTATATTGCTTGAGAAATAGCTGTTTGAAGTCATCCTTCTCCACTCTCGTTTTCTCTTCACTTCACACAAGCCCATACACAGTGAGAAAATGAGAAGCGGGGACAGTTCTCAGTACAGAAGGAAGGGAAAGAATGAAAAAATTCAGGATTTCACAGTAAGGCCCCATGTTGCAAACACACAGCATTTTACAGTACCCCAACCAAACTTTGCAGACAAAAAAAATCAGCTGTGGATAACTGTGTTTTCAAAAACACTTGCATTTGGCAGAATGTCAATTATACCTGCGGAAACACTGGTGTTTTTCACATAGGTATATTAGGGGCAGAAAGTGAAGGAGAAAACTTTGCAAAATCACAATGAAAAACGCTGTGAGTTTCTGCAATTTTTTTTTTTTTTTTTGATGCACGTCACTATATGGGGCCATAGCCTTAGGCCCCACATTGTGAAAACACAGCTTTTCTGAGCCAAAGCCAGAAGTGGATTGAGCAGAAAGTAGAAGCATAAGAGCTTTCTATATATTCCCCATTTCTTTTGTAACCACTCTTGGCTTTGGCTCATAAAATCACAGCAAAATCTGCAACAAAAAAAGCTGCGTTTCCGCAATGTGAGGCTTTAGCCTAAGGAGACCAAAATTTGTTAATAAATTATATTACAACATTTATTAATGACACAAATCCTGCCAGAAAATGAAAAGTTGCCCGAAAATTTAGTCACGCTAAGGGTGCCTTCACACGGAGTTACACTCCGTGCTTTTTGTCCATTTTACACGTGTAAAAATACACGTGCAAAATGTAGTTAGCCATTGAGTTTAACTCGCGTCTTTTTGCGCGTGTCATTTTGCGCGCGCAAAAAGACGCGCGTTAAAAAAAAAGCCATTGAACTCAATGGCTAACTACATTTTACACGTGTAAAATGCACCCTTAAAATGCACCCTTAGACACCAGTGGAGAAAATGTATCAAAACACTTATACCAAAAATGATGTCTTTTTGTTTTCTTTTGCCCCCAAACAGCACATTCCTAAAAAGTGGTGTGGCCTCCTGCTGCCTAGCAGATTATCATTTACACCAGAAGCTGGCATGCAGTATAGAACACATCTATGCCAGCTCCTGTCTGGCATTGACTTGATTTTCTTGCGCACAGAGGTCTAATTTATTAAGAGGAATATGGCTCTTAAGAAATTAGATTCCAGCACACAGGGGATGAAAATCTGGCATAGGAAACATCCGTATTGATGATTCTCTCCTATTATGTCTATACAAAATTTTTATATTAAATGTTTAACTTCGGATTTAAAAATAAAGTCCATAAATGTGTCCAGACACAGACAACATAAAACATGAGAGCTGTGAACAAAAGGATATCCTATGTCTTTCTAATTAGAACCTTTGCTCTGATCTACACCGATTAGATGTGTGAATTTCAGAGGGAATCCTACCACAAGGCACAGATGTGATTTTACTTACTTTCAGGAATGGCACTTCTCATTAGGCTCGAAGAAAAGACAGATGGCTGGCAAAAAAGGGAAAAAAACTACATCTTTACAGGTAGTGAGTGATACAAAGCAATACATCATCCTGGGGTCAAAATCTCAGCAAAATAATGATATTTACAAGGAAGAAAAACGCCCCAAGGCTAAAGGCCCACCTTACAGAAATGCAGCTTTTTTGTTGCAGATTCTGGTGCAGTTTTTTGAAACAAAGCCAGGAGTGGAAAAAATATTAGTATTTCTTATATATTTCCCATTCCTTTTGTAGCCATTCTTGGCTTTGGTTTGAAAAACCGCAACAAAATCTGTAACAAAAAAAAGCTGCTTTTCCGCAATGTGGGGCCTTAGGCTAATTCTTGCCACTTTTGTCAGGCTGGAAACAGCATTGTGAAACAGTAATGGTGATATTTAGTAGAGTGGTATTCCCATAAAGAAATGCCATAATCTACTGATGGGCTAGGGAGTGAGCAATTGAAAACCTCTATAAGGATCCATTTACACGGAGGAAAATGGTTGTCTATTTGGCGCTGAATTTTCAGCGCTGAAAAAAAAAGCCTCCCATTGACTTCATTGGGTGCCATTAGCTTTTTTTTTCCACTAGCAGAATTTTCTGCTAGTGGAAAAAAAAAGCTAGCAGAACCCATTGAAGTCAATGGGAGTCTTTTTTTTCAGCGCTGAAAATTCATCGCCAAATAAAACGCCATTTTCCTCAGTGTGAATGGACCCTAATGGAGTAGCCTGGCACTCTTCAGGTACTGCGCCAATGTCCCATGGAAATGAAGGTGATGCAGCTCTCTGAACCTGACTGAACACAGCATTTGATGCGTTGGTAAACTCTGTTTATGCTGAATGTGCTAGCTGTGATGACATATCTAAGATCATGTGTAAATGCTAATCATTTTACAGCTTGTCTTCAAGGCTTTTAGCAGTTATTTGTTGTTTCTGGTACTGACTAAATTTGTGAAAAATTCTATTTCAATGTACATATATAATCATGCAGGAGTCAGAGAACAAATAGTAATTTAATATACTACAAATATTACCACAAAAAAGTATGATCACATAAAAACTATTAGATGCTCCCAGACACCAATGGCTTCTTTCCTACAACCACAAAGGACTAAGCTTTGTTGTATTTCCTCTTCTTCTGAAAGGTTGCACCCATACCCAAAGCAATTTTGCCAAAATTCTCAAGCTTGGCGCCATTATGGCATATGAACAGCTTTAGGATCACAGTAGTCCCATATACCCCAATAGCTGCATAAAGAACAATGTAGTTATAAAAGATCGGGACATCTCCTGACACTTATTCCATTCTTCATGGAACAACTATCCATTTACCAGGTGGGTTGTGTCCCAAAACAGTCTAACTTTTTTTGTTAATGTAGATTGTGAGCCCCATATAGGGCTCACAATGTACATTTTTCCGCTATCAGTATGTCTTTGGAGTATGGGATGAAATCCACGCAAACATGGGGAGAACATACAAACTCCTTACAGATGTTGCCCTTGGCAGGATTTGAACCCAGTACTCCAGTGCAAGGCTGCAGTGCTAACCACTGAGCCATCATGTTGCCCCTATACAGTCTAACTTTATCCAGTTGCTGCCAGTGTAAGACTATACATTGACACACCTTTTGTCAAGAAGAATTCGTACACCTATTTGCCAATTTCATCATAATTTCTATGAAAAACAGAGGAATGAGGCAACACAGATTTCTTAAAAAAAAAAAAAAAAAAAAAAAATCACACTCCGGGATGGACATTTTGTGCGGCAAGCTTTTTTAAAAAAATTATTACTACTTTATTGCATTTTACCACATTATATAAAAATATAGTTAAAAATGGAAGCTCTACATGTTACCTAAACTATGATCCTGAATAAATAAATGTGAAGATGAACAGTATGTAACAATATGAATGTTTATGGGCTAGTTACAGATGTATAGCTCAAAGACTCCTTTAGGGCCCGTTCACACGGAGTAAACGCGCGTTTATTTTGGCAAAATACACGTTTAAAAATAAGACTCCCATTGACTTCTATTACATTTTTTTACATGTGTAAAAAAAAACCCGTCAAAATACACGTGTAAAATGTCATTGAAGTCAATGGGAGTCTTATTTTCACACGTGTATTTTGCCAAAATACACGTGCGTTTACTCCGTGTGAACGGGCCCTTAAGGAGTCGATCACATCAACTCCTTTCATATGTAGCTTTCCCTGTAGTCTTCAGGCTGCTAATGCTTTAACTGCTTCATATACAGCATGACACTCCAAACATTACATCTTATAAAATAAACCCTTAAACAACACAAGAAGAATGGGTTAACCTAATGGTTAATATGGTAGCGGAGTTGATGCCTTCTCTTTCTAATACTACATACCTGTCATAATATAATTAGTGTGTGCCCATCGCTCATATCCTACAAATACAGTGTCAGCATTACTGCAGACAGGAGCTGCCCTCCCTCCCCATCACGTTCTACCAGCCAATACCATCTTTAATTATCTATGGAGAAATGCCAAAGAAAAATACGCTGTCTATTCAAGAATTTGTCATGAAATCAAGAAACATGATAGAAAAGAACTGCAACAGATGTGTCGTGTTTCATCATTGATGTGGTGTGTTTACTACAGTTTGAGATATCCACAGAGACCATAAGGATGAAGATGAGAAAAGCACTGCTCGTAGGGAAATAGAACAATAAGGAAGGGTTCACGGCTCCACCAAACCAAGACTTAGAATAGGACATGCCATTGCTAAATGAATGAAATAAATATGTCTACTTGTTAATCAAGAAAATAACGATTCTCACATCTTTTTAGAAGCAAAACATAAGATGCTGAACTCCAGGTCATGAGGATCCTCACATTGTCTCATTAAAGGATTGCTGCAAATAATTAAGACACTTATGGAGTTGATCGACGCTCGGGAGATTCAGGATTGTGAGACGAGGCTCAGAGAAAACGCGAAAAAAATCTATTAAATTGCTTCACTCCGAAACGAGCCTAAATTTTAACGCAGATCCTCTGTAAAGGAGGGGATTTTTCTCATTCATTTCAACAGTAAAATTACAAAATAAACAACATTAAGCAGTTAAATATGAAGTCATGAATATGGGAAATTCAGTCTTAAGAAATCTTTCATCTTCCATTGAGATCCCCGAGGCAAGGGAATATATATATAGTTATACAGTATAAGTTTTCTTACTGACATAATCATTGAATATGAATCATTGTTTGCCCAGGTGACCAGCCAAGAACATTCATAAATGCTCCTAATAAGGTCTATGCACACTGTGCTTAGTGTCCGTCCTAGTCGACTACATTATTCCATACACACTTCGAGTAGAAGAGTGAATTGTACTTGCACTATTATTCTTTCCTGTAGTCCAAGCAGCAGCACAATAATGGAGTAAATTGTCCCGCTATAGAAAGGACAGGTGACAAAAATAAAAAAAAACAATAAAACAATTACCTAGCAATCTATAAATAGACTGTGAAGCTACAACAACTCCCCCCACCTTATATCATTGAAAGAATACAAAAAAATGCAAAAAAATCTTGGGAAGGTGAAGAAAAGTTTTGCTTCTCATCCTACCAGGCAACACAAAACAAAGGAGATATAGCAAGATCAAATTGTATGGAAGAAAAAAAGTCTACGTCCACAGGCTTCTTCCTCCGAAGACCTAATGTCTAGCCTGTAGTACTCCATAAAGCAAGAGCCCCATGTGGCTGAAACGCCGCAGAAAAAACTGCAACCTTTTACAGTCACTGCAAAGTGGATTCGGATTCTAGCAAATCCCATCCACACATTACGAAAAAATCCACGCAGCGGACATACTGTGCTTTCTAAAACGTTGCTATTTTGGAGCTTAGCTGTCCATTTATAGATTGCCGGGTAATTGTTTTATTGCCTTTTTGTCTTGTCACGTATCCCACTAGTAGTAGGGCAGGATTAACCCCTTTATTTTGTGATACTGCATAGGGTGAACAGAGTGGCGAATAAACCTTTAACTTGCCATGTTAAAAATTGCAAATAACTCTGCCATTTTCCCACAATGTACACTTCTCTTTTCTCCCACTTGATAAGTGTTCGGTTGGGTGGCACCCAGTTAGATGCTCCATTTATGTTTATACTTCTAACTGAAGTGGATCGGTCAGTTTAAAGGTGGCATTGCCATTACTCACTGGAGGCCTGACTGCTGCCAATGATCAGATGGGGCCTAAAATTCCCCTTACATCCTCCCATTCACTTCTATTGGGCTTGTGGGACTGCAATTTCTGGCATCCCTATAGTATTAAATGGAACGCCATGGCACTTCATTAACAGGGAGGGTGCAGGGGTACTTTCATGCTCCCATTCTCCTGATCATTGGGTGACCCAGTGGTTGGACCCCCAGCAATCTGTCATTTATTACCTATCCTCTGTCTGTAATGGCAAAACCCTTTTTCTATGTAAGGCAGCAAAGGCTACTGAGAGCACTGAAATAATACACAGAACACAGTCTCTGAGTCCAATGCACTGGCCAGGTGATAGCTCATACTGCCCCTCCCCCTCTTAGTCAAGCTCCTTTGAATTTATCTTCCCCCTATGCCTCATTATCAAATATTTGCACATATATTTGTGCCATAATATGCTGCCCATACATAGGGGAGTATATTAAGCTGACAGGTCCTAAAGGACGTTGCATCCTTCAGTTTGAAACTGAAATATTTAGCAATAGTACACACAGTAAATGACCAAAGCAGCCTAGATCAAAACAACATAAAAAAAAAAAAATCGCAACAGAATGAAACTCTGAAAGTCTCTTATTTTTATTTTAATTAGTTCATATCATGTAATATTTCCTAATTTACATTTCTTAATCTTACGTGCTGGGAGAAAAGTCTAGTTGGCAGGTGCATATAGTGATATGACATTTGACTATCATATGTCATAAAGATAAGATCCACAAACTACAAAAATCTACAAACCATACTATACCAATCACTAACAACAGTCCAATGTCCTTTAAGAGCATACTATATATCCTGGAAATACCCCCAGCTCTGCACAAGAGTGGGCTAAGTGACATAGCATGATACATGTATCCATCATATCTAAGGTTATTTACCCCGGTAATATTGATCCATTAAGAAAACGTGGTTGAAATTTATTTGGAGTATTTTAGATATTACTACTATAGCATCTTCTAAGCTGTTTTGTCTGATATTAGCTTTTACTGATATTTTATTATTTGTTGTATTTTTTTTATTTTTTTTTCCCTATCAGTATGTCTTTGGAATATGGGATGGAAATCCATGCAAACACGGGGAGAAAATACAAACTCCTTGCAGATGGTTTTTTGCCCTTGGCGGGATTTGAACACCAGGACTCCAGCGCTGTAAGGCTGCAGTGCTAACCACTGAGCCACCGTGTGGCCCCTTATTTGTTGTATTTTCCCACTTAAACAACGTAAAGTTATTACAATACAAGAACACAAAATTCCCACAATTTGCAAGTAAAGCACAGATATGACTATTATATTTACTAATATTAAGTGAAACCAATAACTGTATCCAGTACAGAATGAGAATCCTAGAATAGGATTAGAAAATAAAATAAAACCAACATTTCCAATAACAAGTGGAGTCTTTTTAAGGTGGATATTTCAAAAGCAACCACTGGGAGTCGTGAGGTCTGACTGTCTCCAGTCAGACGATTATGTCGGTATTAATCCTCAGAATAAGACCTCAGGCAACAATGTTTATCTCAAAGTGAACAGAGAGGAATGAGTGTGTCTTCATCTCCTTCATGTCTCCTTTCTGCACAACAAAAACAGTTTTCTAAGCTACTTTCCAGAATTATTTCTCCTTAAAATATTTAGCTTATTTTCAATTTTCTTTTCTCAAAAGACCATAATTATATAATATAGTAAAACTAGAGTTTAACAGACAAGTTTCCTAAAGCAACATACTCACTGGGTATAGGTAAAGATAGGCAGACAGCTATAAATAGACAGATAAACCAAACTGCTTGTGCAGTGGCCCGCTTTAAGTCATAGTTACACCAAATTTAGGGTATGGTCACACACAGTTTTTTTGCAGGCAGATTTTGACGTGGAATCCGCCTCAAAATCCGCCTGCAAAACGGCTCCCATTCATTTCAATGGAAGTCGCAACATGTCCTATATTCCCGCGGATTCCGTGGCTGACTCAGCCGCGGTGTTCGTGACTCGAGACTCACTTCCGATTAGGCCCATTCATTCGGGCTTAATCAGGGGACGGGATGGCGATGCTACTCTAAGGTTTCCGCTGTGTGAATGGGCCTTTAGGGTGTTCTATCATACATCTAAATATTTCCTGGTGTATTTGCTGATGTCTTCAAAGACTCTCTGAAATGGGCACAGGAAAAGTTCCTTTTGCATACAACAAGCCATTATACATTGGTCCAATACAAGAACATCTGGGAAAAACCTCTAAACAAATAAAGTAGATGACCACATGCAAGTAAAACAAGCCCTTATATATAAAAGTAAGAAATAGCAGCTAGAAGCTATAAATCACTTACTGTGTTAAAGACAGCAGATTCTTTAGGCTACGTTCACACTACCATTATTACAGTCCATTGCTGTCATCAGTCATAGGATGACAGCAACGAACATTAACAGTAGTAAAGTAATGGATACAGACAGAACCCCCTCCATCTGTGTCTGTTTCCACTGACTCTAATGTAAGCAACATGACAGAAGCTTTCTTCCATCATTTTTTTTTTTACTTCTGTACTTTTTCTTCCGTCACAGAAGTAGAAAACATGACATACGAAAGCTCCCATCATGTTTTTTACATTGGGATGAATGCAGATGGACAGATGACGGAGGGAGCTCCAATTGCATCGCTCATTTAATGTCCATTGCTCTTATTCTGTGACAGATGAGAGCAATGCATACAGTAGAGGACATTTACTCTGCAAAATACGCAAGAATATTACCACTAAGAAATAGCCTAACATGCCTTGTGTCACATTTATCAAATATTTTAGATATTTATACAACTTGTATTTAAAGGACCAAGTGGGAATGTGGAAACTGGGCAAGGGCCAATATTGCCTATAACACTGTAAGGGAGCCTGCACACGGAGTTACGCTCCGCTCATTCTGAACGTAAAACCCGTTCAGAATGAGCGCATAAAAACCAGATCCCATTGATTTCTATGGGTGCCGGCATACGCGCGTATCACATTGAAAGCAATAGGGGGAAAAACCCTCCCATTGATTTCAATGGGGAGTGCACGTATGCTGGCACCCATAGAAATCAATGGGATCTGGTTTTTATGCGCTCATTCTGAACGAGTTTTACGTTCAGAATGAGCGGAGCGTAACTCCGTGTGCAGGCTCCCTAAACCAACAACTTTGGTGTAAACTAAGACAACTAATAGGAGTCATAAAGTTACACTAGTCAGAGTTATCATTCAGACACTTTGATAATTCTGGTATATTTTACAACTGTCTAGTCCAGTGTTTCTCAACCTTTTCAAACCATGTTTTTAAAGCTGACTCCACATAAAGATAACCTGCAGATACCCCAAATACACTTGTGTGCATGAGGCCTAAAAAAAACCTGAGACATGCATGATAATGTCATTGAAAAGAGTATCTACTTTATATTTATCATCTTCTTTCTTCTTCTTATATTTATGGTTCCCTTCTACAAGTGTCTGCCTCCTGTTGAAATAACGGACTTCGGGTGAATTTGGAGCTGTTTCATCTACAGTATCGAAGTAGCATCGAAATTTCAATGTATCGTGCAATCCTAGAGGGAAAAGTATTACATAGCAGTATACTAATCACATGTAACGGTATGTTCACACGTAAGCATTTAGCACTGGTTTTGAGGTGGATTCTGCCAAACTCTGCGTCCTATTGTTTTCAAGCTCTGCTTCATCTTTCCACAGCCAACAGACAGATGGCTGGGAAATGAAGAGGAATCTGAGGTGGATGTGTGGTTAAAGCTGCATCAAAATCACACTGGAATAAAACATGCATGTGTTTATTCTGTTGTTAAAGTTTTTGCAGGTAAAAGATGTTATTTAAAGGGGCTCTATCAGCAAAATCATGCTGATAGAGCCCCACATATGCGTGAATAGCCTTTAAAGGGTGCATGTTCAGGTATGATTTACCTATATGTTTTTATAGTTTTAATTTTAAAACGGGACAGGGGTTTTAAATAAGATTAGCGGTGCCTGAATAGCCTATTCACACATATGTGGGGCTCATACAGCAAACTTTTGCTGATAGAGCCCCTTTAAGACTCCCTGCTGAATAGACGCATTCATTTGGGCTGAAGTAGGGGCTGAAAACTATAACAGAATGACACTCGTGGTCGTATGAAGAAGAATTCAAGGCAGACGTCCTCAAATTCCTCTTCATTTTCCGCTGCGTGAAAACATACCCTTAAAACTACAACTGCGTTTAAAATCAAAGCAAAAATGTGCATGTTCTTCCCATGCAGTTTTAACAGCACCTGAACCAGTACATGTGACTAATCCAGACATCTTACAGTCTTCGTGATGTTGTGGGTTCAGAAAGGGAAGGACCACAATGCTCACTGGGTGTAAGTGACATCCCGGGGCCAGAAATGCCACTATTCTCCAGTCCCCACAAAGTCACCAGAACAAGAAAGATTGTGCATGTTGGGGGTCATGTGATGAAGTAGACGAACAGCCCACAGAAGTAAAATTCACAATATAAGTGAGTTACACATTTTCAGATGGGCACATGGGGAGAAGCTCTTTAACAATAAGTGTATACCCACCATTGGAATAGGAATAAAACAGTGTAAAATATTTAGTAGTAATGTTCAAACAATCATTCAGTAGAGCATATGGGAAAAGGAGCAGCAACAATATAAATATATGAAACTTGCGTTCAAACACATATTTATTTTTTTACACATACAACTTCTGCTCTGGCTTTAATAAAATAAATCAGACTTCTGAAGAATAACAATTTCCATAGCTTTCATATCAATTATACTCATATTTATCTTGTAACTTTAAATCTAAATGTCACAAGACTGCAATATCTAACCATTTAACTAACCTGAAATTGTCGGGAGTACCTAGTGTGCTCCTCCACAGCACTGCATTGTTGTCAGGTTGCAGCAGGTGATATTTCTATTGCTCTTCATGATATCTGTGAAAGGTCACTTAGGCTAAGGCCCCACGGGCCGTAATCGCAGCGCTAAAGCGCTACGGAAAGAACTGCAGCGTGAGCGCATTGTGGTTCCTTCTGCAGCGCTTTTAAGAGAAAGTTCACAGAGTTTTCCTCTGCGGACTTTCTCTTAACATTATATCTACGGGAAAGCCGCCGGCGTTTCCGTAGATATAATTGACACGCTGCGATTTGCAGAGCTGCAATGGCTTTGCAAATGGCAGCGTGTCCGCGCTGCGATTTCTTCCGCAAAGTGGGCATGGGATTCGCATGAATTCCATCCCCTTTGCTTGCACTGTAAAACGCCACGATTTTTCCTGCAGCGTCTCCGCTGCGGGCAGATCGCAGCGTTTACGTACCGTGGGGCCCCGGCCTTATGGAGGAATTTTGTTGCTCTGACATTCAATCTAGTCACACATAAAAGTGACCATACTGGGATTTTAGGGAAAGGCCTTAAATGTATGTCTTAGGAAAAAAAACTTTTAATATACAATGGCAACAGATTACTGAAAAGAGCACATGCCATTTTTACTCGTACTATGACATTTTTGAAAAGGGTAGATAAAATAGAATGTAGACCAGTGTATTAAAATATGATTTATCCATTGATGTTTACCTTTCCCACTTAAAACTCCATTTAATTGGGTTCTCCAGCAACTATGAAAATTAATGAACAAACATAACTGGGTATCTTCATGTGTGTTTGAACCATTTTCACCATGCCTCATGATTTCAGGCTCATGCATACCTAGTTGACACTTCCCGATTGTGAGTGTCAGTACTTTTCCAGGAAGCCCTTCAATGCATTCGCCCACTATATATATATATATATATATATATATATATATATATATATATATATATATACACACACATACATTTATTTTTTTTAAATTAGAAAACCAAATGTGTTTTTAAAAATGCATGTGGCTTTTGAAACATGCACATGTATTTTTAAAACAGCATATATTTGGGCAAAGACGCACAGCCTGAGCAATACACTGCATGATGCGGATAATCAAGCATTCACATCTATTGCACATAAGGAGTTAAAAAAAATAGATAAAAAATGTGTTTGTCTACCTGTCTTTGCTACTGCCTCTAATCACTGCTGTAATCACATAGATGGGTGAAGCAGGTGCTGGCTTGTCTGGTGATCAGGACCAGCCCCCTCCTCCTCCTGGCTGCTTTGGCAGTCAGTAAAGTTTACAGAAATGCTGCTTTCATCAGTAATGACATCACATTCATGGTGGAAGTACACAATGAATGGCACATGATCAGCGCCAGTAAAAGTAATTGCAACAGAGATTGTGTTACTCACACAATACTGCAGAAGGGTGGGGAATTTTTACGTGGTCTCAACTAGAAATATATTATTTTTGCTGCTTTCTTGTTTAGCCAAAGCAAAGAATGGCTACAAAAGGAGTAGGAAATCTATAGGAAGCTCTTATAAGTCAACCTTCTGCTCAATCCATTCCTGTCTTTGACTCAAAAAAACTGCAGCAAAATCAGCAACAAAAAAAGCTGCGTTTCCGCAACCTAGTACCTTAGCTTTAGGCTAAGGCCCCATGTTACATAAATGTAATATGTTTTCACAGTGTATTTTAGGTGCGGTGCACAACATGGGTTCTTAGCATTTTGGCAGGAAAAATATGCCGCATTTTACAGTATCAGCAATGTTAATTGGTTGGATCGAATGGAATGGAAAGGAAAAAATGGAAAAAACTGTGGCAAAGAAACATTTCTAATAATGCTTATGTTTTTGAAAAACACAGCATTTCAATTTCAACAGTGGAAACACAAGTCTTTTCCCTATACATTTAATAAGGGAAGAAAATCCGCATAGTAAAACGCAACAAAAACACAATGAAAAATGTTCAGGAAAAAACCAAAATGTGTTTCCACTTCGTTTTGCTACATGGGGCCTTAGCCTTAAAGTAGGCAATACATCTACAATAGTCAAAAGAAATAAAATAAATCAAACCCATTTATTCCAACTGAAATTTTCTCTAAAAAATTACTGTAGGACAAATTCATTTTTAAATTTTTTTTTTTTGTGTACATCTTTCACTCATGAGCAAAAAATAAATAAGTAATATAATCAAAGTGGGAGGAAACCGCTCCGACCATGGCCATCTTTAAGCTGACAACCATCAATCAAGTTGTGGCTCAAACACACTCATAACTAAATAAATAAAATTCATGGAAAACAGACACGTTTTTTCCTGGCTCAATTCAGCCTGCAGATGTTTTGACAGGAGAGGGTTTTTATAAATGTCACCAACCGAGTTACAACCAGATATGTTGTGTTGTTTACTCTGCGCGGGGAAGGAGCTACACCTGGTGCTAATAGTTAATGATTAATTTATTCTGAAATCTCTGCTGTTTGTAAAGCTCACTCAGCATGTAAACTGGATGAGGCACAAAAAGACAAAAACAATATCATGTTGTTCACAGAATAATAAAATATTGCAGTTAATTGGTGGGAATTTTTTTATAGTATATTTCCTTGTGAATTTATATTAAAAAAAAACAAAACTACAATCACGATAAACTGTTTTAAATATTTTGATAACGATGTAAAATTGTAATCATTTTCTGTGTTTGATAAATTAATACAGTGTGAATAACTTACTGAAATGCAAAAAAAAAAAAAAAACACATAAAAACACAAATCAATATAAAAATGAAAATAAATTCAACTGTAATAGAAATGTTTGAATAAAACAGTTTTTAGAATTGTACAATAGAAGATGAACAAGAAAGTATTCAAGCCTGATCCATTTCCCCTGGCACTACAAGCTTTCATTCCAGGAATTGAGCTTCAGTGCAGCACCATACAGGCAGCTTAAAATGCAGAAATCCAGCTTTCTAAAGCAAAATGCACTCATCATATGTATCTGGGACATGAATGAGAAGAGCTTTCACTATAATTTTCTTATTTCAAGTCAATAGATATAGCAGAAAGTCAAGATATTTTAAAAAGGTTGTCCTCAACTAGAAAAACAGGTTTGATTTTTTTCTAGATACAGCACTATCCCTAGCAAATGGCAGTATCTGGTATTGCAGCACAATGTCCAAGAGTGAGGGTCCATTCACACGGAGTAAACACGAGCTCATTTTGGCAAATTACACATGTAAAAATAAGACTCCCATTGACTTCAATGACATTTTACAGGCGTATTTTTACACGTGCAAAAAATATCATTGAAGTCAACAGGAGTCTTATTTTTACAAGTGTATCTTTACACGTGTATTTTTCAAAAATACACGCGCGTTTACTCCGTGTGAAGGCTCCCTTAGGGCTGGTTCACACGGAGTAAATTCGCGTGTATTTCGGCAAAATACACGTGTAAAAAATACACGTGTAAAAATAAGACTCCCATTGACTTCAATAACATTTTTTTTACACGTGTAAAAAAACACGTCAAAATACACGTGTAAAATGCCATTGAAGTCAATGGGAGTCTTATTTTTACACGTGTATTTTTTACATGTGTAGGGAACCTGCACACGGAGTAAACGGCGTAAAAACAGATCCCATTGACTTGAATGGGTGCCGGCATACGTGCGCTACCCATTGAAATCAATGGGAGGCTTTTTTACCTATTGCTTTCAATGCCGGCACCCATAGAAATCAATAGGATCTGTTTTTTACGCCGCTCACTCTGAACGAGTTTTACGTTCAGAATGAGCGGAGTGTGATTCCGTGTGCAGGCTCCCTTATATAGGGCATTGTAAATTATCTTAAAGACCAAGCAGTTTAAAACCCCATCAAATGTCACAAATGAATATTTACAATCATGTTTGTATTATAATTTAGAGGAATGGTCTTCCAACTCGTCTTCCGCATTTCCAAGATAATGTATAAAGTAACTTTTCTTTATTTTGCTTCTTCTTTTCATAACACCACAACCAGTCCTACTACCATACTATGCATATATGCACTGTTACAACCCCAAAGTAAATTCATCAGTTTAATTGTAAGACATATAGAATTTAGCAATAAAAAATACCAAAATGTAAAAGTAACAAGACCAGCAAGGAATTTCATTATTTTTACCCCACTTGGTTAGTACCATCTTATATATCCATATTTGGTACAGTATGGACATGAACGCTGTATACTAATTTACAGGATCATATGTGCTCTCCTGTTAGAAGTCGCTCTTAATACGTGAAGATAAGACATCCAGCGTTTTCTGTGTAAATGTGTCCTCAGTGCCTGGGAAAATAATTAGCTGTGTACCGAGATCCTGATAATGACAAAAGATGGCATACCACCTGCTTTGGACAACCCCTTTGTGAGCCTCTGGAAGTCCCAACACAATGTATTAGCAATGAAAGTCACACCTGTTTAAAGCCACCATCTGTTTTCACACAAAAAAAAAAAAAATCTTACATTCACCTTATAGTACCACCCACCTTAAAACCCCTTAGTAATGGTTTAGCACAAAGTCCACAACAGGCATACAGTAAAACGACTAGCCACTTCTCTAAACAATCTGCCTGACATTTGGCATTACCAGTTCTCTTTCAGATTTACCCATCATGAAAATGAAAAATCTGTACTAATAAGCAGTGGTGACAGGGCCAATGAGCATGAGTCCGCACTTCAATGAAAACATGAAAATAAATATCTTAGGCTGAAGCCCCAGGTTATGAAAACACTACTTTTTACTGTACCTGCAGTGGATGGGATTCTGACTATTCCCATCTACACATTGCAGAAAAAAAAATCTGCAGTGGAAAAGCTGCGTTTTCAAAAACACTTGCGTTTTTGAAAATCACAGCATGTGAATTACACTCACCGGCCACTTTATTAGGTACACCATGCTAGTAACGGGTTGGACCCCCTTTTGCCTTCAGAACTGCCTCAATTCTTCGTGGCATAGATTCAACAAGGTGCTGGAAGCATTCCTCAGAGATTTTGGTCCATATTGACATGATGGCATCACACAGTTGCCGCAGATTTGTCGGCTGCACATCCATGATGCGAATCTCCCGTTCCACCACATCCCAAAGATGCTCTATTGGATTGAGATCTGGTGACTGTGGAGGCCATTGGAGTACAGTGAACTCATTGACATGTTCAAGAAACCAGTCTGAGATGATTCCAGCTTTATGACATGGCGCATTATCCTGCTGAAAGTAGCCATCAGATGTTGGGTACATTGTGGTCATAAATGGATGGACATGGTCAGCAACAATACTCAGGTAGGCTTTGGCGTTGCAACGATGCTCAATTGGTACCAAGGGGCCCAAAGAGTGCCAAGAAAATATTCCCCACACCATGACACCACCACCACCAGCCTGAACCGTTGATACAAGGCAGGATGGATCCATGCTTTCATGTTGTTGACGCCAAATTCTGACCCTACCATCTAAATGTCGCAGCAGAAATCGAGACTCATCAGACCAGGCAACGTTTTTCCAATCTTCAATTGTCCAATTTCGATGAGCTTGTGCAAATTGTAGCCTCAGTTTCCTGTTCTTAGCTGAAAGGAGTGGCACCCGGTGTGGTCTTCTGCTGCTGTAGCCCATCTGCCTCAAAGTTCGACGTACTGTGCGTTCAGAGATGCTCTTCTGGCTACCTTGGTTGTAACGGGTGGCTATTTGAGTCACTGTTGCCTTTCTATCAGCTCGAACCAGTCTGGCCATTCTCCTCTGACCTCTGGCATCAACAACGCATTTCCGCCCACAGAACTGCCGCTCACTGGATGTTTTTTCTTTTTCGGACCATTATTTGTAAACCCTAGAGATGGTTGTGCGTGAAAATCCCAGTAGATCAGCAGTTTCTGAAATACTCAGACCAGCCCTTCTGGCACCAACAACCATGCCACGTTCAAAGGCACTCAAATCACCTTTCTTCCCCATACTGATGCTCGGTTTGAACTGCAGGAGATTGTCTTGACCATGTCTACATGCCTAAATGCACTGAGTTGCCGCCATGTGATTGGCTGATTAGAAATTAAGTGTTAACGAGCAGTTGGACAGGTGTACCTAATAAAGTGGCCGGTGAATGTATATCTACACAAATGCTGGTGTTCTATGGATAGGTATAATGGGGGCACAACGTTCGCAGAGGAAAACTGCAACATCACAATGAAAAATGCTGCAAAAAAATACCACATTGCAATACTGCATTTTTTTTTTTAATTTTTGCTGCGTTTGATTACATGGGGCCTTTAAGGCTATTAAAGGGTTGTTTTTTTTATCCATAAGCATAACCATATTTAAGTTTTTGATAGGGCTGGGAAATGAATTGAAAAATAACCAAAATGAAAAGTCAGCTCAAATAATGATTGGAAACTTGCAGTCATGGATTATGTAAATTATATTACATCGCTGCCATCCTGTCTGCCCTTGACTAAAGGATATGTCACTAACTGTGCGCTATCTAGTCACGATTGCTGATATGTGAATAACCAAAACCAAAAATTCAGTAGCATGACATAAATAGGGGCGTGGTATGTAAAAAGAGGCATGTCCTAAAATAATCCTTTATTAATCATGATGGAACTAAAATGTTCAATTAAACAAGAGTTTGATTCGGGCCATAATTGCCCGGCCCTAATTTGTATACAATAAAAAGTTAAATGTTTTTGCAACTATAAGTAGAATTACTAGTAATTAGTAATTAAATTTGTTGTAGGCCGGGATCCCACATAGCGTAAACGCCGTGATTTGCCTGCAGAAGATACACTGCAGAAAAAAAATCACAACTTTTTACAGTCAGAGCAAAGTGAATCCTATACCCATTTTGCGGTGAAAACTGCGCAGCTGACACACAGCAATTTTTAAAACGGTGCCAGTTTTGGAAATCGCAGCAGGTCAATTATAACTTCGGAACTGCCAGCAGTTTCATCATAGGTATAACTGAAACAGAAAATCTGCAGAGGAAACCTCTGAGTGCTGTCTGTGAAAAACACTGCATTAACGCAGTGGTTTTTCCTGCTTTTTTGCTGCGGGACGCCATGTGGAGCCTTAGCCTTTGGATGGCGCCCCATGTTTCAAAAACGCAGTGATTTGGCTGCAGTGGAAACGCTGTGGCAAAAAACGCTGTGTTTTGAATTACCTTCAAAGTGGATAGGATGCTGACTAATCTCATCCACACATTGCAGAAAAAAAATCTGAAGCAGAAATGCTGCAATTTCAAAAACGCTTGCATTTTTGTAAATTGCAGCATGTCAAATATACCTAGGTAGATGCGGGCACTTTCTATAAAGCTATAATAGAGGCAGAAAATATATAGAGGAAAAATCTGCAAACTTGCGTTTCCATCGCAGTCTTTTCCACAGCAATTGTAGACTGCGGCTCACTAGCCTTAAAGATTTTCTCTAGTCATCTTAGTGGAGACAGTCTGTGGTCTTGAACGGTTGCCAATGGATAGGACCAGGGGTTCTCAAACTGCGGCCCGCGGGCCACATGCGGCCCGCCAGGCACTTCTATCTATCCCCGCCGACAACGCTGGCAGGCGTGCATTTATAATGAAGCTCCTGGGGAGCTCGGGCCAGGTCATGGAGCACAGTTCACTTTACCTATTGGAGGGCACCGCTCCCGATGTCTGTGCGACCTGCTTTGCCCCCTGGCTCACTGTTTAAAAAGTTTGAGGACCCCTGGATAGGACCATGAATGCAGGAACTCTCTGTGGTCAGAAAATCAATTATAATTTCCTTATTGTGGCTGGATTATCTTCTCATACATGTAGAGTCCCTGCCCAATATAGATAAAGTAATGAGAACTGCGTCTTACCACTTCTCTTAGGCTTTTCTCAGAGGTGCAAGACCTTGCCTCCGGACTACGGGAGGAAATCAGCTGATGAGAATGAAGTGAAGAGATGGTCTGCAGACACTCCTGAGCCTTTTAAAACATCCAATTTTTTATTCCATAGCGATTAAAATGACAGCATACAAAAGGGTGTCCGTAGAAATTCCGCACCATGTGTGAATTTCTACGGACACCCTTTTGTATGCTGTCATTTTAATCACTATGGAATAAAAAAATGGATGTTTTAAAAGGCTCAGGAGTGTCTGCAGACCATCTCTTCACTTCATTCTCATCCCTACCCAATAACCTGTCTACTGTAAAGAAATTACTAATGTTTGCAAAAATGTTTTAACACTAAATAGTCTGCAAATTTAACTATGGTTCGGTTTTCTGTTCATGTATATGCCACTTAGCCCCAAGAGCACTGAGTGGGAGGCCTATGTTTTGACCTTTAGGAAATTATAAGAGAGGCACATATATTGTATACTGTTTGTAGCTCACTGCTGTACTTTTTTTTTCTTCAGGCCAGCCACAGTGCTACTATTTCCGATCCATCCCCAATAACCACAAGTACCTTCTAGACACCTTACAAATCATGTATAAAGCAAAGACACAAACAACTAATATATAACCATTGTCAAGCATGAGCAATGCAGCGAAACAGTGAGGAAGTCGCCTTACTCTGCCGTCATATCTACATCTACAAAGAAAGATATTTTAGCTTCTTGGTGCATGGACTGCAGTTATCACAGGATACTTTACAGTCAGGGATCACCCAGAGGACACGCTGGATCTCAGTATGAGACAAGTCAGAACTTTTATTTTTCTCAGTCATACAAGTAGTATGACTACCCCTACAGGTGTTTATTAATTTTATTAAAGGGGTTGTTCAGGATTAGAAAACATGGCCCACATCTTCTCAGCAAGTTACATCACATCAATTGGTCACCTGGCCATGCTTCAGCTTCATTTTTATGGCACTGAACTGTAATATGGTCATGTGATCAACGGACATCACTAAAGTCACTTCCTGAGAAGAAAGCAGCCATATTTTCTAATCCTGAACAACTCCCTTAAAGAGGACCTTTCATCAGACTGGGCACAGGCAGTTCTATATACTGCTGGAAAGCTGACAGTGCGCTGAATTCAGTGCACTATCGGCTTTCCCAATCTATACCCCAGGTACAGAGCTAGTGGTCCCGGTACCGTGGCTCTTTACAGTCAGAAGGGCGTTCCTGACAGTCTGTCAGGAACGGCCTTTTCCACAGCAGCGCCTATCACGCTGTACAGTGCGAGTGGGGAGAAACGGTCCTCCCTGCTCACACAGTACAGCGTGATAGGCGCTGCTGTGGAGAAGGACGTACCTGACAGACTGTCAAGAACACATTTCTAATTGTAAAGAGCTACGGTACCGGGACCGATAGCGCTTTACCCGGGGCACAGATCGGGAAAGCCGATAGTGCGCTGAATTCAGTGCGCTGTCGGCTTTCCAGCAGTATATGGAACTGCCTGTGCCCAAATCGGTGAAATGTCCTCTTTAAAGAGAACCTTTCACACCCTCCCCAAATTCTAGTTCTTAGCATGCATATAGCCGCTGCTCCACTAATTACAGCGCACTTGGAATTAGCCCTCATGGTTTCCGAGCAACAACAACAATTATGGTAGTTTTGGTATTTGCTGTACTATTTAGGCTCTGTAATGTCAGTAGTGCAGTCTCAGACGGGTGTGATTCAGAGCTCCAATCAGTGTCAGAGATCAGTATCACACCCCTTGCCTGCTCCTGCATGACACCGCCCACCTGACAGTACAGAGCCTAAATAGCATATCATGCACCAAAGCTAACAACATTGGTTGGTCAGGAATGGTGGTGGCTAGAGAGGACATTCCAACTGGCCCAGAATCAGTGGAGCAGCAGTTATTAATTGATACAAAGAGTTGGACTTGGTGAAAAGTCCTCTTTAAAGGGGTTATGCAGGACTTCAAAATCATGGCTGCTTTCTTCTCAGGGAGTGACCCCACTTCTGTTGGCCAGATGACAATGCCACAGCTCCATCCCATTAGATTGAATGGGATTGAGCTGTGCAATGGCCATGTGACCAATGACCATGATGTTACTTCCTAAGAAGAAAGCAGCCATATTTTCATATCCCTGTCCCTATCGAATTTGAGGGGGTCAACATTGCTGATAGCATCCCTTTCAAGTTGGAAGCCTCGAATTACAAAAGGAGAAGCTACACTTTTACGTGTCATCTGTCTTTGGTACTTTTATACACAGCCAATATGGCAATGCTCCACAATTACTATTATTTCATCCCCAGGTCTTGGATTTTATACATTTCCAAGAGATTTAAAGGATTTGTTCATTGTCTTGAATTACAGACCAGCTCTTTTGTAAATAGACCTGGACTGCAATACCACACTAAAGCTGTGCAGAAGAGTGGCACTGTTGTTATAGGGAAGAAGCCATGATTTTCTAATCATTTACAGCCCCTTTAAATATGAAAAACATTTACACTTATTTCTTCAGTGGAGAAAATACATAGAGATTAAACTGCAGTTTAACTCATTCTCATTATTATTTACACAAACTGTGCGAACAGATGGTTTTCCCTAGGAGAGACTGGGCAGCTACTTTTCGATACATATAAAGAGGAATCCATGGAGTTTCTAGCAGACTCTGTAGTAAATCTAGGATTATTATTAAAGCTGTCTCCTTGAGTTTCATGCCACACAAATTACAGAGGACTTTTTTGGCAACACACACTCCACGCATCTGCTATTTATCATCAGTTATGGGGGAAACGTAACGCACATATAACATTTGCTCTTTGGTCTGTTTCCCTTTGTAAAAAAGAGCACAGGGGGAATTTATTTAGAACAGTGATTTATACACCAGTCTAAACCTCACTGGTATCCGTTGTGGCCCAACTTCAAGAGGCACACATCTCTTAATAACTGAGGCACATCTCAGCCCCATCCATCCATGTGGGGTTGTCCGAGATAAAATGACGCTTTAGCACTAAACTAAACACCCTCCCCTCATCTAACCTATAACTTACGTAATCAAAAATGTATATTTACCCAGATTGCCAGGGCGATCACATGACTGCCCCAGGCACATTTTCTGGTGATATTCCATTTCCCCGTTTCCGGAAACAGAACATCACCAATATTAACCCCCTTCTCCCATACCATAATACTTACCTGTCTTCAATTCCAGATCTTCTGAGCATGAGACATCACTTCCTTCAGGGGGCCAGCTTCTTCTCCTCTTGATGTCTGCCAGTTTCCTAACCTGTGCAATAGAGCCAGAGTGCCAACACTCAGGCAGGCATGAAGAAGAGGACAGAAGGAAGTCATCTCCGTTGCCCAGAAGATCTGGACAAGAAGACAGGCAAGTATGATGGGGTAAACTGAGTTAGTTAGTTAATTAGGTAGGGTTAGTAGTCTGCGGGATAGCTAGGGAAACTGGGAGGGGGAGGGAGTGAAAGGGGGATCTGAGTAAAGTGTAATGCATCATGGTAGTTGTAGGATAAAAGAACAGGAAGCTATCCATGTAAACAAATGCAGAGGGTGCCAGGAGCTCACAGAGAAATCCAGAAATCACTCAGAACACTGTTTGCATATTTGGGTGTGCTTATTAACCCACTAATGACACTAAAAGACCTTTTTAAAATAAAAAAAATTTTTTTTGCCTGGAAACCCCATTTAAATTAGGTATTTTTTGTGTAAATTATAATAAATGTGCCAGCCTAAAATTTTCTGGTAAAAATAGCACCTAGTTCTCTCTCGCTCCCTTATTAGAATAGTGGTAAAAGAAGAACAAGCGCTGAGGCCCCACTGGCGTAAGTTTAGCCACGGCAGAAACGCAGCACCAAAAAACTTGGCACTTTACAGTCACTGCAAGGTGGATGGGATTCTAGCGAATCTTATTCACATATTGCAGAAAAATACACACAGTGGAAATGCTGCAATTTCCAAAGCCGTAGTGGTTTTGGAAATCGCAGCATGTCTACTATACCTACGGAAACACTGTTGGTTTCCCTACAGGCATAATGAAAGCAGAAAGTCCACAGGAAAACTTTTCAGACTTTCTGAGAAAAGCGATGCAGATAAAAGTGCAATGCGTTTCCACTGTGGTTTCTCCTGCAGTGCTTTTTCGCTGCACTATGTGGGGCCTAGCCTAAAAAGCACAAATCTTTACACAAACCAAAATGCGTCAACATTTTTAACTATGCCAGAACAATGGGCCAGAAGGTTTGATAACTTCCCCTCATGTATTTATCAAATGCGTGTGCCTACATTTGTTCTTCTACACAGTGGCTTAAAGGGGTTGCCCATTTGGGTTTATTATTTATCATCACAACAGTCCCCTAAACACAAACTGTTGATGTTCTACAAAAATGGCCAGGGCATAGGCAAGCATTTCATTGACACATGTTTGAGATTTTTTTTTTTACGTGCCTTTTTCATTACCCTACAATATATAAAATACTATGGGAAGAATATGCAAATCTGCCTTCCATGATGTAATTAGGAAGACAGTTGCTGCCTCAGTATTGCAAACCAATAGAGGGCGCTCACTGGAATGTGCAAGCCTGTCTTAAGACAGGATTCCAGTGAAATAACCCAATAATGGCTGCTCCCTTTAGCCTCATGCCCGACCTTCCAAGAGGCCTTTGTTTTGCAATGACGCTGGAATTATTACCAGGTATAGTCTCTCAATCGAGGACAGCTGTTTCGATCTGGTTGGAACTCTTCAGCCTGATGTAGAGAGGACTATAACCTGGTAGAGGTGAGAGGCTTAGACAGGGTTCGGGGGATATTGTCTCCTCCTTGCAAAGTGGAGTGCTAAAGCCTTAACAAGTCTCCACACACCTATATGGTGGTCTCTCCCTAAGGAGTGACAATATCCCGAACCCTGTCTAAGCCTCTCACCTCTACCAGGTTATAGTCCTCTCTACATCGGGCTGAAGAGATCCAACCAGATCGAAACAGCTGTCCTCGATTGAGAGACTATACCTGGTAATAATCCCAGCGTCATTGCAAAACAAAGGCCTCTTGGAAGGTCGGGCATGAGGCTATAGGGAGAAGCCATTATTGGGTTATTTCACTGGAATCCTGTCTTAAGACAGGCTTGCACATTCCAGTGAGCGCCCTCTATTGGTTTGCAATACTGAGGCAGCAACTGTCTTCCTAATTACATCATGGAAGGCAGATTTGCATATTCTTCCCATAGTTCCTTGCAAAGTGGAGTGCTAAAGGCTTAACAAGTCTCCACACACCTATATGGTGGTCTCTCCCTAAGGAGTGACAATATCCCCCGAACCCTATATAAAATACTGTAACACACTACATCAATTTGTGCCAAGTTCACTGTCAGTTTGGGAACATATAGAAATAAAGTGCATGTACAGATACAAGCATTTTGCAGTTACATCATAGCCCAAATTTTTTAGATACTGATGTATCTCTAAGGGACCATTCACACAGAGGAAGTCAATGGGAGGCTTTTTTTCAGTGCTGAAATTCCACACCAAATTCCTCACCATTTTCCTCCGTGTGAATGGGCCCTAAAATATCCCACTAAAAAAACTGAAGAATAAGGAATCCTGGCATAGTATGGTCCACAAATTAAATTCTCTGGGCCAGATCTATATGGATATGTTCACACAAAGCTAGTTGATTCACAGATTTTCAGCATTGAAATGATATGCATGAAGAAGCCCACATCCATAAAGTGTCAGTCACAATCTCAACCCTGATTTGTTCCAGAATATATATTAAAATATTTCAGCTTTTGTAAAAATAACTTCAACAATTTTCAATTCCCTTCGAACCCCTTTAGTAGAGAAATCACTACCTGTCACCATAGTATGTGGATTTCCGCCAAGAATCTGAAAATCTTTTATGCTGTGTAACATATGTTGTTTATTTTCTACCCAAAATTTTATTTCGGAGATTTACTTTTGTTTTAATTCAATCGTAAGGTTAAAAACTTTTTTCCTTGACATTTGGCATTAATGAGACACCTAAAGAGCATCTATAAAACCCAAACCACTACTGAAGCACTTATATGCTGTTGTAGGGCTGCAAAGTGGCATAGGAACGTTTCTTGTGTCATGGTACAATCTTGTTGAGAAATTTAGCTTTTAGTTAGTATATACAGTGCCTACAAGTAGTATTCAACCCCCTGCAGATTTAGCAGGTTTGATAAGATGCAAATAAGTTAGAGACTTCAAACTTCAAACAAGAGCAGGATTTATTAACAGATGCATAAATCTTACAAACCAAAAAGTTATGTTGCTCAGTTAAATTTTAATAAATTATAAACATAAAAGTGTGGGTCAATTATTATTCAACCCCTAGGTTTAATATTTTGTGGAATAACCCTTGTTTGCAATTACAGCTAATAATCGTCTTTTATAAGACCTGATCAGGCCGGCACAGATCTCTGGAGTTATCTTGGCCCACTCCTCCATGCAGATCTTCTCCAAGTTATCTAGGTTCTTTGGGTGTCTCATGTGGACTTTAATCTTGAGCTCCTTCCACAAGTTTTCAATTGGGTTAAGGTCAGGAGACTGACTAGGCCACTGCAACACCTTGATTTTTTCCCTCTTGAACCAGGCCTTGATTTTCTTGGCTGTGTACTTTGGGTCGTTGTCTTGTTGGAAGATGAAATGACGACCCATCTTAAGATCCTTGATGGAGGAGCGGAGGTTCTTGGCCAAAATCTCCAGGTAGGCCGTGCTATCCATCTTCCCATGGATGCGGACCAGATGGCCAGGCCCCTTGGCTGAGAAGCAGCCCCACAGCATGATGCTGCCACCACCATGCTTGACTGTAGGGATGGTATTCTTGGGGTCGTATGCAGTGCCATCCAGTCTCCAAACGTCACGTGTGTGGTTGGCACCAAAGATCTCGATCTTGGTCTCATCAGACCGGAGAACCTTGAATCAGTCTGTCTCAGAGTCCTCCAAGTGATCATGAGCAAACTGTAGACGAGCCTTGACATGACGCTTTGAAAGTAAAGGTACCTTACGGGCTCGTCTGGAACGGAGACCATTGCGGTGGAGTACGTTACTTATGGTATTGACTAAAACCAATGTCCCCACTGCCATGAGATCTTCCCAGAGCTCCTTCCTTGTTGTCCTTGGGTTAGCCCTGACTCTTCGGACAAGCCTGGCCTCGGCACGGGAGGAAACTTTCAAAGGCTGTCCAGGCCGTGGAAGGCTAACAGTAGTTCCATAAGCCTTCCACTTCCGGATGATGCTCCCAACAGTGGAGACAGGTAGGCCCAACTCCTTGGAAAGGGTTTTGTACCCCTTGCCAGCCTTGTGACCCTCCACGATCTTGTCTCTGATGGCCTTGGAATGCTCCTTTGTCTTTCCCATGTTGACCATGTATGAGTGCTGTTCACAAGTTTGGGGAGGGTCATAAATAGTCAGAAAAGGCTGGAAAAAGAGATAATTAATCCAAACATGTGAAGCTCATTGTTCTTTGTGCCTGAACTACTTCTTAATACTTTAGGGGAACCAAACAGAATTCTGGTGGTTTGAGGGGTTGAATAATAAATGACCCTCTGAATAAACTTTTCACAATTTAAAAAAAAATTAAACAAAGAAATAACATTCTTTTTTGCTGCAGTGCATTTCACACTTCCAGGCTGATCTACAGTCCAAATGTCACAATGCCAAGTTAATTCCGAATGTGTAAACCTGCTAAATCTGCAGGGGGTTGAATACTACTTGTAGGCACTGTACATGAGCTGTTTGGCGCACTGAGGGCGGGGCCACATCTGCTGTCCATGGGGAATGTCAGTCTTTCTGGAGGTTTTGGGGGGCAGTACTGGACAGCAACCATGAAATGGGTGGTGTTCCGAGAGCACTGAACATATGGAATAAAAGTTGAATTTCTCAACAGACAACACTGCACTTTGCCACTAACCAGTCCCACAACAGCGTATCAGTGGTTTGCAAGCAATTCTGGTAGTGGTAGACTTCCTTGAAGGATTATATTACATCCGTGAAACCTTCCCCAACACACTAACATCTCACGCAAATGCCAGTTCTTTCCCTGGATCACACATTTGTAATGGATATAAAATTAGCAAAATTTGCAAAAATGTAAACTATATAATGTATGCAAATGTAGAAAAAATATATATAAATATATGCATATACCTGCACAAATATGAATGCATGCACACATTATATTATTATCTTAAAACAAAAACAATGAAACTTCAGACAGGTACCCAATATTTCACTGAAAATTGTTGTTTTTGATGGTGATCAAAAGGAGGTGGCAAAGCACATGGCCAGTACGCTAGATATATGGACAAGCTGCCACGAGATATCGGTTAGTAGACTACTCTGGGACTACATGGTCACCTTGGGCATGATACACGTTAGGCCCGATTCACATCCGCATTCATTTCACTCCATTCCCCTCTCCGCATGCAAGCAGCACTTTTCTCTCTGCATTTTTCATGCGGAAACCACACGGACATGATTATAGTCTATAGGGTCCAAGGGTTTCCTAAGGTAACTGCTTTTTTATGCGGATTGGTTTCCGTTTGGGATGTTACCATGCGGACTCACGAACTGAAACCCATGCACAGATATGAATAGGGCCCTAGATGACTACAAATGTATGCAATGGTTACTTATTTATATATTCACACTACCTGTATTCCAAGTAAAATGGTTATAGTAGGGATCCTAAGCAGTGAGCATAGGTGCTTTCAAAATAGCACTGGTTACCATTAGAAACAGACAGCAGTTTACCACCACGTCACTGTCACACATGATCTGCCAGCTTAGCTCTTAGGGCAGGTTCACACCTGCGGCTGGTCTCTGCTTTGTAGGTTTCCGTCTTCTGCCTGAGTCCGTTTCCAAACCCATTCACTTGAATGGGTTTGAAAAGTGTCGGCCCGGGAGCATCTTCTGCATCTCCAGGGCAAAACATTTTTTTTTTTTTTAACCAGACACAAAGTCGGACATGCAGGACTTTGTGTCCAGTTAAAAAAAAAAAGTTTCGCCATGGAGATCCAGAAGACGCTCACAGGCTGACACTGACTGCCGGGTTTCCATCTCCTGTCCAGTTTCTCAGGCAGATGACGGAATCCTACAAAGCGGAGACCATGCGCAGGTGTGAACCTGCCCTAAGCTGTGTAAATGTCACCTGAGAACCCACAGTGCATGCTCTCTAAGGCAGGAAACCAGAACGCTGAATTTCAATTTGGACATGACCCCAGAAGAAAACATCCTGAAATTTGTACAATATAAGTAAATCAGCTCAGGCTTCATTCACACCACTTTTTTTTACTTCTAGTTTACTGTATGCCAAAGGAAAGCCCTCGGCATCAATGGTAAACAGAACCAGAGAACCTAATTCACCTGCCAAAGGCTAAAAAGAAGTCTCTATTAGCGTGGTAGCCTGCTCCATTTCATGCATTTGCAGCCAGTTAAAAATGGATACCATACAGTATGTTTTTTTTGTTTTTTTTTTTACATAGACTCTGATAGGTTAGTTTTTCTGGCACATACAGTAAACTTATTTAAATAACATGGTGTGAAAGAAGCCTTAGAAAATTATATAACATCCAACTGGTAGCTTGGACATTCATGGCATTTCAACAAGATGTACAGATGTAACAGAGTTAACCCGAACTTCTGCAATTGATTAAACTGCTGCAGCGTTATATCTTATTACTGATCACAATAAAATAAAATAAAAAACTATGAAAATACATTAGAAAAACTTTTCCAATGATTTGTCATTGTTTTTTGTGGTCTGCAATAATATATCTCATTTCTGTAGTGTAACCAATTACAGAAGTTTAGGTTAATTCTGCCATATCTGTATACACTAGGCCCACCTCTGGATCCTGCAACTCTCAAGAGCTAGCAGGCTTGGTGCAGCCACCCCATCTATTCACAATGGTGGAGGGGGAGAGGTCAGGCATCCTTTGTAATTGAATAGGAATACAAATTAATAAGAATAGGAATGAAAAAATGCAGCTTTTTTTGCGTTTTTCGGAGCCAAAACTAAGAATGGCTACAAAAGAAGTGGGAAATATATAGGAAGCTCTTATACTTCTACCTTCTGCTCAATCCACTTCTGGCTTTGGCTTAAAAAAAGCGCAACAAAATCTGCAACAAATAAGCTGTGTTTTCGCAATGTGGAGCCCCAGCCTAATAAGGGCCTGTTCACACGGAGTTAACGTGCGTGTATTTTGGCAAAATACACATGTAATAAATACAGTGTAAAAATAAGACTCCCATTGACTATTTTGATGTGTATTTTATTATTTTTTTTAATTTTGATGTGTATTTTGACGTGTTTTTTTACACGTGTAAAAAAATGTCATTGAAGTCAATGGGCGTCTTATTTTTACATGTATATTTTGCCAAAATACACGCGCTTTTACTCCGTGTGAACGGGCCCTAAGGGTGCATTAACATAAGACATCTTTTCCTGTAAAGCCATCAGATGCAACTACGACTTTATACAGTAGAGGCCGACAGCCACTCATCGGACTCTTCACTGGCATTTTACCTGCTTAAAATAAATGGACTCGAGCTACTATTTCATCAGCCTAACTGACTGTAACCAATTTAAGCAGTAAAAGCAATGAACCTAAATATACCTAAGAAAAAATGCTGACATCACGAGAGGGCCCCTGGGGACGGCTCTAATTAACAAACTATTGCATCATAGAGTCTACTCTGTGTAATGGGAACGCTCCTACTCCCAAATGGCACAGACAGCTTACATAAGTGACACATGCACACAAGTACCGGGTACAGAGTAAAGCACAAAGAAGCAATATCCACATAAAGAAATATGAAACATAAATCATTTAAAAAATTGTATACCATTCATTTCTATAGGGTACAAACTCATTCCTTTCTTTTCAGAACCCCAAAAAGAGCATTAAATTAACAAATGATAGTTTGTTGTACAAAGTGAGATCAATGTTCATATGTTTTTTTCTTTTGAGTCTTTTTTTGCTATGTGAGTTTTATGGTAACAGCACACAATAGAATGCTATGTGAAGTCCTGCTGTATGTCTGTTCATACACACTGGTACGGGTAAAGCCTCAGGCTCCATTCAGTTGCCCTTTTTTTTTTTTTCATGGCCAAGTCAGCATCTTGTTTTTTTTCCTGGACCCATTGGGGAGCAGTCTTAATAAAACCCCATGAAGGCTTTTCATACTCCCATGCCCGCTCCGGGCCCACTCTGCCCACATTCGCACAATGTGGCAAATGAGGAATAGAACAGAGTTTGTGGTGCAGATTTGGTGCAAGAAAGGGCCTTCAACCAAATGTGTGTCACAATTATATCCTTTTAAGCTAAAACACTGGTGTACACGGATTGATAAATTCCCCCCATTGACTTTCAAGAGTCAGATCCATGAAAACAGAACTGTGTTTCCATTTTCTCAAATACTATCAAGAATGCTGTACCTTTTCATGGATCACAGAAAACACTCAGCCAAGAATACGAGACATGTGAATATAGTCTTAGTTCTACCAGTAAAAGCATGAGGACATTGGCCACCACAAGTGGGCAAGGCCTTGTAAGCAGCGCTGTTCGCATTGTGTGACTGATCAGGACACATCAGCCTTATTACCCCAGAAGACATCTATTTTGACTGGTTCCTGTTCTAGTGAAACCAGTCATCTTAAATTGTGCCCTACTAAGCAATAAGAGGATTACATATAGGGGTTCTCAACTTAAGGCCCCTTGCAGTCGACGGTAGCCGTGATCAGTGCGCTATCCATGTATTTCATGGATAGCACACTGACCCATTCATTTCTATGGGCCCGTACACATGAATGTGATTTACACAGTCCCGTGTGCAGGCCGACAGTCTGGGCCACAAAATATGGAGAAGGTCCTATTCTTGTCCGATTTTGAAGCCCTTGCAAGGGGCCACAGAAGAATGCTCAGTGCACTGATGGCACACAGGTGACATCCCTGTATCCCCATTGTGCCGCCCGTGCCTTTAATTCACAGCCTAATTCTAAGACCTAGCTTTATAAGGCCTGGTTCACATCTGTATTCCATTCAGGGAGCCTGCTTGGGGGTCCAATGAACGGAATACTGAACGCATTACTGGTGAGCTAAAAAACCACACGGACCCCATAGACTATAATGGGGTCCGTGTGTTTTCCGCACAAATCATGTGGAGAGAAAAATGCTGCTTGTTGAAAAAAATTATATTCCAACTTTTTTTTTTTTTTTTTAAGGATTTAGTCAAAATATTTCCTGTCAGATGAAGCATGTAATTTTTCAGCCAACACAGAAAGAAAATGAATATGAAACATTAAAAATTATATTAATGCTACTAATCAAGATGATAATTATTCTACTAATAATGATAGAAAAAGTAAGAATAATTTAATGATGCTGCTAGCCATTACCGGGTATCAAGAAGGGTTCTTGCATAGGTATTATGGTGCATTGTGTAGCATCAGAACACCAATGCACTTGCAGAATCCTCTCTTCACAAATACATCGCATACAAAGTCTCTGTAAACATTTGGCCTTGTGAAATGACGTTCAAAAAATTGATGTTTTTAGACTCTGTGTCAAGAGTGAAAAAGACAATGACACTTAATAGTATATTCAGAATTCATACTAAAAATATAACACAAACTACACTATGTAAAATATGGAATGCAAATATACATTGCAAACAAACAAAATCCATGTACACCATTATTCTGGCGTGGATGGGTGGTCATTAGGTGGTGTATGTTTGGTGCAAGGTCTTTTCTTGCACCCAATATGAGCCACATACACCATTCTGGACCTCGGTCTTCACTTTGTGCAAATGTGGGTGGAGTGGGCTGGACACCTCAGTCTGACATACTAAATATAACTCACACAAGTTTTCTGGTGTGTACAGAAATTCTAAAGCAGTTCCTGACTGGTTTAGACTTCCATTCAGCATATTACATTGAAAGCAATAGGGAAAAAAGCATCCCATTGATTTGAATGGGTAGCGTGCGTATGCTGGCACGCCGGCACCCATTCAAATCAATGGGAGCTGCTTCTTACGCGCTCATTCTGAACATATTTTACGTTCAGAATGAGCAGAGCGTAACATCGTGTGAATGCTCCCTTAAAACTCATTCAGAATGAGCGCGTAAAAACCAGATCCCATTGATTTCTATGGGTGCCGGCATACGCGCGTATCACATTGAAAGCAATAGGGGAAAAAAGCCTCCCATTGATTTCAATGGGTAGCGCATGTATGCCGGCACCCATAGAAATCAATGGGATCTGGGTTTTATGGGCTCATTCTGAACGAGTTTTACGTTCAAAATGAGCGGAGCGTAACTCCATGTGCAGGCTCCCTAAGAAGCCAGAGCCTCTTGATAATTCAGACACACCTTACACCAGGTGGGGCATTTATTAAAGACTGGTGTATGAAACGCCAGTCTTAATGAATCTGCCCCACTGTGTTTCCACATTGCAATACAAAAATACTTGAACCCCAATTTAGATCAGCAAAGAACCGGTCTTAAAGGGGTTGTTCGGGATAAACCATGAATTAACACACACACTAAACCCCCTCCCCCTGTCTAACTTCTATAAAAAAAAAAAAACAAGTACAATATAATTGCCCACACTTTCACTTCAGTACTCTCCCCTTCCCCAACCCCATGTCTTCCTGTGTCTGGGAACGGCTCCTCCTCTCTTGAAGCGCTTGTACAGTCTGGAGGTGACTGCAAGACATGCGCAGTAGAGATGGCAATCCATCTCTACTGCGCAGTCCTCACAGATACTTCCGGTCTGAGCGCAGCATCTCTAGCCTGTACACAGTGAAAAAGAAAGGAAGAGCCGTCTCCCAGATCGGAAGTTAGGTAAGTATGATGTGATGGAGCGGGCTTAGTCTGTTACTTGAGAACGGCTAGCAGTGGGCAGGATAGCTTAGAGTAGCTTAGCTAGGGAGACAGGGAGGGGGAGCAGTGACAGGGAGGTAGCGTGGAAGGCTCACAGGAAGTTACATAGTAGGAAGCTAACACCATCTAAACAAATGCAGAAGCTACAAGGAGCTCCCACTGACAACTAGAAATCACTCAATACACCGCTAAAAGTATATGGGTGTACTTTTAATCCATTAATAGCACTAACAGACCTTTTTAAACAAACCCCTTTAAATTGTCCTTAACTGTAATGAAAACTGCAACCAACTGCACATTGCCTGAGAAATATGTGCATACAAAATCACAACCATTTAAACATGTGTGATACATGTCGTAGAATCTGCCATATTAACTACTTTGTTATGGCTCTGTGCCACTTCCGAATAACATAACCATGTGCAGGGGCTACATAGAGTGTGAGAACTCATACTTGCATATTTGACAAAGGACTGGCTGAAGTTAGTGATTGGCTATAGCAGTCATGTGGATGCAAGTGACACCATCAAGATAGTGGTGGGGAATTTAACAGACTGTGTTTTTGGGGTGTCTTTTGGCATTAGCTGCCTCAGTTCCTGTGATATTGATTACCATAGTTTGGCTCCCAATATCTCTGTCCTGTCAAGTGCGTGGTCTCTGGATAGTGGAGATTGCTCTATTGACAGCAGAAGACAGTAAAAACTCCTGTTTGATAGTACATTGATATATAAAAAAAAAAAAATCAAACTGATAACATTAATAGCGGCTGTGTTAATATACACACCACTCTAGGGGTTACAGGTGTTCCACGTTCTTATTTGAACTCTTAGAAACCCCATGACACAAAACGCATTTGGTATAGGCCCAGAATAGGCAGACTAGTCTTAAGTGACCATGAATGGCATTATACAGACTCTGCAACACAACTATTACCTGACGTGCAGCTGCAGTCCTACATGGTGGAAACTCCAGGGTTTGCCCACGGCGGAAACGCGACGTTTTACAGTCACAGCAAAGTGGATCCCTACTTTATGGAAAAATACACACAGTGGACAGGCTGTGATTTCCAAAACCATCACGGTTTTGGAAATTGCAGCATGTCAATTATACTGACAGAAACACCAGCAGTTTCCATATAGGTATAATTGAAGCAAAAAGTGCTGCAGGATAAACCGCGACAGCAACGCATAGCGCTTTTTTGCTGCGGGAAGCTACGTGGAGGTTAAGGTTTTCCATAAAAACCCAAACAGGTTAAAGCCACATAAAATGTGCTTATTCCTGCATCCATGTAGCATATCTGGACTACATGTACAGTCATTGGGAGTTATTTATCATGTGCACTTTTTTGGCCATATTATACAAAATTGTGGCTTTTTTAAGACTAGTTTTACTGTGGTGTCTATTTATGATATACACACACCTCCTAGTTAGATGTTGAGCATGTTCGTTAGTTTAGATGTACCTTTATAAGGCATGTGCACTTTCCCCGTTTTTGATTAAAAAAACAAACAAAAACCCCCCCAGCAATTCCCCTTATTTAATGCAGTCTGATCTGACAGGCTTTTTACGCTGACCATATACTAGAGAGCATTTGCACCTTTTTGTTATATGTTATATGTTTTGTTATACTATGAAAAGGATCTCCATTTAGGCTACGCCTCCTTATCCTGACAAAAAGCAAAAAGTGTCAAGGGTAGCATAATATCCGGAAAAACTAGCGCATGATTCCTAAATAAAATGTAGGGAAACAGTGGCAGTCCAGGTGCCATCATATCCCTCTATATCTCCCCATTTCTTAGAAGTCAGTTGTAGTCTTTGTGTGTGTTCCAGGAAATACGCTGTAACTGCAAAGAATGAAGTAGGCTTTAATGAAGAGAGTAATCTGCGTGTGAAAGTGCTTGAGAAAGAAAAAAGAACCTGGAAAACAAACAAGCAAGTCATCTGGATTTAGACAGCGGGGCCTTTTTCCATCAAGAAGGGGCTAGGATCTTAATGCCATATAAACAAACATCATGTGACACTTATGCTACATATATGAATAATAATAATAATAATGATAAAAATAATAAAATATATATTGCAGTCAATGTATGGAAATAAAAATCTATCACATCTAAACGCATAATGTTTGTCGTGAATCTACAAATGGCTGAAGTAACTTGCTATAAAGCTACACATGGACATTACAAAATGATATAAGGCCCAGTGCAATGGTGCTGCCCACTTTAACTATGGGCTATTTCGCATGGCCGTGTTTGAGCCAGAAATATGCTCTATATACTGATCAGAATTAGTGGCCTGAATGTGGCTACTGAACTGACCTGACATACATGAACTGCTTCCCAGATCTTAAGGCCTTATTCACACGGCAGTGTTTTGCATCAGTGATTGTGAAGGGGTTTTGCATATTTCATATAATATACATATAATACATAGGATAATCATCAATTGAAGATCAGCTGGGGTCTGGCACTCAGACACCTATCAGCTCTCTGAAGTTTTTAGGAAGTGTTCATGTAAGCATTGGGACTCTTCATAGAAAACCAAGCACAGCGCTGTACACTATATAGTGGCTGTGCTTGGTATCACAATTGACATGCAGGGGTCTAGAGTATCAAACCCCCGCTGATCTTCAATTTATGACATCATAAAGATGGCTCATTAAGCCAAAACCAAGAGCGGAGACTATACATTGAGAAAATATAATGGAGAGATTTACACCTGTTCTGGGTTTTTGACCCACTCATGGTTTTGGTACACAATCGCTGATGCAAATCACTTACCAAAACACTGATGTGTGAATAAGGCCTTAGACAACTCTTCATAGAAACCGATGAAAAAGTCCCTCCATAGTTAGTTTAAAGTGGCCGTTTTTACTGACTTGTATACAAGAACCATTGTTGTCAGATACAACTTTTAATGGCTGTCATCTCCAGCATGCAACAATTTGCACATAATATACAACACAATTCAATAAATATGAACTGTGACATCATATGACGGAAGTCATTATCTGACTCTACCGTTACAAGCAATGTCAGAAGGCAGGACAAGTATATACCGTAGATTGTGTATCCAGCATAATGCAACATATATCAAGCCTCTTGTGCCTATTTTCCTCTAATTCTGCTCTACGCTAGGAGTGCTACATGTATCTTACGTCTGCGCCTATTTTCCTGACTTTTACATCAGGCTGGTCACGTTGTTTTTTGCCAGGGTAAGGGGTGTGTTTTACCTGTAGTAACATTTTACAATGTATTTGGTTAAACGTCCCTTGAAAATATCTGATAGCATTGGAATCACAAATTGCACAAGGTGAATTTTGCACAAAATTTAAGACACAATTGTGCCGTTTTAGTAAATGAAGTTCAGGGAAGGACGAGGCATAAGAAAAAGCACATGTACAAGAAATGGGCAAAAAAACCTGTGCAAATCTTAAATGACCCCGCTGTATATTAGGACGTGTTCATACTGTTTCCAGCTGAATGTATCGATAAGGCTCCATTCAAGTAAGTGTCCATTTGGCCTCCATAGAGGCAACTTTACTATATAAAAGAAGGCATAATAAAAAACATACTGCACAGTGTTTTTTATTTACATGCGAGTTAATGGGTAGCAAATGTCTATATACTGGCATATGTCTGAACCTTGTGACGGGGTCTAATGTGATGTGAACAGCGCCTTACAAACAAGTCCTGAATCTACAGCTTCAAATTATTTAAGCCATTAAACAAGAGATCAATACAGTGAGTAGAAAATTATCCACACAAGCCGGGCTGGTCTCGGTGCCAGCATGTGAACAGCGTCATAAGATAAGACACCCAGACGTTTCAAGTTCACATGGTTCATGCATTCTTTATGATCAACCCGTCTTCAATTTCAGTTTTCCGTAAAGGAAATACCAAATACACCACAGAGAACTATGGGACAGATCAGAAAGCGATGTGAGACTGGCAAGTGTGCGAGCTGCTTGTAGGCCCTCACACTGAGGCCCCCCAGCCTGAAGAGGAAGGATCTCCTAGATATACTCCATACTCATTCATCTGTCACATGGTGCTCACAAAGCCTTCATCACCAAGTCATTGTCTGGTGCCGAGGGGTTAATAAGGGACCTAGGGATATACAACATGCACCTGTAAAACTCACTAGGGAACCCTTCCCTCCCCCCTTCCCAGTCAGTAAATAATGTCCAAGGGGTGCAAATCCTGAATGGAGACTTGAAGCACAAAGGAAGACGCGGTTAACTCCTTCAATACTTGGGCAGCAATAAGGTGTATGCCCTCCTGACACAGCAAGGGTTACAAACAAAGAAAAAGCAAACATCCTCTTCCCATAGAGCAGAGGACATCCCAGCAGCAGTGACAGCATCCTCATCATCATTTCCCATAGTCTTCATTCCTCCAGCATCTCTGCCATTCAGCAGCCCAGTCCCCATATCCTCCCCTCTGAGCACAACAAGATCTGCAAATCCAGAGGAAGGAGCTCAGAGCAGCAGAAGGGGTGGTTAACCCAATAAATGCCCCAGTGCAGCTACCCCTCCTCTCCTCCCCCTCTGATGCCAGACATTAGACCAGAAGATGAAAACACAGACACTGCCAGAGACAAAAAGAGGAAGGCACAGAGCACAATCCACGTTCTCATGCTGCAGGGATGCCCTCCTCTGCACCTGCCTAATAATCCCCCCATCATCATCATCATCATCACAGCCTCCTCTGCTGCCCGCACCGGGACACACACACAGCAGTACAACACAGATACACGAGAAGAAGAAGAAGAAGAAGAAGAAGAAAATATTCACCTTGGCTGTGGAGTAGAATGTTGTTGTTGGTGCTGGTTGTTGTGGGTGATGGGGAGGATGGTGATGATGAGGTTGGAGAGGTGGTGATGGTGGTGGAGGAGGAGGATGAGGAGGAGAGGAGTAGTTGTTGTTGATGGGTAACAGTCGCCAGGACTACGGTGGCTATGGCGCTGGATTCACAAGGCAACAGTTGCTATAACTCACAAAAGAGGGAGGCAACCTAACCTGAGAGGAGGAAGAGGCGGGACCTCCCGACACATACTCGCAGCCCGACAGCCCAAGGGGCGGGGCCTCGTCAAACACTCGCGGCCCGACAGCCCAAGGGGCGGGGCCTCGTCAAACACTCGCGGCCTGACAGCCCAGAGGGGCGTGGCCTCGAGAGGCTTCTTATTCAATCGTAGTGTAGCTTTATTGTGCGTTACCGGCAGGCAGCCTGTGTGCGGTGATAATAGGGCGATGTGAGGGGCAGGTGGACAATACCCGTCCCCTCGGCTCTCTAGGCCACTTGTGAGGAGGACGCGGGATGGAAAGTGAATAGGCAGTGCGCTACCATGCTATTGTCTGTGCCCTATTGTGCTGGTGCATCTGCCTGCTGCGAGGGGGTGATGACAGAAACAATGCACAGAGACTACAGAGCATGGACACACTGCACACCCCAGCTCTGCTCATGTCGGGGGATGGCAGACATAGCACTGAAGCTGTATACACTGTAACTGACCACTATATAGGACAGCTGCTGATGTCTCATGACTGGATGTAACTGTTCATAGAGGGTGACTGCTCACATAGCATAGCTCTGCTGTACAATACTGGGGGCAATACCTCAGGTATATTAGGCCACTGCCCAGCTCTGAGCGGGTTATGGCCATGTGCAGTTCTAGTTAGAGAATGTTAAGCAGGTAACGCCTCAGCTAGCAATTCCTCATATACACACATAAGCTACATTACACCTTGCATGTATAAAGAAATGGAGGCACTATCAGTAAGTGGCACCTCCATGGGAACAGGGATGGGAGAGAAAGTCGGCCCTAACATTCGTCACCACAGAGGACCACTAGTTGCAAGGTGAATGTGAAAGTTTCTTATGCGGTTGTGTCTGATCTGTATGTGTATGACATTTCTAGAATACAAGCTAATGTCAACTTCACTTTGACCTCTACTGACAAAATTTGGAATTAAGGGCTCTTTCGCGCAACTGAGTTCCATCCAAGGAAAATGGTTTGTGTGTGGGTCGTGTTTCCCGGACTGAACTCAGACTTGTGCAGTGATCTCCAGAACCTCCCAGTCGTTACACTAATGAATTAACATAATAATATCGGTTCATTACTACAGTGATAGGGCCATTCGGGAGCTCACTGCATCATAACTGACTATGATGCAGTGAATCCTATGCACATGTCCGATTTCAGTCCTGAAAATACAGTGGTCGTGTGCAAGGGTCCTATTTGCAGATGGAGGTCTCTGATACATTTCCTACACTAGCTTAAGACTGGATTCATACGACCGATTTTCACCCTTGCAACTCAGGTCTGTGTGTTTAGCCAGATTTACCTGCCTGACATTCATGCTGGGAGCGGGATTCCTAGCAGTATAGTTATCTATGATGCTAGGCTTTCCTGCCTTTCAGTAATATACTATTGTGTACCAATCATAGTACGGGACAGTACGCCAATGACAGGGACTTCAAGAATCATAAATAACTATGATACTAGAAGTCCCACTCTTAGCATTCAGGTCAGGCAGGTAAATCCAAAGAACACATGGACACAGTTTCAAGGGTGAAAGTTGGTTATGTGACTCTAGCCCTAGGCCACCTGCTCACAACTTGTTGCATGCTCTAAGTCAGTAAAAACGCCATGGATGACACTTGGATTGGTATCCGTGTGTCATCCGTGTTTTCTCTGACTCATACAATCAAAGGAATTGACAGAGCCACAATCAAGGACAGGTAAAGGACCTGTTCCGTAATTTGCAGCTCTTTAACTCGACCCAGACGCACAGTCGCTAAAACTACAGCTGCAGGTCTGGGCCCATTGATATGCATGTGTCCGTACTTTGATCCGCAATTACAGATCAAATGTACATTCGTGTGTATGAGGCCATAGTCTGGGTTGACATAGCAATTTTTTGCTGAAGAACTGCATTTGGTTTTAAGGTCAGTGATGAGTAGTGCACGTAAGGCTAGATTCACACTAGCGTATTCTCTCTGTCATTCATATCCGCCGTAGGACCCCACTGACGGCCCCCTAAAAGAGCAGTTATTCGCAGACCTCATAGACTATAATGGGGTGTAATGAAGAAACAAGAGAAGACTGCTTTCCCATCCAGACTTTTAAATAAAATTTAACTTTTAATCCATGACGTTAAAAGATACAGCACCAAACAGGTAAGTGACAAAAAGTAGGAAAAATGTGAAAATATAGAAATCGCTATCGGAGGAAGTTACCATGCTCCATATCTTTTGGTCTTGTGATGGCCTTTCCCTGTTCTGGGAGGGAGCTAAGATGATATATCTTACAGATAACTGAAACATTCCATTGTTTGAGCCATGCTCTGTTACTTCTGCACTCTCCAGTGCGAGTTTACAAGTGTTCCCTACTCTGCTTCCTGGTTTTAGTAGTCCTTCCTGGTCTGCCATTAAAAAGAACCTTTTCCCATCTCCACCAAGTCCAGGTTTTTGCATTTGTAATAGGCAGCCAAAATATTTTAAAAAAAAAATCGAACTAAGCCAGCTAGGAGTGTGGTATACATGAAAAAAGTCTGGAGTACAACAGACAATCAAAATATGTATGCAGGGATGGAAAAAAGGGTTGCTAGAATGGTTCTTTAAATACGCGTGTATCACATTGAAACCAACAGGGAAAAAAGCAGCCCATTCATTTCAATGGGGAGCACTCGTATGCCGGCTCCCATTAAAATGAATTGAATCTGCTTTGTACGCGCTGATTCTGAACGTGTTTTACGTTGAGAATCAGCTCAGCGTATACTTAGTGTGAATTGCACCCTGAGTGTGAAGACTAGTACTGTGGCACCACACTGACAGAGTTGAACTGTCCAGACCGGACCTCCAAAGCAGGTACTGTGCCACCCATTGTTATTGCCAAGGTGGGAGGCTGGTAGCCAGTCTCCTGTATAGTCAGGTTGAAAAGTTTCCTTACGTTTAAGTTAGTTTTCTCAGCCGAGAAGGATTTTGTTTTGTTTATCCTGTGGCTTTGCAAAAGCAGTGTATGCGTTACATGTGAATAAAGCCTGAACGTGTGTGCAATCCAGTGTCTGTGTCCCTGTTTCCTGCACTGCTACAAGCATCTACCTGAGCAATTCCCCACACTCTGTATGGCTAAAGAGTGGTCCACCAGAAAACTGCCTATTAGGGAAGATTGAATCAAATCAAAAGAGCTTTATTGGCACGTCCCAATAGACATTTGGCATTGCCAAAGCAAAGAGAGTGGTGGGTATGGTGGATTTGGGCTGGGTTGGCATGTACGGAGATGGATGGGTGATTGTCATTCTGGGTCGTCTTCATGCAAGCCAAGTTATCCTTGGACTTGGCCATCAGTCAGACCACATTTCACTCACTGCACTAGACACCCTACCTTTATTCATTAATTTTGCTGTCAAGAAGGTTCGGGAATTAGAATAGAGCAGCCCACCAAAGATGTACCTGTGTTCAAGAAAAAGGTAATATCCAGCTCACCCTGTTATAGTGACCATCTCCCTGAGATTCACGGACGCAAGCAGTGGTAAACCTAGCCTCTCTGCTGCCCGAGGCAGACGATCAAAAAATGCCCCCTCTTCTGGTATTTAAGGGGGGGGGGGGTGTTGTGTGTTGTTCATCTTTTGATCGTCCGCCTCAGACGGGGGGGATGCTAGTGGTAACATTACAACAAATACAATACAGTAATATTTTGTGCAGTAATACTCACAGTAGACGTCTTCCCATATTTCCCGACTCTTCCCTTTGGATCACCATAACCTCGTCTTCCAGCTGTGACTTGACTCTGTAAAGTTTGACAAACATACATCTTTGACTCCTCACTTCTCCACTCACCCAACCCATATATATATATATATATATATATGTCCCACAGCGCCCCCTGCAGCATATATTATGCCCTTTTCAGACCCCCCGAGTATAGCCCCAGGGGAGATGAGGGAAGATAATAAACAGTGTTACTCACCTCTCCGGGATCCAATGTTAATCCTAGCAGGCTTCGGGCCTATATGGTAATGTTCCACACGTCACGTGGACTGGGATATTACCATTTAGGCCCAAAGCCTGTCCTAGCAGTACCATACCGGCTCAAAGCCTATGCTAGCAGTAAAATACAGGCCCAAAGCCTGTACTAGCAGTAACAGGCTATTACTACTAGATCATGCTTCGGTTAGCACAGGCTTTGGACCTAAATGGTAATATTCCAGACCACGTGACATCTGAGACATTACCATATAGTCCCGAAACCTGCTAGGATTAACATCAGATCCCAGAGAGGTAAGTAACACTGTTTATTATGTTCCCTCACCTCCCCTGGGGCTCTAATTATTATACTCAGGAGTCTTTTCAGACCCCCAAGTATAATAATAGTGGTAGTGGGATCACGGCCTGGGCCCGGGCCTACTCACTACCACTCGCCGCAGCCTATAGTACAAGGGTAAGCTGGGGCGACAGTGAACAGGTCCGGGGAGGTTGGTAAATAGGCTACTACCTGCTGGGGATACTCCAGCAGGTAACAGCCTATTATAAAATAAAAAATATATTTTTTTTTACTTACCAACCTCGCTGCAGCCACCTCTTTTGCTGTTAGTAAGACGTTTGCGTCTCAGCGTAGGTGGCGTGATGACGCCACCTGCACTGAGACGCAGACATCTGGACCAGCGCAGGAGAACTGCAGCTCTCCTGCGTTAGTATAGAGGAAAAAAAGTAAAAAAAATAATAAAAAATCGCCAGTGCTGCCGCCCCCTCCACAGCGCCGACCGAGGCGGCCGCCTGACCTTGCCTCATTAGAGGTGCAACGCTGGACGAAAGGCAGACTCCAACCAGCTGAAAACACTTTAAAATATACCTGTCTTACATTTGTCAGAATTGCAAGATGGGCAGCCTGAATCTGTGTGGGACATCTCTTTAAGTCCGGAACCTCATGTGGCATAAACACCATGGCAAAAACTGTTGCGTTTTACATTCCCCGCAAAGTGGATGGGATTCTAGCAAATCCTACCCACATGTTGCATAAATATACGTACAGTGGAAATGCTGCCACTTCCAAAACATTCGTGGTTTTAGAAATTGTAAAATGTCAATTATACCTACGGAAACACCAATCGTTTCGCTATAAGTAGAATTGAAGCAGAAAGCTTTGCTTTTCACAGAAAGACTTTCATTGAAAAGGGCTTCGGGAAAACCACAATGCGTTTCAGTCACAGTTTTTCCCTTTCACTTTATTGCTGCAATCCACTACATGGAGCCTTAGCCTAAAGTTGCTTTTCAGGAGTTAAAAATAACTAAAATCATTATCTAAACACATTTTACTTTAATAATAATGTGCTATCTTTGTTGCAGCTTGGATTTCACACCTGATTTTCCTAGACAGTACTGCCAGTTTTGCACATGATCTTGAGGGGTAATTGGATCCATGACCCTCACCATAATCAGCTGATCACAGGAACATCTTCAATAGCAGTAAACTATAAAGATAACTACAGTTTGGATTGTTCACCCCTTTAACTGTCAATTCCTTATATACCCACATAGCAAAATATATTGATTGAAATTGTATACAGGTAGTCCTCGACTTACGACGTTGATCCGTTCTTGCGCGGCATCGTAAACCGAATTTCGACGTAAGTCGGAAACCTACAATACCGACGCCGCGTAGGAACGGATCAACGTGATTTAGTGTGCAGCGGCTCGGAACTACCCCCCCCCTTTAAAATAAAACCCTGAAACAGAATGTGAAACTTACCGTACGGTGCAGGGTGGGCGGGCGGGCATTCAGGCCTCCTCTTCCTCCGATGTTCCGTCCTCCTCCTCCGGCGCTCGCAAACTGATAATGGCCTGGGCGCATGCACAGTAGCCCTAATAGAAGCATTATGATACTGCGCATGCGCCCAGGCCATTATCAGTTCGTGAGCGCCGGAGGAAGTGGTCAGGACATCGGAGGAAGAGGAGGCCTGAATGCCCGCCCGCCCACCCTGCACCGTTCGGTAAGTTTCACATTCTGTTTCAGGGTTTTATTTTACAAGCTCACTTGTAACAGCAAGCTGCCAGCTCTCTTCCGTTGAGCAAGGACGAGCCTGCTGCAGAACCAGCATTGATTTGCCGCAGGCTAGTCCTTGCTAGCTGGGAGTGCTGGCAGTTTTCTATTACAAGGGAGCTGTCGTAACCACGAAACGTCGGAACCCAAGACCGTCGGAACCCGAGGATTACCTGTATAGAGATTGACTACATTAGCCAGTACCCAGTCTATAACTAAGGGCTCGTTCACACGAGCACAGAGGGGGTGGATTATGTTGCAGAATCCATGTCATAATTGTCAGGATACGGAGTCGCCGCGGTCTCCTTGCTGCGCAGCGTCTCCCTGGGAGACGTGTTAGGAGTTCTATTGGGTGTGCTTAGGTCATTAAGGGTTAATCTTTTTCTTACCTTCAGTCTCCATGTCATTAGCCATCAGGTGTGTTCTCTGCTGCTATGTAACCGCTTCACGACGGCTGACTGTATATAAACGTCGGCGCGGCTTGGGCTCTGTGCCGCGCCGACGTTTATAAACTGACCCTTTTAAAATGGGGATCGGGTCTCCCCGAGGGTCCGGAGCTCCGTGGACCTAGCGCTAATAGCTGCTGGGGTCCACAGAGACATGATCAGGACCTAATAGATTCAGGTCCCGATCATGTAGCAGCCATGTCAGGGAAAGTTTGTTGCAGTAACAAACTTTCCCTGACATGAGATGCCGCCCGCAGGTAAATGGTCCTGCGGGCGGCATCGTGAGCAGGTGTTAGCTATATGTTATAGCTAACACTGTGCCCGATGTACTCCGATTGGAGCTGGTGTCCGATCGGAGTTTAAACCCTTCAGTTCCGTGATCAAACATGATCACGGCACTGAAGTGGTTCTGCGATGTTATCGGCACCCCCTGCGGGGAGATCGGGGGGTGCCGATATGTAAAACATGCACCCTGGGGTCTAACCAGTGACCCCAGAGTGCATGAGCCCCTCGTTACCTGGTTGACACTGCCAGGTACTAAGAAGCCAAGCGATGCGTCTACATCGCTTGGCTTCCTGTTACAGACTGGAGACACGTGCAGCCTGTGTCTCCAGCCTGATTGATTCAGCAATGAATTCATTGCAGAATCAAGTGTCCTAAAAGAGACACATAAAAAAAAGTGAAAAATAAATAATAAAGTGTTTGAAAAAAATTAATAAAGTTATAAAGCCCCAAAAATTCATTTTTATTCAATAGAAAATGAATTATATAAAAAAAAACTAAAAATTAATAAAAACAATGCATATCTGGTACCGCCGCGTCCGTAACAATCTGTACAATAAAACTGAAATAATATTTAATGTACATGGTGAACGTCGGGAAAAAAAAAATGGAAAAAACCCGTCGGAAGTAGTGATTTTTCGCCATCTCACTTAAAAAAAAAAATGCTATAAAAAGTGATCAAAAAGTCATAATCACCCCACAACAGTGCCAATAAAAAGCACAGGTTGTCCCGCAAAAACTAAGCCCTCAAACAACACTGTCAACCGAAAAATAAAAATGTTACGCCTCTCAGAAGATGGCGATGCAAAAATCACTGATTTTGTCCCCAAATGTGTTTTTGTTCTGCAGAATTAGTATCGCATAAAAATATATAAATGAGGTATCGCCGTAACCGTACCGACCCGCAGAATAAAGGCTACATTTTACTTATACTGTACACTGCATGCTGTAACCGTACCGACCCGCAGAATAAAGGTCACATATTACTTATACTGTACGCTGCATGGCGAAAAATTAAAAAGGTAAAACGCAATGCCAGAATTGATTTTATTTTTTTTTAAATCCAGCAAAAAAAGAGTTAATAAAATGTATTCAATAAATTGTAGGCACCCAAAAATGGTGTAATTACAAAATGCATCTCATCCCACAAACAAGCCCTTATATGGCCGCGTCACCAGGAAAATATAGAAATTATAGCATCTAGTAATGTGAAGACAAAAAAAACCCAAATCACCAAATCATTAGAACACAACTGGTTGCGTCAGGAAGGGAATATATAAGCTGTGCGAGCGTAAATCAGGGGACACTCCAGATTTACAGCTTATGAGCGAAAAGACACCAGAGGTGACCCCCAAAGTGACCCGCAGAGTGACTCCCCCAATTATAGGAGCTCCTGGGACATAGTAGGGAATTTGGTGTCTGCAATGTTCTCCGCACAGCTTATATATTCCCTCTTCGCCATCCGCTGTGCAGTCACTTCCGGGATACTAATACTCACTACACCCCCTGATAAATTCTTTGAGGGGTGCAGTTTTCAAAATGGGGTCACTCCTTTGGGGAATCCACTTTTCTGGTACCTTACAGGCTCTACAAACATGACATGACGTCCAGATACCAAACATCTGAATCTGTACTCCAAAAGCCGCATTGCGCTCCTTCCCTTCTGCGCCCTGCTGTGCGCCCAAACTGCAGTTTATGACACATGTATGACACATGTATGACACTGGTGTACTCGGGATACCGTACGCAATGCCATATGTGGGTATAAACTGATATAGGGGCACAGCCGGACACAGAAGGGTTGTTTGGTTTTTGGAGCACGGGCGGTTTTGGATTCCACGACACTTTTGCAGAGCTGAAATGCCCGTAAAGTGGAATCCCCTGATATGAGACCTTATTTTGGAAACTACACCCCTGAAGGATTTATCCAGGGGTACAGAGAGTATTTTTAACCCCCAAGTGTTGCTATAACTTATTATCCATAAATGAATACGAAGCTGATTGTGAAAGGTAAAAATAATTTTTTCCAGGAATACGTCATTTCAGTGCCTAATATTTTGTGCCCGACTTGTATCAGAGATGAACGCTCTAAAAGCTGTTGTGCCCGGGATAAATCCCATCAGTGGGGTAATGTCCAAAATGCGGTGACATGTCTGCGGATTCCACTTTATTGGCAATTCAGGGGCTTTGCAAAAGTGGCATGGTGTCCTAAAACCAAACTGTGCTCCAAAAACCAAAATAGCGCTCCTTCCCTTCTGTGCCCGGCTGTGCCCAAACAGCCGATTCTACCCACATATGGCATTACGTACGTTATCCGGGGTACACCAGTGTCATACATGTGGGCATAAACCGCCATTTGGGTACACAGCAGGGCACAGATGTGAAGGAGCGATATGTACATTTGGAGTGCAGATTTAGATTGTTGGTGTTTGGACACCATATCATATTTGCAGAGACCCAAAAAATGCCCTTACAAAATGGGGTCACTTCTTGGGGAATTCCAGTTTACTGTTGCCTACAGGGCTCTACAAAAACAACATGGCGCCCAGAGGGTTCCTCTAAATCTGCACCCCAAAAGCTAAAAAGCGCAGTGCTCCTTCCCTTCTGAGCCCTGCTCTGTGCCCAAGTAGCAGTTTACACCCACATATATAATTTTTTGCCCCTCAGGATGGCTCCTTAATAGTTTTAGGAGTGCAGGTCTCTGACAACACAAAGTGGGTGCAATGTATTGGGCGCCGAAATGGCTGATTTCTTTAAAAATTTCAATTTTCATTTTGTACGTTAATTTTTGGGAAGAATTTTTAGGCTCAAAATGATAATACGCCTTGATACATTCTTTGATGGGTGTAGTTTTTAAAATGGGGTCACTTTTGAGGGGTTTCTATTGTATTGATACATTAGGGGCTCAACAAATGCGACATGGCACCTGAAAACTATTCCAGCAAACCCTGCTCTCCAAAACCCAAATAGCGCTCTTTCCATTCTGAGCCCCACCAAGTACCCATACTGCAGATTATGGCCACATATGGGGTATTGCCGTGTTCAGGAGAAATTGTGTAACAAACTGCGGGGGGCTTTTTCTCTTGTAACCCCTTGTGAAAATAAAAACTTTGGAGATAAAGGGACTAGAGATGAGCGAACAGTGTTCTATCGAACACATGTTCGATCGGATATCAGGGTGTTCGCCATGTTCGAATCGAATCGAACACCACGTGGTAAAGTGCGCCAAAATTCGATTCCCCTCCCACCTTCCCTGGCGCCTTTTTTGCACCAATAACAGCGCAGGGGAGGTGGGACAGGAACTACGACACTGGGGGCATTGAAAAAAATTGGAAAAAGTCATTGGCTGCCGAAATCAGGTGACCTCCATTTTAGACGAATAGTGGATTTCAAATCCGGGTCATATGAGAATGTGAACTTTGTGACTATGAGACAGGGATAGCTGTACAGGCAGGGATAGCTAGGGATAACCTTTATTTAGGGGGGAATGTTATTAAAAATAACTTTTTGGGGCTCTATCGGGTGTGTAATTGTGATTTTTGTGAGATAAACTTTTTCCCATAGGGATGCATTGGCCAGCGCTGATTGGCCGAATTCCGTACTCTGGCCAATCAGTGCTGGCCAATGCATTCTATTAGCTTGATGAAGCAGAGTGTGCACAAGGGTTCAAGCGCACCCTCGGCTCTGATGTAGCAGAGCCGAGGCTGCACAAGGGTTCAAGCGCACCCTCGGCTCTGATGTAGGAGAGCCGAGGGTGCACTTGAACCCTTGTGCACCCTCAGCTCTGCTACATCAGAGCCGAGGGTGCGCTTGAACCCTTGTGCACACTCTGCTTCATCAAGCTAATAGAATGCATTGGCCAGCGCTGATTGGCCAATGTATTCTATTAGCCTGATGAAGTAGAGCTGAATGTGTGTGCTAAGCACACACATTCAGCTCTACTTCATCGGGCTAATAGAATGCATTGGCCAGCGCTGATTGGCCAGAGTACGGAACTCGACCAATCAGCGCTGGCTCTGCTGGAGGAGGCGGAGTCTAAGATCGCTCCACACCAGTCTCCATTCAGGTCCGACCTTAGACTCCGCCTCCTCCGGCAGAGCCAGCGCTGATTGGCCGAAGGCTGGCCAATGCATTCCTATGCGAATGCAGAGACTTAGCAGTGCTGAGTCAGTTTTGCTCAACTACACATCTGATGCACACTCGGCACTGCTACATCAGATGTAGCAATCTGATGTAGCAGAGCCGAGGGTGCACTAGAACCCCTGTGCAAACTCAGTTCACGCTAATAGAATGCATTGGCCAGCGCTGATTGGCCAATGCATTCTATTAGCCCGATGAAGTAGAGCTGAATGTGTGTGCTAAGCACACACATTCAGCACTGCTTCATCAAGCCAATACAATGCATTAGCCAGTGCTGATTGGCCAGAGTACGGAATTCGGCCAATCAGCGCTGGCTCTGCTGGAGGAGGCGGAGTCTAAGGTCGCTCCACACCAGTCTCCATTCAGGTCCGACCTTAGACTCCGCCTCCTCCGGCAGAGCCAGCGCTGATTGGCCGAAGGCTGGCCAATGCATTCCTATGCGAATGCATACTTAGCAGTGCTGAGTCAGTTTTGCTCAACTACACATCTGATGCACACTCGGCACTGCTACATCAGATGTAGCAATCTGATGTAGCAGAGCCGAGGGTGCACTAGAACCCCTGTGCAAACTCAGTTCACGCTAATAGAATGCATTGGCCAGCGCTGATTGGCCAATGCATTCTATTAGCCCGATGAAGTAGAGCTGAATGTGTGTGCTAAGCACACACATTCAGCACTGCTTCATCAAGCCAATACAATGCATTAGCCAGTGCTGATTGGCCAGAGTACGGAATTCGGCCAATCAGCGCTGGCTCTGCTGGAGGAGGCGGAGTCTAAGGTCGGACCTGAATGGAGACTGGTGTGGAGCGATCTTAGACTCCGCCTCCTCCAGCAGAGCCAGCGCTGATTGGTCGAGTTCCGTACTCTGGCCAATCAGCGCTGGCCAATGCATTCTATTAGCCCGATGAAGTAGAGCTGAATGTGTGTGCTTAGCACACACATTCAGCTCTACTTCATCAGGCTAATAGAATACATTGGCCAATCAGCGCTGGCCAATGCATTCTATTAGCTTGATGAAGCAGAGTGTGCACAAGGGTTCAAGCGCACCCTCGGCTCTGATGTAGCAGAGCTGAGGGTGCACAAGGGTTCAAGTGCACCCTCGGCTCTCCTACATCAGAGCCGAGGGTGCGCTTGAACCCTTGTGCACACTCTGCTTCATCAAGCTAATAGAATGCATTGGCCAGCACTGATTGGCCAGAGTACGGAATTCGGCCAATCAGCGCTGGCCAATGCATTCTATTAGCCCGATGAAGTAGAGCTGAATGTGTGTGCTAAGCACACACATTCAGCACTGCTTCATCACGCCAATACAATGCATTAGCCAGTGCTGATTGGCCAGAGTACGGAATTCGGCCAATCAGCGCTGGCTCTGCTGGAGGAGGCGGAGTCTAAGATCGCTCCACACCAGTCTCCATTCAGGTCCGACCTTAGACTCCGCCTCCTCCAGCAGAGCCAGCGCTGATTGGTCGAGTTCCGTACTCTGGCCAATCAGCGCTGGCCAATGCATTCTATTAGCCCGATGAAGTAGAGCTGAATGTGTGTGCTTAGCACACACATTCAGCTCTACTTCATCGGGCTAATAGAATGCATTGGCCAGCGCTGATTGGCCGAATTCCGTACTCTGGCCAATCAGCACTGGCTAATGCATTGTATTGGCTTGATGAAGCAGTGCTGAATGTGTGTGCTTAGCACACACATTCAGCTCTACTTCATCGGGCTAATAGAATGCATTGGCCAATCAGCGCTGGCCAATGCATTCTATTAGCGTGAACTGAGTTTGCACAGGGGTTCTAGTGCACCCTCGGCTCTGCTACATCAGATTGCTACATCTGATGTAGCAGTGCCGAGTGTGCATCAGATGTGTAGTTGAGCAAAACTGACTCAGCACTGCTAAGTCTGCATTCGCATAGGAATGCATTGGCCAGCCTTCGGCCAATCAGCGCTGGCTCTGCCGGAGGAGGCGGAGTCTAAGGTCGGACCTGAATGGAGACTGGTGTGGAGCGACCTTAGACTCCGCCTCCTCCAGCAGAGCCAGCGCTGATTGGCCGAATTCCGTACTCTGGCCAATCAGCACTGGCTAATGCATTGTATTGGCTTGATGAAGCAGTGCTGAATGTGTGTGCTTAGCACACACATTCAGCTCTACTTCATCGGGCTAATAGAATGCATTGGCCAGCGCTGATTGGCCGAATTCCGTACTCTGGCCAATCAGCACTGGCTAATGCATTGTATTGGCTTGATGAAGCAGTGCTGAATGTGTGTGCTTAGCACACACATTCAGCTCTACTTCATCGGGCTAATAGAATGCATTGGCCAATCAGCGCTGGCCAATGCATTCTATTAGCGTGAACTGAGTTTGCACAGGGGTTCTAGTGCACCCTCGGCTCTGCTACATCAGATTGCTACATCTGATGTAGCAGTGCCGAGTGTGCATCAGATGTGTAGTTGAGCAAAACTGACTCAGCACTGCTAAGTCTGCATTCGCATAGGAATGCATTGGCCAGCCTTCGGCCAATCAGCGCTGGCTCTGCCGGAGGAGGCGGAGTCTAAGGTCGGACCTGAATGGAGACTGGTGTGGAGCGACCTTAGACTCCGCCTCCTCCAGCAGAGCCAGCGCTGATTGGCCGAATTCCGTACTCTGGCCAATCAGCACTGGCTAATGCATTGTATTGGCTTGATGAAGCAGTGCTGAATGTGTGTGCTTAGCACACACATTCAGCTCTACTTCATCGGGCTAATAGAATGCATTGGCCAGCGCTGATTGGCCGAATTCCGTACTCTGGCCAATCAGCACTGGCTAATGCATTGTATTGGCTTGATGAAGCAGTGCTGAATGTGTGTGCTTAGCACACACATTCAGCTCTACTTCATCGGGCTAATAGAATGCATTGGCCAATCAGCGCTGGCCAATGCATTCTATTAGCGTGAACTGAGTTTGCACAGGGGTTCTAGTGCACCCTCGGCTCTGCTACATCAGATTGCTACATCTGATGTAGCAGTGCCGAGTGTGCATCAGATGTGTAGTTGAGCAAAACTGACTCAGCACTGCTAAGTCTGCATTCGCATAGGAATGCATTGGCCAGCCTTCGGCCAATCAGCGCTGGCTCTGCCGGAGGAGGCGGAGTCTAAGGTCGGACCTGAATGGAGACTGGTGTGGAGCGACCTTAGACTCCGCCTCCTCCAGCAGAGCCAGCGCTGATTGGCCGAATTCCGTACTCTGGCCAATCAGCACTGGCTAATGCATTGTATTGGCTTGATGAAGCAGTGCTGAATGTGTGTGCTTAGCACACACATTCAGCTCTACTTCATCGGGCTAATAGAATGCATTGGCCAGCGCTGATTGGCCGAATTCCGTACTCTGGCCAATCAGCACTGGCTAATGCATTGTATTGGCTTGATGAAGCAGTGCTGAATGTGTGTGCTTAGCACACACATTCAGCTCTACTTCATCGGGCTAATAGAATGCATTGGCCAATCAGCGCTGGCCAATGCATTCTATTAGCGTGAACTGAGTTTGCACAGGGGTTCTAGTGCACCCTCGGCTCTGCTACATCAGATTGCTACATCTGATGTAGCAGTGCCGAGTGTGCATCAGATGTGTAGTTGAGCAAAACTGACTCAGCACTGCTAAGTCTGCATTCGCATAGGAATGCATTGGCCAGCCTTCGGCCAATCAGCGCTGGCTCTGCCGGAGGAGGCGGAGTCTAAGGTCGGACCTGAATGGAGACTGGTGTGGAGCGACCTTAGACTCCGCCTCCTCCAGCAGAGCCAGCGCTGATTGGCCGAATTCCGTACTCTGGCCAATCAGCACTGGCTAATGCATTGTATTGGCTTGATGAAGCAGTGCTGAATGTGTGTGCTTAGCACACACATTCAGCTCTACTTCATCGGGCTAATAGAATGCATTGGCCAGCGCTGATTGGCCGAATTCCGTACTCTGGCCAATCAGCACTGGCTAATGCATTGTATTGGCTTGATGAAGCAGTGCTGAATGTGTGTGCTTAGCACACACATTCAGCTCTACTTCATCGGGCTAATAGAATGCATTGGCCAATCAGCGCTGGCCAATGCATTCTATTAGCGTGAACTGAGTTTGCACAGGGGTTCTAGTGCACCCTCGGCTCTGCTACATCAGATTGCTACATCTGATGTAGCAGTGCCGAGTGTGCATCAGATGTGTAGTTGAGCAAAACTGACTCAGCACTGCTAAGTCTGCATTCGCATAGGAATGCATTGGCCAGCCTTCGGCCAATCAGCGCTGGCTCTGCCGGAGGAGGCGGAGTCTAAGGTCGGACCTGAATGGAGACTGGTGTGGAGCGACCTTAGACTCCGCCTCCTCCAGCAGAGCCAGCGCTGATTGGCCGAATTCCGTACTCTGGCCAATCAGCACTGGCTAATGCATTGTATTGGCTTGATGAAGCAGTGCTGAATGTGTGTGCTTAGCACACACATTCAGCTCTACTTCATCGGGCTAATAGAATGCATTGGCCAGCGCTGATTGGCCGAATTCCGTACTCTGGCCAATCAGCACTGGCTAATGCATTGTATTGGCTTGATGAAGCAGTGCTGAATGTGTGTGCTTAGCACACACATTCAGCTCTACTTCATCGGGCTAATAGAATGCATTGGCCAATCAGCGCTGGCCAATGCATTCTATTAGCGTGAACTGAGTTTGCACAGGGGTTCTAGTGCACCCTCGGCTCTGCTACATCAGATTGCTACATCTGATGTAGCAGTGCCGAGTGTGCATCAGATGTGTAGTTGAGCAAAACTGACTCAGCACTGCTAAGTCTGCATTCGCATAGGAATGCATTGGCCAGCCTTCGGCCAATCAGCGCTGGCTCTGCCGGAGGAGGCGGAGTCTAAGGTCGGACCTGAATGGAGACTGGTGTGGAGCGACCTTAGACTCCGCCTCCTCCAGCAGAGCCAGCGCTGATTGGCCGAATTCCGTACTCTGGCCAATCAGCACTGGCTAATGCATTGTATTGGCTTGATGAAGCAGTGCTGAATGTGTGTGCTTAGCACACACATTCAGCTCTACTTCATCGGGCTAATAGAATGCATTGGCCAGCGCTGATTGGCCGAATTCCGTACTCTGGCCAATCAGCACTGGCTAATGCATTGTATTGGCTTGATGAAGCAGTGCTGAATGTGTGTGCTTAGCACACACATTCAGCTCTACTTCATCGGGCTAATAGAATGCATTGGCCAGCGCTGATTGGCCGAATTCCGTACTCTGGCCAATCAGCACTGGCTAATGCATTGTATTGGCTTGATGAAGCAGTGCTGAATGTGTGTGCTTAGCACACACATTCAGCTCTACTTCATCGGGCTAATAGAATGCATTGGCCAATCAGCGCTGGCCAATGCATTCTATTAGCGTGAACTGAGTTTGCACAGGGGTTCTAGTGCACCCTCGGCTCTGCTACATCAGATTGCTACATCTGATGTAGCAGTGCCGAGTGTGCATCAGATGTGTAGTTGAGCAAAACTGACTCAGCACTGCTAAGTCTGCATTCGCATAGGAATGCATTGGCCAGCCTTCGGCCAATCAGCGCTGGCTCTGCCGGAGGAGGCGGAGTCTAAGGTCGGACCTGAATGGAGACTGGTGTGGAGCGACCTTAGACTCCGCCTCCTCCAGCAGAGCCAGCGCTGATTGGCCGAATTCCGTACTCTGGCCAATCAGCACTGGCTAATGCATTGTATTGGCTTGATGAAGCAGTGCTGAATGTGTGTGCTTAGCACACACATTCAGCTCTACTTCATCGGGCTAATAGAATGCATTGGCCAGCGCTGATTGGCCGAATTCCGTACTCTGGCCAATCAGCACTGGCTAATGCATTGTATTGGCTTGATGAAGCAGTGCTGAATGTGTGTGCTTAGCACACACATTCAGCTCTACTTCATCGGGCTAATAGAATGCATTGGCCAATCAGCGCTGGCCAATGCATTCTATTAGCGTGAACTGAGTTTGCACAGGGGTTCTAGTGCACCCTCGGCTCTGCTACATCAGATTGCTACATCTGATGTAGCAGTGCCGAGTGTGCATCAGATGTGTAGTTGAGCAAAACTGACTCAGCACTGCTAAGTCTGCATTCGCATAGGAATGCATTGGCCAGCCTTCGGCCAATCAGCGCTGGCTCTGCCGGAGGAGGCGGAGTCTAAGGTCGGACCTGAATGGAGACTGGTGTGGAGCTATCTTAGACTCCGCCTCCTCCAGCAGAGCCAGCGCTGATTGGTCGAGTTCCGTACTCTGGCCAATCAGCACTGGCCAATGCATTTCTATGGGGAAAAGTTAGCTTGCGAAAATCGCAAACTGACAGGGATTTCCATGAAATAAAGTGACTTTTATGCCCCCAGACATGCTTCCCCTGCTGTCCCAGTGTCATTCCAGGGTGTTGGTATCATTTCCTGGGGTGTCATAGTGGACTTGGTGACCCTCCAGACACGAATTTGGGTTTCCCCCTTAACGAGTTTATGTTCCCCATAGACTATAATGGGGTTCGAAACCCATTCGAACACTCGAACAGTGAGCGGCTGTTCGAATCGAATTTCGAACCTCGAACATTTTAGTGTTCGCTCATCTCTAAAAGGGACATTTTAGTAATTTTTAACCTACACATCCCAAGGTTAGTAAAATCTGTGAAACGGCTATAGGGTCAAAATGCTCATTGTACCCCTCAATGAATACCTTAAGGGGTCTACTTTATAAAATGGGGTCATTTATGGGGGTTTTCAATTGTTTTGGTAACTCAAATCTTGTTTGAATGCGCAATGGGCCTGAAACATTTAGAAGCAAAAATTATGTCTTTGAAATCCAGTTGGTGCTCCCTTCTTTTTGGGCCCTAACGTGTGTCCGTACATAGGATTAAGGCCACAAAGTGTACATTTTTGAACACAGGAGAAATGGGGTAATCTATTTTGGGGTGTTTCTCTTCATTTTCATGCATTATGGGGAAAAAAACTGCCTTTAAAATGACACTTTTGTGTAAAAAATATGAATTTTTTTTGTTTGACGCAAATTTTTTCAAAACCTATGGAGTCAAAATATTCATTATACCCCTCAATGAATAATTCCCGGGGTCTAGTTTCTAAAATGGGGTCACAATTTGGAGGTTTCTACTATTTGGGCACCTTGAGGGCACTGCAAATGGGACATGGTGCTTGATCATGATTCCAGCAAAATCTGGCCTCCAAAACCCAATTAGCGCTCTTTCCGTTCTGAGTGCTGCCATGTGTCCGTATATCAGTATACCAGAACATATGGGGTATTGTTGCATTCAGTACAAATTGTGTAGCAAAATGTGGGTTGCAATTTCTCCTTTACCCCCTTTTGAAGATGGAAAATTGGGGGCTAAAGTGACATTATATCAGAAAAAAAATAATTTTAAATTTTCATGTCTCAATGGTAAAAAAAATCTGTGAAACACCCGTAGGGTCAAAGTGCTCACTATACCCCTGGATACATTCCTTGAGGGGTCTAGTTTTCAAAATGGTGTCATTTTGGGGGGGGTTTCCACTGTTCTGGCACTTCAGGGGCTCTGCAAATGCGACATGGTGCCTGAAACAGATTCCAGCAAAATCTGCCCTCCAAAATCCCAATAGCGCTCCTTCTGTTCTGGACCCTACAGTGTGCCCATACATCATTTAACTTTCTCACATGGGACGGTTTCATGCTTGGGGGAAATTGCTTAATAGAATTTAGAATGCGTTTTCTCCTTTAACACGTTGTGAATGTGTAAATTCTAGGGTTAAATGAATATATTAGTGAAAAAAAATTTAAATTGTAAATTTGACCTCTATTTTGTTTTAATTGCCGTGAAATGCTGAAAGGGTTAAGAAACTTCCAAATGCAGTTATGAATTCTTCCAGGAGTGTAGTTTTTAGAATGGGGTGATTTATGGGGGTTTCTATTAGAGAGGCCTTTCAAGACCCCTTCAGAACTGAACTGGTCCCTTGAAAAATGTGTGTTGGAAAGATTCTTACAAATTTGGAAAATTACTGCTTGACTTTTAAGCCTTATAACATCTGAAAAAAATGAAAGGGCAATTAAAGTTTGATGCCAATATAAAGCAGAGATATGGTAAATTAAATTTATGAAGTAGTTTGGGTAGTATGACATTCTACATGAAAGGCATGCAATTTCAAAGTTTGAAAACTGCATTTTTTTTTCAAAATTTTCACCAAATTTCCTATTTTTTCATAATAAAAGACAAAACATATTGACCAAAATGTACCACTGACACGATGTACAATGTGTCACGAGAAAACAATCTCAGAATCACCATGATAAGTTAATGCATCTCAAAGTTATTACCACATAAAGTGACACATGTCAGATTTGAAAAATGAGGCCTGGTCATTTAGGTACTTTTAGGCTCTGTCTTGAAGAGGTTAAACCCCACCCAGGCATGGATGCCAGCCAGCCATTCACTTTGTGGTTCCTGGTTCCTCTGCTCAGTCCCTGTCTGTTTGTATTCGGTCTGTTCTCTTGGTTTATTTACCTGGCTTGTATTTTTGACGATCCATTGTCTTTTGATTTGGTACCTTTATTATATCTCCTGGCTTGACCTCTTGCTCGTCTGACCTCGCCTTCTCTTCTGTGTCTTGCTTGGACTTGTGGTCCTCCCTGGTTCCATGCTGTTTAGTCTTTTGTTTTGCATTGCAGTTACACTGTGCTTTCTGTTTAGGTGTGACCCCCGTGACTCCAGTCCCTAGCACTTTCAGGGCCTCCTCTCCCCTTATCCTAGCCGCTGGATAGAAGCGTAAGGAGTCGTGGTAGGCGCACTTCAATTAGGAAGTGCATTGGTCTGCCTCATCTCAGATATTACAGCATAGTTATAGCTGCAGGGCCTGCGACCCCTTTTGTCATTAGTTGCACAGTGTTGCTTTCCAGCTGTGTCACTTTGCACTGCCTGACCCTGACTCCAATCCTTACAATAATCCACCCCCTCACAATGGTGGTCTATGGAGACTGCTAGCGATGTGCTAGCAACACGCCACTCACGGAAAAAAGAAGCGAGCTGCCCTTTCTTCAGGCGGATTCCGCGGCTCATTGAGGCGGATTCCACGTCCGCCTCGTGGCATCACCCTACGGGCTAGGCCCATTCATTTTGGGCCTACTCCGTAGCAGGAAGCCGCGCAGTCGCGGCAAGCGTATTTTGGTCCTGATTTTGACGCGACTTCCCACTTCAAAATCAGGACCAATATACACTATTCTGTCTCCATGTGAACTAGGCCTTATACGTTGGATGACACCTTAAAAGCATTTCTTCTTAAAAAGCTGCATTGACCTGTTCCTCTGTTATGCATACTAGAAATTTATGAATAAGTTACCACCTGGGTGTCACCAGTTGGGGTGTTGCTTGCTCCCACACTGTCAAATCACTGCTCCCAGTGCCACATTGTATAGGGACGCCCATAGACAAGGGGAACAGGAATCCTCAGGTGCCATTTTATTTCTAAACTTCAGTTTCATATTACAGAGATGCACAATGTAATGAAAATTGTGACAGTAGCATTTTGCCGAAAGATAATGAAAGCACTGGTTGAACATGGCAGTTGATACAATCTGTATTTCGCCTTTGTTTTGTGGACTATAATACAGTGCTATTATAATTCTATAGTCTATAGTTTTCACATCTGTCCTTTAAATATGCAATGCATACTAGTTTGATCTGTCCATTACAGTTGATGGAAGTGCTAAAAATATTTTTTTAAACTTATATTGAACTCACAATCCAATATATTGTATGTATTAATAAGCAGGATAAAGCATTTCACTGTTATAGTGTATGAAGATATGGTAAACAGCTTTGAACAAAGGACTCAAAGTGTATGTGGAAGATTAACGTTCCATCATATTGCAGTTGGTTACAATCAGGATACAATACAACAGATAGATGACACAGCTATTAAATTGAACAATAAATATATTCTAACAGAACAAAACGTTGCACATGTTTCATACCATACAGAGATGTTCTTATGTCAGTGCACTAGTATATACTACTTGGGCAGGGGGAGATCAAAATGATTTACTCAAAATTGCAGAGTGGTATCATGGAGGGCTCATGAGTCTAGATGATAGTTCAGCCCTCAATAACCTATGGGAGGGATGAGTTAGTGGAGAGTTTTTGCACCATGCATCCCACACTTTAGAGAAGGTCTGGGGGCAGTCTCTATGTTTTTATATCACTTTCTCATATTGAAGCGTGTTATTAATTAACTTCTTCCATTGTCCCACTGTTGGACGTTTATCTCCTATCTACCTATTTGCAAATAGCTTTCCAAGCAAGGAATGAAGATTCCCATAGGAATACACAGGTATTGTGGGGGAGTGATGAAAATATTAATCCATCAGTATTGCTTTAATATAATCAGTGTTGCTTCTAGTTTTTGCCAATAAAAAAACAGTCCAAAAGATTGCAATTTCAGATTCAAATAGTGATGGAACATTGATGCATCCTGTTTATTGCATCCGTATTATGTATATATAATAATACATGTGACCCAAAACTTGCTTTGCTTGTTCTATTTTGTTTTGTATTGATTTGTGTGTTTATCAGTGATTTGGGGTAGTCAATATTAGACCTTTATTTCTATTAATGGGATTCTATTAGAGATGAGCGAACAGTGTTCTATCGAACACATGTTCGATCGGATATCAGGGTGTTCGCCATGTTCGAATCGAATCGAACACCGCGTGGTAAAGTGCGCCAAAATTCGATTCCCCTCCCACCTTCCCTGGCGCCTTTTTTGCACCAATAACAGCGCAGGGGAGGTGGGACAGGAACTACGACACTGGGGGCTTTGAAAAAAATTGGAAAAAGTCATTGGCTGCCGAAATCAGGTGACCTCCATTTTAGACGAATAGTGGATTTCAAATCCGGGTCATATGAGAATGTGAACTTTGTGACTATGAGACAGGGATAGCTGTACAGGCAGGGATAGCTAGGGATAACCTTTATTTAGGGGGGAATGTTATTAAAAATAACTTTTTGGGGCTCTATCGGGTGTGTAATTGTGATTTTTGTGAGATAAACTTTTTCCCATAGGGATGCATTGGCCAGCGCTGATTGGCCGAATTCCGTACTCTGGCCAATCAGTGCTGGCCAATGCATTCTATTAGCTTGATGAAGCAGAGTGTGCACAAGGGTTCAAGCGCACCCTCGGCTCTGATGTAGCAGAGCTGAGGCTGCACAAGGGTTCAAGCGCACCCTCGGCTCTGATGTAGGAGAGCCGAGGGTGCACTTGAACCCTTGTGCACCCTCGGCTCTGCTACATCAGAGCCGAGGGTGCGCTTGAACCCTTGTGCACACTCTGCTTCATCAAGCTAATAGAATGCATTGGCCAGCGCTGATTGGCCAATGCATTCTATTAGCCCGATGAAGTAGAGCTGAATGTGTGTGCTAAGCACACACATTCAGCTCTACTTCATCGGGCTAATAGAATGCATTGGCCAGCGCTGATTGGCCAGAGTACGGAATTCGGCCAATCAGCGCTGGCTCTGCTGGAGGAGGCGGAGTCTAAGATCGCTCCACACCAGTCTCCATTCAGGTCCGACCTTAGACTCCGCCTCCTCCAGCAGAGCCAGCGCTGATTGGCCGAATTCCGTACTCTGGCCAATCAGCACTGGCTAATGCATTGTATTGGCGTGATGAAGCAGTGCTGAATGTGTGTGCTTAGCACACACATTCAGCTCTACTTCATCGGGCTAATAGAATGCATTGGCCAATCAGCGCTGGCCAATGCATTCTATTAGCGTGAACTGAGTTTGCACAGGGGTTCTAGTGCACCCTCGGCTCTGCTACATCAGATTGCTACATCTGATGTAGCAGTGCCGAGTGTGCATCAGATGTGTAGTTGAGCAAAACTGACTCAGCACTGCTAAGTCTCTGCATTCGCATAGGAATGCATTGGCCAGCCTTCGGCCAATCAGCGCTGGCTCTGCCGGAGGAGGCGGAGTCTAAGGTCGGACCTGAACGGAGACTGGTGTGGAGCGATCTTAGACTCCGCCTCCTCCAGCAGAGCCAGCGCTGATTGGTCGAGTTCCGTACTCTGGCCAATCAGCACTGGCCAATGCATTTCTATGGGGAAAAGTTAGCTTGCGAAAATCGCAAACTGACAGGGATTTCCATGAAATAAAGTGACTTTTATGCCCCCAGACATGCTTCCCCTGCTGTCCCAGTGTCATTCCAGGGTGTTGGTATCATTTCCTGGGGTGTCATAGTGGACTTGGTGACCCTCCAGACACGAATTTGGGTTTCCCCCTTAACGAGTTTATGTTCCCCATAGAGTATAATGGGGTTCGAAACCCATTCGAACACTCGAACAGTGAGCGGCTGTTCGAATCGAATTTCGAACCTCGAACATTTTAGTGTTCGCTCATCTCTAGATTCTATCATTAGGGAAACTCATTTTTAACTAAGTGTATATTTCCATATCCCTTAGAAAGGCTATTCCAGACATACCTTTTATTCAGTAATCCTCTCAACCATTTTTGAACTAGCCCACTTTTATTGATATGCTAATTATCCACCTCGGAGCACCGGCAGTTCACTGAGCACTGTGTGCTATGTATAAACAGGGGGAGGTGTGTGCAGGGAGGCTGTTGCTGCTGCTGATGACATATCAGACTTCCCTGGCTCTTACCTTCCCCTGTTTACACACAGCACACAGTGCGCAGTGAACTTCCGGTGCTCCGAGGTGAATAATTAGCATATCAATAAAAGCAGGCTAGTTCAAAAACCACTGAGAGGATTGATAAACAAAAGGTATGCCTGGAATAGCCTTTCTAAGGGATATGCAAATATATGCTTAGTTAAAAATGAGTTTTCCCAATGATAGAATCCCTTTAATTTACCATGTTAAGAAGCAGGGTCCTGTTATTTCCTGTTATTGCTGGATAACTAAAAATCACAGAAAGGCAATATTTTTAATTATGAAATGTTAAATACCGGCCATAGTTCCAAATATAATTTCCAGCCACAACTCCCTTCCATAAAGTCAGCTGCATTCTTTCCTAAAATTTGCAGCCACAGAATCCCCTATAGCTGGCAGGACAGTTCCCCCATAACTGCTTATGAGCCCCAATTCAACATCTGCAACAAAGACCCGAGAAAGACAGCCATGTGCCATTTATAATAATAATGTCTCATGTGCTAGAGGGGACATTGGGCCCTGTGAAGTATTATTTGAAACTGACATATATATATATATATATATATATATATATATATATATATATACACACACTCACCGGCCACTTTATTAGGTACACCATGCTAGTAACGGGTTGGACCCCCTTTTGCCTTCAGAACTGCCTCAATTCTTCGTGGCATAGATTCAACAAGGTGCTGGAAGCATTCCTCAGAGATTTTGGTCCATATTGACATGATGGCATCACACAGTTGCCGCAGATTTGTCGGCTGCACATCCATGATGCGAATCTCCCGTTCCACCACATCCCAAAGATGCTCTATTGGATTGAGATCTGGTGACTGTGGAGGCCATTGGAGTACAGTGAACTCATTGTCATGTTCAAGAAACCAGTCTGAGATGATTCCAGCTTTATGACATGGCGCATTATCCTGCTGAAAGTAGCCATCAGATGTTGGGTACATTGTGGTCATAAAGGGATGGACATGGTCAACAACAATACTCAGGTAGGCTTTGGCGTTGCAACGATGCTCAATTGGTACCAAGGGGCCCAAAGAGTGCCAAGAAAATATTCCCCACACCATGACACCACCACCACCAGCCTGAACCGTTGATACAAGGCAGGATGGATCCATGCTTTCATGTTGCTGACGCCAAATTCTGACCCTACCATCCGAATGTCGCAGCAGAAATCGAGACTCATCAGACCAGGCAACGTTTTTCCAATCTTCAATTGTCCAATTTCGATGAGCTTGTGCAAATTGTAGCCTCAGTTTCCTGTTCTTAGCTGAAAGGAGTGGCACCCGGTGTGGTCTTCTGCTGCTGTAGCCCATCTGCCTCAAAGTTCGACGTACTGTGCGTTCAGAGATGCTCTTCTGGCTACCTTGGTTGTAACGGGTGGCTATTTGAGTCACTGTTGCCTTTCTATCAGCTCGAACCAGTCTGGCCATTCTCCTCTGACCTCTGGCATCAACAACGCATTTCCGCCCACAGAACTGCCGCTCACTGGATGTTTTTTCTTTTTCGGACCATTCTCTGTAAACCCTTGAGATGGTTGTGCGTGAAAATCCCAGTAGATCAGCAGTTTCTGAAATACTCAGACCAGCCCTTCTGGCACCAACAACCATGCCACGTTCAAAGGCACTCAAATCACCTTTCTTCCCCATACTGATGCTCGGTTTGAACTGCAGGAGATTGTCTTGACCATGTCTACATGCCTAAATGCACTGAGTTGCCGCCATGTGATTGGCTGATTAGAAATTAAGTGTTAACGAGCAGTTGGACAGGTGTACCTAATAAAGTGGCCGGTGAGTGTATATATTTCTCAATTTTAATAGAAGAGAACCATTAGAACAACCAGCTATCTTCATTTATCGAGTAACCGGTACTGAACTTGTAATACAGGCATGTAGACCAACTTTACATCAGTGGCATAAAACAATGCTACACTAGTTGTGCCTGCTTTGATTTATCTGGCAGGACTGCTGAACAGTGTGAACCATTGTCAATTACTCTCCAAAATGTTTCACGTTTTGTTTTGACAGTGTTTGTATAATTATATTTAGATGTATTTTGTCTTCGCTTAGTTCACCATGGTCAAGCCATGTGTTTTCCCAGTAATGGAAGAATTCACTCTTAGGCACGTAGCAGGCCTCAGCAAAAAAGCGATGCAGGAAAAATCACATTTTTTCCCGCAGTGCTTTTCAGAGATAGTAAACTTTCTGCTTCCATTATACCTATAAGGAAACTGACGGCATTTCTGTAGGTATAATTGACATGCAAGTACACGGCGCTTATTTTTCCACAATGTGTCGATGGGATCTTTTAGAATCCCAACCACTTTGCAGGAACTGTAAAATGCTGTGTTTTTTTTTTTTCTGTGGCATTTCCACCGCTGCCAAGCTACAGCATTTAGGGAATGTGGGGCCCCAACCCTTTTTCCAGATGTGATCCATACTTTTCTTTTGTTCATTTTCCATTTTTCAAATTATAATGTGTTTGTTGAGGGATATTTGTAATAGACAATACATTTATCAGAAGAATTAAACTTACCTCTTCTCCTCCGGCTGTTTCTTCATTCTGGACCAGAGGCTCTCAACCCCCCAAAGAGTAATTACTTGTGCTATAGGGGCTGACTGACTAGAATAATGCTACCCCCCATAGCACAGGTAATCCCTGTACAATCTGAAGAAGAGGGCTGGGCGGATTGATGCAGGAGTTAGTGGCTGGTTCTGATCATGTGACCCAGAGTCAAATTGGAACCCCCAGATCCAGAATGGAAAAAAATGTGAAGAAAGGAGGTAAGTTTAACTCCCTGAACAGCCCAGGGACATGTTGTTTTTATACCAATAAAACCAGAAGAAAGCTCACTGTATCAGTGTTCAATTCATTCAGTGTAAATAACTGTGTTGCTATATCCTTTGTAAGGTTGGGGCCCAGCCACATTGTGAAAACGCACCAAAAAAAAATCTGCGTTTTACAGTACCTTGAATCTGGATGGGATTTTGGTTATGAGATGAAGGCAGTGGTAGCCATATGCAGCTGAAATTCTACCTACATGTGGCCACCAAAGATTTTTAGGGTTCCAGTACTCATGCAGGGTGATCAGATGCCAAAGGCAGAGAAAGAATAAATCAAAAATGCAACTTTTCTTTACATAGCATCACCTGCAGTAGCAAGTAGGGATAACAATCTAAATTCCCTATCAATATGTTTTTGGAAGAAACCCATAGACAAACACAACGAGAACATACCATCTGCATGCAGATGTTGTCTGTGGTTGGATTTTAACCCAGGACTCCAGCGTTTCAAGGAAATCCATGCTAACCACTGAGCCATCATTCTACATTTAGTTTAGTAAGATGTGTCAAAAACCTGATTAAAAATTGTATGTATATACTGTATATGGGCAGGCTCTGGGTGCTTCCGTACATGTGAATCTTTCATCCACACAGTAAGTCAGTGCTCAGTAAAATGTATACAGTTTTGCTGATCAGTAATTGGACATGAAGATGATGTATGTGTGAAAGCAACCTTAGAACGCTATACTTATCAACAAGTTACATATTATTGGTAGAGGAATAAAAACAAGTCAAATAGAAAATCCCCTGTGAAAATGAGAAAATTGGTCACTGCACTTAACAAGTATTAGACTTCCAGAGGCCCAGAGGGCTCTTTAAGAAATGCAGAAGATAATTAGGGAGAAAAGGCCTGCCACTGGTGATCAGCTGTATAGTTACTATTAATGAGAATTACATGCTCATTATACTGAAGTGACACCTGGGAGGAAATTTACTACTATATCGGCACTGGAAAAAATGACAGGTTGCAGTTAATACACTTTTTACAGATTTTATTTTGTTTATGAGAAGATATATTTGCCATGTATTATATTATAGATATGTTTTACTTAATTTAAGGCAATGACTATAGATTTTACAAAAACAAGACATATATAAGCTGAGGTGTAACATGAAGGTCATGAGCCCAATGCAAAATCTGTACCAGGACCCAACTATCAATTATTTTACTGGTCTTTTTATAGTGGGAAGAGACACCTAATGAGCGCGATATGCCTTATAAATTAGCAGAATAGAAAGTGGCACAATAACTCAACAACAACCATACTTGATGTAACAGTTGCATAAACATAATTCATCACAAAGAACATGTACATACTCCTTGAACAGCACACAATACACACAACAACACACACAATAAATTCACAGAACTTACATTTACACACCTAAGGGTATGTTAACACGGTGGAATTTGGCGCTTATTTTTTGTGATAAAGTAAAAATCTTGGCCAATCTTGCCAGAGATTCTACAGCTGATTCAGCAGTGGAGTCCATGGTGTGAGTCACTCCACTTATTAGCCCCATTCATCTTATGAGCGAAAGACACAGCACAAGCTCTGTTTCAGATTTCCACTATGGGAAAATGAAGGGGCAGGCTTATTGGACCAAGCCTACCCACCTTTCCCAGAACCCTATATTTGTGGCATCTATTTGCTTTACTCTTACAGTCAATTATTCTGAGTCTGATGAGGGCCATATAGGCCGAAATGTCATATAATATACTGCTCTAACTGTTAAATTAAAACACAAATTATTCTAATAAACATCTGCTGAAGTGTGAGATCCGTTATTTTACTTGAATGTAAGGGGTGAGATCTTATCTTCACACCTTCCAAGGAATGCAGCCTACATCCTATATTACCTGGTCAAAATTATATGTCACCTTTCTTCTGTGGGTAAAGCCTCGCAGATGATCATCTGCTGGCCGCTGGCTGCAATTGAATGGCACCCATTCATTCAAGGATAGGGAGCTGCGGAAGCACAGCCATAAAACCAGACAGGGACCTGGAATTGGGACCTGTCCTGAGTTTTGTGGCCTGGACTGTCAGCCTGTACATAGGACAGTGTAACTCATAATTGTGTGCGTAGGCCGACAGATATGAATGGGTCGTGGAAAAGGCGTTTGATCATCTGGGCTGGCCGTTCCTGTTCGAGGCCCTGACCTCATATGGTTTTCAGGACCCTTTATTCATCCCCCTCTGCTATGGTCAAATCCTCTCATGCTTCGTCTCCCCCGTTTCAGTTATGTAATGGTACTAGACATGGTTGCCCGTTATCCCCTCTTTTATTTGCTCTTTGTATTGAGCCCTTAGTGCCAGCCATTTGTTTGTGCCCCGATATCTCGGGGGTTCGCATACGTGGTCAGGAGTTTAAACTTTCATTATTCGCGAATGATATTCTTCTTCAGACCCTACTCCCAATATTTTGCCTAAGCATCCTTATATGTCCCGATGGGAGACCTACTTGGGGAAGGCCATCTCGAATTCTGACTGGTTCCTTATTTGGAATAGGGCATCTAAGACTTCGAGTTGTGTTGTCCACAAGGAGAATTTTTTCAAGGTACTGATGCATTGGTACCATATGCCGGCTCTTCTCCATTCCTTTGATAGGTCTGTCCCAGATTGGTGCTGGCGTTGTGGTGCCCGCCCTGCATATATCTTCCATCTGTTTTGGTCCTGTCCTTCCCTGCAGCCTTACTGGTGCCAGGTTCGGGATCTCTTGGAATTGGTGATGGGGGTTAGTTTCCCCTTGACTCCTAGGACCTATCTCCTTCATCCCCCCATCAAGCTGTGCAAGCTGTCCCTATGCCTATTTTTAGTTCTTTTCAGCTCTGCTAGGTGCTTGATTGCCAAGCATTGGTGCTAGCCGGCTCCCCTAGCGCTCAAAGAGTTGTACTCTAGGATTAGGATCGCTGCAATATCTGACAGCTGTGCTTAACAATGAGGGGGAGAAGTTTCATGCTAATTGGAACCTGTGGGATGTTTTGGGCCACTCAGTCTTTGTGATACGCTACTTTCTGGATTTTCCCCTACCTTGTTGGTGATTTTCCCTTGTCATTCTTCCCCTCTTGTTCTCTTGTCTCGTCATGTCCCTCCCTGTTGGTGTTTCTTTCTTTTCTTTTTTTTTTTTTTGTGGGATTATTTTTCTCTCACTTTATTGCCTGATATTGTTATATTTTTGTATTGCACTGTTGTTATATTTGTGTGAGTTGTGGATTGATATAGGCTTATCGGTCTTATTGTTCTTCTTTATTGATAAAACCCATTAAATAAACAATTTAAAAAAAAAAAAAAAGAAATGAATGGGTCAGCGTGCCATCTGGGAAATTGGGAAAGCACACAGAACTATGTCATGACAAATGGCCTTGGTATGATTGTGGCAATGCAAAATGTAGTTTTTCTATATTTTAAAATTGTAAATAATTATAAAACTTGTAGAGCAAGCAGTATTTTATTAATACCATTTTGAGGAATGTATGTCTTTTTCTTTTTGGGGGAGGCCAAGTGGCAAAAATCAACAATTGGATAAAAAGTGATCAAGAAGTAATATAATCCTCACTACAGCATTCATGGTATGGGATAAATATATGTAAATTTTAATAGTATGGGCATATTTGGATGCCAATAATGTTAAATTTTTTTGTTTTTGTTATTTGTAAAATTGGGAGGAGTAGAATTATTATTTTATGTCTTTTTTATTTCCCTTTTTAACTTTATTTTAGTCTTTAGTTTTAAACATGCAATTATAAGTTTGCTTATACTATAGACTGCAGTACTATAGTATTGCTGTCTATAGTATCTATGGTGAAATTGGGCATTGGACTCAATTGATCTCATTTGATCTTGACATCTGAAAGGTTAAAGGAGTTATCCATCTTCCTTTATCTGTCTTTGCTTGGCTTTATTTTGTATCACTGTTATTTACATGCAGAAAGTCTGTGAACAAACTACATTTCTCATGCTTTATCTGCCTATTCTGTCTTTATTGCACATGGGGGAGGGGGAGTGAGCTTGCAAACAAAACATCTCAGCAGCATCTCAGTTATGGAAGTGATTTATTACCTGTGATTTAATTGCAGGGGAATGTGGAAAAGGGAAGGGTACACAAAGGGAGCCTGCACACAGAGTTTACGCTCGCTCATTCTGAACATAAAACTCGTTCAGAGTGAGCGGCGTAAAAAACAGATCCCATTGACTTGAATGGGTGCCGGCATATGCGCGTATTACATTGAAAGCAATAGGTAAAATTTCAATTTGATTTCAATGGGTAGCGTGTGTATGCCCGCACCCATTCAAGTCAATGGGATCTGTTTTTTACACCACTCACTCTGAACGAGCGTAAACTCCATGTGAAGGCTCCCAGAGAGTGAGAGTAGGCAGATGAATCAGGGGAAATGTAGTTTGTCCACATATTCACTGTATGTATATAACAGTGGTACATGGAGCAACAAATAAATTAAAGCCAATTAAAGACTGCACAGGGGAACAGTGAGTATTTAGCATTGCCGTGGATGTATTTGCAGATCAATTTTGGAAACTGGATAACCCCATTGAATGTGCATGATCATAAACAAGGATTTCCATGTGAATGAGGCCATACATTATGTGGATGTTCTTGCTAATGAAGATGAAGAAACCAAGGTTTACGTGATCTTTGTTGTCAAGCTGTTAACTATCTAAATATTTCTGGTTATTAACTGAAAATATACATTCTGCAAAAAAGAAAATCCTTTTTTTTTCTAGAAAAAATGTTATAATTGAAAGAACACTGTGTACTAAGCTTTGTTCAAGAATATTTTTCCAAGAATTTTGCATCTATTAGTGATGAAGGACAGACAATGCTTAAGGATATTAGCATCTCATTCAGACCTCTCCAAGCTGCTCTTGTCTCCTAGATGTTATTCACTGCCTGCTTATAGTCATGTAAATCTAAAAGCTTCAATGGCAAAATACATTTTATTTAGAACAACCTTAACAACCATTTCTGATTTAAACAGTAGTAGTCACAGATTTGAACAGTAAAAACTTATATTATTCCTGAATAAATAACTGTATAGAGTACTGCAATGGGGGAGGCTAGTGGATCAAACTATAGGTACATTGTAGTTGTGGTTGCTCTGTCGTTGCTTCTGTTTAATTATGGGCACATATATTAGGCCCATTTCACATCTGTGTTCGGTATTCTGTTCAGGGAGCCTGCATGGGAACCCCCTGAACAGAATACCAAATGCATTGACAAGCGGTGAGCAATGAAAGCACACGAACCCCACAGAGTATAATGAGGTCCATGTGTTTTCCGCGCGGTGTCCGCACAAGTCATGTGGAGAGAAAGGTAGTTCATAAACTACTTTTCTCTCCGCATGTTCCGTGCGGACACCGCGCAGAAAACACATGGACCCCATTATAGTCTATGGCGTCCATGTGCTTTCATAAGCTCACCGCTTGTCAATGCGTTCAGTATTCCGTTTGGGGAGTACCCATGCAGGTTCCTCGAACAGAATACCAAACGCAGATGTGAACCAGGCCTTACAGATTTTAAATATATTTGTTTTAAAAAATTTTATACAACGGCTCAGATTTACTATTGTAGCTAAGACTAGACATTGACATAAATATGGCACTTCTTGGCGTATCTAGATTTGTCTAAAAGTTTTCTACTTGCTAGACGTGTTGGTGTGGATTCTCTGTAAAAAGGGGAACCAAAAACGCGCTATCCATGTAAGTCAAGTAAAAGGTTGTGTAATCTTAGACTAGATAGTCTGCATAGACGACAGATTCATCATCAGTCACTGTCTAAGGGAGCCTTCACACGGAGTATACGCTCCGCTCATTCTGAACGTAAAAGTCGCTCAGAATGAGCATGTAAAAACCATCTCCCATTGACTTGAATGGGTGCCGGCATACGAGCGCTACCCATTGAAATCAATGGGAGTCTTTTTTCCCTATTGCTTTCAATGTGATACGCGCGTATGTGATTGCTGCGTAAGGCCCCATGGGACGTCCTGCAGCAATAAAGCGCTGTCGGAAAAAACATGGTGGAAATGCATCATGGTTCTTCCTGCAGCGCTTTAAACAGAAAGTTTGCTGAATTTTTCTCTGCAGACTTTCTGTTGCAATTATACCTGTGGGGAAACCGCCGGCATTTCCAAAGGGATAATTGACATGCCGGTTTTGGAAATCGCAGCGTTTCTGCACGGTGGTTTTTACGGCAAAGTTGGCATGGGAGTCGTTAGAATCCCATCCACTTTGCCTGTACTGTAAAATGCTGCGATTTTTCCCGTGACGTTTCCATCCAGTGGGACCCGGCCTAAAAGGGTTTTCTGACCAACAGATATCTATAGCATTGTCTAAGGATACATCTATGGAAAAATCAGTATGTCTCATAGACTTCAGTGAAGAGAAAATTTTGCATGCGCATCATGGTAGGTTGGAGTCCTAGAGATAGTACACTTATGACATAACCCTATACATACTACTGTCGGCAACAATAATTTCTACAAATTGTTTCTTACCATTCACTTCTCCATTAATTGTGTAACGTACTGTATAATATCTCAAACAAAACCAGCAAATTCAAAGTATACACAATAATTTCCCGTTCCTTCTGCTCATATAAAATGTTTTTAATATTTTAGCTAATATAGCTTAATAAATAAAATGACTTTTTATTTCAATTATTCAGTATCAGTGATAAACCAAATGACTAATGATGTTTAAGGTTATGTAATCTGTGGGGTTTGATGTCGCATTCACTTTAATCACCTTCTTTAGATCACATTTTTATATTCGTTTGAACTTACTTCTGATATTATTTTAATAAGTATTATACATATCATTTTGCACATTAGCCGCTTGATAAGTATGCGCTGCTATGTATCTAATTAAATATCTTAATTTGGTCATTTACAAGGTAACAATTGATATCAGCAGGAGCTTAAAATGATGAGAACAGCAATTTCTAGTGTAAACCTTTAGTTATTGTATTATGAATCCACAGCAAAGAGGACTAGTGTACAATTTTATGAACTTTTATGAAATTAATAAAACAATTATGTTAATTGTAATGAGAGCTTTAATACATTATTTTTTAAAGAGATTTGGCTGGGCCTTGCATGTTTGGTGTGGCTAATTAAAACAAAATATTTCTTGTCTCAAGGGGTTTTATGATTAGGAGCTTTTATGAATAAAAATGTTTTATTATTTCAGCAAATCAAGCACATCAGTTACATCATTTTTATCTCATTTATTGTTCTTTATGATAATTATATGCATGACTAAGATTATCCATCTTTCCCTTCAGCAATTCATTATACTTACTGGTCATACTTCCACATAATAATCTGTATCTTCGTCTAACTAAGAGGGTGAAAGTAAAAGTAAGGTACATTGCTGCTAATGATGTAACCTTTGTATTGACTAACGCTAGGTTCACATTAGTGTTTGTCTCTCCATCGTTCGGGTCTGCATGGGCAGGGCTGCTTTAACTATAGAGAAAACGGTGCACTTCCACTGGGCCCTATGGTTGCAGGGAGAGACAGAGCAGGGAGCTGTAGAGTCCTTGTTCTGCCATAGAAGACAGTTATGTGTAGGACATCCCGATACAGGTAATGACATCACTGCATGGTGTCACCTGCGCCGGACCTGCACCAAAGTTCAATAGAGGGGAAGATTGATTGATTCATTTTATTTTTAAGGAAAAAGGGAGCAATTACTGCTGAGGGGGCACTTTTTATGAACTTGGATGTATTACAGTCCTATGAAAAAGTTTGGGCACCCCTATTAATCTTAATCATTTTTAGTTCTAAATATTTTGGTATTTGCAACAGCCATTTCAGTTTGATATATCTAATAACTGATGGACACAGTAATATTTCAGGATTGAAATGAGGTTTATTGTACTAACAGAAAATGCGCAATATGCATTAAACCAAAATTTGACCGGTGCAAAAGTATGGGCACCTCAACAGAAAAGTGACATTAATATTTAGTAGATCCTCCTTTTGCAAAGATAACAGCCTCTAGTCGCTTCCTGTAGCTTTTAATCAGTTCCTGGATCCTGGATAAAGGTATTTTGGACAAACAATTCAAGTTCAGTTAAGTTAGATGGTCGCCGAGCATGGACAGCCCGCTTCAAATCATCCCACAGATGTTCAATGATATCCAGATCTGGGGACTGGGATGGCCATTCCAGAACATTGTAATTGTTCCTCTGCATGAATGCCTGAGGATTTGGAGCGGTGTTTTGGATCATTGTCTTGCTGAAATATCCATCCCCGGCGTAACTTCAACTTCGTCACTGATTCTTGAACATTATTCTCAAGAATCTGCTGATACTGAGTGGAATCCATGCGACTCTCAACTTTAACAAGATTCCCGATGCCGGCATTGGCCACACAGCCCCAAAGCATGATGGAACCTCCACCAAATTTTACAGTGGGTAGCATGTGTTTTTCTTGGAATGCTGTTTCTTTTTGGACGCCATGCATAACGCCTTTTTTTATAACCAAACAACTCAATTTTTGTTTCCAAAATGAAGCTGCCTTGTCCAAATGTGCTTTTTCATACCTCAGGCAACTCTATTTGTGGCGTACGTGCAGAAACGGCTTCTTTCTCATCACTCTCCCATACAGCTTCTATTTGTGCAAAGTGCGCTGTACAGTTGACCGATGCACAGTGACACCATCTGCAGCAAGATGATGCTGCAGCTCTTTGGAGGTGGTCTGTGGATTGTCCTTGACTGTTCTCACCATTCTTCTTCTCTGCCTTTCTGATATTTTTCTTGGCCTGCCACTTCTGGGCTTAACAAGAACTGTCCCTGTGGTCTTCCATTTCCTTACTATGTTCCTCACAGTGGAAACTGACAGGTTAAATCTCTGAGACAACGTTTTGTATCCTTCCCCTGAACAACTATGTTGAACAATCTTTGTTTTCAGATCATTTGAGAGCGGGCTGTCCATGTTCGGCGACCATCAAACTTAACTGAACTTGAATTGTTTTGTAGAAAGAAATGGTCCAAAATACCTTCATCCAGGATCCAGGAACTGATTAAAAGCTACAGGAAGCGACTAGAGGCTGTTATCTTTGCAAAAGGAGGATGTACTAAATATTAATGTCACTTTTCTGTTGAGGTGCCCATACTTTTGCACCGGTCAAATTTTGGTTTAATGCATGTTGCGCATTTTCTGTTAGTACAATAAACCTCATTTCAATCCTGAAATATTACTGTGTCCATCAGTTATTAGATATATCAAACTGAAATGGCTGTTGCAAACACCAAAATATTTAGAACTAAAAATAATTAAGATTAATAGGGGTGCCCAAACTTTTTCATAGGACTGTATTTATAAGGGGGTATTATTTTTAGAGGGGGAACTACACTGTCTGCCAATAAGTATTTAGACACCCATGCAAATGAAGATATCTGTGGCCGTGATGTACGTCACACCTTCCGCTGTTAAATAGGAAGTGGAAGGTGATTTTTGGAATGTGCCCCGAGTCGGCAGACCCCTGAAACTGGGAGATAGAGACCGACAATTGATGGCCAGAGAAACTGCACCCAACTGATGGCTCTCATATACCAGGAGTTTCAACAGGCATCCAGGTGTATTGTGTCGATCAATACCATCCGTAAGGAAGCATCTGCTGGGTTCTACTAACTATTGGATATGAATAAATGTTGTTTTCTATTTTACCACCGGTGTCCAAATACTTAGTGGTAGACAGTGTATTATTTATAAGGTGGCTATTATAATAGGGAAATATTATAAATAATAAGCCTCTTAAAAATAAAAGTTCTCCACTTATAAAAGATAGTTTCCCTTAAAAAAGCCTCCCTTAAAACAAGTTCCCCCCTCATATTAGTTCTCACTTATAAATAATAGTTTCCCTCCTTATGAATAATAGTTCCCTTTTTAATAGGTAAAAATAAAGGGGAACTATGGGAGGAGGGGCTATTAGTTACACATGGGGACTATTATTTAAAATTGGGAACTATTTGTTTGAGAAAAGTATTTCTGAAAAAGGGGGAGTATTATTTATAGTGAGAGACAATTAATGAGAAGGGGCACTATTTATAAGCAGGGACCATTATTTATAATCAGAAACTATTATTTATAAGGGGGCATTATTATTTATAAACAAGGAATCTTAGCCCCCTTTATAAATAATGACTGCCTTACAAATGCTATTGATAAGGGGACAGTTAACTGTGACCTAGTATTTATAAGGAGGGACTAGTATTTATAGCTGGGGGGGAATTATATTATATATAACTTATATTTTATCTGGCCACTAAAAAGGAATTATAGTATGTGGGGGCCATTATAATTTGGGCGGGTCATGTATGTCTAAGTGGGGGTGATGAACGGGGGGGGCGAGCAAACTTGTGAAATCTGCACTGGACCAACCAATGTGTTAAAACAACCCCATGCATGGGTACTGGAGAGCCCGACTGCTAAAATGGTGCTTACCTCCAGACAGACTTCATAGACTGTAATGGGTGTCCTCTGTGCAGGACTTTTCTCTCTGCCTATTTTAGAACTAATCTATGGTGAAGTCTCCTACAGAAGCTCCAACGCAGATGTGAACCCAGCCTGGGCTTTGAAAGACAAAGAAGGTCAAGCTTGTCTTGGCTCCATACTCTTCCATACTCCTCCAGGTTTTAGAAAGCAATATATGCACTAATATAAGAAGCATTTTTAAAAAGAAATCTTTTGAGTGACAGGATTTTTTTTGTATATACTTAGATGCAAAACTTAAAAAAAAAAACTTCTATCATTATGTACCTATACCCCTAATATATATAATTCAGTTACTATTACCTTTATTGACTACGTCTCATCTGAAAATTCATAGGATCTCTTATGATCTCATGTTGACCCCTTACCTTTTTGTTCTTTCAAGGGAGTCACCACCAGGCAATAGGCCTTCCCATATAATTCCTATATAATACGCTACTGGATGGACTGGCCAGTAGCATAGCTACCAATGTAGCAGACATAATGGCTGCTACAGGGCCCACGATCTTAGGGGGCCTGGTGAGCTCCAGCTGCTTTCTTTTCTAATAGGACGTTACCTGCTAAAGTAACTTCAGCAAGTAACGAGCCCTATTTACTTTCTGATCCCCATCTCTGCTCATAGCAGCCTTTGCTTCCCCTTATGTTCTCTATGGGGCCCCTTGTGTCCCATATCACATCACTGACACTGAACAGCATCAGGACTTCACTGATAACAAGTGATATGGGACTCATGAGGCCCCTTGAAGGGCAGAACGTAAAGCGGAGGCAGGAGTGAAGAAAAACGGGGATTGATAAGTGAGGCCGTGAGCCCGTAGCACCTGGTGGTTCTGTTTGGACCGAATATGTATGAACTGAAACTGATATTAATATTAACATATATATTAAGTATAATAATCAGAGGTCCAGGGGAGGTAAGTGAACACAAGAAACACAAGATCCCATAGTATAATAATAGTTCTTGGGTGGCGTACACAACTTAGGGACCACTATGGGACAATACTGTGTGAAGTGGCTACTGTGGGATGTCATTATGTGATATCTTGTGTGGAGGCCAACAATAATACATTAAACTCTGCAGAGGGGCCACTTTATTTGAAGAAAAAATGACTTTGAAGTCTTATGCAAATTAGGTAGTTGGTGCCCTAGGGGCAGGCCTTAAGCTCCCTGGAGCACTTCTCTTGGCACTCAGAGCCCTACTATCTTCTGCTTGCGCAATCCTGTGCAGTGAGAGTTGATCCTCCAACATTTATGACATCACCCATCCTACGTGAGCAGCAAGAGCACTGCTCCAGGTTTCTGAAGGCTCATTCCCAGTGCACTATCTGCCTTATTTATATAAGACTTCAAAGTTGTTTTCTCCATATTTACAAAATGTCCTGGGTATAACAGTGTCATATATGCAAGTATACCATATCCCACACTATTCTCCAACTGACTCTAGTATGAAGGAAATTCTGATGTATTCTTACACAGCTTATTTATTTCTTCTCGCTATAGCCAGTTTTGCCATAAAGAATACAGTGATTGCAAACTATATATATATACTGTATATATATATATATATATATATATATATATATATATATATACATATATTCTACTAATTTAGCTATAAGAGAGCTTGTTTTAGTGGGATGGGATGCATTTTTAAAAAACATTTTGAGGTGCCTATAACTTATAGACTAGGTTTTTTATTTTTTTGTTGGGGTGGGGATAAAGAAAAAAGAATATGAATTTTGATATTGCTTTTAACATTTAAATTATTGCTGCTGTGCATCATACAGCAAGTAATACAAAAAACGTATTTGCATAAAATCTTTTTATGTTTTCCTAATATTGCAAATTATTTTTTATTTCATTTTGACAATTCCAAAAAACAATGCAACAATATATCATTTGTTTTCCTTTTTCATCCAACCCCCACCCCAAAAAAAAAAAAAAAAAATTAAAGGAAGAGAAAAAGAAAAGAAAAAAGAAGCCAAATAGAAAATAGTTTGGAAAAATTGCAACTTCTTCCAGAAAACATTAAAGACAGTATCTTTCTAAAATCTTTGTACAAAAGAGTAAATCCACAGCATATATATTATAAACTCAGTTTCTCCACACCCTCTAAAACATTTCCTTTCATAGTTTGGATATAAGCTTTGTCTGCTCTCCCAAGCTAATTCTGTTGTGATTCTCTACCAAGTTTCTCTACCAAGATTTTTTTTTTTTAATGTAGATTGAGAGCCCCATATAGAGATCACAATGTAATTTTTTTTTCTTTCCTATCAGTATGTCTTTATAGTATGGGAGGAAATCCACGCAAACACAAGGAGAACATACAAACTTCTTGCAGATGTTGTTTCTGGTGGGATTTGAACCCAGGACTTCAGTGCTGCAAGGCTGTGAGCCACTATGTTGCCTCTCCCTGACAAGTTTCTAATGGGGCCAAGTTTCTAATGACAGTTCTTTCCATAATTTCATCTCTCATTTAGTCATATACCATAATTTTTTTCTCTACAGCATCATTCAATCTACTATAACACAAAAATATCATACTTCTTTTTTTTTTTTTTTTTTTTAAAGAGGATCATACATGATTTTGGAAAGAAGGTGTAACCAGTAAAACTAGATTCATAGTTTTTCTTCAAAAAAAATTTAAAGTGTGATTGATCCTAAATATCTCACTAAAAGGGACCTCAAATTTCTTAACCCCTTCCGCCTTCCAAATTCCATAACTTTTTTATTTTTCCATTCACAATACCAGCTGAGGGCTTAATGTTTGTGGGACAAATTGAACTTTGTAAGGCTAAGGCCCCACGTAGCAGGGAGCAGCAGAAAAGAGCTGAGGGAAAAACCGTGGTGTTTGTGCCATGTCGGGCCACAGCCTAATAGTACCATTTAATATTCTGTATGATGTACTGGGAAGCTGGAAAAAAATATCAGAATGTATGCTCATGGTATAGTGATTTTTACAGCTCATATTGAATTTCTATAGCAGCTGAAGAAATTACTATGTGTTGACATTCCCCTAGTGGTGACAACTTTTTCAGCAAATTGCTCACTAGGTGACATTTAACAGTATATTTATGCCAGTTTTTTGGAATAAATACATTGAAAAATATGTATATGTATAGACTTCCCATGTTGGTCACTAATGGGTCTTATTCTGCCGCAATTGACTTTCTAGGTCAGTTGTAATGGAATAATGTGTGGTCTCACACACACTTAGATGCAGGTACCCAGCTGTGTACTCACAGTCAGGCATCTGCTCCTAACGCACGAGATTGGCAAACCATTGATCCTGGGCATTTAAAACCTTAGGCCCTATGCACACGACCCAGTATGCATCCGAGTTGGTGGGTGAGTTTATCACTGAATACAGTTGGAAGACATCTGAGCATCATCCTTGTGTATTCTGTACTGCTTTCAAGTCTATGGGGCTTCCGGATCCATTCTGTTCCAATAACATGGAGCAGAATAGGACCTCCTTTATAAATGTTCGTGTTATCAGGATGGCGTTGTTCAAGAAGCTCCACAGACGTCAATGCATTGCATTTCGTGATAATCTTGGCCCCCAACTTGGTTGTTTGCATGTACCCTTAGGTGCTCTGTTTGCCTTTAGACATCTGGCCTGATGCCTTTTATGGCTTGAGGTCCTCAGGGCTGCCATACCATAATCCTGTTTAATGGCCGTTAAAAACAATTGAGTGATATGGGTGAAAAGAAAAAAAATGGCCAATGAAAGTCACCCCATCAGTCAAGTGCATGACAAAATGCAAAATGGACATTAAAAACTGACAGTTTCATCCATCTTTACTGTTTGTTCCTTTCACTGTTGTATGCTCCTAGGCTTAAACTGTATTAATAAATCATATGTGTTCACCAGTGAGTGGCCAGTACCATATAATTATGACAGCAATGAAAGTCTTCCACTCAATATTATTAACGTAGCTCAAGAAAAGGTACAGCTATGTGTAAGCAAATGAAATTTTAATAAAACTCAGAAAGCATTCATCCACAGGTATTAAGAAGTGAGCTTGGTAATTGGCAGACCATTATGCCTAATAATTAGACTATCTGAAAACAGGGTCAGTGACACAGGATTGGAGGATGACGGATTTATCAATATTTAAGTAAGGTATAAAAGGTGAATCTATGCAGTTCTCATCAAGTAAGCTTGACATCTGAGACAACCTCTTCCTGCTCTGTGCCGTACTGTTATGTCGCACTGAGCATATAGTTAACACTGAGCACCGTAATTGTACAGCGCTGTAATGCCACGGGCACAGAAGCTATGCCCATGGCATTACTTCCCTCTCCCAGCTGTGTCACACAATTGAGGGTCAGGACCAGCCGTTGGAGTCAGAAGATACTCCAACACTAGTGGATTAACCCGCTGGATCAGTGGCGTAACTAGGAATGGCCGGGGTTCGTGGTGAACTTTTGACATGGGAACCCACCCGACCGATGCCAAAGACCTCGACCAACTGACCCCTCCCCCCACATTTCTGCACTCACTATAATGCCCCATAGTGGCCCCTGCACACAGTATTACGCTCCATATTGGTCTCTGCACACAGTATTATGTCCCATAGTGGCACCTCCACACAGTATTATGCCCCATAGTGGCCCCTGTACACAGTATTATGCCCCATAGTGGCCCCTGTACACAGTATTATGCCCCATAGTGGCCCCTGCACACGGTATTATGCTCCATTGTGGACACCCATGAACAATTATTATACTCTGGGGTCTTTGCAGACCCCAGAGTATATTGGAGACCCAGGGGGGATAAAAACATAAAAAACTACTGTTACTTACATATCTCGCGGCTCCGCTACATTCTCCACCGCTGTTGGCCATCTTCAATGACGTCCAGGATGTCATGTGACTGTGGGGCCTGCGTCTCGACGCATATGGACGCAAGTCCTTGTCACATGACATCCCGGACGTCATTGAATGCCAGGAGCGCGGAGAGGTAAGTAACACTGTTTTTTATGTTCCATTACTCACAGGCATCCGATCATTATACTTGGGGGTTCGAAAAGACCCCCGAGTATAATAGTGCTTGTGGGGCCCACGGTGTCACTTACCGATCCAATTAGGGCCCATTACTGGCCTATTAAAAAAAAAAAAAGAACGCAGCAGTAGCAGCTGTCGCTGGGCCCCTAATGTTTCGGGCCCTGTGGCAGCCTTGCTACCCCGGTAGATACGCCACTGCGCAGGATGCCATGATCAATAGCAATCATGGGATCCAAGATATCTGGGGGGCAAGATCGTCCTCCATCACCCCTCGGACCGCCCGCGATAAGATCATGGGTTCTGTTGCCATGACAAGCAGGAGGCCGGGCCACAGCCTCCTGTCTGCCTATTGCACAGTACCCATGGGAGCTACTATGTGACGTTCTACAATACTATGCATTGCAAGACATTGCACTGGGGATCTGAGATCCTAGCATCAAGTCCCATTGTGGAACATGTAAAAAAACAAAACACAACGTTTTAAACACACATTAATAAATAAACAAAGAATAAAAAGTTTTTAAAAAATTACAATATAGTGATCAAAAAGTGATCTATACCAGATATCGATACCAATAAAAAGCACAACTTGCCCCACAAATAAAGAGCCCTGACATATCTCCATCAACAATACAATAAAAAAGTTCTAGGTGTCAGAATATGGTGATCCCAGGAAAAGAGTTAATTTTCAAAAATTTACATTTTATTTGTAAAAGCGGTAAAATGTAATAAAAAACAATATAAATATGGTATTGTTGTAATCATAATGACCTGCCTGACAAAGCTGCCATGTCATTTTTAATGCAGAGTGAACACCGTAAAAACTAAATGCAAAAATTTATGATAGAATTATGGATTATTTCACAAGGACCACCAAAACACTTAAATAAAGCTAATCAAAACGATCTATGTAATCCTAAATGGTGGCAAATTAAAATGCAACTCGTCACAAAACGAATGAGCCCTCACATAGCTATATTGACAAAAAAATAAAAAGTTATGAATTTTGGAAGGGAGGGTAAATATGAAAAAAGTTGCCAAGTTACTTTTGTTATATCCATTCAACTTGGCCCTTGTTTAGAAACAAATCGTACAACCCACAAGTTAGCCCATGGAACTGGGAAAGCCCTTCACAGGATCATTCATGAATGACAGATGGTGACAAGAGTGGGAATGGTCTTTTTGAGTGATGTGGCCTTTACAAAAGGGCACAGCTAAATATAATTAGACCCCATAGGCTGAGTTCACACAGAGTTTTTTGGTCAGGAGTTTGGTCAGGAATCCGCCTGAAAATCAGCCTCCAAAAAAAGGCCCCCAATATAGAACTCTATTGGGAGACTTTTTTGTAGGCTGATTTTCAGGCGGATTCCTGACCAAATTCCAAAAGCCATACAGTTACAGATGCAGCAAAGGTTAACATGATTCCTAACATCTTAACAACACTGTGGCACAGAGTGTTACCTTGACTCTTTTAATGGGTTTTCAATGGCTTTTGTTGTCTTCTGAGATAGGATACCACACTGCAGAAAGTCAAGTTATACTATGCTTCATCAGTTTATCAGACCCCCAATTATTACTTGCTATAAAATTATTTTTATTCACACTATTCAGCAATCACTATAAATATTGAATTAATGTTGTTGTGTGAAGTGTACTGGCTCATAATGGCTCCGCTGCTGCTCCCCTAATACTTGTATTATCCCTGTACTAGTAGTGGCTATATTGATTCAGTCAATCTCTGAAAAACTGACAGTCATTATAGTTTTTTTTGTGATTGGCATATTTGAATATAGGGGCAAAGCAGGTGTTTCAGTATAATATACTGGGTATACTAAATAAAAAAAATGCACAATTTACTTTTATACACCCTAGACACACTTGGTCCACTTTGTTTGATATATATATACCGTATTTTTCGGACTATAAGACGCACCCAGGTTTTAGAGGAGAAAAATAGGGAAAAAAAATTTTCAGGCAAAAAATGGTAAAATATTTAATATATGGGAGTTGTAGTTTTGGAACAGCTGCAAGGCCACATTGACAGGTGACCCTGCAGCTGTACGGGGATGTATAGGGCGTTTTTTTTGTGGGGCCAGGTGTACTTTTTAGATATACCATTTTGGGGAATGTTTATTGCTTAGATCACCTTTTATTTAATTCAGAGGCAAAACAGAGAGAAAAAGCCGGCAGTTTAGCACTTTTGATTTTGACGTTCACTGTACATAAAAATATTAGTAGACCGGGCATTTTCAGACACAGGGATACCTAATGTGTATGTTTCACAGTAATGTTATACTTTTATATGTATTCTACGGAAAGGAGGTGAACTTTTATTTATTTTATTTTTTATTATATTTTTTTAAGTGGTTTTTTTTTTTTTTTACTATTTTAATATCCCCCGCCTAGGGGGCTTGAACCTGCAATCATTTGATTGCAAGTCCCATAGACGGCAAAACAAGTGTATTGCCGTTTATGGGAGATTCTATACATTACTATCGCGGAGGGTCATAGACCAGCCGCGATAGTAATATATAGCTATGACAGACCTGGGAGCCTTCATTAGGCTCCCAGCTGTCATCGGAACAGGTCGGCTCCTGCGGCCTCGCCGTGCAGGAGCCGGCCTGCATCACTAAAGGTATGGGGCCGGTGGGGAGGGCTAACTGACTGCCGGGACCTGTGGAGGAGGAGTGGGTTTGCAGCATGGCCGCGCTACTGTCACCGCTGGTTTTCTTCAGCGGCAGTAGCGCGGCAATCTGTAGGCCCCGGCAGCTAAGACAGTCCCCGGCATCTGCTGTAATAGACCGGCGGATGCCGGGTAGTGTCTTAGCTGCTGGGGCCTGCAGATTGTCACACTCCTGCCGCTGAAGAAAACCAGCGGTGACAGTAGCGCGGCAATCTGCAGGCCCCAGCAGCTAAGACACTCCCCGGCATCCGCCGGTCTATTACAGCAGATGCCGGGGACTGTCTTAGCTGCCGGGGCCTACAGATTGCCGCGCTACTGCCGCTGAAGAAAACCAGCGGTGACAGTAGCGCGGCCATGCTGCAAACCCACATTCAGACTATAAGACGCACCCTCATTTTCCTCCGAAATTTTGGGGAAAAAAAGTGCGTCTTATAGTCCGAAAAATACGGTATATATATATATATATATATATATATATATATATATATATATATATATATATCCCTATATTATAAAAATGAATTTCTGTCTGTCTGTCTGTCTGTCTGTCTGTCTGTCTGTGCTCTAATGCGAACCAAACGACTGGACCGATCTTCACCAAATTTGGTACAGAGATACTTCAGGTATCCGGGAAGGTTTAAGACGAGACTCCAACTCACTCGGACGTACCGTTGCTGAGATACAGCATTCCAAACACAGTGCCCCCCCCCTTAGCCAATACAAACCTGCAAGTCTTTCACTCATATTCCAACTGCAATACACATGGTAACTCCACATGCACAATACAACACTGATATCCAAACTGAGATACATGCATCAGAGGATTAGATACACAGATCAGCAAACAGTATCACACTCCAGAAGATTAGATACACGCGTCTGCACACAGTCCCACAAACCAGAGGATTAAATACGCACTTCTGCACACAGTTCCACACACTGAAGGATTTGATACGTGCGTCTGCACACAGTTCCACATGCCGAAGGATTAGATACACGCGTCTGCACAAAGTACCACACCCCGGGGGATTGGATACATGCATCTGCATACAGTACCACATGCCAAAGGATTGGATACACGCATCTGCACACAGTTCCACGCACCAGAGCATAAGATTTGCACGTCTGCACACAGTACCACATGTTGTCGGATTAGATACACGCGTCTACACACAGTTCCACACCCCAGAGGATTAGATACGCGAGTCTGCAGACAGTTGTACACGCCATAGGATTAGATACACGTGTCTACACACAGTTCCACACACCAGAGCATAAGATATGCACATCTGCACACAGTACCACATGCCGCAGGATTAGATATGTGTGTCTACACACAGTTCCCCACGCCGTAGGATTAGATACGCGCCTCTTCACACAATACCACACAGGGGAGGATTAGATACGCACATCTGCACACAGTACCACATGCCAGAGGATTAGATACACACATCTGCACACAGTACCACACGCCAGAGGATTAGATACGCGCGTCTGCACACAGTACCACATGCCGTAGGATTAGATACACGCGTCTACACACAGTTCCACATGCAATAGGATTAGATACACGCCTCTTCACACAATACCACACAGGGGAGGATTAGATACGTGTGCCTGAATACAGTACCACACTTTGGAGGATTAGATACATGCCTCTGCACACAGTACCACAAGCCAGAGAATTAGATACGCGTCTCAGCACACAGTACCACACAGGGAGGATTAGATACGTGCATCTGCACACAGTACCCCACGCCAGAGGATTAGATATACGCATCTGCACACAGTAACACATGCCGTAGGATTAGATACGCGCGTCTACACACAGTTCCACATGCCGCAGGATTAGATACGTGCCTCTTCACACAATACCACACAGGTGAAGATTAGATACGTGTGTCTGCACACAGTACCACACTTTGGAGGACTAGATATATGCCTCTGCACACAGTACCACAAGCCAGAGAATTAGATACGCGTCTCAGCACTCAGTACCACACGCCAGAGGATTAGGTACGTGCATCTGCACACAGTACCACATGCCGTAGGATTAGATACACGCGTCTACACACAGTTACACACGCCGTAGGGTTAGATACGTGCCTTTTCACACAATACCACACAAGGGAGGATTAGATACACACATCTGCACACAGTTCCACACACCAGAGGATTAGATAAGCACGTCTGCACACAGTACTACATGCCGTAGGATTAGATACACGCGTCTGCTTACAGTTTCACATGCCAGACGATGAGATACGCACGTCTTCACACAGTTGTACACGCTATAGGTTTAGATACATGCGTCTGCATACAGTACCACATGCTGTAGGATTAGATACGCGTGTCTACACACAGTTCCACACGCCGTAAGATTAGATACGTGCCTCTTCACACAGTACCACACTTTGGAGGATTAGATACATGCCTCTGCACACAGTACCACATGCCAGATAATTAGATACGCGTCTCAGCACACAGTACCACACTGGGGAGGATTAGATACGCGCATCTGCACAAACTACCTCACGCCAGAGGATTAGATACACCTGTCTGCACACGGTACCACAACGCCAGAAGATTAGATATGCACATCTGCACATAGTACCACATGCCGTAAGATTAGATATGCACGTCTGCACACAGTTTCACTTACCGGAGGATTAGATACGTGCCTCTTCACACAATGCCACACAGGGGAGGATTAGATACACACATCTGCACACAGTACCACACGCCGGAGGATTAGATATGTGCATCTGCAAACAGTACCACACCAACAAGGATTAGATACTTGAGTCTAAACACAGTACTACAGGATACAGGGAAGGATTAGATACAGCTTTACTCCAGGTATCCATGACAACTGATCATAGGTTTTTCACTGATATCCAAAATGAGATACACATAATCACATGACGCTTATGGACATACACACAAACCACATACAAAATACACCAGTGCAAAATTGGACATTTCTTATGGGGCCACTACACAAACATAAAATGTAATATACCCGTGCGAAGCCGGGTCCTCCCTCTAGTATATATATATACATATATATATATATATATATATATATATATATATATATAAGAACTTGAGAGTCTCAACTACTCTGAAGTTCTTTTTTTTAAATATTTCATATCCATTGGCTAACACGGTACAAAAACATTTTTTCCTTACTTTGTTTGAGAATTTTATCCCAGAACATTATTTTGCCACATTTTTCTATGTCTATTGTTGAAAAGATTTAGCCCAAACTAAATGTGCCAAGGTGCGCCAGAGCTCCCCTAAAAATGTTTTATTAGTACTTAGGGGTGAACCTGCCCCTTTCACCGCTCGAGGCGAACTACAGAAAGCCGTCCCCCGCTGGGAGGAGGGGGCGTGGCGGAGCACAATGGGGGCGGGGCGACGAAAGGGGGGCATGGCTTAGCGGCGTTCGCAGGCAGAGAGCAGGCAGGGAGAGGACCTGCTCTTTGCCTGACCGTGAGGGGAGGCTGCTGGAGCAGCGTTGCTTCAGCGGCCTCCCCAATACACCGCTCGGTGCTAAGCCAGTCCAGGACAGTTAGTCCTGCACTGGCTTAGGTAATCAAAAATGCCTTCAGGTCGCCTCATGGGAGGTGCGGCGCTGTTAGTACTATTCATAATAGTAAATCTGGGTGACTGGGCGGCTGAGAAGATATCCTTTGTTCCTGGGCCGCGTCTTCTTAATCGCACTGTAGGAGCGCCAATCACAAATCATCTTGTATCTTTCTGTTGCCTGAAGCCTGTATAGTGGACATCCAGTATGAATTTTACTGGTGAGTCCTTGGCATAACAGTCTGACACTCTGGTTCTGTACCTTACTTGGACACTGGGTTCTTTATATTGAGTTTTTGATTATAGTACATTTTTGTATTTGTTTGTTTATTACACAGTTTTTTGTTTGTGTAACATGTGTATTATACAGTCATTTGTCATAAGTGTTGGGACCCCTGAAATTTTTCCCCCCTGAAATTTTTGGATAGGAAAGATTTATTTCTCCCAGAGAATTAATGCAATTACACGTTTTGCTATACATATGTTTATTTCCTTTGTGTGTTTTGGGACAATACAAAAAAAACTGAGAAAAAGAAGCCAAAAGTGATATAATTTCATGCAAAACTGTCAACCATCAACAATCTCCTTACACCTCTCAACTAGAATTTGGTCCACTCTTGTTTTGCAAACTGCTTTAGAGGTTTCTTATATTTGAAGGATGCCTTCTCCCAGAAGTCATTATATCATCTCTCCACAGGTATGCAATGGGATTTGTATCTGGACTCAATTCTGGGCACTTCAGAACTCTCCAGTGCTTTGTTTCCATTCATTTTTAGGTGCTTTTTGAAGTATGTTTGGAGTCATTCTCCTGCTAGAAGACCAATAACTTACAACGCAAACCCAGTTTTCTGAAACTGAGTCCTACATTGCGACCCAAAATCCTTTGGTAACCTTCATTTTACATGATGCCTTGCACACTTTCAAGGCACCCAGTGGCAAAGGTGGCATAACAACCACAAAACATTTTTGAGCCTCCACCATATTTGACTGTTGGTACTGTGTTCTTTTCTTTGTAGGCCTCATTCCATTTTTGGTAAACAGTGGAATTTTTTTTATGCTTACTTGTATATTGCCATCAAATTTTGCAGAATTTTACTGACATTGACAGTTACTGTCCCTTATAGGGCTCACAATCTACATTCCCTATCAGTATGTTTTTAGAGTGTGGAGGGAAACTAGAGTACCTGGAGGAAACCCACACAAACTCCTTGCAGATGTTGTCCTTAGCAGAATTCAAACCGAGGACTCCAGCACTGCAAGGCTAACTACTGAGCCACCTTGCTGCCCTAGTAGAGTGATGTGCTTTACTAAGAAGCTCCAGCTTGGTCTCATCTGTCCACAAAACGTTTTCCCAGAAGGATTTTTGACTTACTCATGTACATTTTAGCAAACTGCAGTCTAGCTTTTTTGTCACTGTGTCAGCAGTGGGACCCTCCTGGGTGGAATCTCTGGAACTGGATTGAGGCTGCTTTTCCACCATCCGGATTATATTGCGTTGCAACCTTTCATCAATTTTACTCTTCTGTCCACATCCAGGGATATTAGCTACAGTACCATGGGTTATAAATGGGTTATAAACTTCTTGATGTTGCACACCATGGACAAAGGAACATCAACATCTCTCGAGATGGACTTGTAACCTTGAGATTATTGAAATTTTTCCACAATTTTGATTCTCTAGTCCTCAGACAGTTCTCTTCTACTCTATCTGTTCTCTGTGCTTAGTGTGACACATACAGACACACAATGCAATGATTTTGGGGGGTACACTTGCAATGTTTTAGTGATTTTAGATAGAGAACTGTTGTCCAGAATAAACTTTTTTTTAAATTTTACCCAGGGAAGTTGAAAAAAAACAAAACATGCTCACTAGAGATGAGCGAGTACTATTCGAAACAGTAGTTTCGAATATTATGCTCCCATAGGAATGAATGGGAGCGGCCGGCGCGCAGGGGGTTAAGCGGCAGGACACCAGTCCCGGCTGTGTGCCGACTGCGTCCATTCATTCCTATGGGAGCGTGCTATTCGAAACTGCCATTTCAAATAGTACTCGCTCATCTCTAATGCTCACCTGTTCCCGATGCAGTGGTGTCTCCCAGTGTGGTGTGGTCCTGCTGTTTTCTTCTGGCAGAGGTGTCCCCTGCAAGCTTATCCTGGACAAACTCTTTTAGTAAATACAACCAATGTACTAGCAACTTTTTTAAATGGTTCTGTAATCCATTTGAATAGAGCACTGGTCAAAAACGGACAATGTTTGAATGGAGATTCAAACACTATGACTAGACAACTGAATGCTATCTTCTTCAGTGAATCCCATTTGTAATGGAGATGGACATAATTTTTAATGGAGTGTTTATACATGACCACCACTACACGTAAAACACAGGACCCCCGTTCTCATGATCAGTAGGAATCCCAGCAGACAGATCATATGAATCAGGCACTTATTACCTATCAAATGGAGAGGTGGTAAGTTGCATCCTTAGGAAATCTCTTTTATTTCTTGGTAAAATAAAACTTGAAATGTATTTTTACTGTACCTTCATATGTTTTCTGACATGTTCATTGTGTGAGATTCTGGCTGTTCTGTATGCATATTATTTATGCGTCTTTTAGCATTATCATATTTTAATGATTTTTATTATGACTGTTAATCAGCCAAGGAATATTCATAATAGCTTTGCCCTGGTGTGCAGAAACAAAGCCTTCCTTAAATGTCCTTTATTACAACGGATGAGAAAAGAAGCATATTATTCCAAGCCATTAATAATGTGAGATGTGATTCAGTCTAAATCATATTGATTATTTCTTCATCACAAACCCCACGTCTTAAAACCTATGAACTCAGGGTTTGGTTTTATGTGTGGATTGCCACATCCTGCTATGAATTAGATTGTATAATCTTGCGGAAACGTGAAGGCAGAAGATGGATTGCTAAAGGTCATACAACATATTGATTTTAAAGGCTGTTCATACAGAATTAAAGGAAATTGTGGTTTCCTTTACATCTTCTTACATTTCTCTGTGTTATTATCTATCTATCTATCTATCTATCTATCTATCTATCTATCTATCTATCTATCTATCTATCTATCTATCTATCTATCTATCATTATCCCATATCTATCTATCTATCTATCTATCTATCTATCTATCTATCTATCTATCTATCTATCTATTTATCATCATTAAAACCGTTTCTTTTAAAAATGAGTAAGCAGTAGAGGGGGTTAATGGAAGCAGCGGAACATGTCCAGTATTTATGGCATTTTTCAGACAAAAGACACATATGACTATAAGATACAACCCAGGTTTAGATAAGGTTATACTGTGCTGGGAGTAACTAATGTGGTATTATACTGTACTGGGGGGAACTAATGTGGTATTATACTATTCGGGGGCACTAACGTTGCAATATATTCTGCAGGGGCACTATGTAATATATATATATATATATATATATATATATATATATATATATATATATATATATATTATACTGGGTGGGGCAAATAACACGGCATTTTACTGTGGGTGGGGGCACTAAGAAGCATTATGTTGTGAGTGGGGGCCTTCTGGAGCATTATGATGTGTGTGGGGCATTATGAAACATTATACAGTAAGTAGGGGCAATAATGAGCATTACACTGTGGGAGGCACTAATGGGACATTAGTGGCTACACACAATATAATGTCTCATTATTGTGCCTCCAAGCAGTATGCTCCTTACTATCTATCCACCCACCATATAATTCCCTATTAGTGCCCCCCCCCCCCCATACATAAATTAAATCAACATTCAACATTCAGGCCTGCTGTGTCTAAGCCCTGATCCCTTGCACTAATGGCAGCAGGTATTAGCAGTCATCCCTGCTGCCAGCACAAGAGCCCTCACATATGAAGACAGTAGGGATCAAAAGTGCCAAACTGTAATTTTTTTTTGCTGTTTCACTTGTGATAAAAATTTTAATAAAAAGTGATCAATAGACATTCTCTATAATGGTATAACTAAAAAGTACACCTGGTCCCACAAAAAAAGAAGCCCAATGCAACAATGCAGACAGAAATATAAAAAAAAGTTATGGGTATCAGAAAATGGCAACTTTTGAAAAAAAAATTTTGCAAAGTTTTACATTTTTGTTAAAATGTAAATAAAACTATATAAGTTTGATATCCCTAGAATCATATCAAAACATAGAATACAGGTGACATGTCATTTTGGCTGCAGAGTGAACGCCGCCAAAACAAAGGCGCACAAATGCATTTTTTCTTCAAATCCACACCATTCTGAATTTTTTCCAACACGGAGCACCAGAAGCCTTCTTGATGTTCCCTGAGAGGGCTTCCGATGCTCGTGCAGGATGATTAGCATAGGGCTCGTTCACATCTGCGCCCGGTCTCCGTTTACACAGGTTTCCGTTTCCTGCCTGAAACTGGGCAGGAAACGGAAACCTGCACGCATTTTTCAAACCCATTTATTTGAATGGGTCTGAAAAGTGTCTGGCCGTGAGCGCTGGTGAGCGTTTCATGCTCTCTGCGACAAAACAGTTTTTTTTTTTTTTAACTGGACACAAAGTCGGACATGCAGGACTTTGTGTCCGGTTTAAGAAAAACGGTTTTGCCGCGAAGAGCTCAAAACGCTCACCAGCGCTCACGGCCGGACCCAGTCTGACAGGTTTCCGTCTTTTGCCGGCAGTATATACAATATACATACAATCAACTGCCATTTTAACAGCAAAAAATAAAAATAAAAGCTGACAATAAATAAAATAAAAATCTCCAAATTGCCAGAATTTTTGCCAATTACTATTATAATTAGTGCAGTGTGCAGTAAACTGAAAAAAGAGGACAAGGGACAGGCTAAATCAACGCAAGGAGGAAACATTTCTGCATGGGCAGCAGCCAAGTGGACACTGCTTACAGTAAACCACTGACTGTATATTTGTTATTTTATATGCATCTTCCCTTTTAGTGTATTGCTTTGCAGCTTCCATTATGTTTTATGTATGTTTACCCCTTTGTTTCTTCCACTGTATGTAGCTACCCCTCCGTATTAGGGGACTTGGAACACCCTTGGCCAATCACAGGCCACTGGGTTGGGGTGGAGACTACAAATCTCAAGAGAACCACTAGTTCTGGGTCAATTACTAGTGTGCCATCAACCAAGAAAGACCTGCTGTGGAACATCTGAAGCCCTTAAGGGAAGACGTCATCTACAGCCCTAAATCAGCCATATACAGTTCTGAGACAGGGAAGAAACTGCTGTCAGCCCCATAGAGGTCCTAGCTTAGATGAAGTTGTGGTTCACAGCCAGGACCTATTCACATTCAAATATCTGAGTCCGTGGAGCTTCATAGACCTCAGACCCCATAGTGGACCCCATAGCCATAGTGGGAGAGATGGAGACTTTATTTATTGTTTGGAAAGAAGGCACCATACTACCATTCTATATCGGGAATCCCTCATCGCAATATGCATCACTGCTGAGTTGTTTCTGCGTGTACCAACAGAGGACCCCTCTCCAACTGAAAACACCCCGAAGAAACAACTATTACCACCATCAGGTACCATGCAGTCCCCCCGTTAGTATCCAACATGGAAGGCAGGCTGGAGGAGTTCGATTGAGTATCCTTGCACTATCTGTGACATAACCACCACTACTACTACTCCCATCCATTGGGTTGAGGCACATGTACTTCCAATAAGAATGTGGATAGCAAGAGCAACAGTATTTTTGGTCTTGAGAGTGAATCACAAATGTTGAATCAGGGTTGTGTGTGTTGTTTCTCCTCCTCCTCTATTGTAATGTTGTCTTTTTGTAATTCTAACCATGTCTTCTTCACTGACTGAGATCTCATTTTATATTAATCATGCAGCATCTTCTGGTATCCTCATAGCCCAAGTCTTCTTCTTCTTCTTGAGGTGGAAGATATGACTGTTGGTGGGGGTAGTAGTGGCAGGGGGTGTACTAATGGTAGTAATGCTGGTAAGAGCACTAGGAGAAAATAGGTTAGGAATTGTGAGGGTATACAGAAAGCCCATTGTCATGATAAGCCACAAAAAAGTGGGGAAGATGACTGAATCTAATGATGATTCTATTACAGATAAGACCTGGCAACTGGGGCAGATTTAATGCAAGCTTAGGGAGCCTTCACACGGAGTAACGCCGGGCTCAATGTGTGCTTATTTTTACTGGCATAGAAATGCGAGGATGGCGTTTACGTCGCGTTTATGCAGCGTTTTTTACTATGAGCGTATACGCAGCGTTTATTTCATTTACGCGAGCAAAAAACGCGGCCGTAAACGCTGCGTATACGCTCATAGTAAAAAAACGCCACGTAAACGCGACGTAAACGCTACCCTCGCATTTCTACGCCAGTAAAAATAAGCACACATTGAGCCCGGCGTTACTCCATGTGAAGGCTCCCTTAGGAAGTGATAGGACTGACAGACACGTTTCCACTGCTGCTGGTTTTAACCAAAACAGTTTTTGATAACAGCAATTGATGACAAGGCGAAAGATCTGCACGCAAATCTTGGGTGTGTACTCACATGAAAATGGTGTCACCGGCTCACTTGGTAAAATGGAATTGGCAGTGGTACCAAGTGAGCAGGTCCGTTTTATTCATTCTTCCCACGATCGTCTATGTAGGCAGGGCAGGCCACACCCACACCTGCAAATGGTGGTTGTCATTATTATTATCATTTACATATGCACTGCTGAAATCACTTCATGGGTGCAGGGCAGGCACAGTTTCAACACCAGGCGGGACCCATCCATCTCCTCCATTTCCTCCACACTGGACCATTGTCTACCCCCAACTTCACCATGTAAGCAATTGCTTACACCCCTCCCTTCCTTATTTCATGGCTGTATGATGAAGCACACATTGAGTGGCACTTGCACATGCTGGAGCATCAGTTTGAGCAACAGTATACAGTGAATAATTTCTCCATGCAGCAAACCATAGAAACAATGGTGTAGATAACTGTGAGAGAAAAACAACTTCACTTTTGGAAGATAGTCCAGCTTTTTCAGCTGCCGAGGTAGGCACGCTGACACTGTGCTCCATATTTTTCTTGAAATTGTGCAAATTGTCACAACTTGGTGGAACATGTGCACCCATAAAAGGGTCTTATTTGGCAACTTTTTTTTAACACTCAATTGTTTATTACTTTTTTGGTGTGTCACAAATTTTCCTTGAAATTCTGTAAATCGCTACTCCGCCAACACAATGTTGATGTGGAATTTGGTCTCATTCAGGGATAACCATAAAGATAATACAGATTCTTATAATTCAGAGTCCAAGTGCTGTTCCCATGGTGATGAAATCCTTTAACCCCTTAGCAGCCTATGACATAGTATTACGTCATGGGCGCTAGGTACAGCTAGTGAGTGGGCGGAATCGGAAGTGGGTGAGAGCTGTTACCGACAGCTCTCACCCTTTTCCATAACCTCCGGTCGGTGCTTTTACCGATCGGAGGTTTTAACCCTTTGATTGCGATGGTCAATCATGACCACCGCGAACAAAGGGTTTTGCGGTGTCCCCCCCCCCCCAGCACCCCCCGCGGCGAGATCGGGGGTTGCCGGTATCTGTACTATGTAGCCTGGGGTCTGGTTAGTGACCCCAGGCAGCCCTAAGCCCCACTTACCTTATTGATCCTGCGCGGGTCTTCTGGAAGTGAGCTGTGCCGTCCGCACAGTTCACTTCCTGTTGTGCCCTGTGAGACACGTGCAGCCTGTGTCTCACAGAGCATAATACAAGATTAGTGATGAAATCATCACTAATCCAGGTGTCCCATAGGGACACATAAAATTTTTTTTAAAAAGTGGAAAAAAAATAAAGTGTTTTAAAACAATTAATAAAGTTATAAAGCCCCCCAAATTCCCTTCTTTCTATAGAAAATGAATTATATAAAAAAAAAACTAGAAATTAATAAAAATAATGCATATTTGGTATCGCTTCCTCTGTAACAATCTGTACAAAAACCGGAAACAATATTTAATGTACACGATGAGTGACGGGAAAAAAAAATGGCCGGAAGTAGTGATTTTTCGCCATCTCACCGTACAAAATATGCTATATAAAGTGATCAAAAAGTTATATGCACCCCACAACAGTACCAATAAAAAGCATAAGTTTTCCTGCAAAAAATAAGCCCCCAACCAACATTGTCAACCGAAAAATAAAAATGTTACGCCTCTCAGAAGATGTTGATTCAAAAAACATTGATTTATGTCCCCAAATGTGTTTTTGTTCTGCAGAACTAGAAACACATAAAAAATAATATAAATGAGGTATCGCCGTTATCGTACCGATACACAGAATAAAGATCACATGTTAATTATATTGTACGCGGCATGGTGAAAAATTGAAAAGGTAAAACACAATGCCAGAATTGATTTTTTTTTTTTTAAATTTAACAAAAAAGAGTTAATAAAATGTATTCAATAAGTTGTAGGCACTCAAAAATGGTATAATTACAAAATGCATCTCATCCCGCAAACAACAAGCCCTTATATGGCCACGTCACCAGAAAAATAAAGAAAATATAGCATCTAGTAATGCGAGGACAAAAACCTGCAAAAATCGCCAAATTATTAGAACTCAACTGGCTTCGTCAGGTAGGGAATATATAAGCTGTGCGAGTGGATATCAGTGGACACCCCAGATTTACAACTTATGAGCGAAAAGACTCCAGAAGTGACCCCCAAAGTGACCCCCAGAGTGACTCCCCCAATCATAGGAGCTACTGGGACACAGTAGGGAATTTGGTGTCTGCAATGTACTCCGCACAGCTTATATATTCCCTCTTCACCATCCGCTGTGTAGTCACGTCTGGGATACTAATACTCACTACACCCCCTGAGAAATTCTTTGAGGGGTGCAGTTTTCAAACTGGGGTCGCTCCTTTGGGGAATCCACTTTTCCAGTACCTTACAGGCTCTACAAACATGACATGACGTTCAGATACCAAACATCTGAATCTGTACTCCAAAAGCCGCATAGCGCTCCTTCCCTTCTTCGCCCTGCTGTGTGTCCAAACTGTAGTTTATTAGAGATGAGCGAACACTAAAATGTTCGAGGTTCGAAATTCGATTCGAACAGCCGCTCACTGTTTGAGTGTTCGAACGGGTTTCGAACCCCATTATAGTCTATGGGGAACATATACTCGTTAAGGGGGAAACCCAAATCCGTGTCTGGAGGGTCACCAAGTCCACTATGACACCCCAGGAAATGATACCAACACCCTGGAATGACACTGGGACAGCAGGGGAAGCATGTCTGGGGGCATAAAAGTCACTTTATTTCATGGAAATCCCTGTCAGCTTGCGATTTTCGCAAGCTAACTTTTCCCCATAGAAATGCATTGGCCAGCGCTGATTGGCCAGAGTACGGAATTCGACCAATCAGCGCTGGCTCTGCTGGAGGAGGCGGAGTCTAAGATCGCTCCACACCAGTCTCCATTCAGGTCCGACCTTAGATTCCGCCTCCTCCGGCAGAGCCAGCGCTGATTGGTCGAATTCCGTACTCTGGCCAATCAGCGCTGGCCAATGCATTCCTATGGATTCCTATATTCACACTCGGCTCTGCTACATCACACACTCGGCTCTGCTACATCAGATGGGCTGACCGGCACATCAGATGTAGCAGAGCCGAGTGTGCACACTCGGCTATGCTACATCACACACTCGGCTCTGCTATATCAGATGGGCTGACCGGCACATCAGATGTAGCAGAGCCGAGTGTGCACACTCGGCTCTGCTACATCACACACTCGGCTCTGCTATATCAGATGGGCTGACCGGCACATCAGATGTAGCAGGGCCGAGTGCGCACACTCGGCTCTGCTACATCACACACTCGGCTCTGCTATATCAGATGGGCTGACCAGCACATCAGATGTAGCAGAGCCGAGGGTGCACTAGAACCCCTGTGCAAACTCAGCTCACGCTAATAGAATGCATTGGCCAGCGCTGATTGGCCAGAGTACGGAATTTGACCAATCAGCGCTGGCTCTGCTGGAGGAGGCGGAGTCTAAGATCGCTCCACACCAGTCTCCATTCAGGTCCGACCTTAGACTCTGCCTCCTCCGGCAGAGCCAGCGCTGATTGGCCGAAGGCTGGCCAATGCATTCCTATGTGAATGCAGAGACTTAGCAGTGCTGAGCCAGTTCTGCTGAACTACACCGTGTGCCAGTCAGCCCATCTGATATAGCAGAGCCGAGTGTGCACACTCGGCTCTGCTACATCAGATGGGCTGACCGGCACACGGTGTAGTTCAGCAGAACTGGCTCAGCACTGCTACCAAAAGGAATGCATTGGCCAGCCTTCGGCCAATCAGCTCTGGCTCTGCCGGAGGAGGCGGAGTCTAAGGTCGGACCTGAATGGAGACTGGTGTGGAGCGATCTTAGACTCCGCCTCCTCCAGCAGAGCCAGCGCTGATTGGTCGAATTCCGTACTCTGGCCAATCAGCGCTGGCCAATGCATTCTATTAGCCCGATGAAGTAGAGCTGAATGTGTGTGCTTAGCACACACATTCAGCTCTACTTCATCGGGCTAATAGAATGCATTGGCCAATCAGCGCTGGCCAATGCATTCTATTAGCGTGAGCTGAGTTTGCACAGGGGTTCTAGTGCACCCTCGGCTCTGCTACATCTGATGTGCCGGTCAGCCCATCTGATATAGCAGAGCCGAGTGTGTGATGTAGCAGAGCCGAGTGTGCACACTCGGCTCTGCTACATCTGATGTGCCGGTCAGCCCATCTGATATAGCAGAGCCGAGTGTGTGATGTAGCAATGCCAAGTGTGCACACTCGGCTCTGCTACATCTGATGTGCCGGTCAGCCCATCTGATATAGCAGAGCCGAGTGTGTGATGTAGCAGAGCCGAGTGTGCACACTCGGCTCTGCTACATCTGATGTGCTAGTCAGCCCATCTGATATAGCAGAGCCGAGTGTGTGATGTAGCAGAGCCGAGTGTGCACACTCGGCTCTGCTACATCTGATGTGCCGGTCAGCCATCTGATATAGCAGAGCCGAGTGTGTGATGTAGCAATGCCGAGTGTGCACACTCGGCTCTGCTACATCTGATGTGCCGGTCAGCCCATCTGATATAGCAGAGCCGAGTGTGTGATGTAGCAGAGCCGAGTGTGAATATAGGAATCCATAGGAATGCATTGGCCAGCGCTGATTGGCCAGAGTACGGAATTCGACCAATCAGCGCTGGCTCTGCCGTAGGAGGCGGAGTCTAAGGTCGGACCTGAATGGAGACTGGTGTGGAGCGATCTTAGACTCCGCCTCCTCCAGCAGAGCCAGCGCTGATTGGTCGAGTTCCGTACTCTGGCCAATCAGCGCTGTCCAATGCATTCCTATTGGAAAAAGTTTATGTCACAAAAATCACAATTACACACCCGATAGAGCCCCAAAAAGTTATTTTTAATAACATTCCTACCTAAATAAAGGTTATCCCTAGCTATCCCTGCCTGTACAGCTATCCCTGTCTCTTAGTCACAAAGTTCACATTCTCATATGACCCGGATTTGAAATCCACTATTCGTCTAAAATGGAGGTCACCTGATTTCGGCAGCCAATGACTTTTTCCGATTTTGTCCCACCTCCCCTGCGCTGTTATTGGTGCAAAAAAAGCGCCAGGGAAGGTGGGAGGGGAATCAAATTTTTTTGGAGTTTGCCACATGATGTTCGATTCGAATCGAACACATCGAACAGCCTGATATCCGATCGAACATGTGTTCGATAGAACACTGTTCGCTCATCTCTATAGTTTATGCCACATGTATGACAGGATACCCAGGATAACAGACGTAATGTCATATGTGAGTATAAACTGATATTAGGGTACATGTATGACACTGGTGTACCCAGGATAATGTACATAATGTCATATGTGGGTATAAACTGATATTGGGGCACAGCCGGATACAGAAGGAAAGAAGGCTTATTTGGTTTTTGGAGCACAGACTTAGACGGTTTGGTTTTTGGATGTCATGACCCTTTTGCAGAGACCCTAAAATTGCCCTTACAAAATGGGGTCACTTCTTGGGGAATTCCAGTTTACTGGCACCTCCAGGGCTCTGCAAAAACAACATGGCACTCAGAAAGTCCCTCTAAATCTGTACCCCAAAAGCTAAAAAGCGCAGTGCTCTTTCCTTTCGGAGCCCTGCTGTGTGCCCAAGCAGCAGTTTATACCCACATATATAATTTTTTGCCCCTCGGGATGGCCCCTTAATAGTTTTAGGAGTGCAGGTCTCTGACACCACAAAGTGGGTGCAACGTATTGGGCACCGAAATGGCATATTTCTTTACAAATTTCAATTTTCAATTTTTGAGAAGCATTTTTAGTCTCAAAATCATAATACCCCTTGATACATTCCTTGATGGGTGTAGTTTCTAAAATGGCATCACTTTTGAGGGGTTTCCATTGTATTGATACTTTAGGGGCTCAGCAAATGCGACATGGCACCAGAAAACTATTCCAGCAACATCTGCCCTCCAAAAGCCAAATAGCGCTCTTTCCATTCTGAGCCCCACCATGTACCCATACAGCAGATTATGACCACATACGAGGTGTTGCCGTGTTCAGGAGAAATTGTGTACCAAACTGTGGGGGCTTTTAACTCTTTAACGACTTGCAAAAATTTTTTTAAATATGGCGCTAAATGGACGATTCATTGGAAAAAAAGTAATTTTTCATTATTACGTCCCAATGTTAATAAAATCTGTGAAACAGCTGTGAGGTCAAAATGTTCACTCTACACCTAGATAAATTCTATGAGGAGTGTAGTTTCCAAAATGGGGTCACTTTTAGGGGGTTTCCACAGTATTGGTACTCTAGGGGCTCTGCAAATTCAAAATGGCACCTGAAAACTATTCCAGCAAAATCCACCCTCCAAAAGCCAAATGGCACGCTTTCCATTCTGAGCCCCGCCATGTACCCACACAGCAGATTATGGCCACATATGGGGTATTGCTGTGTTCAGGAGAAATTGTTTAATAACCTCGGGGGGGGGGGGGCTTTTTCTCCCTTAACCCCTTGTGAAAATGAAAACTTTGGGGATAAAGTGCCATTTTAGTCATTTTTCATTTACACATTCCAATGATAACAAAATCTGTGAAACGGCTGTAGGGTCAAAATACTTACTATCCCCCTTGATGAAATCTGTGAGAGGTGTAGTTTCTAAAATGGGGTCACTTTTGGGGGGGTTTCTGCAAATGAGACATGGCGCATTAAAACTATTCCAGTAAAATCTGCTGTTCAAACACCAATGTCACTCCTTCCCTTCCATGCATGTTGTCTGCCCAAAAATCTGTTTACACCCACATGAGGGGTATTTCTGTGCACGGGAGAAATTGCACAATAAACTGCCAGATGCATTTTCTCCTTTAACCCTTTTTGAATGTGTTAATTTTAGGTCTAAATAAATGTATTAGTGAAAAAAAGTTAAATGTCTAAATTTCACTTCCATATTATTTTTATTCTTATGAAATGCTTAAAGGGTTAACAAACATCCCAAATGCTGTTTTGCATTATTTGAGGGGTGCAGTTTTGAAAATGGGGTGATTTATGGGAGTTTCTATTATATAGGCCTTTACAATTCCTTTCAGAACTGAAGTGGTCCCTAAAAAATTAGTTTGGGGAATTTTCTTCGAAATCTGGAAAATCGCTGTTACACTTGTAAGCCTTGTAAAGACCAAAATAAATTAAAAGACAATCAAAAGATGATGCTGATATAAAGCAGAGATATGGGAGATAATATTTATTTATGTATTTGGGTGGTATGACTATCTGCCTGAAAAGCAGAGAATTTCACATTTTGAAAATTGCAATTTTTTCCAAATTTCCATCAAATTTCCTATTTTTTTAAATAAATAAATACAAAAATATTGATTAGTGTTTACCACTAACATGAAGTATAATGTGTTTTACGAGACAATCTCAAAATCACTTGTGTAAGTTAAAGCGTCTCAAAGTTATTGCCATTTAAAGTGACACATGTCAGTTTTGAAAAAAGAGGCCTGGTCCTTAACGCACTTTTGGGCTGTGTCTCTATGGGGTTAAATTCGAGAAGATATTCTATCTTTATCAGCTGGCAGACCAAGCACACTGATAGTGTGACCCAATGTTTTTGTTTAAATTCTGTAAATTGTCACTCTACCAACATGATGTTGATATGTCCTCCTGCAATTCTGCCACCCTGGACTTCCGGCGCAAGCTATTGCTTACCTTCCTCCACCCTCATTTCATGGTTGTAAGTAGAGATGAGCGAACAGTGTTCTATCAAACACATGTTCGATCGGATATCAGGCTGTTCGATGTGTTCTATTCGAATCGAACATCACGTGGCAAACTCCAAAAAAATTCGATTCCCCTCCCACCTTCCCTGGCGCTTTTTTTGCACCAATAACAGCGCAGGGGAGGTGGGACAGGAACTACGACACCGGAGGCATCGAAAAAAATCGGAAAAAGTCATTGGCTGCCGAAATCAGGTGACCTCCATTTTAGACGAATAGTGGATTTCAAATCCGGGTCATATGAGAATGTGAACTTTGTGACTAAGAGACAGGGATAGCTGTACAGGCAGGGATAGCTAGGGATAACCTTTATTTAGGTAGGAATGTTATTAAAAATAACTTTTTGGGGCTCTATCGGGTGTGTAATTGTGATTTTTGTAACATAAACTTTTTCCAATAGGAATGCATTGGACAGCGCTGATTGGCCAGAGAACGGAACTCGACCAATCAGCGCTGGCTCTGCTGGAGGAGGCGGAGTCTAAGATCGCTCCACACCAGTCTCCATTCAGGTCCGACCTTAGACTCCGCCTCCTCCGGCAGAGCCAGCGCTGATTGGCCGAAGGCTGGCCAATGCAATACAAGATGTAGCAGAGCCGAGTGTGCATCAGATGTGTAGTTGAGCAGAACTGGCTCAGCACTGCTAAGTCTCTGCATTCGCATAGGAATGCATTGGCCAGCCTTCGGCCAATCAGCGCTGGCTCTGCCAGAGGAGGCGGAGTCTAAGGTCGGACCTGAATGGAGACTGGTGTGGAGCGATCTTAGACTCCGCCTCCTCCAGCAGAGCCAGCGCTGATTGGTCGAATTCCGTACTCTGGCCAATCAGCGCTGGCCAATGCATTCTATTAGCCCGATGAAGTAGAGCTGAATGTGTGTGCTTAGCACACACATTCAGCTCTACTTCATCGGGCTAATAGAATGCATTGGCCAATCAGCGCTGGCCAATGCATTCTATTAGCGTGAGCTGAGTTTGCACAGGGGTTCTAGTGCACCCTCGGCTCTGCTACATCAGATGCTACATCAGATGCTACATCAGATGCTACATCAGATGTAGCAGAGCCGAGTGTGCATCAGATGTGTAGTTGAGCAGAACTGGCTCAGCACTGTTAAGTCTCTGCATTCGCATAGGAATGCATTGGCCAGCCTTCGGCCAATCAGCGCTGGCTCTGCCGGAGGAGGCGGAGTCTAAGGTCGGACCTGAATGGAGACTGGTGTGGAGCGATCTTAGACTCCGCCTCCTCCAGCAGAGCCAGCGCTGATTGGTCAAATTCCGTACTCTGGCCAATCAGCGCTGGCCAATGCATTTCTATGGGGAAAAGTTAGCTTGCGAAAATCGCAAACTGACAGGGATTTCCATGAAATAAAGTGACTTTTATGCCCCCAGACATGCTTCCCCTGCTGTCCCAGTGTCATTCCAGGGTGTTGGTATCATTTCCTGGGGTGTCATAGTGGACTTGGTGACCCTCCAGACACGGATTTGGGTTTCCCCCTTAACGAGTATATGTTCCCCATAGACTATAATGGGGTTCGAAACCCGTTCGAACACTCGAACAGTGAGCGGCTGTTCGAATCGAATTTCGAACCTCGAACATTTTAGTGTTCGCTCATCTCTAGTTGTAAGGTAAAGTGCACATTGAGTGGCACTGTGGCACTGTGGCCTAGAGTGTCAGTTTGAGCAGCTGTATATGGTGAATGACAGACACAATGTTTTGGATAACTGTAAGGCTGCATGCACACGGAGTTACGCCGGGCTTGTAAAAATACTCATTCACAGCCGTACATGCGAGCGCTGCGGACGACTCCCGAACACTTCCCATTCACTTCAATGGGAGCGCTCATAACGCCGGCGTTACGAGCGCTCCCATTGAAGTGAATGGGAAGTGTTCGGGAGCCCTCCGCTGCGCTCGCGTGTACGGCTGTGAATGAGTATTTTTACAAGCCCGTCGTAACTCTGTGTGCATGCAGCCTAAAAGTAAAAAGAAGAACAACTTCTACCTTATGATGATCACTTTTGGAAGATATTCAAGCTTTTTCAGATATTAGGCTAGACAATACGTATACTGATGGTGTGCCCCAAATTTTTCTTGAAATTCTGTAAATTGCCAACACAATGTATATGTGGCATGTACCACCATACAAGGATAACTTGCAGGATAATCCAGGTTCTTTTCTGTCTCCAAAGTTGTATTCTGTCTTCAGTGTATATTGTAGTTTTATCATCTATCATCAAATCTTGTAATTGTCACTCATTCCTGCTACATCTGCTCCAATAAAAGGATTTTTTGAGTCTTCATCACTTCACTTTTCAAGTGCAAACAGTGTGAGAACAAATTTTTCTTCAAATTCTATAGTTACCAGGGACACCTGCTATCCAATATCATGTGCGTCCGTAAAGGAATCATTTTTGGTGACATTTTATTTTAAAAATCCAATTCTTCATCATTTTTCAACTAGGCTCACAGCCAAAAATTTGTATTCCGAACATGTCTCAAGTCATCAAAATATGCTAGGTGTTTTACAAAACCATTGCTTTTTGCAATATAAATGCAGTGTATGTCTAAACAACCGTGAGCAAGGACCTTTTTCCCCCCAAAATGGTAATTTTTTGGAGAATTTTAAATGTTAAAATGCATAAGAGCATATGGCACTGCAGTGTTTGCCTTAGAGAGCTAGAAATTGGATCGATAGATTCCTAGAAGCCCAGAAAGTGTTATATGCTATGTTTTAAGCCAATTTAAGTTGTAGTTTATACCAAACTTGTTTGACCCTAAATTAATCTGGGACCTGAGCCACCTGAACACAAAAAATATGATTCTCTAGTTCATCTCTAGTTATTATCTATATTTTAAATTACTACTAAATCTGCCAAATTTTCCCTTTATCCACTATATTTTCCAGTTCTGTAGGGGTTTTTTCTTTGCAGCAGTTACCACATTTACCGTATTTTTGGACTGTAAGACGCACCTAGGTTTTAGAGGAGGAAAATAGGGAAAAAAAATTTTGAAGCAAAAACTGGTAAAATATTTAATATATGGGAGTTGTAGTTTTGCAACAGCTGCAAGGCCACATTGACAGGTGACCCTGCAGCTGTACGGGGACGCATAGAGCATTTTTTTTGCGGGGCCAGAAGTACTTTTTAGTTATACCATTTTGGGGGATATCTATTGCTTAGATCACCTTGTATTGAAAAAAAAACAGGAGGTGATTTAGAACTTTTATTTATTTTATATTTTTAAAGCTTTTTTTTTTTTTTTTTACTATTTTATTCCCCCCTGGGGGCTTGAGCCTGCAGTCACTTGATCGCAAGTCCCATAGACGGCAATACAACTGTATTGCCGTCTATGGGACATTCTGTCTATTAGTATTACGGCTGGTCATAGAGACCAGCCGCAATACTAATACAGCAGTGACAGGCCCGGGAGCCTCATTAGGCTCCCGGCTGTCACCCGAACAGGTCGGCTCCTGCGATATCGCCGCGCAGGAGCCGGCCTTCAACTTTACAGGGAGAAGGGGCTACGGATACTGACCCGGCATCCGCTGTACTAGAGAGGCGGATGCCGGGGAGGGATAGACGCCGGGGCCTGAGACATCGCTACGATCCTCTGCCATGCATGAAGCCAGCGGCGGGGGCACGGAGGAGCCCCTGCCGCTGCTGGCTTCATGCAGGGCAGAGGAGCGCAGCGATGTCTCAGGCCCCGGCACCTGTAATGGCGTCTATCACTTGCCGGCTTCCGCCTCTCTATTACAGCGGATGCCAGGCGCCACCTTCAGACTAAATTTTGGGGAAAAAAAGTGCGTCTTATAGTCCGAAAAATCATAGATTTACATCACAGACAGTATTGATGTGACTCCCTTCTGACCCGGAGGTTTCGTGATCTACCGGGTATCAGAGACTGTTAAAGTTGCTCCATTCTACTGGACCGAGATCTGCTTTGCAGTTATTGGCAGAAGGCTAAATGTATCAGCCCCAGTTACAGGGGAAATCAGCCTCCCCCACCAAAACAATAGAACTCAGATGCCCCCATTGGCCTATAATGATCTTATGGGGGAACAATGTAAAAAAAAAAAAAAGAAAGAAGTAGAAAAGTAAAAAAAAAATAAATAAGTAACATAATTAAAAATATAAATAAAATAATATACCCAAAACACGTCCTTATCACAGGTTCTAGCTCTACCCCCGACGACATAGTACAAAATAAAAATTAATGTATTGAAGAGGAAAAACTATTTTATAAAGTATTTTAGTAGCACTTTGTATATAAAAAAAATTAAAAAAACATGAAAAAATTAAAAAAAAACCCATAAAAATAAAGCCCTATGTGTCAAGGAAAAAAGACGCAGAAATTAATTGAATAACCCAAATGATTCAAATTTTATAGCCCTCAAAACCGCACATACAAAAAACCCGAAAATGTGTCTGGTCCTGAACCACGAATTGGTTCGGTACTGAATTGTTGGCTATGCGTTACTACACTTAGGCCGGGTTCACACGGAGTTACGTGCCGCGAGATTTGGCACGTAGACGCCGCGTGACCCTTTGCGTGCCGTACACGCTCCCATTCATTTCAATGGGAGCGGGGAGCGTATGCGCCGCGCTAGTTTGCGGCCGTGAATAAATGCACGGCCGCAAACTAGCGCGGCGCATACGCTCCCCGCTCCCATTGAAATGAATGGGAGCGTGTACGGCACGCAAAGGGTCACGCGGCGTCTACGTGCCAAATCTCGCGGCACGTAACTCCGTGTGAACCCGGCCTTACACCTCAGCCAGCTGGTCTGTGATCTCTGAACCCATTGCTGAATGAAGTGAGGCCTTTTCTGTGCTGGGACCTCTTGCTGATTTTATGGCTTTGTGCTGCAAATGGATTAGAAATGTCGCCAGTGTTTGTAAGAAGAAGTGAACTGTTTAACCCTTCCATTGCTGTACACCGCAGCAACTGACGATTTAGGAGAGTTATAGTCAGGAAACACTGTGTTAGGGGGTAGCCTGGTACAACAATCCATCACCCCCTCTGGTACCTTCGTTGGTACTGGACCCTTCTCTATGTAATAACTATGGGTCACCTCTTGTTTCTGAGGGACCTTGGGCTTAGACTGGACCACAGGCTGAATACCCTCATGAGAATCTCTGATTTCCATCTTCATAGAGTAGGGTAAGGAGGAAAAGCTGAAGCATCTCCACTAGGTCATTCCCCCGGGAAGCGGACTGGATTCCCCCCAATGTAGCATTGGCTATGGGCTTCTCTGGGAACTCTGCCATAAGATAGGTTCCAGTCTTTTCTCCCAGCACTGTCTGAGGTAACTGAACCACTTCTGGATCAAAGGTACCATATCCCTCCCCAGTCTGAGTGAAGATACTCCTAATGTTCACTCCCTGAGACCTGCACACCTGGCTACCTCCTCCCTGCTCTGGATCCTCTTCTTGAGTACTGACATCTCCCAAATCAACACTCATCACCCCAGGGCCTTGATGCATAGGTCCAGAGACTCCATCTTGGCAGTCTCTCATGTTCTCTCCAGCACTAAACACTAGCTGGGAGATCTCCAGCAGATTGTTCATCTACCCCTTAGTTCTAGCACAGGATTATCCTTACTCCTTTCACCTTGTTCTCCCTCCCAGACACCCTGTCCCCCTCAGACCTATACCTACTAAATTATGAAATTGTGTGAGGGATGGTGATACATTGGGCACATACACAGAACTCAATTTCCACAAATCATTCCCCCAAAACATCACCAGGTAATTCCTTTGAAACTTCTATTTCTGTCATCCCACTATTAACACAACCCAGTCCATATGAATCTTGGCCACAAATACTGGATGGCATTAGGACACTCCTGTCACAGACAAACTCTTTTTAGTAATGATGTCCTTACAGTCTATAATTTCTGACCAGACCAGAACAACCTGAACATGAGTCTCGTGATCCTGGATTGAATTTGCCCCCATGCTCACAGTTTGCATGTGGTACTGCAAGTTATGTTTTCTACCAGAGATGAACATCATTGTTGACTGGTTAATTGTGAACTATCTCTTATGTGCACACACACTATTATGCTCTATAGTGGCCCCTGCACACAGTATTATGCCCATAGTGGACCCTGCACACAGTATTATGCCCCATAGTGGACCCTTCATACAGTATTATGCCCCATAGTGCCCATTATGGGGCATAATACTGTGTGGAGGGACCACTATGGGACATTATACGGTCAGAGGAGAATGGCCAGACTGGTTCGAGCTGATAGAAAGGCAACAGTGACTCAAATAGCCACCCGTTACAACCAAGGTAGCCAGAAGAGCATCTCTGAACGCACAGTACGTCGAACTTTGAGGCAGATGGGCTACAGCAGCAGAAGACCACACCGGGTGCCACTCCTTTCAGCTAAGAACAGGAAACTGAGGCTACAATTTGCACAAGCTCATCGAAATTGGACAATTGAAGATTGGAAAAACGTTGCCTGGTCTGATGAGTCTCGATTTCTGCTGCGACATTCGGATGGTAGGGTCAGAATTTGGCGTCAACAACATGAAAGCATGGATCCATCCTGCCTTGTATCAACGGTTCAGGCTGGTGGTGGTGGTGTCATGGTGTGGGGAATATTTTCTTGGCACTCTTTGGGCCCCTTGGTACCAATTGAGCATCGTTGCAACGCCAAAGCCTACCTGAGTATTGTTGCTGACCATGTCCATCCCTTTATGACCACAATGTACCCAACATCTGATGGCTACTTTCAGCAGGATAATGCGCCATGTCATAAAGCTGGAATCATCTCAGACTGGTTTCTTGAACATGACAATGAGTTCACTGTACTCCAATGGCCTCCACAGTCACCAGATTTCAATCCAATAGAGCATCTTTGGGATGTGGTGGAACGGGAGATTCGCATCATGGATGTGCAGCCGACAAATCTGCGGCAACTGTGTGATGCCATCATGTCAATATGGACAAAAATCTCTGAGGAATGCTTCCAGCACCTTGTTGAATCTATGCCACGAAGAATTGAGGCAGTTCTGAAGGCAAAAGGGGGTCCAACCCGTTACTAGCATGGTGTACCTAATAAAGTGGCCGGTGAGTGTATACTGTGTGGAGGCCATTTTGGGACATAACAGTGTGTGTAAATGGGGTCTATACTGTGTGGGGGCCAGGAAAAGGGGATCTATGTCTTGGGGGGGGGGGGGATACATCAAAAGTTTGCTGGGGGCCCAGTCTGTGCTAGTTACGCCACTGAAACCAGGTCTGACTCTTGGCACTTAGATCCAGCCTTATACACCTAACTTCTTATTGAAAGGTGATCTCGTTCTTTGACACCCTTATCTCCCATTTGGGGAGAGACTATTTTAGAGGGGCCCCTCATACTATCATGGGATTCCCTATGTGTAGCCTTCATTCAGATGTCTAATGCATTTGACCACTGGAATAGATGTGGTTACGGGCTAAAATGCATCGGTCACATTCGACTGACTCTCGAATTCACACGTCGGTTTCCGGGGGTGGGGGCTGGGGGGTGGGGGGGCTAATAAAGTAGTAAAAAAAAAAGTTTTAAAAAATATAATAAATAAAAGTTCTAAATCACTCCTTTCCCTAGAATGCATATAAGCCAGGCTGAGTTGCAAGTAGGAGGAAAAAACCCCAGTCCTCAAGCTCAGGGAAGGGGCAGACAACCAAAACACCCCCTCCCCTTCCCCAGCACCCAGCATCTACTGCACCCAAAAATGCAGTTTAATTTTTGAAATTTTCCAGTAGCTGCTGCATTTCCCCCACTAGGCTTATACTCGAGTCAATAAGTTTTCCCAGTTTTTTAGTGGTAAAATTAGGGGTCTGGCCTTATATTCAGGTCGGCTTATACTCCAGTATATATGGTATTATCTACAAAGGGGCAAATATAATGCTGTTTATGGGAGCGGTCATCTCTTCTGTAACCAAGTGCAGCATAAGTTTTTCCGGTGTACCTCTAGATCCAGCGTGTCAGTGCACTATTTGGCCTACGAGGGTGGTGGGGTTACAGGCTAGTTGCCTTGGTCACACATCCTGTGCTCCTCTCTTTTCATGTGCTAGTACCCCTATGATCTGTTCATGTTGAGCTGTTTGTTAACAGTTAACTTATGTTTTATTAATTATCAATGAAGGTTATGTTTTATTTTTTTTTTTCAGCCAATTTTTTTTTTTTTTTTTTTTTTTTTTATGTAGATTGTGAGCCCCACATAGAGCTCACAATGTACATTTTCCCTATCAGTATGTCTTTTTTTTGGAATATGGGATGGAAATCCATGCAAACATGGGGAGAACATACAAACTCCTTGCAGATGGTTTTATGCCCTTGGCGGGATTTGAACACCAGGACTCCAGCGCTGCAAGGCTGCCCCTGGTTTCATGCCCCCCTCCATCTCTGTCCCCAGTTTCATGTCCCCCTGTTTCTGCCCAGTTTGATGCCATTCACCCCCCTTCATCTGCCCCAATGTCATACCGTTCTACCCCCCTTCATCTGCCCCAGTGTCATGCCGTTCCCCCCTTCATCTGCCCACAGTTTCATGCCCCCCCCATCTCTGCCCCAGTGTCATGCCGTTCTCCCCCCTTCATCTGCCCCAATGTCATACCGTTCTACCCCCCCTTCATCTGCCACAGTGTCATGCCGTTCTACCCCCCCTTCATCTGCCCAGTTTCATGTCCCCCTGTCTCTGCCCCAGTGTCATGCCGTTCTACCCCCCTCATCTGCCCCAGTGTCATGCCGTTCTAGCCCCCCTTCATCTGCCCCAGTGTCATGCCATTCTCCCCCCTTTCATCTGCCCCAGTGTCATGCCGTTCTCCCCCCTTCATCTGCCCCAGTGTCATACCGCTCTACCCCCCCTTCATCTGCCACAGTGTCATGTCGTTCTACCCCCCCCTTCATCTGCCCACAGTTTCATGTCCCCCCGGCTCGTCCGGCCCTGGATCCGCCCCTGCATCCAGGTATATAGTGTGTCCCCACCCCCCTAAGAGAGGTAAGGGTAAGTTCACATGGGTTTTTTTTGGTCAGGATTTTGAGGCCGTATCTGCCTCAAAATCCTGACTAAAAAGACGACTTTTTAGTTCTTTTTAGTTCTTTTCAGTTCTTTTTTCTAGGAGCCGCTTTGTTCTGGCTCCTAGAAAAAGAAGCGAGATGCTCATTCTTCAGGCGGATTCGCCTCACGATTCGGCCTGAAGACACTCCCTCCTCCCGACTAGGCCCATTGATTCATTGATTAGGCCTAATCCAGAGTGGAGTGCGCGACTGAATGTTGGTGCAATGCACTGGAATTCAGTCGCGACTACCCGTTTTTTGGTCCAGAAACTGAGGCAGCCTCCGCCTCAGATTCCGGACCAAAAAACCCTGTGTGAACTTACCCGTAACATACTTTGTACTTGGAATGCGACTACAGCTGCATCCCATTCATGATTGCATCCCAAAATCAGGAATCTGTTTCCCAAGTTATACCACTAAAACTCATTAGCCTAGCAAAAACATTTACACTAATACATTTTTAAAACTTTTCTGAAAATATTATTTGAGTTTTGAGACTCTATCTAGTTGTAACTGGTTGCGTATTGCTATTGCACAGTACAGTAGCTGTAATAATGTTATGTTGCTTTGTCCTGTGATATTTGAAGTTATGTCTCCAACAGTATGAGAACAATCCAAATAGTTATGATTAGTTTGCATTAAATAACGCACCATATTTTAAAATGCACCCAAATATCTGAAACATGAGGCTTTTTCTATTAAATTGTCTTTAATTCCTCTGCCACATCCATTCATTTATCTAGAGGATTAAAAAACGTTCAGGTTGGCAGTATATCCTAAAGCAAACTCAGGGTCAGAAAAGACTCTCTTTCTCGGGCTGTCAGTTTCCAGGGATCTAGTTATTGTAAATTGTGAGCTTTGTGCTATAGTACCCCGGGCAGATAATTCACATGTAAAGGCCCAATGCTATAATAGGGTATGAGTGATGTCACTTTCTATGAGCTTGGGAATGGAAGTAAAGCACAGATTTTGCCTCACTATGTGAATTGCTCTTACATGGTGATGATTCAACATCAAACATCTCAAAGTAAGATTTTTTTTTTTTTTTTAACACTGATTTGCATGGACTTAAAATATCTAAAAAAAACACCCTTTCTAATATGTTGAACTTTCCGATACCGCAACTATGTAATGAGAATTTCTAACTCTGTGTTGTGTTGTTCTGCTGTAATTCCATTACCATTCCACTCAATAGGCAGTGTCTCTACACTCTCTGTTGGTATCCTAGTAATACCTTCTCACGCTCTGTCCCAGGTTACTACCTATTGACAAGGAAAACTACAACACTCAGATATTAATTTATTTTAATATTTCCAAGAGAAATTACTGTACATAACTATCAACTCAATATGGAAAAACAATTCAAAAATGTTATATTGTAAATAATTCAACCATTCCGCTTAAAGAGGACCTTTCATCAGATCGGGCACAGGCAGTTCTATATACTGCTGGAAAGCTGACAGTGCGCTGAATTCAGTGCACTATCGGCTTTCCCGATCTGTGCCCGGTGGAAAGCGCTATCGGTCCCGGTACCGTAGGGCTTTACAGTCAGAAGGGCGTTTCTGAAAGTCTGTCAGGTACGTCCTTCTCCACAGCAGCGCCTATCGCTCTGTACTGTGTGAGCAGGTAGGAACGCCCCCTCCCTCTGCCCACAGTGCTCGTCCATAGACGAGTATTATCAGGAGGGGAGGGGGGAGTTCCTCCCCGCTCACACTGTACAGAGCGATAGGCGCTGCTGTGGAGTAGGACGTACCTGACAGACTGTCAGAAACCCCCTTCTGACTGTAAAGCCCTACGGTACCGGGACCGATAGCGCTTTACCCGGGGCACAGAACAGGAAAGCCGATAGTGCGCTGAATTCAGCGCCCTGTCAGCTTTCCAGCAGTATATAGAACTGCCTGTGCCCAATCTGATGAAAGGTCCTCTTTAAGGGAAGCCTGTCAGCTGAACCCAGAATATCAACCCAGCGCTACAAATATATAGGTTTGTGTCACCTGAATTAAACTTTGTTATCCCCTTGTGAATCAGTGATTCCATTACAGAAATACTACTGTTTTTGCCAATATGCCAATGATCAGTCTGGAGCAATAAGGTCATTTTTATTGCTCCAAAGAGGTAAGTGGCAATGTGCCTGATTGCTACAAAAGCTCAACTCACAAGGGGAACAAACAGTCAGATTCAGTGACCACAACTTATCTATCTGTGAGTCTGAGTTCTAGTGACAGACTCCCTTTAACCGGTCAAGGATGTGGGTCCTTTTTTGGTTTTTCTCTAGTGTTTTTTACATCTTAATGTTGGCATAACCATATCTGGGCTTCTGTTTTGCACAACGAATTGAAATTTTCTATTGCGCTATTTTGGGAAAAATATAGCTTGTTGATAAAAATTTTATTAACTCTTTCATAGTCAGGCAACTTTGCCAACCATTTTTTATGTTTTACATTTTGCATGGTGCACTGGGCATCATAAATAATGTTACCTTTATTCCGCCTGTCAGTATGATTCTCATGATACCATTTTGCACAATATTATGGACACATCAATGCCAGATATAGTAAAAAAAAAAAATACTGGAAAAATGTTTACAGAGGATTGACTTCAACTCCTAGAATGCCTCAGCCTCTTCACTCCATTTGACCATGACAGAACTAGTCCCCTTAGTTAGGTCTGTCTGCAAGGCTGCAATAGTAGCAAAATTTGGGATGACCCTGCGGTAATAGCCCACGATTCCCATGAAAACCCTTTCCTTTTTTTTTATTTACTGTAAGTACCGAGGGCAATTTTGAATGGCATCCATTTTGTTAATTGGGGTTTTTTTTATCACCCCTCTTCCAATTACATACCTAAGGTATCTGGCCTCTTCCAGGCCCAAAGCACACTTTTTTGAGTTGGCTGTTAAACCGGCTGCTTGGAGGGAATTTAGTACAGCCTGAACTTTTGGCTAATGACTCTCCCAGTCTGTACTAAAGATATCAGTGTCATCCAGGTAGGCTGAATCATACCTTCAACTGGGCTTAAAGACTTTGTCCATCAACTTCAGGAAGGTTGCTGGAGCCCCATGTAAACCAAACGGCATTGTCATATATTGGAACAAGCCCTCTGGAGTGACAAATGCAGATTTTTCTCTGGCCTCTTTAGTGAGCTGCACCTGCCAGTACCCTTTGGTTAAGTTGAGGCAACATATCATTGACCTCCTCATTATCATTAGGTGTACTGGGCATGTGATGTCATGTGGCTAATACTGTTTTGTTATAATTAGAGATGAGCGAGTACTGTTCGGATCATCCGATCCGAACAGCACGCACGCATTGAAATGAATGTAAGCACCTGGTACTTCCACTTTGACGCCGGCCGGCCGCTTAACCACCCGCGTGCCGGCTACGTCCATTCATTTCAATGCGTGCGTGCTGTTCGGATCGGCTGATCCGAACAGTACTCGCTCATCTCTAGTTATAATATAAGATCAGCAAAGTGTATTTCATATGTACAGCGATCTGCTGTTGAGCACAGTGTAAAGGTCTAATAGGAAGTTCCAGCAAAAAAGATTAATATGGATTATTGAATAAATATCAGGCACCTTCTTTTATTTTATATTTACTATCTTATTTTTATAATTTTTTTTGTGTCACTGGCAAAACCAATACTAATAAAGTTATTATATTTTGTTTTTAAACATTGTATTGGATTGTTTATATAAAGATGCTTATTATATTGATGTATAAATTGCCACTTTTGCTAAGTGAATAGCCTCTAAGCATGATTTCAGAAATTCATACACATACAAGAGCGTAGTCCCACATACCTGTATTCCCTTTTCATTTAAACATTTGATGCTGTGTATTGAAACAACTGGGCCAGCATTTCTCTACCTTATAACTTCTCTGTTTCATTGCTCAAGATTTCATCTTGCTGTTTTTTCATATGTATTGCAACTAGGGTCATACTTTATTTAGCCTCTAGAGTGCAGGAATGACCCACGACACATTGCTTTGTAATAGTGCCAACTGTGTAAGCCATAGTGCTCAGAGAGCGGAGCTGCCATAATAAATCAGGTTCTTAGTGTGAGTGTTTAAATAGCCAGGAGCATCTTTCAGCATCACTGTCAGTAATGAGCAGCTTATACCGTGAGCTGCACAATATCTGTACGAGAAACAGCATGTACATGCAAAGACACTATTAGGTCTGTTCTGCTCTGTCATAAGTAAATGTAATGGCATAAAAGGCGTTCTATTTCTAAAAATTGAATAGACAGCAAAAATACAGGGTGTGTTAAATCATTTCTATTCAAAGGATCACTACAAAAGGGAGACACTCGTAAGGTACAGACAATGATGGGTTAGGTCTGTCTGTAAGGGCGTGTAGTGGTTAGAAATGATACCTCCAAGTATTGGGGTCATGGACTCAAATCTGAATGTGGAGGCTTTCAAATAAGCTTCTTCGAAATACCCATGTTTCTGCCCACTATTTAAAACCATACTGACAAATCAATTTGTCCAATATTTAAGGGAATGTGTCACTAGAAATAACCTGTTTTTTGTTAAACATATATATTTTAAAGATTTTTTTAGTGTTTTTGTTGTCATTTATATTTTATTAGTAATAAGAAATTCTAAAAATCATGCAGTTCAGACACTGGCCACTATGCCAAATATTATGCTGACATTTCCTACTTTCAGTAGGGCTCTTTCTTTGCAAGAACCACCAGGCACAATAGGTACTTTCAAAGTTTGACTCTCTGAACAATGACCACTGTATAGTTCACAGAGCATGCCTAGAAAACCATCCCATAGAAGTCTATAGGATCTGGTTTTTCACTGAATTTATTGCCATTGGAATGTGAAAATTAAGAATTACGTTTTTTTTTAATAAAATGTCGCTTTAGTCTAAAATTTTTCACCTTCATAAACAGTTAAAGGAGAATAACCAGCCAACATTTTTCGCAACCCCATATGTACTGGTGCACTGATGTAAGAGCACATGGCATCGCTTGAAATAGAAAGAGCAATAATTGGCTTTTGGAGGACAGATTTTGCTGGAATTGATATCAGGCACCAAGTTGCAGAGCCCCTGAAGTACCAGCACAGGGAAAACCCCCATCAAATCACCTTATTTTGGAAACTAGACTTCTCAAGGAATTTTTTGTTTCAAATGCTCCCAGTTCATTGATTGAAATATAAATATAATGGTCCCCCTGGATTTAGGGTCAGGTGAAGGGCTATGATAAAAGTTGAATAGTTTAAATAGTTTATAAGAGCAAAAATGAGTTTCCTGCAGGAACTCAACATGTAATTGCTTACCTTTATTTAATTGAAAGGAGTAGGCAGCTTCTCAGGACTCTGTAGCTCCCTCATATTAAGAGATCCCACCATAAGAAAAGTCAGCAAACTGGGTGTTGCCAGTGATTATTCAGGTTGGACCACACGGCCAGGCTCTCACCAATTAAGGGAGAGGGAAGAAGGGAAAAAAAAGTAAGGAGGAGATGTCGAATGAAGGAGGAGCAAGAAGGACAAGGGAGAGTGGGAGCAAGTTAATGGAATTATATTTACTAATCGGTAAACTTTATTAGTTCTCGGGGCATAAATCCGAGGACAAATGGAAAATAAGGATTAGTTGACTTGTCTATCTTATAGGTTGCAACTCATCTTTCCTATACATAGTCCCACTACACACTGTTTTTAGGCAAAATTTTTTATTCTTACCTGGTAATGAAACCAGCTCTTTAAAAGCATACCTAATAAATATTATATTTTAGTTTCTTTTCTTTATTTATTATTTTTTGTCAGAACTCTGTGAGAATGATATTCCTGAGTGATCCCATACATTTTTAGTTCAAATTCTCCAATAGACAACCACATTTTGTAAGCATAAAGGAACCTATCAAAGGGAATAATGAGCATTTTTACCCCTTGAGTGTTGCATTAATTTAATTTACTGAAATTAACCCCTTAACTCATTTTCACATACATGTATGTCAGGAAATGTGGGTAGTTCCTGCATCCCCACCTACAGGTATGTGACGGTGATTGAGCTGGCTCAGAAGCAGAGCCTGAGCGATCACCAGGGGAGCCCGGCTGTAACTGAAAGTCAGGCTTCCGCTGCAACAGTAGGGACGGTTATAATACTGATCCCTGCTGTTTAAGCCTTAAGTTGCCGCGGTCAATAGCGACCATGGCATCTTAAGCGTTTCTTAATGAAAACTAAAGTTTCGGGGGTATTGGAAGTGGGTGTTAGCTGTAACTAACAGCTATCACCCTGCTCCTTATCCGCTTGGATGCCTAATAAGTTGTGCCTAGTTTGTGCCAGTGGTAGGGAACTCGAGGAGTAGTGGCAGTAACTGTGTCATCGGATAGGCCGAGTACCCTCAATCTCCCCTGCACACCTGCTTGGTCGGACACTGATGAGGATGCATTTCCAGTTGGAGAGGGGTCCTCTCTTACCCTGAGCCAGTGTGATGGTGTTTATAAAGACCCTGATGGTAAAGCAGGAACGACTCAGGCAGGAGGTAGTGATGCAGTGAAATAAGTTAAACTTTACTGTGGAAACTGTAAATTGTAAACGTGCCTTACACTGCACTCCAACAACTTTCTCAGAATCTCAGCCATAGCCAGTAAGTAGTTTAAGGTAGTCCTTTCTAGGCCCAGTTATCTTATAACGTGCGTCCTGGATAACACCTCCTGTTAGACAGGATTCCTTCTCTCTTCCTGGCACTGTGTCTGTAGACTTAGCAGCTAGAGTTCCTGTCTCAGAGCTGTCTTTGCGTAAAGCCTTGGGCTTCAATTTTTTCACTCAGGGGCTGTATAGGGAACCAAAGGGAGCAGGAGGAAAGTCCCAACATACACTATCATACCACAAACTGCTAGACTGAGACACTAACCATCTCCTGGAGACTTGAAGTCTCCCAGACCCCACCCAGTGATCTGTGATAGGCCAGAACTGTACCAAGCATGAGGGTTACCAGACAGTGGGGTAAACCAATAGGGAGTACAAAGAAGAAGCCGCAAAACAATAAATTGCAGAGAACATATACAAAAGATAGACACATAACATACCCAGAGGAACAAAGTCAGAAACAGTAGAATCAGGAGCACTTTGGGATACTGCAACAGTAGAGACACACATTGTGCAACAGTTTTTGCATTGTTAGTCTCCACACTTAGGGCCCGTTTACACGGAGTAAACGCGCGCGTATTTTGGCAAAATACATGTGTAAAAAATACATGTGTAAAGATAAGACTCCCATTGACTTCAATGACATGTTACACTTGTATTTTGACATGTTTTTTTACACGTGTAAAAAAAATGTCATTGAAGTCAATGGGAGTCTTATTTTTAAACATGTATTTTGCCAAAATACACGCAAGTTTACTCTGTGTGAACGGGCCCTTAGGCTGAGTTCATACGGAGCTTTTTGGTCAGGAATTTGGTCAGGAATCTGCCTCGAAATCAGCCTCCAAAATGGCCTCCCAATAAAACTCTATTGGGAGGATTTTTTTTGAGGATGCTTTTGAGGTGGATTCCTGACCAAATTCCTGCCAAAAAAACTCTGTGTGAACTCAACCTTAAGTTAGACACAAAATGTTGAGAACTGAAATGGCATATACAGCGTTGGCCAAAAGTATTGGCACCCCTGCAATTCTGTCAGATAATACTCATTTTCTTCCAGAAAATGATTGCAAGCACAAACTCTTTGGTATTAATATCTTCATTTATTTTGCTTGCAATGAGAAAAAACAAAAGAGAATGAAAAAAAGTCAAATCATTGATCATTTTACACAAAACTTCAAAAATGGGCCAGACAAAAGTATTGGCACCCTCAGCCTAATACTTGGTAGCACAACCTTTAGACAAAACAACTTCCAACAACCGCTTCCTGTAACCATCAATGAGTTTCTTACAATGATCTGCTGGAATTTTAGATCTTTCCTCCTTTTCAAACTGCTCCAGGTCCCTGATATTTGAAGGGTGCCTTCTCCAAACTGCCATTTTGAGATCTCTCCACAGGTGTTCTATGGGATTCAGGTCTGGACTCATTGCTGGCCACTTTACAAGTCTCCAGTGCTTTCTCTCAAACCATTTTCTAGTGTTTTTTAAAGTGTGTTTTGGGTCATTGTCCTGCTGGAAGACCCATGACCTCTGAGGGAGACCCAGTTTTCTCACACTGGGCCCTACATTATGCTGCAAAATTTGTTGGTAGTCTTCAGACTTCATAATGCCATGCACACGGTCAAGCAGTCCAGTGCCAGAGGCAGAGAAGCAACCCCAAAACATCAGGGAACCTCCACCATGTTTGACTGTAGGGACCGTGTTCTTTTCTTTGAAGGCCTCTTTTTTTTCCCTGTAAACTCTATGCTGATGCCTTTTCCCAAAAAGCTCTACTTTTGTCTCATCTGACCAGAGAACATTCTTCCAAAACGTTTTTGGCTTTTCATTCAGATGCCGACGGATAGTATGGGTTGACACTGTTGCACCCTCGGACTGCAGGGCAGCTTGAACTTGTTTGGATGTTAGTCGAGGTACTTTAGCCACCATCCGCACAATCTTGTGTTGAAATCTCTTGTCAATTTTTCTTTTCCGTCCACATCTAGGGAGGTTAGCCACAGTGCCATGGGCTTTAAACTTCTTGATGACACTGCGCACGGTAGACACAGGAACATTCAGGTCTTTGGAGATGGACTTGTAGCCTTGAGATTGCTCATGCTTCCTCACAATTTTGCTTCTCAAGTCCTCAGACAGTTCTTTGGTTTTCTTTCTTTTCTCCATGCTCAATGTGGTACACACAAGGACACAGGACAGAGGTTGAGTCAACTTTAATCCATTTCAACTGGCTGCAAGTGTGATTTAGTTATTGCCACCACCTGTTAGGTGCCTCAGGTAAGTAACAGGTGCTGTTATTTACACAAATTAGAGAAGCATCTCATGATTTTACAAACAGTGCCAATACTTTTGTCCACCCCTTTTTTATATTTGGTGTGGAATTATATCCAATTTGGCTTTTTGAAAAAAAATGTTGTGGTTTTCCATTGAAGACAAATTAAATGAAGATAATAATAACAAAGAATTTGTGATTGCAATCATTTTCTGGAAGAAAATGAGTATTATCTGACAGAATTGCAGGGGTGCTAATACTTTTGGCCAACACTGTATCTGGTATAATCCGCATTAATTTATGGAAAAAACTGATGCAACACTTTGGAAGTAATAATGAATAAATTCCTTGTGGGGTGCATTCCACTTTACAGGCATTTCAGGGGCTCTGCACACATAGAAGGGGTCCAATAACAAACTAAATCACTTTTTATTTTTCTTTTACAGCATTCATTAAGCTGTTTTTTTTTTTTTAATGGATTGTTATAGATGTGATGATACCAAATATGTATTGTCAGGGTCTGGGGTTGCTAGGTGATGTGGCATAGACACAAAAGTCCAGTTTCTTTAGTCCAAAACAAAGGTAGAGTTTTATTTTCACTCAAAAAAGGGAGTGCAGCAACAAAAGGAAATAATACAAAAATAAATACCTGCCCGACTAGGCTCTAACTAAACATAGAATAGGTTACCTCACCTAGAATAGCAGAAATCCAAAAGTCAGTAGAATCATTCAGGACACAGCTCCAAAAATATGACCTCTCTGTTTGCTCTCCAGCCCAGCTCTGCCAAAGTGTTGCTGCTGGAGCTGGCTTCTTAAGCCTCCTTGACGAGGAGACTCTCTGCAGCTGAATCCCCAAAGTGTGGACTGGAGGGGGGTGGAATGACAGGTCCCACTACCAATCCTACCTGTCATTCCTAAAAATCCAGCCCAGTACTAAGCAGTTACCAAAATGCTCAGCAGACGAAAGTTGTCTGCTGAGAACAAACATTCCTGGAGTTTTCTCATCTCACCCACCTGAGTAGTCTGGGTGAGATGTACACCCCCTCCATTACCTGACCAGCCATCGGCTTACAGTATACACAATTTGACAAAATTGTTGGTACCCCTCGTTTAATGAAAAAAAAAAAACACAATGGTCACAGAAATAACTAGAAACTGACAAAAGTAATAATAACCAAACTACATGTTGACAAGCCACAAAGCTGATGGGAGAATGTCCTATGGACAGATGAGACAAAAATCAAACTTTTCGGCAAGGCACATCAGCTCTATGTTTATAGACTGAAAAATGATATCTTGAAAAGAACACTGTCCCTACTGTGAAACATGGAGGAGGCTCTGTTATATTCTGGGGCTGCTTTGCTGCAACTGGCACAGGGTGTCTTGAATCTGTGCAGGGTACAATGAAATCTCAAGACTATCAAGAGATTCTACAGAGAAATGTGCTGGCCAGTGTCAGAAAGCTTGATCTTAGTTGCAGGTCAAAGGTCTTGCAACAGAATAATCACCCAAAACACACAGCTAAAAACACCCAAGAATGGCTAAGAGGAAAACATTGGACTATTCAGAAGTGGCCTTCTATGAGCCCTGACCTAAATCCTATTGAGCATCTTAGGAAGAAGCTGAAACATGCCGTCTGGAAAAGGCACCCTTCAAACCCAAGACAACTGGAGCAGTTTGCTCATGAGGAATGGGCCACAATGCCTGCTGAGAGGTGCAGAAGTCTCATTGACAGTTACAGGAATCGTTTGATTCCAGTGATTGCCTCAAAAGGTTGTGCAACAAAATATTAAGTTATGGGAACCATCATTTCTGTCCAGGCTTGTTGCATGAGCTTTATTTTTTTTTTTTTTAATCCTGTTGAAGCAAAAAGTAATATCTGACTTTCATTTGTTCATTTTCATAGAATTTTTATTTATTATTACCGTACTTTTGTCAGGTTCAAGATATTTCTGTGACCATTGTGGGTTCTTCTTTCATTAAACGAGGAGTACCAACAATTTTGTAAATAAGACTCCCATTGACTTCAATAATATTTTTTACACATGTAAAAATACGCCTGTAAAATGTCATTGAAGTCAATGGGAGTCTTATTTTTACACGTGTATTTTTACACGTGTATTTTGCAAAAATACATGCGCGTTTACTCCATGTGAAGGCTCCCATATTGAATACCTAACAGATTAAATGTTGCTGATTTAACAAGAGAGAAAATCACAACCAAGTCCCCCAACTGTTTCAGGAGTTATGGGAATATGTACACCATTTAAAATAAATACAACAACAAAAACTCCTTACTATTAGGGAGCCTTCACATGGAGTAAACGCTCCCCTCATTCTGAACGTAAACTCATTCAGAATGAGCGGCATTAAAACATATCCCATTCATTTCTATGGGTGCCGGCACACGCACGCTATCCATTGAAATCAATGGGAGGCTTTTTTACCTATTGCTTTCAAAGTGATACGCACGTGAACGAGTTTACGTTCAGAATGAGCGGAGCGTTTACGCCGTGTGAAGGCTCCTTACTATGATACAAATCAGTTAGGTGTGATCCTGGGTTGAAAACTGAATGAAAAAAATGAATAGAATAAAATAAGTGTTAATAATTTTCATACCTTGATAACGATTACATTATAGGTTTGTGATGTGCTCCCAATACTTGTCTAAATAGCATCTACATCAGACTCTGCTATTCATGCTGTCAAAACACCAAAAAGCCTGACAGAATCTCAGATGGAAGCCATTAATTCTATTGTGAGCAGAGACTCGATTATACTATATTTACAAGTCCATAGTCACCCCCCTCCCCCTTAGTTAGATATATTTTTTGTATCGCACCCTGTCTACAAATCGATCCTTGGCACAGAAGTCACCAAGTAATTTATTTCTTTTACAGACAAACGTGGGTTAATTTTCAATACAACATATTCTATGACACAAAACATTCCCAAGTCCTATAAAGGTGGTATTCCCCAATTTTACATAAATGCTGGTTTGTGTCTGCTGTATGATTTATCTGGATGATATCATTTTATGAATACAAATTTTGGGAGATGAACACATTTGGCACCTTTAGTTGTAGCTTTCTTTGTATAGTTTCTAGGTTTTGTCTATATTTTATAAGGTAGAGCTTATACAGCTATAAATAATCTTCCTGCTCATGTTCTCTTCTACTCTCATGCAGTGCTTATTTTATTCACAAGGGGTCATCAAAGGTCTGATTTCTTTTCTTTATGCAGCTGGTAAAATTGCGGGACCTCTTTTCTATGTTATTGAGGCGAAAGTTAAGGTCTTTTATCTAATGTTACGTAACCACATATGACATAAATATAGCGCTGTCAATATTTATACATTTCATACACAATAATCTTCAATCTGTAATAGCTGTCATCTGGCCATATATCACCTGCTTTTTAATATATTTCAGGTCCTCTCAACCACTTAAGCCATGTTTTTCCACTTTAGAATCAATAATTATATCCATTAAAAATAAAATGAACCAGATAAGAGGTAACTTAATATCATATAGTGGGTCAAATGTTGATATCAAAGTTTGACTGCTAACTGAAGATGATATGTAAGTTGCTATTAATTATAGAAATAGAGGCAGTGTTAGATAATGGGAAGAGATTTACCATGAGAATTTATAAAGTCAGTTTTTCTGGAGTTTGTTTTTCTATAGTTTTCAACAAATTTATCAAACCCTGCATGATATTTGATACATTTTGCACATCCATAACTTTAACACTTCTGTCTTGAAATGTTACTTCACTTTTTTATATCACCCCTTGCTGAAGTGAGAATGCAAACATTTTTGTAACTATTTAAAAAGTCACGTATGATAAATCTGGAGTAAATCAGCTATACATGCTAACCATGCCCAAATGGAGTGAGAAGTGTAAAATCCATTTTTACGAATGACAAACTTGGATGTTACTCTGCCTTACAAAATCAATCAATTGATTTCCATTGGGTCTATGTACGCCAAACTTACAAAGATGGAACATTTCAGTTTTGTATGACTTTTTTCTGTATATAAAAAATTGAGTCTTCAGTAGTTGATACCTTTTTATTGGCTAACTAAAATGGTGACAGAATGCAAGTTTTCGGGACTTGACAGGTCCCTTCGTCAGGCATAGTTTAAACACAATTTCTGAAGGAATACCTGACGAAGGGACCTGAGAAGTCCCGAAAGCTTGCAATCTGTCATAATTTTAGTTAGTCAATACAAAAAGGTATCAGCTACTGAAGACTCTCAATTTTTTATATACAAAGATATTTTTCTTTATGTCAAAAAAACAGACATGTGAATACACTCAAATTATTTTGTGCAAACTGCAAGACCTTGTGTGTCAAAATTGTAATCTATGCCTGTAAGGGACTGACATACATTTCAGTGCCCCGCTCTGCCTACTTTTCTTAAAAGTGCCGAACATATCAGAAAATGGAGAAAATGGCCATTTTTTCAAACTGACATGAACCAAAAATGCTCAGGCAGTGATTCACTGACATTCTCCTTATAGACCAAAAGTCAGGAACACCAGGGACCTAAACAGAGACTCTCCCATGGATCCCTGACCAAACAGACATGTGATTATATACTGTTTATTATTTAAAGAAAAACAGACTGGAAGACCCCTTTAACTTTCTACATGCAGTGTCTAGAAGAAATCATAGCAGCTAGTCTCCACCCACCAAAAGTTCGATTTGGGGACCCGAATTTGACCTGAACCCCATTGAAATCAATGGAGACCCAAAGTTTGTCACCCAAAAATGTCTGTAAAATGGGGATAGTAATGGGTAGAGGGCTTCAAAATGGGGGTAAAAACAGGGCAAGTGCCGTCCAAAAATTGGTGTAGGGAAAGTACTTAAAATAATAACATAAATAAGTTTAAAAAATAAATAAAATAAAATAATAATTTTGAAACAGGTGGTAGAGGTAGAGGTGGAGGTGGAGGTGAAGGTTGATGTGGTGATGTAAGTGGAAGTGCAAGAGGAGGAGGAGGTAGCGAACACTCACTCAGGTGCTGGCACAGCCAAGTCTTGTGGGAACCATGCCTGGTTCATGTTAACCACTTCTGAACCACCTATTGGGTTATCCAGCTCTGCAATGACATATTGGTATGTCCTTGCAGAATAAAATAAAAATTACCGTAACAGAGGGGAAAAACTATTTTAGGCCGGGGAAAAATCACGGCGTTTTTACAGTAAGGGCATAGTGGGTGGGATTCAAGCGAATTACCACTTTGTGGTAAAAACTGTGGTGTAGACATGCCATGCTTTCCAAAACCGGCGCGGTTACCAGTCCTTAATAAAACATAAAACAAAACCTCATGCTAAGATTCATCTACATACCTAAAGAAGCACTCCCAGAAAACTTTATTTGCCCCCCTCCATGTCCTCCCCTTGTTTGTGGTGAAAAAAATTACTGAGAACTGTACTCATGTATTTACATTCTCTGTGTGGTCCTTTTCTTAGACCACAAGACTCTAACTCTGAATGCTGCAGCCTCTGCTATGTAAACTGAAAGACAATTTCTCGATTCATTCATGAGAGACTATAACAGTCATGAAAAGAGAAACTCACTTCCTGTCCAAGCAGCAGAGGCCATGGGTGTCAGAGACAAAGATTTGGGGGTCGTAATGGAAGGACTAAATGGAGGATGAAAATACATAAAGGGCTCAGTAAGTTTTATAACTACATTATATTCATGCCATCACAACTACAAAAGAGGGAGCAAAAATATTTTTCTAGGTGAGCTTCCTAGTCAACAACATACAGTAAGTAGGCAATCGATTATTCTGCTATAATAGTGCAGTCCATGAATATGGGAAGAGAAAGAGATATCCAGTTGCATTGTACTGTACTACCTCATGGTCCTGAAGCCCCCCACCACCCATGGAATATCCCTAATAGAGCCCCCACCTGCAATGTGCCATTTAAAATCCAGATGTCCTGGTGACCACTCCTAATAAAATCAGCTGTGACCTATACAAAAATGACTTGCGACTTCTACCAATAAGTTACATACTATTGGTCAAAGGTCACCTCTGCAGCCAGTGAGCAAACGTAAAGACTAGAGATGAGTGAGTACTGTTCGGATCAGCCGATCCGAACAGCAAGCTCGCATAGAAATGAATGGACGTAGCCGGCACGAGGGGGGTTAAGCGGCTGGCCGCCGTCAAAGCGGAAGTACCAGGTGCATCCATTCATTTCTATGGAGCATGCTGTTCGGATCGGCTGATCCGAACAGTACTCGCTCATCTCTAGTAAAGACGTCATCAGATGTCATTAAGGAACAGCAGCTACTAGGCTGCCACTTCTAGAGTAGATTACATGTGAAACTCAACTTTACAACAACTTTTGTGTCATGAATCAATTATATTTTAGGTATTATAAAATATATAAACCTACTTCTAGTGCAGTGTAGGTTAACTTTAAGATTCTGACCACATTGCTTTTTTTGTTGCAGATCTTGCTGCTTTTTTTTTTTTAGCCATACCTAGTAATGGCTACAAAAGGAATAGGAAATGGGAAGCCCATATACATCTCTCTTCAATCCCGTCTACGCGATCCATTCCTAGCTTTGGTTCAAAAAACCACAGCAAAATCTGCAACAAAAAAAATCAGTTTTTTGGCAATGTGGGGCCTTAGCCTAAAACTCACTTCAGACAGCTTTATTATCTTCACACTATATACTATAGTTCAGTGCCAAAGAATTCAAGAAAACATGAAATCTTGTCTGGCCCCTAACTATACATTAACTTCCCTAGCCATCAAGGGCCCGAACCTAGTGCTTTGCACCTGAAACAAACATGGTTTCCATATCATTAAAGCTGTGACCCACACAGGACCCCAGTATAGCCATAGCCTTGTTGGAAGGAAACACCTCCTAATAGTAATCAACGAAGCGTTCCAGGCTCGATAGAACATTTATTCCACTTAACTTTCTGTTTAGGGGACAGGGGCTAAAACTTGATACAAAATGTCATTTTGTGACATAAATACAGTATACTACTCAGGGCTCGTTCACATCTGCGCCCGGTCTCCGTTATGCAGGTTTCTGCTTCCTGCATAAAACAGAGCAGGAGACGGAAACCTGCAGGAGTCTCTCTCACCCATTCATTTGAATGGGTGAGAAAGATGTCCGGCCATGAGCGGCAGTGAGCGTTTTATGTTCTCCGCCGCGAAACTGGGTTTTTTAATCCGGACACAGAGTCGGACATGCAGCACTCTATGTCCGGATTAAAAAAAACGGTTTTCTTGCATGTAGAAGACGGAAAGCATAGAACGGAGACGCATGTGTGAACCTAGCATTAGGCAGCAGCACTGTGACAATATCCTACCCTCTGACAAAACCCCTGGACTTTTCACAAGAAACAACTCTCCCTCCAGGGTCAAAGATCCAACACTAGGGTAGCATTACCTTTAAGGTCACCCCTACAGTAAGTGTCAGATGATGACAATCACCCACAGATGTATGACATAGTAGTCCAGACCAATCCTTACATGATATTCAAGGCCTGACCATCTAAGACAAGTATAAATACAAAGTACCGTATTTTTCGGACTATAAGACGCACTTTTTTTCCCCAAAATTTTTGGGGAAAAGAAGGGTGCGTCTTATAGTCCGAATGTGGCGCCTGGCATCCGCTGTAATAGAGAGGCAGAAGCCGGCAAGTGATAGACGCCATTACAGGTGCCGGGGCCTGCGACATCGCTGCGCTCCTCTGCCCTGCATGAAGCCAGCAGCGGGAGGAGTGATGCTGCTATTCCGCTCCTTCGTCCCCCTGCCGCTGGCTTCATGCAGGGCAGGGCAGCGATGTCTCAGGCCCCGGCGTCTATCCCTCCCCGGCATCCGCCTCTCTAGTACAGCGGATGCCGGGTCAGTATCGGTGGCCCCTTCTCCCCCGGGGCCGGTCCCCACCGGCCCCGTACCTGTAAAGTTGCAGGCCGGCTCCTGCGCGACGATATTGCAGGAGCCGACCTGTTCGGGTGACAGCCGGGAGCCTAATGAGGCTCCCAGGCCTGTCACTGCTGTATTAGTATTGCGGCTGGTCTCTATGACCAGCCGTAATACTAATAGACAGAATGTCCCATAGACGGCAATACAGTTGTATTGCTGTCTATGGGACTTGCAATCAAGCGACTGCAGGTTCAAGCCCCCGGGGGGAATAAAATAGTAAAAAAAAAAAAAAAAAAAAAAAAAGCTTTAAAAATATATAATAAAAATATGAAATAAATAAAAGTTCTAAATCACCTCCTGTCCCTAGAATATATATATAAAAGTAGAAAATCATAAACCACCAGTTTTTTTTTCAATAAAAGGTGATCTAAGAAATAGACATTCCCCAAAATGGTATAACTAAAAAGTACTTCTGGCCCCGCAAAAAAAAAACACTCTATGCGTCCCCGTACAGCTGCAGGGTCATCTGTCAATGTGGCCTTGCAGCTGTTGCAAAACTACAACTCCCATATATTAATTATTTTACCAGTTTTTGCTTCAAAATTTTTTTTCCCTATTTTCCTCCTCTAAAACCTAGGTGCGTCTTATAGTCCGAAAAATACGGTAAACACTGTAATTTGTTTTTTGTCATTTTTGTAGTTTTAGGTGGTTTCATATTTCCAACTATTTTTCCTAGACTGTTTGAAGAGCAGACATTTATGCTGTTCATCTTTGAAAACAAACGGAACCCCCAGTACCTTGCTGTTTTATGTAGCCCAAGGTATACTAGTTACATACTCTTTGCATGTAGTGAACAATCTGGAGCTGGGAAAGCTGAACAGATTGATCTGTAGAAAAACTAGAGCTCTCGCCATGAGTAAAGAACTTGAAAGCTTTATTTTATTAGATCGGATGACAAAAGGCAGTACAGCTTACGCATTTCAATATAATTCTTTCTTTTTCCTATAGAATGGAGTCATGGGAGGACGCTACCAGTGACTGATAGATATTTCTGTCTGCAGGGTCATATATGGAAATTAAAACTTACATCCAAATCTTCTAAATGCACCAACCATCTTAAAAATGTAGAGAAATCTCTTAAATTTGGCCCCGGACCATTAAATGCAGCTAATGCAAGGATAGGATGCACAGATTTCAGTCTATGGCCCATTAAATGTTGCAGCAACAAAATCCATGTGCCATTTTTTCTCTACCTGCTCCATCATATGTAATACTCTATTGGGTTAGTGAGCTCCTGGGATTAACGTATCTTGGGTCAAGTTGATTGACACATGAAGAAATCCTGTGCTGCTAACTATAGACCCGTCTCTAACCTCCCCTTCATCTCTAAACTCTTGGAACACCTGGTCTATTCTCGGTTAATCCGCTATCTCTCTGCTAACTCTCTGCTTAACCCCTCACAATCTGGTTTCCGCGCTCTGCACTCTACTGAAATGGCTCTCACAAAAGTCTCCAATGATCTCCTAATGGCTAAATCCAATGGTGACTTCTCTCTTCTTATTCTTCTGGACCTCTCTGCAGCTTTTGACACTGTTGACCATCAACTCCTCCTCACTATGCTCCGCTCAGTTGGCCTCAATGACACTGCACTCTCCTGGTTCTCCTCTTATCTCTCAGACTGCACTTTCAGTGTATCATTTGTGGGCTCTGTTTCCTCCCCTCTTTCCCTTGCTGTTGGGGTTCCTCAGGGCTCGGTCCTAGGCCCCCTGCTCTTTTCTCTCTACACAGCCTCCATTGGACAAACCATTGCCAGATTTGGCTTCAGGTACCATCTTTATGCTGATGACACCCAATTATACACATCTTCCCGTGACATCACCCCTGCACTCATACCAGCAACTGTCTCTCTGCTGTCTCAAATTTCATGTCCTCACTCTATCTGAAACTAAATCTCTCCAAGACTGAACTACTGCTGTTTCCACCATCTAACAGATCTGTCCCTGATATATCCATTGTAGTGTCAAGCCTTACTATAACTCCTAGGCAGCAGGCCCGCTGCCTCGGGGTCATGTTTGACGCAGACCTTTCCTTCACCCCTCATGTTGAATCACTCGCACATTCATGTCACCTCCACCTCAAAAACATCTCTAGAATATGCCCTTTCCTCACCAGAGATACACTAAAGACACTTATTGTCTCTCTGATTCATTTTCGCCTTGACTACTGTAACTCCTTACTAATCGGTCTTCCCCTTACTAAACTCTCCCTTCTACAATCTATTCTGAATGCAGCGGCCAGGCTCATCTATCAGGCTAGACGCTACAGCGATGCCTCTGGTCTGTGCCATTCATTACATTGGCTGCCTATTCATTATTGATTAAAATATAAAGTCCACAAGGCTCTCCATAATGCTGCACCTCCATACATTTCCTCCCTCATCTCTGTCTACCGCCCAACCCGTTCTCCGTTCACTCAATGACCTAACACTTACATCCTCTATTATCAGAACCTCCCACGCTCGTATACAAGACTTCTCCCGAGCTGCACCACTTCTCTGGAATGCTCTACCCCGGACAATCAGATTAACTACCAATTTCTACAGTTTCAAACGCAAACTAAAGACGCATCTTTTCAGACAGGCCTATCACAATTTCTAATGTAAACCCTTAACCCTCCTCTGTACCCGCTCCCACATTTCCCCACATGATATGATGTCATCTCAGGATAACTTTATCTGTCCAAGCTCCATCCACATATTAAAGGACACGACTGTTGACGGTTCATAAAGTTTTATGTTTGTGTAATGACAGTCACCTCTATTACAAAAGTGTCTGACCTCTGCATAAGCAATGCCGCCCCTGCTACCTCTTGTGTCACCCCCTCTACCTCATAGATTGTAAGCTCTTGCGAGCAGGGCCCTCAGTCCCATTGTGTGAAATGACTTTCTTTGTAATGTATCTTTCTGCCTGTATTTGAACCCTACAAATTGTACAGCGCTGTGGAATATGTTGGCGCTATATAAATAAAATTTTTTATTATTATTATTATCATTAACTGAACTCAGTCAGTCCTGTCTGTTCATTCGCTAACTAGACATAAAGCTTCCTTAGCTAAAAAGACCCTGAAGCTATTACTCAGCGCCTATAATAAACATGTGTAGCATACTAGTGGGAGCATTGCAAAAACAAAATATTGTTTGCACTTATTGTTGTCATCTTTACACTGTTGTATATACTATCATTGCAATTTTGAGTTTAAGACGAGCCTACCACCTGGTTGGGCTGAGAGGTGGTGTGACCCTTGACTTCAGACATGATAGTGAGTGGGAAGAGACAGAGAGTCTTCTCTTTCATCACTTTGGTAGAAGAAATAAGTTGTATTCTTTCTTAGTAAAGGAGAGGTAGTGTGAGCTAGAGGTTCTGGTTAGGTTAATAAAACTACTATGTAGTTGGATGTACCTATATGTAGTTATAGCTGCACACAGTTCTGGGGTTACAGGTACTGTCACTAATAAGTGAGTGACACAGTGTTTAATTCCAGACTATTTCTCATTACTTAGGTGGTGACACAGTATATAGCTGGATGTAGTTATACCTGCAGTCAGTGCTGGGGTAACAGGTTTTGTCATAAACGACACATTGATTAATTCCAGGCTATTTCTCATTACTGAAGGGGTGACACATTATGTACCTGAATGTAGTTATAACTGCACTCTCAATTGAGATCTAATTAATTAAATAGACAGCCCAGCTTTGCTGGACTATAACTATGCTATCCAGCTTTCCTTGGAGGAAACAGAAACCTGCTTAAAATGTAAATTTGTGACACAACATATGTAACACTCAGGAGGGCCAGGGCTGGTATCACGGGTAATATATCAGATGTGGCCGGCTTTCAGGGGGTCCCTGGGTCCCAAATGTGCACAAAATCTCCTTTTTGATGTCCCCGACTACCCACCCCCACGTGATATCTGACAATGACAACAGACAACCAGGTCTCGGGGGTAGTCGTTGCTCTTTTACTAGCAGGACAAAGTAATACAAATGTACATATGGAGTAATTCTTCACATACAATACAGCGATCTTTGTAGGTAGTGTCCAATTAAGCAGGTGATAGAGCTTGGAGCAGGAATGCTTTGGATAGTTTAATTAGTAGTTGCTTGGGTAGTTAAACTTGTATATACTTGTAAAGATGGCCTGTATCCAGGGGGTTAGCCCTCAACAAACTGGGTACACGTATGTAGAAGAGCAATTACAATTGTCAGCAGCGGGAAACCCTCAAATTCTGCCAGACTAGCTATGGGCTTCTTAAATATAGATTTGTCCCAAAGACTTACTTGAATAGAGAGATACGTGTAGTCTGTAGTCCCAGATGTATGGATAAAACAGGTCCGTAAACTTTAGTGCTTGTAGGCTTGGAGCTTCAGAGGAAAGTGTTCTCTGAGGAGAATCTTGAGTACAGAGGAAAAGACATCTCTGTTTGGAGTGCCCTGAGACTTGGCTGCCATTTTCAGCTCCACATGTCTGTGTCTACAGCTAGCTCCACACAAAGGACTCAGACAAAAGGTCCCCAACCCCCTTAGAGGGGGCTGTAACTCCTTCTCCTCCATGCCAGTCAAGGGAGCTTGATTGGTCCTGAAGGTCACCTGATCATACTGGACACACCTTCACATTGGCAACTCAAATTACAATGGCAAGTATAGGCAGGTGTAGTTCACAAAAACATCCACAAGATGGCGCATTAATAGACCCCCTGTGTGCTGGCTCTGGTTTAATAGAAACACTGGTAAATATATAGAAGGAATGAAGGGGGAGGAATCTCTTTACCTTATATGCAAATGTCCATACCATCTCGGTCTGCAAGGACTATTAAAGGGAATGGGACGAGCAGTACCGGGACATTACACATATTCCACCCAGGTAGCTATCAGATTATGTTCTGTATATAGCATTTACACCTATCAGTCACATCATTAAAGCCAAAGTGAATAACATTGAATATCTTGTGATAGTGGTTCCCGAGTAGGTTACCTCCGGCTGCTGCCAGTGCTTATATTTCTCAGAAAGTGAAACACTGATTTATTTAAGCTATATTTTATTACTAGCCACACAGTTTTGCTGTTAACATGTGGCCAATAATAATATATAGCTGAAATAATTGGTGTTTCCCTTACTGAGAAATGAAAGCATCGTCAGCCCCCGTACTGAATGCTGCTATAACTGCAACCAGATACATCATCATCAACCGTACCATTCTTACTTCATGAACTTGATGGGCTAGGAGCAGGACAAATAGGCAAGCACAAAGATCTGAGCACATTTAAATAGAGTTGAATTGTGATAGCTATATAACTAAACTTAAACACCTCCAAAATTGTTGGTCTTGTGGAGACCACTTGATATGTGGACTGTCTAGGGGCCCTTGCACATCACATTTGGGAAAACCTCATATGTATATCTTTTTAAACTAAAAGGTGGATTGACCTGTGGCATAGTAGTTGGGGGGACATTCACTAATTATTGTGGAATGTTTCCTCTCAACCTTTTGACACAGTCCTTTTTATTTCCAATGACATAGAAGGCAATGTGATGTGGAGAAAGCCTTATTGGTATATTTACTGAGATATCATGGATAAAGTATCTATAAGTAAGCTACGGTTAATTTCTTTATAGGAAGTATTATATAATACTACAGCTGTATTACAGCAAATTTTACCCAGCATTTAGCCAGTCTAGAATGCCTGAATCCACTAAAATTCATCCCAAGGAGACCATTTGTCAACCTCTCTAACCTGCTTTGAACTTCCTCAGATAACATTCTGTACTTTTGCTGTTTTGTTCAAAGTGTTATACTTCTTTTGTTCTACATTTGCTTTCAATATGGGTTTTGAATTGTTATTTGTCATGTATTCCCTGGTAAGGCACATTCATTTCCCATTGTAGGCTAACTTTGTAGGCTATGAATTCCAAACAAAACTGTACTAACCCTTTACTACATTTTAAAAGTCACATTCCTAGTATCTAGATAGGAATCCTTCAGTACATAACATCCACTAATTTGTTTAACATCTACATATTTACAGGCATTATACGACAACACAAAAAAAATCACTTAAAAAATAGATGAGGCCAAGCAAATGACCCCAAAATTCAAAATTTACTATAAAGATTCCTAATGATGCAATAATGAAAATAAAGCATTAAATCTCTAATAACACAGATCTTCAATATGTCTTCGATAATACAAATGTATGACTATATAAATAGATGATGTTACTGCTCCTTCTGGAAAACAGACCTCATATTGCTGGCCGTTGGATTTTCTTGTGTAAACACTGTTGAGAAGAAGAAATTTATTAGTTGTGCCTTTTCCTCTTCCTCCTCCACCATTACACCCAGATTATATTTGAGAGGTCCCACATTGTCAGGGGTCCTGTCACTTACTGGTCCCTTTTTAGGCAACCTACCATGTCAGTATTTGAAACATGTGACTCAGTGGTTCTATCTAATTAGACTTAGATCGCTATGGGAAAGTAACAAAGAGTGCGTTGTTTTAATATATTAAAATTGTTGAGGCGACCATGTTACCCTATGCTGTAGAAGAAACCCCTTGGAATGGGTGTATCTACACGGCAATGACCCAAAACACATCAGTTAGCAAACATCTTGGTTACAGACAAACAGGATTTAGGTAATGGAGTGGTCAGCCCAATCACTTGACCTTACTTCTATAGAGAACTATAAAATATAGTTTATGAGACTAGAGGTCTATTGTGGCTGTCATTTTTGAGAAAACGGGGAAGCTGCCAAAAAATGAAAGTCCCATTTTTTTCTAGCAAAAAACTCAATGCGTGCAAGAAGCTGTCGTAAAAGGCATAATAAATGTGACCCAATATCATTATTATACAGTAATTATTTTGTAAAAAAATACGCAGAACGTTGAAGCTTATTCTGATATAAAAAATGTTTTATAATATTATTCAACATAAAAATGGAAAGCAGATGTTATTCCAGGGATAATTCCCTGACTGTTATGTTCCATATGAATTATCTGTTTCCTAAAACACAAATCCACATGAAGCAATTACATTCACATATAAAAAGTGTATGATGTTGACAGTTTAACCACAACAGAATGAATATTGAAGAATCAGATTGGAAATTCAGATTGCACTGCCATAGAAATATTGAGTGTGCTGTATTATAAAATGTTCTATACATAGGAAGTAAGTCACAGCTTCTTTGGAGTTACAATACTTATATACTGATCTTATTGACTTATAAACTAATTGGAGAGGAGCTTTTACCACTTCCAACAACTCCAACTCTTTTCATGCTTCAGTAGATGCGGCACCACTGTTTACTGTCATGGAATTTTTTCTTTGGTCGCTATAATTTCTGACCTATTGGCGCAGTTTATTTCAGCATCCAATATGCTAATTATGCTGTCTATTGTCAGGTGATTGATATTGATTGATAGTGATTAGCATATTGGATGTTGAATCTAAGGAGGCATTCACATGGAGTAACACGGCGCTGATTCTTACACAATAATCAGCCCTGCAAAACAGAATCCCATTGACTTTTATGGGTTCCGTTTATCGCACGTAACACATTGAAATCAATGGGAGGCTTTTTAACTAATTGATTTCAATGTGTTAAACGCGTTAAGCGGAACCCATTGAAGTCAATGGGATTCTGTTTTGCAACGCTGATTCTTACACGAGTTATCATGCAAGAATCAGCGCCGTATAACTCTGTCTGAATGCTCCCTAACCGTGGTAAGAGCTCAGGAATGGTGGGGACTAGGGAAAAAATTCTAACTGAGCAGGAATAAGTGGAGCAACAGCTATTAAAGGATGTATAGAGTTGAAGCTGGAGGTGGTGAAAAGTCATTTTTAAATATCCTCTAACCTGGTATATCATGTGAAAATAGCAACCATATTACTTGCCATCCTTTGAAGTTGCAGATCAAAAGTAGGAAATAAACCTGTTAGCCTACAGTCACATCAGTAAAACTACGATTGCTTTGTTCTGAATTTTGTAATATGTCCATGGTAAGGTCAAGCTCTCTATAAAGTGCAACGGCTCTAAAAAAATTGCAGCTTGTTTTGCCTACCTGAATACAATGGTCCTCCAAGTTAAAGTGCCAATAGAATACAATGTTTTCAATATACAATTGTTTTCCAGTGTCATTGTAACACACACTACAATGTCATAGACACTGCCAATCTACAGCACATGAGATTGATTGGAAGATCCAGCCTTTCAACATGGGCAAATTTCATTTCACTGGAAATACACCAAAATGACAGATGTACATGCACTGAGACTCTCCTACTAAATAGAATAAAAGTTCCTAATAGAAAGTGATTTACAGTTTCCAGCATTTATTTCTGACTAAAATTTGTCAGGACTTGCTAGATATGTAGTAGTTATGTCCTTCACTTCCTTTAAAGTGTACCTAACCTTTCAAATACGTTTTTTTGGATAAACTGTATGTGTACATGAGGAGCCACACCATTTCTGGTCATTTTATTACTTGTATCCTATATTATTTCATCTTTCAGTTTACTTGAGCATATTGCTAAATAATATATTATTAATAGAGATGAGCGAAAAGTAAAATGTTCGAGGTTCGATATTCTTTTCGAGTAGTCCCTCAATATTCGACTACTCGAATTGAATATCGAACCCTATTATAGCCTATGGGGGGAAAATGCTCGTTTCAGGGGTAGGCAAGATTCGATCAAATTACACTTACCAAGTCCACGAGTGAGGGTCGGGCTGGATCCTCCGTGCAGTCTTCTCCTTGCAGCGTCCCTGCGGCGTCTTCCGGCTCTTCATTCACTCTGCCAGGCATCGGGCCTGGGCAGAGCCGACTGCGCATGCCCGCACTAAAAGGGGAAGCTACACGGAGAAGACTTCTAAAGGTAGGAGAAGAACCAGCATTGATTGGCCGACTGTATAGCATTCGGCCAATCAATGCTGGTTCTGCATCGAACTTTTACATTCAAACAGCGAGTGGTACTCGATCGAGTACGAGTATTTCGATTACTGTAGTATTCGATCGGATACCTACTCGATCGAGTACTACTCGCTCATCTCTAATTATTATTATTATTATTTGCCATGAAAAATCTCAAATAAATAATTTCCCTGTTCCATTGCTCAGGCTTCGCAGTCAAGTTTGGAATAGATTTAAAATCTCAATGATCTTTATATTCATATTCATCATGTACAGGCCCAATAAGGATTATGTAAGGAATATATACTATATTTTTTGTATGAAAAAGTAGTTTAATTGTTGAATCTAAGATCAGAACAAACAAGTGTTTTACCAAACATGAAACCAAACTGTTGTAAAGTTGCATGCTTCCTTGTTGGGGAATGATATAGTAATTAGAGATGAGCGAACAGTGTTCTATCGAACTCATGTTCGATCGGATATTAGGCTGTTCGGCATGTTCGAATCGAATCGAACACCGCGTGGTAAAGTGCGCCATTACTCGATTCCCCTCCCACCTTCCCTGGCGCCTTTTTTGCTCCAATAACAGCGCAGGGTAGGTGGGACAGGAACTACGACACCGGTGACGTTGAGAAAAGTAGGCAAAACCCATTGGCTGCCGAAAACATGTGACCTCTAATTTAAAAGAACAGCGCCGCCCAGGTTCGCGTCATTCTGAGCTTGCAATTCACCGAGGACGGAGGTTTCCGTCCAGCTAGCTAGGGCTTAGATTCTGGGTAGGCAGGGACAGGCTAGGATAGGAAGGAGAAGACAACCACAACAGCTCTTGTAAGAGCTAAATTCCAGGGAGAAGCTTGTCAGTGTAACGTGGCACTGACGGGCTCAATCGCCGCAACCCAGCTTTCCCAGGATCCTGAATGGAATACACTGTCAGTGTATTCCCGTATACCCGATATATACCCCGATACCCGTTCCAACGGTGTGCCCCCCCACCTTCACCCCAGAAATACCCTGCAAGTCCCCTAGCAATAGAATTGGGGCTATATACACCCACAATTTTTACTACTGGTATACAGTGCCATTGTCTGACTGGGAATTCAAAGAATATATTGGGGTTATAAATACCCTCATTTCTTGCTACTGCCATATAGTGCCAGTTTCTGACTGGTAATTCAAAGAATATATTGGGGTTACGTGCACCCACAATTTTTACTACTGGTATACAGTGCCATTGTCTGACTGGGAATTCAAAGAATATATTGGGAATACAAATACCCTCATTTCTTGCTACTGCCATATAGTGCCAGTGTCTGACTGGGAATTCAAAGAATATATTGGGGTTACGTGCACCCACAATTTTTACTACTGGTATACAGTGCCATTGTCTGACTGGGAATTCAAAGAATATATTGGGAATACAAATACCCTCATTTCTTGCTACTGCCATATAGTGCCAGTGTCTGACTGGGAATTCAAAGAATATATTGGGGTTACGTGCACCCACAATTTTTACTACTGGTATACAGTGCCATTGTCTGACTGGGAATTCAAAGAATATATTGGGGTTATAAATACCCTCATTTCTTGCTACTGCCATATAGTGCCAGTTTCTGACTGGTAATTCAAAGAATATATTGTGGTTACGTGCACCCACAATTTTTACTACTGGTATACAGTGCCATTGTCTGACTGGGAATTCAAAGAATATATTGGGAATACAAATACCCTCATTTCTTGCTACTGCCATGTAGTGCCAGTGTCTGACTGGGAATTCAAAGAATATATTGGGGTTACGTGCACCCACAATTTTTACTACTGGTATACAGTGCCATTGTCTGACTGGGAATTCAAAGAATATATTGGGAATACAAATACCCTCATTTCTTGCTACTGCCATATAGTGCCAGTTTCTGACTGGTAATTCAAAGAATATATTGGGGTTACGTGCACCCACAATTTTTACTACTGGTATACAGTGCCTTTGTCTGACTGGGAATTCAAAGAATATATTGGGAATACAAATACCCTCATTTCTTGCTACTGCCATATAGTGCCAGTTTCTGACTGGTAATTCAAAGAATATATTGGGGTTACGTGCACCCACAATTTTTACTACTGGTATACAGTGCCATTGTCTGACTGGGAATTCAAAGAATATATTGGGAATACAAATACCCTCATTTCTTGCTACTGCCATATAGTGCCAGTGTCTGACTGGGAATTCAAAGAATATATTGGGGTTACGTGCACCCACAATTTTTACTACTGGTATACAGTGCCATTGTCTGACTGGGAATTCAAAGAATATATTGGGAATACAAATACCCTCATTTCTTGCTACTGCCATATAGTGCCAGTGTCTGACTGGGAATTCAAAGAATATATTGGGGTTACGTGCACCCACAATTTTTACTACTGGTATACAGTGCCATTTTCTGACTGGGAATTCAAAGAATATATTGGGAATACAAATACCCTCATTTCTTGCTACTGCCATATAGTGCCAGTGTCTGACTGGGAATTCAAAGAATATATTGGGGTTACGTGCACCCACAATTTTTACTACTGGTATACAGTGCCATTGTCTGACTGGGAATTCAAAGAATATATTGGGAATACAAATACCCTCATTTCTTGCTACTGCCATATAGTGCCAGTGTCTGACTGGGAATTCAAAGAATATATTGGGGTTACGTGCACCCACAATTTTTACTACTGGTATACAGTGCCATTGTCTGACTGGGAATTCAAAGAATATATTGGGAATACAAATACCCTCATTTCTTGCTACTGCCATATAGTGCCAGTTTCTGACTGGTAATTCAAAGAATATATTGGGGTTACGTGCACCCACAATTTTTACTACTGGTATACAGTGCCATTGTCTGACTGGGAATTCAAAGAATATATTGGGAATACAAATACCCTCATTTCTTGCTACTGCCATATAGTGCCAGTTTCTGACTGGTAATTCAAAGAATATATTGGGGTTACGTGCACCCACAATTTTTACTACTGGTATACAGTGCCATTGTCTGACTGGGAATTCAAAGAATATATTGGGAATACAAATACCCTCATTTCTTGCTACTGCCATATAGTGCCAGTTTCTGACTGGTAATTCAAAGAATATATTGGGGTTACGTGCACCCACAATTTTTACTACTGGTATACAGTGCCAATTTCTAACTAGGAATTCAAAATGCGCAAGGCTCCCGGAAAGGGACGTGGACGAGGCCGTGGGCGAGGTCGGGGGAATGGTTCTGGGGAGCAAGGTAGCAGTGAAGCCACAGGGCGTCCCGTGCCTACTCCTGTGGGGCAGCAAGCATTGCGCCACTCCACAGTGCCAGGGTTGCTTGCCACATTAACTAAACTGCAGGGTACAAACCTTAGTAGGCCCGAGAACCAGGAACAGGTCTTGCAATGGCTGTCAGAGAACGCTTACAGCACATTGTCCAGCAGCCAGTCAGACTCTGCCTCCTCTCCTCCTATTACCCAACAGTCTTGTCTTCCTTCCTCCCAAAATTCCGAAGCTTTACAGAACAATAACCCAAACTGTCCCTGCTCCCCAGAGCTGTTCTCCGCTCCTTTCATTGTCCCTCAACCTGCCTCTCCACGTCACGATTCCACGAACCTAACAGAGGAGCATCTGTGTCCAGATGCTCAAACACTAGAGTCTCCTCCATCTCCGTTCGATTTGGTGGTGGATGACCAGCAACCCACCCTCATCGACGATGATGTGACGCAGTTGCCGTCAGGGCATCCAGTTGACCGGCGCATTGTGCGGGAGGAGGAGATGAGACAGGAGTTGGAAGAGGAAGTGGTGGATGATGAGGACACTGACCCGACCTGGACAGGGGGGATGTCAAGCGGGGAAAGTAGTGTGGATGTTGAGGCAGGTGCAGCACCAAAAAGGGTAGCTAGAGGCAGAGGCAGAGGTCAGCAGCTTAGGCGAAGCCAGGCCACACCCGGAATCTCCCAAGATGTTCCAGTTCGTACCCAGCCCCGAAAAACTCCCACCTCGAGGGCACGTTTCTCGGAGGTGTGGAGTTTTTTCAAGGAATGCGCCGAGGACAGATATAGTGTTGTCTGCACAATTTGCCTCTCGAAATTGATTAGGGGCTCTGAGAAGAGCAACCTGTCCACCACTTCAATGCGCCGTCATTTGGAATCCAAGCACTGGAATCAGTGGCAGGCAGCAACGGCAGGACAAAGGCCGCCTGCCGTTCACGCCACTGCCACTGCCTCTGCCTCTGCCACTGCCTCTGCCTCTGCCACTGCCACTGCTGACTGTGCTGGCGATGCACTCCAGAGGACGAGCCAGGACACCACTTCATCTGCCTCCGCCACTTTGTTGACTTCTACCTCATCCTCCCCTGGTCCTGTCTTATCTCCTTCTCCTGCACCATCAAAGGCACCATCAGGCGTTTCTTTACAACAACCCACCATCTCTCAGACATTGGAGCGGCGGCAGAAATACACTGCTAACCACCCACACGCGCAAGCCTTGAATGCCAACATCGCTAAACTGCTGGCCCAGGAGATGTTGGCGTTCCGGCTTGTTGAAACTCCCGCCTTCCTGGACCTGATGGCAACTGCGGCACCTCGCTATGCCGTCCCTAGCCGTCACTACTTCTCCCGGTGTGCCGTCCCCGCCTTGCACCAGCACGTGTCACTCAACATCAGGCGGGCCCTTAGTTCCGCGCTTTGCACAAAGGTCCACTTGACCACCGACGCGTGGACAAGTGCATGCGGACAGGGACGCTACATTTCACTGACGGCACACTGGGTGAATGTAGTTGAGGCTGGGACTGCTTCCCAAACTGGCCCGGTGTACCTCGTCTCCCCGCCTAACATTCCTGGCAGGGACACGAGAAGAACACCCCCCTCCTCCTCCTCCTCTACCGCCTCCTCCTCCGCCACCGCCTCCTCCTCCGCCACCGCCTCCTCCTCCGCTGTTAGATTGACCCCAGCTACGAGTTGGAAACGTTGCAGCACTGGCGTTGGTAGACGTCAGCAGGCTGTGCTGAAGCTGATCAGCTTGGGGGACAGACAGCACACTGCCTCCGAGGTGAGGGATGCCCTCCTCGATGAGACGGCAATATGGTTTGAGCCGCTGCACCTGGGCCCAGGCATGGTCGTTTGTGATAACGGCCGGAACCTGGTAGCAGCTCTGGAGCTTGCCGGACTCCAACATGTTCCATGCCTGGCCCACGTCTTCAACCTAGTGGTGCAACGTTTCCTAAAGAGTTACCCCAATGTTCCAGAGCTACTGGTGAAAGTGCGGCGCATGTGCGCCCACTTTCGCAAGTCGACAGTAGCCGCTGCTAGCTTAAAATCTCTCCAGCAACGCCTGCATGTGCCACAACACCGGCTTTTGTGCGACGTCCCCACACGCTGGAACTCAACGTTTCAGATGTTGAATAGAGTGGTTGAGCAGCAGAGACCTTTGATGGAATACCAGCTACAAAACCCTAGGGTGCCACAAAGTCAGCTGCCTCAGTTTCACATCCATGAGTGGCCATGGATGAGAGACCTTTGTGACATCCTACGGGTCTTTGAGGAGTCCACAAGGAGGGTGAGCTCTGAGGATGCGATGGTGAGCCTTACAATCCCGCTCTTGTGTGTTCTGAGAGAATCCCTGATTGACATCAGGGATAACTCAGATCACACAGAGGAGTTAGGGATAGCATCCGATCCGTCACAGCTGGAGAGTAGGTCCACACATCTGTCCGCTTCACTGCGTTTAATGGAGGAGGAGGAGGAGGAGGAGGAGGAAGAAGAGTTGTCCGATGATGTGATGGTGATACAGGAGGCTTCCGGGCAACTTCGAATCGTCCCATTGTTGCAGCGCGGATGGGTAGACATGGAGGATGAGGAGGAAATGGAGATTGAACTTTCCGGTGGGGCCAGAGGAGTCATGCCAACTAACACTGTGGCAGACATGGCTGAGTTCATGTTGGGGTGCTTTACAACCGACAAGCGTATTGTCAAAATCATGGAGGACAACCAGTACTGGATCTTTGCTATCCTTGACCCCCGGTATAAAAACAACATCTCGTCTTTTATTCCGGTAGAGGGGAGGGCCAATCGCATCAATGCTTGCCACAGGCAATTGGTGCAGAATATGATGGAGATGTTTCCAGCATGTGACGTTGGCGGCAGGGAGGGCAGTTCCTCCAGTAGGCAACCAAGTTCTCACCGGTCCACACAAACGAGGGGCACACTGTCTAAGGTCTGGGACACCTTGATGGCACCCCCTCGCCAAAGTGCCGCCACGGAGGGTCCTAGTGTCACCAGGCGTGAGAAGTATAGGCGCATGTTGCGGGAATACCTTTCCGACCACAGCCCTGTCCTCTCCGACCCCTCTGCGCCCTACACGTATTGGGTGTCGAAGTTGGACCTGTGGCTTGAACTTGCCCTATATGCCTTGGAGGTGCTGTCCTGTCCTGCCGCCAGCGTCCTATCTGAGAGGGTGTTCAGTGCAGCCGGTGGCATCATCACTGACAAGCGCACCCGTCTGTCAGCTGAGAGTGCCGACCGGCTCACTTTGATAAAAATGAACCACCACTGGGTAGAGCCGTCATTTTTGTGCCCACCTGTGTAAAGCACCCCAACATGAAACTCCATGTCTGTACTCAACCTCTCCAATTCCTCCGCATCCTCATACTCATCCACCATAAGCGTTGCACAATTCTGCTAATACTAGGCTCCCTCCACCCTGATTTCCCCCAACTCTGCTGGTTAGAGGCTCCCTCCACCCTGATTTCCACCAACTCTGCTGGTTAGAGGCTCCCTCCACCATGAATTTGCCCAAACTGGGCTGTTTAGAGGCTCCCTCCACCATGAATTGGTCCAAACTGGGGTTTTTAGAGGCTCCCTCCACCATGAATTGGTCCAAACTGGGCTGTTTAGCGGCTCCCTCCACCATTAATTGGTCCAAACTGGGCTGGTTAGAGGCTCCCTCCACCATGAATTTGCCCAAACTGGGCTGTTTAGAGGCTCCCTCCACCATGAATTTGCCCAAACTGGGCTGGTTAGAGGCTCCCTCCACCATGAATTGGTCCAAACTGGGGTTTTTAGAGGCTCCCTCCACCATGAATTGGTCCAAACTTGGCTGTTTAGAGGCTCCCTCCACCATTAATTGGTCCAAACTGGGCTGGTTAGAGGCTCCCTCCACCATGAATTGGTCCAAACTGGGTTTTTTAGAGGCTCCCTCCACCATGAATTGGTCCAAACTGGGGTTTTTAGAGGCTCCCTCCACCATGAATTGGTCCAAACTGGGCTGTTTAGCGGCTCCCTCCACCATTAATTGGTCCAAACTGGGCTGGTTAGAGGCTCCCTCCACCATGAATTTGCCCAAACTGGGCTGTTTAGAGGCTCCCTCCACCATGAATTTGCCCAAACTGGGCTGGTTAGAGGCTCCCTCCACCATGAATTGGTCCAAACTGGGGTTTTTAGAGGCTCCCTCCACCATGAATTGGTCCAAACTTGGCTGTTTAGAGGCTCCCTCCACCATTAATTGGTCCAAACTGGGCTGGTTAGAGGCTCCCTCCACCAGGAATTGGTCCAAACTGGGTTTTTTAGAGGCTCCCTCCACCATGAATTGGTCCAAACTGGGGTTTTTAGAGGCTCCCTCCACCATGAATTGGTCCAAACTGGGCTGTTTAGCGGCTCCCTCCACCATTAATTGGTCCAAACTGGGCTGGTTAGAGGCTCCCTCCACCATGAATTTGCCCAAACTGGGCTGTTTAGAGGCTCCCTCCACCATGAATTTGCCCAAACTGGGCTGGTTAGAGGCTCCCTCCACCATGAATTGGTCCAAACTGGGGTTTTTAGAGGCTCCCTCCACCATGAATTGGTCCAAACTTGGCTGTTTAGAGGCTCCCTCCACCATTAATTGGTCCAAACTTGGCTGGTTAGAGGCTCCCTCCACCATGAATTGGTCCAAACTGGGTTTTTTAGAGGCTCCCTCCACCATGAATTGGTCCAATTCTGGGCTGTTTAGCGGCTCCCTCCACCATTAATTGGTCCAAACTGGGCTGGTTAGAGGCTCCCTCCACCATGAATTTGCCCAAACTGGGCTGTTTAGAGGCTCCCTCCACCATGAATTGGTCCAAACTGGGGTTTTTAGAGGCTCCCTCCACCATGAATTGGTCCAAACTGGGCTGTTTAGTGGCTCCCTCCACCATTAATTGGTCCAAACTGGGCTGGTTAGAGGCTCCCTCCACCATGAATTTGCCCAAACTGGGCTGTTTAGAGGCTCCCTCCACCATGAATTTGCCCAAACTGGGCTGGTTAGAGGCTCCCTCCACCATGAATTCGTCCAAACTGGGGTTTTTAGAGGCTCCCTCCACCATGAATTGGTCCAAACTTGGCTGTTTAGAGGCTCCCTCCACCATTAATTGGTCCAAACTGGGCTGGTTAGAGGCTCCCTCCACCATGAATTGGTCCAAACTGGGTTTTTTAGAGGCTCCCTCCACCATGAATTGGTCCAAACTGGGGTTTTTAGAGGCTCCCTCCACCATGAATTGGTCCAAACTGGGCTGTTTAGCGGCTCCCTCCACCATTAATTGGTCCAAACTGGGCTGGTTAGAGGCTCCCTCCACCATGAATTTGCCCAAACTGGGCTGTTTAGAGGCTCCCTCCACCATGAATTTGCCCAAACTGGGCTGGTTAGAGGCTCCCTCCACCATGAATTGGTCCAAACTGGGGTTTTTAGAGGCTCCCTCCACCATGAATTGGTCCAAACTTGGCTGTTTAGAGGCTCCCTCCACCATTAATTGGTCCAAACTGGGCTGGTTAGAGGCTCCCTCCACCATGAATTGGTCCAAACTGGGTTTTTTAGAGGCTCCCTCCACCATGAATTTGCCCAAACTGGGCTGTTTAGAGGCTCCCTCCACCATTAATTGGTCCAAACTGGGCTGGTTAGAGGCTCCCTCCACCATGAATTTGCCCAAACTGGGCTGTTTAGAGGCTCCCTCCACCATGAATTGGTCCAAACTGGGTTTTTTAGAGGCTCCCTCCACCATGAATTGGTCCAAACTGGGCTGTTTAGAGGCTCCCTCCACCATGAATTGGTCCAAACTGGGTTTTTTAGAGGCTCCCTCCACCATGAATTTGCCCAAACTGGGCTGGTTAGAGGCTCCCTCCACCATGAATTGGTCCAAGCTGGGTTTTTTAGAGGCTCCCTCCACCATGAATTTGCCCAAACTGGGCTGGTTAGAGGCTCCCTCCACCATGAATTGGTCCAAACTGGGCTGGTTAGAGGCTCCCTCCACCATGAATTGGTCCAAACTGGGCTGTTTAGAGGCTCCCTCCACCATTAATTGGTCCAAACTGGGCTGGTTAGAGGCTCCCTCCACCATGAATTTGCCCAAACTGGGCTGTTTAGAGGCTCCCTCCACCATGAATTGGTCCAAACTGGGCTGGTTAGAGGCTCCCTCCACCATGAATTGGTCCAAACTGGGCTGGTTAGAGGCTCCCTCCACCATGAATTTGCCCAAACTGGGCTGTTTAGAGGCTCCCTCCACCATGAATTTGCCCAAACTGGGCTGGTTAGAGGCTCCCTCCACCATGAATTGGTCCAAACTGGGGTTTTTAGAGGCTCCCTCCACCATGAATTGGTCCAAACTTGGCTGTTTAGAGGCTCCCTCCACCATTAATTGGTCCAAACTGGGCTGGTTAGAGGCTCCCTCCACCATGAATTGGTCCAAACTGGGTTTTTTAGAGGCTCCCTCCACCATGAATTTGCCCAAACTGGGCTGTTTAGAGGCTCCCTCCACCATGAATTGGTCCAAACTGGGCTGGTTAGAGGCTCCCTCCACCATGAATTTCCCAAAACTTGGCTGTTTAGAGGCTCCCTCCACCATTAATTGGTCCAAACTGGGCTGGTTAGAGGCTCCCTCCACCATGAATTTGCCCAAACTGGGCTGTTTAGAGGCTCCCTCCACCATGAATTGGTCCAAACTGGGTTTTTTAGAGGCTCCCTCCACCATGAATTGGTCCAAACTGGGCTGTTTAGAGGCTCCCTCCACCATGAATTTGCCCAAACTGGGCTGGTTAGAGGCTCCCTCCACCATGAATTGGTCCAAACTGGGCTGGTTAGAGGCTCCCTCCACCATGAATTTGCCCAAACTGGGCTGTTTAGAGGCTCCCTCCACCATGAATTGGTCCAAACTGGGTTTTTTAGAGGCTCCCTCCACCATGAATTGGTCCAAACTGGGCTGTTTAGAGGCTCCCTCCACCATGAATTTGCCCAAACTGGGCTGGTTAGAGGCTCCCTCCACCATTAATTGGTCCAAACTGGGCTGGTTAGAGGCTCCCTCCACCATGAATTTGCCCAAACTGGGCTGTTTAGAGGCTCCCTCCACCATGAATTTGCCCAAACTGGGCTGTTTAGAGGCTCCCTCCACCATGAATTTGCCCAAACTGGGCTGGTTAGAGGCTCCCTCCACCATGAATTGGTCCAAACTGGGTTTTTCAGAGGCTCCCTCCACCATGAATTTGCCCAAACTGGGCTGGTTAGAGGCTCCCTCCACCATGAATTGGTCCAAACTGGGTTTTTTAGAGGCTCCCTCCACCATGAATTTGCCCAAACTGGGCTGGTTAGAGGCTCCCTCCACCATGAATTGGTCCAAACTGGGTTTTTTAGAGGCTCCCTCCACCATGAATTTGCCCACACTGGGCTGGTTAGAGGCTCCCTCCACCATGAATTGGTCCAAACTGGGGTTTTTAGAGGCTCCCTCCACCATGAATTTGCCCAAACTGGGGTGTTTAGAGGCTCCCTCCACCATGAATTTGCCCAAACTCTGCTGGTTAGAGGCTCAATCCACCCTGATTTTCAAAACAAATGTTGGTGCCAACCTCAACTTACTACAAGGGCCAAATTCACTGCTGGTGACAAGCTCTCCTCACTGCAAGTGCCAAATACACATGTTTCAAGGTGTTTTCCTACTGTCAGAGAGGTGGTATTGAGTGTGTAAAGTGTGTAGTTGTTAGGCTGTGATGTTGGGGTAATAGAGGGTCTTTGGTGTGTTAGATGCCCCCAGACATGCTTCCCCTGCTGTCCCAGTGTCATTCCAGAGGTGTTGGCATCATTTCCTGGGGTGTCATAGTGGACTTGGTGACCCTCCAGACACGGATTTGGGTTTCCCCCTTAACGAGTATCTGTTCCCCATAGACTATAATGGGGTTCGAAACCCATTCGAACACACGAACATTGAGCGGCTGTTCGAATCGAATTTCGAACCTCGAACATTTTAGTGTTCGCTCATCTCTAATAGTAATCTTATTGTTGCTTTACCTCTAATCTCATGTCATCTGCGTAATACTATTCTTTTAATGTTATCCATTTTAATTATATTTATTTAGCATTAAAAATGTAGTTTTCAAATTTGTGTTTTTGTACTTTCCCAAGACTTTATCTAAAACGTTGTTTTGTGTAACTGAACCTGTTTAATGCAGAACTTTGTCCTCCAGGCTTACAAGTTAAAGACAGTTTAGAAAAAAAAAATAAGGTCAGAAGTTAAGTTTTTACATTAGTTATGATTACTCAGAAGTCAAGTGGAATGACATCCAGTGCTATTATTATAACACACGTTTCAATTTGTGATAACAGCTCTAAATTGTGGATATTCAGTACGTGACAGTAGTCATTGCATATGGCTGTGCTGTCAATACTACTAACAAACTCGGGTGGCAGGCACCTATAATGTGAATATTTGCATTCCTCTTGCAACATACTACTGTATATACAGTATATATAGATTTTTTCCCACTGATCTGTTCAGTGTAAAGGTCATTTAAAGGGCATGTGCACCAATTAAAAAAAAAAGAAAGTAATATTCATGATTTATAAGATCCATCCATCTTGTGTTGACATCTTCTAAATCAGATATAGGTGTCTTCAATCAATTGTGCTACAATCCATTTATAGTTTGGTCTTCTGGTCAAACTGTCTCCCTTTTGTCCCTATCTATCGAGAAGAAAGTGGAGCAGGTATGACTGCAGGACAAGACTACGCATAAATTTATGTTTTCTGTTAGTAACCCCAGAGAAATATGGCTGCATGGGAAAATGTAAATGCTTGCAAAGGTGTACAAAGCTTTAATGGTTCTTTGTGTACTTTAATATATTTCTTGATCAGCTATTTGCTAGTGTAAAGTTTTTATTGGAACATTATAATATACAAACATTAACAATACCAATAATAAATAGAAATGAATAATTATTGCCATATTGTGATGCTCCCTGGACAAAACATTTTCAGAAGTGTCAGCCAATACTTTTGTGTAAAAATAAAACTAAACTGTTGTAGGTATGAAACCTTTATTGACTAACCAGAAAAATTACATTTACAAGCTTTCAAAGTGCCGAGGCCCCTTCTTCAGGCACATCGAAATGAATGACTGAGAGCACATTATCTAGATGCTACACAAAGGCAAATAGTTCATGAGGTGATATGTTCATAAAATTAGGTAGAGTAGTAAAACTGAGGTTATACGGGTGAGTTGGGGGAGTTATCTGGAGTTAGTCCAATGGAAGGGGTTAAATTGTGTCCATGTAAGGGATTAGAAATCTAAGTGTTAGGTAGGGTTCACACTACCATTGGTACCTGCTCAGAAGGTGTCTGTTTAAAAAAAGAAAAAAAAATGGACACCTATTATAACGGACACAAATGGACAGTAACTGATGACTATCAGTAAACGGACACTAAAGAACACAAACCAATAGAGATGAGCGAACACTAAAATGTTCGAGGTTCGAAATTCGATTCGAACAGCCGCTCAATGTTCGTGTGTTCGAATGGGTTTCGAACCCCATTATAGTCTATGGGGAACAGATACTCGTTAAGGGGGAAACCCAAATCCGTGTCTGGAGGGTCACCAAGTCCACTATGACACCCCAGGAAATGATGCCAACACCTCTGGAATGACACTGGGACAGCAGGGGAAGCATGTCTGGGGGCATCTAACACACCAAAGACCCTCTATTACCCCAACATCACTGCCTAACAACTACACACTTTCCACATTCAAAAAAACCTCTATCAAAGTGGGAAAATACCTGGAAACCTTCTTTACTCCCCAAATGGATGGACACAAACCCCAATTTAAGCTCAACAAACAGTAACAACCACCCCTTTAAATCACGTTCCCCATGACAACCACAAATGGAATAGGCAATGGGAATTCCAAAAGCCCTCACCCTTAACTGTCATTTTCAGTGTGTGTGTGTGTGTGTGTGTGTGTGTGTGTGTGATGTGGTAAGACCTTCCAAAATTCACTTTTCTAGCCCTTAACATGAGCCCTTCCAAACAAAGTTACATGACCTTAAGCTGAGCTACCAGCAGAGATTGAGGCCCTTGGCATGAGTAGAGCCTTGCACCAGCAGTGTTTTTGGCACTTAGGGTGAGTTGAGCCTTGTACCAGCGTGTGTCCCTTAACATCAGGCGGGCCCTAAGTTCTGCGCTTTGCACAAAAGTTCCACATTAACTAGGCTGAATGGTACAAAGATTAGTAGGCCCGAGAACCAGGAACAGGTCTTGCAATGGCTGTCCGATAACGCTTAAAGCACATTGTCCACCAGCCAGTCAGCCTCTACCTCCTCTTACCCAACAGTCTTGTCCTCCTTCCACCCAAAATTCCCAATCTTCCCAGAACAATAACCCCAACTGTCCCTGCTCCCCAGAGCTGTTCTCCCTTCCTTTGACTGTACCGCAACCTGCCCCTCCATTTCGCGATTCCACGGACCTAACAGACGAGTATCTGTGTCCAGATGCTCAAACACTAGAGTCTCCTCCATTCCATCTCCTGTCGATTTGGTGGCGGATGACCAGCAACCCACCTTCATCGACGACGATGAGACGCAGTTGCTGTCAGGGCAGCCAGTTGACATGCGCATTGTGCAGGAGGAGGAGGCGAGACAGGAGTTGGAAGAGGAGGTGGTGGACGACGAGGACACCGACCCCACCTGGACAAGGCAGATGTCAAGCTGGGAAAGTAGTGTGGATGTTGAGGCAGGTGCAGCACCAAAAAGGGTAGCTAGAGGCAGAGACATGTCCAGAGGCAGAGGTCAGCTGCTTTGCCGAAGCCAGGCCAGACCCGGAATGTCCGAAGATGTTCCCTTTTGTACCCAGCCCAGAAAAACTCCCCCATCGAGGGCACGTTTCTTGAAGGTGTAGAGTTTTTTCAAGGAATGCGCCGAGGACAGATATAGTGTCGTCTACACAATTTGCCATTCGAAATCGAGTAGGGGCCCTGAGAAGAGCAACCTGTCCACCACTTCAATGCACCGTCATTTGGAATCCAAGCAATGGAATCAGTGGCAGGCAGCAACGGCAGGACAAACGTCGCCCGCCGTTCATGCCACTGCCTCTGCTCACAGTGCTGGCGATGCACTCCAGAGGACGAGCCAGGACATCACTTCATCTGCCTCCGCCACTTTGTTGACTTCTCCCTCATCCTCCCCTGTTTCTGTCTTATCTCCTTCTCCTGCACCATCAAAGGCACCATCAGGCGCTTCTTTACAACAACCCACCATCTCTCAGACATTGGAGCGCCGGCAGAAATACACCGCTAACCACCCACCCACGCAAGCCTAGAACGCCAACATCGCTAAACTGCTGGCCCAGGAGAGGTTGGCGTTCCGGCTTGTTGAAACTCCCGCCTTCCCGGACCTGATGGCAACTGTGGCACCTCACTATGCCGTCCCTAGCCGTCTCAACTTCTCCCGGTGTGGCGTCCCCGCCTTGCACCAGCACGTGTCACTCAACATCAGGTGGGCCCTTAGTTCCGCGCTTTGCTGCAAGGTCCACTTGACCACCGACACTTGGACAAGCGCCTGTGGTCAGGGATGCTGCAGTGCTTATCTTTAATGACAGGCAGGGTGAATGTGGTGGAGTCTGTTCCCCGGGTGCAAACTGGGGTGGCCTATCTCCTCTCCCAGGCCAAAATTCATGGCAGGAGTAGACTGAAACCCTACGACGCTGCAACCTCCACCACAGCTACTAGCGGCAAACGCTAAAACACTGGTGTGGGGAGACGTCAGCAGGCGGTGCTGAAGCTCATCAGCTTGGGGGACAGACAGCACAGTGCCTCCGAGGTCAGGGATGCCATCCTGGCTGAGATGGCATTTTTTTTTCCCTGCTACACCTGGGGCCTGGCATTTTTACGCCTGTGATAATGGCTGGAACCTGGTAGCGGCTCTGGAGCTTGCCAGCCTCCAACACGTTCCATGTTTGGCCCACGTCTAACCTAGTGGTGCAAAGTTTTTTAAAAACATACCCAAATGTACCGAAGCTACTGTTGAAAATGCGGCGCTTGTGCGCCCACTTTTGCAAGTGCACAGGAGTCGCTGCTAGCCTAAAAACACTCTAGCAAGGCCTACATCTGTCCAAACACAGGCTGTTGTCCGTCATTCACACACGCTGAAACCCTACAATACCATATCTTGAGCAGGGTGTGTGAGCTGCACAGACCTTTGATGGAGTTCCATCTACAAAACCCAAGGGTTCCTCAAAGTCAGCAACCAAAGTTTCTGCACCATGAGTTTCCAGGGGTGGCAGAGTTATGGCTAGGGGAAGAGGCATGGATAGGGATGATGTCTAGGGGCAAAAGCAGTGTGGATGTGGAGGCAAGCTAAGCAGGAAAAACTGGGGGTACAAGCTAAGGCATGGACTGGGGTGATGTCTAGGGGCAAAAGCAGTGTGGATGTGGAGGCAAGCTAAGCAGGAAAAACTGGGGGTACAAGCTAAGGCATGGACTGGGGTGATGTCTAGGGGCAAAAGCAGTGTGGATGTGGAGGCAAGCTAAGCAGGAAAAACTGGGGGTACAAGCTAAGGCATGGACTGGGGTGATGTCTAGGGGCAAAAGCAGTGTGGATGTGGAGGCAAGCAAAGCAGGGAAAATGGTGGCTAGAGACAAAGGGATGTCCATAGGCAGCAAGGGCAAAGATGCAAAACTCTCCCGTTTCAAGAATTTTCCTGACTTGTTTCCCCACAAAACATTCCTGGGAGGAGGGCTGAAACACCACCCTCCTCCTCCTCCGCTGTTAGATTGACCCCAGCTACGAGCTGAAAACGCTGCAACACTGGTGTGGGGAGACGTCAGCAGGCTGGGCTGAAGCTCATCAGCTTGGGAGACGGACAGCACACTGCCTCTGAGGTCAGGGATGCCATCCTGGATGAGATGGCAATTTGTTTATCCCCGCTGCCCCTGGGGCCAGGTTTTTTAGCTTGTTGGAGGGCTCTGGAGCTTGCCAGCCTCCAACACGTTCCATGCCTGGCCCACATGTTCAATGTAGTGGTGCAATGATTTTTAAAAACATACCCCAAATTAGCTGAGCTAAGGGTGAAAGTGCGGCACTTGGACACCCACTTTCCCAAGTCTACAGTACCTGGAGCTAGCCGCAATACACTCCAGCAAGGCCTACATCTGCCTGAAGCACCTACTGTTGTGCGAGGTCACCACACGCTCTAACCCTAGATACCGTATGTTCAGCAGGGTGTGTGAGCAGCAGAGACCTTTGATGGAGTACCAGCTACAAAACCCAAGGGTTCCTCAGAGTCAGCTCCCTCACTTTCTGCACCATGAGTTTCCATGGGTGGCAGACTTATGGCTAGAGGCACAGGCATGGATAGGGGTGATGTGTAGGGGCAAAAGCAGTGTGGATGTGGAGGCAAGCTAAGCAGCAAAAACTGGGGGTACAAGCAGACGGTGACATCATCACTGACAAGCACAGCTGTCTGTCAGCTGACAGGCTGACTTTCACCAAAATGAACAGACAATGGATAGACTCATCATATACATGTCAGTTACATGACAAATTTAGTGCAATTTGCAAGTCCAAGATGGTTTGGAGATCTGCGGAGAGGAATCTCACCACCTCTTGCGGGTGCCATCATTTGGAAGGCAAGCCCTGGGCTCAGTGGGTGAGAGCAAGCGCAGGATAATCGTCGTTTGGCCTGGGCTGGCGCTGCAGTCCAGACCAGGAGCCAGGACACCTCCACATCTGCCTCTGACACTTTGGGGAGTTCACCCTTATCCTCACCTTTTCCTGCCATTTCTCCTTTTGCCCGCGCCATCATGCGCCTCTTCCCAGCAACTCCCCATCTCCCAAGCCTTTCATTTCATGCTAAAGTACAGCGCAACCCACCCACATGCCCAAGGCTTCAACGGCCTCATCTCAAGAAATCTGGCCCAGGAGATGTTGGAATCCCGGCTGGGGGACACTCTGCCCTTTTTGGGCAGAGTGTCTACTGCGCCACCGCACTGTGCCGTCCACACCAGCACTTTCCCCCAAACATGAGGCGGTCCCTAAATTCAGCGCTTAGCCCTAAAGTTCCATGTGACCAGTTACGAATGGACAAGTGCATGCGGACAGGGACGCTACCTTTCAATTTGGGCACAGTGGTTGAATGTAGTTGAGACGTGGACCGGGTCGCAAAATGTGGTGGCCTGACTTGTCTCCCCACACAACATTCCTGGGAGGAGGGCTGAAACACCACCCTCCTCCGCTGTTAAATTGACCCCAGCTACGAGCTGGAAACGCTGCAACACTGGTGTGGGGAGACGTCAGCGGGCCGTGCTGAAGCTCATAAGCTTGGGGGCCAGACAGCACACTGCCTACAAAGTGAGTCATGCCATCCTCGATGAGACGGCAATGTGGTTTTTGCCACTGCACCTGGGCCCAGGCATGTTGTCATGTGTGATAATGGCCGTAACCTGGGATTGGCTCTGTAGCTTGGCAGCCTGCAACATATTCCATGCCTGGGCCACGTTTTTAACTCATTGCTGCTAATCTTTTGAAAAAGGTACCCCAATGTTCCTGAGCTACTGGTGAAAGTGTGGCGCTTGTGCGGATAGTTTTTAAAGTGTATAGTTGCCGCTGCTAGCCTCTATGCACTCCTACAACGCCTGTACCTGCTGGAACAACGGCTGTTGTGCGACGTCTCCACACTGCTGGCACTAAACATATCATGTGTTGAGCAGAGTGTGTGAGCAGCACAGACCTTTGATGTAGTTCCAACTCCAAAACCCTCGGGTTCGTCAAAGTCAACTCCCTCAGTTGCTCAACCATGAGTGGCCATGGGTGGCAGACTTATGTGAAATCCCATCCCATCCATTGCACTGGACACGAAACATTAGCATGCGCTCAGCACAACTTCGGATATGGCAGATGCGTTAAGCAGGGTGCAGGGTACAACACAGACCAGGCCCGAGCACCAGGAACAGGTGTTAGAAATACTGCAGCATCTGCCATTTCCTTCCAATTTTGGGGTTTTGGACCCGCCACCGACTTGTCTGGACCTAAGTGGGGATCATGAGACACAGTTGCCATCAAGGCAAGCTGTGGTCATGTGCGGTTTGCAGTAAGGGGGCAGTGCGCAATTGGAAGAGGAGTTGGTGGATGACGAGGCCACCGACCCCACATGGACAGGGGTGATGTCTAGGGGCTAAAGCAGTGTAGATGTAGAGGGAAGCTAAATCAACAAAAAACCTGGGTAGAAGCAAAGGCATAAACTGGGGTGATGTTTAGGGGTGAAAGCAGAGTAGATGTGGAGGGAAGCTAAGCAGCAAAAACAGTGGGTAGAAGCAAAGGCATGCAAAACTCTACCCTGTTGGAAGACTTATTCCTAGGTCTGGAACACGTTAATGGCCCCCCTGGACAAATTACTGCCACTCAGGGGCCTAGTGTCACCAGGAGGGACAAGTATAGGCGCATGTTGTGGGAATACCTGGCCGACACCAGCTCTGTCCTCTCCGATCCCTCTGTGCTCTACAGCCTAAACTTATTTTCTCATCTTTTTTTCTGAACTGCACATCTCTTGCCTGCTTCCTTTGGGATCTTAGAAATGGCGGTCCACTTCCACAGATGGTAACTTCAATAGACAGTGTAACGGGAGTAGCTGAGGGATCGCTGTCTTAACCACTTTTTGGCACAAAATTAACTTCCAAAGCCAAATATGGTGCAAGTATATGATGCAAGGACACCTACACACCTATCTCTGACACATTGGGGAGTTCACCCTCATGCGCCCTTTTGGCCTGCACCATCATGCGCCTCTTCCCAGCCACTCCACATTTCCCAAGCTTTTCATTGCAGGCAGAAGTACAATACAACCCACCCCCATGCCCAAGCCTGTAACAGCCTCATCGATAAACTGCTGGCCCTGGAGATGTTGGTGTTTGTTTATGCTTCTGGAGACCCAGGCCTTCCGTCAGCAGATGGCAGCTGGGGCACCTCCCTATGCTGGGCCTAGCCGTTACTACTTCTCTTGGTGTGCTGTCTCTGCCTTGCTTCTGCATGTGTCCCATAACATCAGTCGGGCCCAGAGCTCTGCGCTTTGCTGCAAGGTCCACTTGACCACCGACACATGGACAAGCGCCTGTGGTCAGGGATGCTGCAGTGCTTATCTTTAATGACAGGCAGGGTGAATGTGGTGGAGTCTGTTCCCCGGGTGCAAACTGGGGTGGCCTATCTCCTCTCCCAGGCCAAAATTCATGGCAGGAGTAGACTGAAACCCTACGAAGCTGCAACCTCCACCCCAGCTACTAGCGGAAAACACTGTAACACTGGCATGGGGAGATGTCAGCAGGCCGTGCTGAAACTGATCAGCTTGGGGGACAGACAGCACAGTGCCTCCGAGGTCAGGGATGCCATCCTGGCTGAGATGGCATTTTTTTTTCCCTGCTACACCTGGGGCCTGGCATTTTTGCGCCTGTGATAATGGCTGGAACCTGGTAGCAGATCTGGAGCTTGCCAGACTCAAACACGGTCCACGCATGGCCCACGTTTTTCAACTTGTTGGTGCCATGTTTCTTTGAAACCTACACCATTGTGCCTGATATACAGGTCAAAGTGGGGCCATTTTCGTAAGTGAGAACTAGCCTCTGCTAGGCAGAAAACATTCAGAGCACACTCCTCTCATCTTCGCACCGTTGGCTGGCGGAGGAAGACGAGGGGGTTGGAGTGGTATCTGATGTCCCTATCCCACACGAGGCTAGAGGGTGCACTTCAGTGCATCCCATTGCTTCACCACAAATGGTGTGAAGGGGAGTGGAAAATGGAGGAAATGGAGAGTGACCCTTACAGTTGGGGCCAGCAAAGGCATGCCAAGTAACACACTGGCACACATGGCTGACTTCATCTTGGGTTGCTTTTCAACACATATTTCACATCATGAAGAACAAATAATACTGGATTTTTTCAAGCCTCGAACCCCGGTCTAGGTCTAATGTCTGTTCCTTTCTTATATTAGGGGAGAGGGAAAAAAAATTACTTCAGTGATACGTTTAGCGTACATAGACTGACTATTAATGTGTATCCCACTTAGTGTTGTTAGGGTTACACACCGTCACAACCTGGCTAAAGCTTCTATAGCTGTTAATAAAGTCAACATAACTTTACGGTATCCAAAAAGACAGCTGGTACCGACAGAGAGCAAGACAAATGTCACCCAAAGCTGTGAGCTCTGAACACCCACAGTGACTTTGGCGTCATCATCATTATAAGGGAGCGGGTGGTAATAAATAACTTGGCAGTGCCTAAAACCCAAAAAGCTTATACAACTATATTTACATTAAGATACACAAATGAAACTTTTCAGTAGCATGTCATGAGACAAGCTGATAAGCTCTTCCTTTGTGCAGTGCTATTTGAAAGTTAAACGCTGCCTTTATTTTAATTCTGGAGAAGGTGCAGACATTAGATTTAGAACATGTTGTCTTCATTGTCCAAATCCTCTATATAGGTAACGTGTTTTTCGGGCCGAGCTGTCTGAGAACGAGCTGGTGCAGCACTGACAACCTGGGTGAATATGGCAAGAGCCTGAGATGTAGGGTGAATGAATCCCCAAATTATTTGTGGAATTCCCAGTGAGACAATGGCACTGTATACCAGTATTAAAAATTGTGGGTGCACATAACCCCAATATATTCTTTGAATTCCCAGTCAGACAATGGCACTGTATACCAGTATTAAAAATTGTGGGTGCACATAACCCCCATATATTCTTTGAATTCCCAGTCAGACAATGGCACTGTATAGCAGTAGCAAAAATTGTGGGTGCACGTAACCCCCATATATTCTTTGAATTCCCAGTCAGACAATGGCACTGTATACCAGTAGTAAAAATTGTGGGTGCACATAACCCCAATATATTCTTTGAATTCCCAGTCAGACAATGGCACTGTATACCAGTATTAAAAATTGTGGGTGCACATAACCCCCATATATTCTTTGAATTCCCAGTGAGACAATGGCACTGTATAGCAGTAGCAAAAATTGTGGGTGCACATAACCCCCATATATTCTTTGAATTCCCAGTCAGACAATGGCACTGTATACCAGTAGTAAAAATTGTGGGTGCACATAACCCCCATATATTCTTTGAATTCCCAGTGAGACAATGGAACTGTATAGCAGTAGCAAAAATTGTGGGTGCACGTAACCCCCATATATTCTTTGAATTCCCAGTCAGACAATGGCACTGTATACCAGTAGTAAAAATTGTGGGTGCACATAACCCCAATATATTCTTTGAATTCCCAGTCAGACAATGGCACTGTATACCAGTAGTAAAAATTGTGGGTGCACATAACCCCCATATATTCTTTGAATTCCCAGTGAGACAATGGAACTGTATAGCAGTAGCAAAAATTGTGGGTGCACGTAACCCCCATATATTCTTTGAATTCCCAGTCAGACAATGGCACTGTATACCAGTAGTAAAAATTGTGGGTGCACATAACCCCAATATATTCTTTGAATTCCCAGTCAGACAATGGCACTGTATACCAGTATTAAAAATTGTGGGTGCACATAACCCCCATATATTCTTTGAATTCCCAGTCAGACAATGGCACTGTATACCAGTAGTAAAAATTGTGGGTGCACATAACCCCAATATATTCTTTGAATTCCCAGTCAGACAATGGCACTGTATACCAGTATTAAAAATTGTGGGTGCACATAACCCCCATATATTCTTTGAATTCCCAGTCAGACAATGGCACTATATACCAGTAGTAAAAATTGTGGGTGCACATAACCCCCATATATTCTTTGAATTCCCAGTCAGACAATGGCACTGTATACCAGTATTAAAAATTGTGGGTGCACATAACCCCCATATATTCTTTGAATTCCCAGTCAGACAATGGCACTGTATACCAGTAGTAAAAATTGTGGGTGCACATAACCCCAATATATTCTTTGAATTCCCAGTCAGACAATGGCACTGTATACCAGTATTAAAAATTGTGGGTGCACATAACCCCCATATATTCTTTGAATTCCCAGTCAGACAATGGCACTGTATACCAGTAGTAAAAATTGTGGGTGCACATAACCCCAATATATTCTTTGAATTCCCAGTCAGACAATGGCACTGTATACCAGTATTAAAAATTGTGGGTGCACATAACCCCCATATATTCTTTGAATTCCCAGTCAGACAATGGCACTATATACCAGTAGTAAAAATTGTGGGTGCACATAACCCCCATATATTCTTTGAATTCCCAGTCAGACAATGGCACTGTATACCAGTATTAAAAATTGTGGGTGCACATAACCCCCATATATTCTTTGAATTCCCAGTCAGACAATGGCACTGTATACCAGTAGTAAAAATTGTGGGTGCACATAACCCCAATATATTCTTTGAATTCCCAGTGAGACAATGGCACTGTATACCAGTATTAAAAATTGTGGGTGCACATAACCCCCATATATTCTTTGAATTCCCAGTCAGACAATGGCACTGTATACCAGTAGTAAAAATTGTGGGTGCACATAACCCCAATATATTCTTTGAATTCCCAGTCAGACAATGGCACTGTATACCAGTATTAAAAATTGTGGGTGCACATAACCCCCATATATTCTTTGAATTCCCAGTCAGACAATGGCACTATATACCAGTAGTAAAAATTGTGGGTGCACATAACCCCCATATATTCTTTGAATTCCCAGTCAGACAATGGCACTGTATACCAGTATTAAAAATTGTGGGTGCACATAACCCCCATATATTCTTTGAATTCCCAGTCAGACAATGGCACTGTATACCAGTAGTAAAAATTGTGGGTGCACATAACCCCAATATATTCTTTGAATTCCCAGTCAGACAATGGCACTGTATACCAGTATTAAAAATTGTGGGTGCACATAACCCCCATATATTCTTTGAATTCCCAGTGAGACAATGGCACTGTATAGCAGTAGCAAAAATTGTGGGTGCACGTAACCCCCATATATTCTTTGAATTCCCAGTCAGACAATGGCACTGTATACCAGTAGTAAAAATTGTGGGTGCACATAACCCCCATATATTCTTTGAATTCCCAGTCAGACAATGGCACTGTATACCAGTAGTATAAATTGTGGGTGCACATAACCCCCATATATTCTTTGAATTCCCAGTGAGACAATGGAACTGTATAGCAGTAGCAAAAATTGTGGGTGCACGTAACCCCCATATATTCTTTGAATTCCCAGTCAGACAATGGCACTATATACCAGTAGTAAAAATTGTGGGTGCACATAACCCCAATATATTCTTTGAATTCCCAGTGAGACAATGGCACTGTATACCAGTAGTAAAAATTGTGGGTGCACATAACCCCAATATATTCTTTGAATTCCCAGTCAGACAATGGCACTGTATACCAGTATTAAAAATTGTGGGTGCACATAACCCCCATATATTCTTTGAATTCCCAGTCAGACAATGGCACTGTATACCAGTAGTAAAAATTGTGGGTGCACATAACCCCAATATATTCTTTGAATTCCCAGTCAGACAATGGCACTGTATACCAGTATTAAAAATTGTGGGTGCACATAACCCCCATATATTCTTTGAATTCCCAGTCAGACAATGGCACTGTATAGCAGTAGCAAAAATTGTGGGTGCACGTAACCCCCATATATTCTTTGAATTCCCAGTCAGACAATGGCACTGTATACCAGTAGTAAAAATTATGGGTGCACATAACCCCAATATATTCTTTGAATTCCCAGTGAGACAATGGCACTGTATACCAGTAGTAAAAATTGTGGGTGCACATAACCCCCATATATTCTTTGAATTCCCAGTCAGACAATGGCACTGTATACCAGTAGTAAAAATTGTGGGTGCACATAACCCCAATATATTCTTTGAATTCCCAGTCAGACAATGGCACTGTATACCAGTATTAAAAATTGTGGGTGCACATAACCCCCATATATTCTTTGAATTCCCAGTCAGACAATGGCACTGTATACCAGTAGTAAAAATTGTGGGTGCACATAACCCCAATATATTCTTTGAATTCCCAGTCAGACAATGGCACTGTATACCAGTATTAAAAATTGTGGGTGCACATAACCCCCATATATTCTTTGAATTCCCAGTCAGACAATGGCACTGTATACCAGTAGTAAAAATTGTGGGTGCACATAACCCCAATATATTCTTTGAATTCCCAGTGAGACAATGGCACTGTATACCAGTATTAAAAATTGTGGGTGCACATAACCCCCATATATTCTTTGAATTCCCAGTCAGACAATGGCACTGTATACCAGTAGTAAAAATTGTGGGTGCACATAACCCCAATATATTCTTTGAATTCCCAGTCAGACAATGGCACTGTATACCAGTATTAAAAATTGTGGGTGCACATAACCCCCATATATTCTTTGAATTCCCAGTCAGACAATGGCACTGTATACCAGTAGTAAAAATTGTGGGTGCACATAACCCCAATATATTCTTTGAATTCCCAGTGAGACAATGGCACTGTATAGCAGTAGCAAAAATTGTGGGTGCACGTAACCCCCATATATTCTTTGAATTCCCAGTCAGACAATGGCACTATATACCAGTAGTAAAAATTGTGGGTGCACATAACCCCAATATATTCTTTGAATTCCCAGTGAGACAATGGCACTATATACCAGTAGTAAAAATTGTGGGTGCACATAACCCCCATATATTCTTTGAATTCCCAGTCAGACAGTGGCACTGTATACCAGTATTAAAAATTGTGGGTGCACATAACCCCCATATATTCTTTGAATTCCCAGTGAGACAATGGAACTGTATAGCAGTAGCAAAAATTGTGGGTGCACGTAACCCCCATATATTCTTTGAATTCCCAGTCAGACAATGGCACTGTATACCAGTAGTAAAAATTGTGGGTGCACATAACCCCAATATATTCTTTGAATTCCCAGTGAGACAATGGCACTGTATAGCAGTAGCAAAAATTGTGGGTGCACGTCACCCCAATATATTCTTTGAATTCCCAGTCAGACAATGGCACTATATACCAGTAGCAAAAATTGTGGGTGTATATAGCCCCAATTCTATTGCTAGGGGACTTGCAGGGTATTTCTGAGGTGAAGGTGGGGGGGCACACCGTTGGAACGGGGATTTCGGGTGTATATATGGGGTATGTCACGGAGCAAAGGTATACGTCTTCCTCCGGATGGTCTTTTGAATCAACACGGACGCAAGAGGTCGGGAGACAACAGCAATTTATTGTAATCCACAAAGTTAGTAGCCGGCGGCGGTCACATCAACCGTAATAACAATAAGTCCACAGAAGTCACAATCCAATGATAACTTTGGTTCCTTGGTCCTGTAACTAAGTCCTGGCTCTCTGCAGAGCTGTGCACAGGCCGGCTAACACATACTAACTGCAAGCTACAACTATATACTAAACTGTTACTTCCTCTATCTGTGGGTGGGAAGGGCTGAGTCACAGATCCTTCCCCCCTCACCTATACCAAGGAGAGCAGACTCCCTGTCTACTATGGACAATGCACCGTCCAACATCTTCTTGGAGACACTGATCAGATTATCTCCACCCATTGTCCTCACTGGTCCTCACTAGTTAGAGGTATTTGCATACAATGTGCTAACACACTAGACCCTAATCAGCCAACTACACATTGATGTATATAACAGGTTAGAGAATACATTCCACATGAAATATATATTACACATTGCCTATAGTATAGACTCTAACCATCCCGTGACAACCCCTCCCCCTCTCAAAACATGTGCATGACACAATTGGCCTACACAGGTAAATTGGGGAATGCACATCAGTCTCTATAGCTCATATTTCCTCCTGCCGGGATAACCCATCTGCGTTCTGGTGTTGGTTCCCTCGGCGGTACTGAATGGTAAAGTTGTAGAGTTGAAGGGCTGGCATCTGGCAAAAAATCCGGTCGATCCATGTTGGCGTCTCTCTGAGCTTGGCTTCGGGTCACTGCTCCCACAAAGTGGCACTGTAGATTTCCAACATCGTTGCCTAACAGAACATCGGCCGGCAGCCCGCTCATCACACCAATTGTGCATCGTTTTGGTCCATAACCATAGTCGAGTTCCACGGTAGCTTTAGGAATACGTTTCCGAGTACCTCCTGCCAACTCGATAGAAAGGCCAGGGCCCTCCTCTAGGGCCTCGGGTCGAACCACTCGGGGGTCCGCTACCGTTAGGAAAGCTCCCGAGTCCCGGAATCCAACAACTGTTCGGCCATCCAGTAGGACCTCCTGCAAGTGCTTCCGCTGAAGGTTTGCGGGATGTGTGGCGGAAGGCTGAATCCCATAGACCCCTGGAGGTGGAACAGATGGGTCATTCATGGAGTCATCTGGAAATGGGGCCAAACTTTCAGTCCTAGGGGTGGTTCCCAGGTAGTGAATAGGCCGGGATGCCACGGTGGCCCGTGCCCCCATGTTAACAGGGCAACTAGCTTGCAAATGTCCAGGCCGCCCGCACCCAAAACATCTGCGCTCTAGCATTCTTCCAGTAGGTCGTTGTCTAGGGACAGGGTTGTTCATAGCTGGAGGCCGATGGGCTGGGGCAGGGGTAGAGGGGGAATTGTAATCCTGAGGCCGGGCACGAAAGGTGGGTGGCTGGATGAAGGGTGTCTGGCGGACTGTGGTAGTTTTCCGTTCCTCTGCAAACAACCTCTTCCACTGCGGCTTGATGGTCAGGCCCTCATCTGCAAGGGAAGCAGCTTGCTCCACTGTGGCTGGGTTCCGTTCCAGCACCCACTCACGGATCTCAGCGGGGCACTGGGAAAAGAACTGTTCCTTAAGTATGACTTGGAGGATCTTATCGACTGTGACAGCCTCCTCTCCTTCTAGCCAGCGCTTGCATGCTTGCTTCAACTTGTGGGCGAACATGTGGAAGGAGCTTCCCCCATTGTAAGACAAAGAGCGGAATTGAACTCGGTAGGTCTCTGGAGTGACGGCATAATACTTCTGCACCGCTCTTTTAATGGCCTCATAGTCCCGCTGATCACTAGGGTCCATGGCTCTGAGAGCTTCCGCAGCCCCATCTCGTAGGTGCCCCACCAGATACCGGACCCAATCCTTCTCTGGGACTTCCATCAGGTGGCACTGGTGTTCGAAGTCCTGAAAATATCCATCAACATCCCCAGCCGCTTCATCAAAGGTCTTGAAGTGTTTATGGGAGACATATGGTGGTTCTCTCACTGTTGGGCTGGGGGCCGACGTTTGATTATAATTCCGCGTAGTTATCTCAGCCATTCGCATTTCATGCGCCATTCTTTCCTTTTCATGCGCCATTCTCTGTTCCTCCTTCTCCGTTTCCTGAGCCCTCTGTAATGCTCTACTCCTTTGCTCTGCAGTTGCTCCTAGCCCCAGCACTGCCAACTCCTCCTCATACAAAACAACCCATCTGCTCTTTTGGGTCTGTACCTGCCACTCCCGTATCTCTCCAGTCTCCTGGGGGCAGCCCTCCTCATGGTCGCTTTGCAGGGTCATCTCCTCCAGTGCCTCGATCAGTTGATCTTTCGTTCTTCCCTGGTAACTCAGGTTTAGTTCCCGGGCCCTTACTTGTAGACTTGCCATAGTCCAGTTCCTGTATTCTGAGGTTGTGGCTCCATTAATCGCTGGGCTGCTGTAGTCCATCTCGCTGTCCGCTGTTGATCCCACCGCTGCCAACCAGTTGTCACGGAGCAAAGGTATACGTCTTCCTCCGGATGGTCTTTTGAATCAACACGGACGCAAGAGGTCGGGAGACAACAGCAATTTATTGTAATCCACAAAGTTAGTAGCCGGCGGCGGTCACATCAACCGTAATAACAATAAGTCCACAGAAGTCACAATCCAATGATAACTTTGGTTCCTTGGTCCTGTAACTAAGTCCTGGCTCTCTGCAGAGCTGTGCACAGGCCGGCTAACACATACTAACTGCAAGCTACAACTATATACTAAACTGTTACTTCCTCTATCTGTGGGTGGGAAGGGCTGAGTCACAGATCCTTCCCCCCTCACCTATACCAAGGAGAGCAGACTCCCTGTCTACTATGGACAATGCACCGTCCAACATCTTCTTGGAGACACTGATCAGATTATCTCCACCCATTGTCCTCACTGGTCCTCACTAGTTAGAGGTATTTGCATACAATGTGCTAACACACTAGACCCTAATCAGCCAACTACACATTGATGTATATAACAGGTTAGAGAATACATTCCACATGAAATATATATTACACATTGCCTATAGTATAGACTCTAACCATCCCGTGACAGGGTATACGGGAATACACTGTCAGTGTGTTCCATTCAGGATCCTGGGAAAGCTGGGTTGCGGCGATTGAGCCCGTTAGTGCCACGTTACACTGACAAGCTTCTCCCTGGAATTTAGCTCTTATAAGAGCTGTTGGTTGTCTTCTCCTTCCTATCCTAGCCTGTCCCTGCCTACCCAGAATCTAACCCCTAGCTAACTGGACGGAAACCTCCGTCCCCGGTGAATTGCAAGCTCAGAATGACGCGAAGCTGGGCGGCGCTGTTCTTTTAAATTAGAGGTCACATGTTTTCGGCAGCCAATGGGTTTTGCCTACTTTTTTCAACGTCACCGGTCTCGTAGTTCCTGTCCCACTGAGGGGAATCGAGTAATGGCGCACTTTACCACGCGGTGTTCGATTCGATTCGAATATGCCGAACAGCCTAATATCCGATCGAACATGAGTTCGATAGAACACTGTTCGCTCATCTCTACAAACCAACACAAACTGAAATGAATGAAATTGCAAATGGACCAGCTAGTGTCTGTTGCTAAAATCTTGTATGGACAATAGCCAACACCAACAGTAGTGTGAGCACCTTCTTAGATCTCAATAATCAATAGTCAATAATCACTACATTCACACTATTGTTCCCTATACTATGTAGTGTCATAATAATTCTACAAAACAACAGAGAAATATAATGAATGATAAAGTCAACCAGTGCCATAATGACTAAAAAATTGTCACAGACATGTATTACACCAGCATCATTATGCATAGCAACGTCGGGGGCTGACCCAGCTAACACCCTCGCCCCCCCTCCAGTCCATCTTAAACTGCACTGCTCGCTTAATTCACCTCTCCCCCCGATCTTCATCGGCTGCTCCCCTCTGCCAGTCCCTCCACTGGCTACCCATATTTCAAGCTACTAATGTTAACATACAAAGCCATCCACAACATGTCCCCTCCATATATCTCCGAACTAATCTCCCGCTACCTGCCCACACGTAACCTCAGATCCTCCAATGACCTCCTACTCCGCTCTGCTCTCATCCGCTCCTCACACAACCGTCTCCAAGATTTCTCCCGTGCATCCCCCATACTCTGGAACTCCTTACCAAGACACATAAGACTGATCCCCACAATCACAGGCTTCAAGAAGGCCCTGAAGACTCACCTATTCAGGAAGGCCTACAACCTCCAATAACAAACCATACCACCATCTGTACAGTCTCCCCCTCACCTTCTGTCTCTATCCCTCTTCCCTCATAGATTGTAAGCCCTTGTGGGCAGGGCCCTCTACCCCACTGTGCCAATCGGTCACTGTTAGTATTATATTTGTTTGTGTATTTTGTGTACTGTATGTAAACCCTCAAATGTAAAGAACCATGGAATTAATGGTGCTATATAAATAACTTATTAATAATAATATTAATAATAATAATAATAATAATAATAATGTTTCTTTAAAAAATAGAGCTATTTTCAACATGGAATACTCGGAAGATATAATCCTGTGAATTGCATATTTCATATTATTCTCTTCCATATTTTCAAGATATCCTTATGGTATCAGGGGCATGTATATTTTATTACAGGTTTGTTCTGCCTCTTTTGACTAACAGAAATACATTTAGATATGTTTGATATGTATCTTTTTTTTTATCTTAGTTATACATGTATCTTTCATTTTTTTATTATGCCAAAAAATAAAACCTAAAAATGAAATTTACCATAATGAAAAACATGATTATCAGCTGGTATATCATTGGAAGTCAAGTGAAAAACAGTGGCGGATCCAGGGTTTGCGGGGCCCTGGGCAATTGACTTTGGCGGGGCCCTACTTACTGGGGGGTCTTGCACTTCTAACCTGTACTTCCCAACTGTTGAAGACTAGAAAGAGGGAACAAAACGTGCGGCGCCCCGCCCACTTTTATGTTGACTTCACCCATTCTCATTCAATTTTCATGTGATTCCACACAGTATAATCCACCTACAGTCACCCGTAAATTATATGTCCCCCCCTTCATCTCTCCCCCATTTTCATATACACTCTACATCTACCCCTAGTTTCATGTCCCCCCCTCTATCTCTGTCCCCAGTTTCATGCCATTCTCCCCCTTTATCTGCCCACAGTTTCATTTCCCCCGTCTCTGCCCCAGTGTCATGCCGTTCTCCCCCTTCATCTGCCCCAGTGTCATGCCGTTCTCCCCCTTCATCTGCCCCAATGTCATGCCATTCTCCCCCCCTTCATCTGCCCCAGTGTCATGCCGTTCTCCCCCCTCCATCTGCCCCAGTGTCATGCTGTTCTCTCCCCCTCTATCTGTCCCAGTGCCATGCCGTTCTCCCCCTCCATCTGCCCCAGTGTCATGCTGTTCTCCCCCCTTCATCTGCCCCAGTGTCATGCCATTCTCCCCCCTTCATCTGCCCCAGTGTCATGCCATTCTCCCCCCTTCATCTGCCCCAGTGTCATGCCATTCTCCCCCCTTCATCTGCCCCAGTGTCATGCTGTTCTCCCCCCCTCCATCTGCCCCAGTGTCATGCTGTTCTCCCCCCCTCCATCTGCCCTAGTGTCATGCTGTTCTCCCCCCCTCCATCTGCCCCAGTGTCATGCCGTTCTCCCCCTCCATCTGCCCAAGTATCATGCTGTTCTCCCCCCTTCATCTGCCCCAGTGCCATGCCGTTCTCCCCCTCCATCTGCCCCAGTGTCATGCTGTTCTCCCCCCCTTCATCTGCCCCAGTGCCATGCCGTTCTCCCCCCTCTATCTGCCCCAGTGTCATGCCGTTCTCCCCCCCTTCATCTGCCCCAGTGTCATGCTGTTCTCCCCCCTTCATCTGCCCCAGTGTCATGCCGTTCTCCCCCCTCCATCTGCCCCAGTGTCATGCCGTTCTCCCCCCCTCCATCTGTCCCAGTGCCATTCCGTTCTCCCCCGTCTATCTGCCCCAGTGTCATGCCATTCTCCCCCCCTTCATCTGCCCCAGTGTCATGCTGTTCTCCCCCCCTTCATCTGCCCCAGTGTCATGCCGTTCTCCCCCCTCCATCTGCCCCAGTGTTCCTCGTCCCCCCGCAGCTCTCTCCTCTCTCTTCCTCATACACATATTGTAGCCGCGATGTGATGACGTCATCACATCGCGGCTACAAATGCCGGAGCTCAGCGTTAAAGCAGGAGCTGAGCTGTGACAGCTCCTGCTTTAAACGCCTATGTATTCAGCGCATCGGCTCGCCCGGCCCTGGATCGGCCCCTGGCCGACCGGGACCATTTTGTTAGGTCCCGGCCGCGCCGCGGGGCCCCGCTAAGCGCGGTTGCCCGGCTCGCCCGGCCCTGGATCCGCCCCTGGTGAAAAATATAACAAAAAAGTATCACTCACTTCATGTAATGTGTCTCTTGTGATGAATCTGTCATCATGAAATAAACAGTTGTAGCAATAGTTTAAATTCATTCATCTAAGTTTAGCAAAGCTTCTCAATTCTCAGCCTCAAGGCAAGCTGTGCCAGGTTGGTAGTGACTTGTCTCCTGTGTTCCCCAGATGGTACAGTGTGTCTGTCATGGCAATCATTGCTCATTACATTAGTGCCTGCAGATTATAGAAAGTACATCTAAACTTTAAAACAACTTTTGGTTTTCTAGCAGCATTTGTGACAATAGTAAATGTTGTAGTATACTTTATTATCAAATTGTCTCTTTTCTTATGAAATCCTGCGCTTTAGATAAACAGACTAGACTGTAAAAAGACATGACAGATTTATCAAAATTTGGTGAATTTTCAGTCTGCCTGTTGACGTTTACACTAACTTAAAATTAGACAGGATACAATAGAACAGTAAATCTGCCCCGCTGTATCTATAAACTGTTTACACCCTTGATACAATGTTGTTTGGCCACTAGGGGTGGTCACTACTAAATCTGCTGTACACTGCCTGTTGCTAGGTCCAGTTCATCACCAGCTGCCGAGCCTGAGATGGATTACAGGTCTATTGTTATTATAGGCTGTCTGCTTAGGCCTGGTTCACATCTGTGTTTGGCAGTCCGTTTGAGGAGTCTGCTTGGGAACGTTTTAAACGGAATACTGAACGCATTAAAAAGCAGCGAGCAATGAAAACACACAGACCCCATAGACTATAATGGGGTCCGTGTGTTCTCCGCATGGTATCTGCACGGAACATGCAGAGAGAAAAGTACTGCTTGAAGTGATTTTCTCTCCGTATGATTTGTGCGGACATCCCGTGGAAAACACACATACCCCATTATAGTCTATGAGGTCCATGTGCTTTCATTGCTCACATCTTTTTAATGCATTCGGTATTCCGTTCAGGGGGTCCCCAAGCGGACTCCGCAAACGGAATACAGAACACAGATGTGAACCGGACTTTAGAGAGTCTGTGTTGCTGCTTTAGGAATCAGCATGTCTGTACCTCATCAAGTAATTATATTTATGATTCCTCCACAATTTTCCTGGTTTACTGCCAGGGGTAAAATCATTTATTGGAATGTCAGTTGCATTAATATGCTATTTGTAACAGCTTTCCTATATAATTGGCTGTATGTGTACTGTATTTATCTCTTCAGCATTGCAATCTTCTGTGGAGCAAATTTATTAAGCCTTGTACACCAGTTTTCTGATTATGGCTAGGTTCACATTTTCATTAGAGTCTCCGTAGAAGTAGTAACAAAACCCATATACCCATATACCCAAATATAGACAGTCAACCCAGGTGTATAGCAAAAAAATAAATCTTTATTGGCATTTAACCATGTAAACAATGGCATTAAACAAGCCATTTATGCTCCACTGGGGGATTCTGGGGAATATGCAAATCTGTTTTCCATGATGTTGGGAGTCTGTTCCTTTTGGAAAAGACCTACTAGTTTGGCAATAATCCCACATCATGGTATTAGGCTGTCTAAAAAAGCCATGCCTGGTTTTCAATGGGGCTGTCGTAGAGGCAGCAAAAAGAGGCATTGTTTTCCTAATTACATCACGGAAAACAGATTTGCATATTCCCCATTGTATTCCTTCACATTTGTGCCCTGTTGTGTGCCCAAAATGAAGTTCAGACCTACATGTATGAATTTGTTGTACCCAGAATAATGTAGTTAATATCATATGTGAGTGTATGCTGCTGATTGGACACAAAGGGGCACAGAGGGGAAGGAGCACTATTTTGGGCTTTGGAGCACAGATTTAGACAAATTGGTTTTTGGACACCATGACACTTTTGCAGAGCCCCTGAAATGCCAGTAAAATGGAATCCTCTGACATATGACGTCATTTTGGAAACTATACATGAAGGAATTTATTCAGGGGTACAGTGAACAATTTTTAACCCCCAAGTGTTGCATTAATTTATCTTCCAGACATGAATGTGCAGCTGATGGTGAAAAGAGAAAATGGCAATTTTTCAAGGAATGTGTCATTTCATTGTGCAATATGTTGAGCCCAGCTTGTATCAAAGATGGAAGCTCCAAATGCTGTTGTGCCTGGAATACCCACTTACCAGTTTTTGAAGTTTTTGCCTCTGCTGACACAAGCTGGGCACAATATATCTGGCACTGAAATGATGTATCTCTGGAAAAATAGCAATTTTCACTTTTCATTATCAGCTGCATTTTAATCTCTGGAAACTAAATTAATGCAACATTCAGAATGGGGTCACATGTATGCGGCTTCCAGTTTACTGGCAATTCAGGGGCTTTGCAAAAGTGGAATGATGTCCAAAAACCAATCTGTGCCCCAAAAAACAAAATAGCACTAGGGTCACATATGTGGGCATAAACTGCTGTTTGGGCACACAGCAGGGCGCAGAAGTGAATGAGCACTATATGATTTTAGACTGCTGATTTAGATTGTTGGTTTTTGAACGCCTTGTCACATTTTTAAAGACACTAAAATTGCCCCTACAAAATGGCATCACTTCTAGGGGCAGATTTCTTAAAAAAATGTAATTTGTTAATTCATTTTGGAAGCACTATTCGTCTCAAAATGATAATACCCTTTGATAAATTCCTTGAGGGGTGCAGCTTCTAAAATAGTTACTTTTATGGGGTTTCCATTGTACTGGTATTTTAGGGGTGCTGCATATGGGACATGGCACCTGAAAACGATTCCAGCAAATTGTGCCCTCCAAAATCCAAATATCACTCTTTCTATTCTGCGCCCCACCTTTGTTCAAGAGCTTTTTCTTCTTTAACATCTTGTAGAAATGAAAATTTGGGGTCTAAATAGACAGATTATTGGTTCAAGAAGGTCACCATACTCCTTCAGAAATTCCTTGAGAGGTGTAGTTTGTACAATGGAGGTCATTTTTGGGGAGTTTCCATTGTATTGGTACTCTAGGGGCTCTGCAAATATGACATGACACCCAAAAAGTATTCCAGCAAAATCTGCACTCCAAAAGCCAAATAGCACTCTTTCTATTCTGAGCCCCACCATGTTCCCATACAGCAGATTACAACCACATATGGGGTACTGCTGTATTCATATGCAATTGTTTAACAACCTGCGGGGTGCTTTTTCTCCTTTAACCCCATGGGAAAATGAAAAATTTGGGGATAAAATTTAATTTTAATAATTTTTCATGTGCGTATCCCAATGTTAATAAAATCTGTAATACAGTTGTGGGGTCAAAATGTTCACTATATCCTTTGATAAATTCCATGAGGGGTGTAGTTTCCAAAATTGGGTCACTTTTGGAGGGTTTCCATTGTATTAGTACTCTAGGAGCTCTGCAAATGAGACATGGCACCTGAAAAACTATTCCAGTAAAAACTGATTTTCAAACATCCAGTGTTTCTTTTTTCTTTCTGTGCACTACCGTGTGTCCAAAGTGTAGATTACGATGTTAATCTATTTTCCCTTAGTCCCAACAGCAGCACAATATTGCTGTATTTCTGCCCCTGTGTGCTGGTAGGACAGAATGGAATTTTTAAAGAGGACCTTTCACCATATCTGGGCACAGGCAGTGTTATATACTGCCAGAAAGCTGACAGTGCGCTGAATTCAGCGCACTGTCGGCTTTCCCGATCCGTGCCCGGTGTAAAGCGCTATCGGTCCCGGTACCGTAGCGCTTTACAGTCAGAAGGGCGTTTCTGACCATTAGCCAGAGACGTCCTTCTGCCTCGCGGCGCCAATCGCGCTGTGCTGTGGAGCGGGGAGGAACTCCCCCCTCCCGCTCCTGATAATGCTAGTCTACGGACAAGCTGTGTGAGCAGAGGGAGGGGGCGTTCCTCCCGGCTCCACAGCACAGCGCGATTGGCGCCGCGAGGCAGAAGGACGTCTCTGGCTAATGGTCAGAAACGCCCTTCTGACCATAGAAGAGCTACGGTACCGGGCCGTAAGCTCTTCACACCGGGCACAGATCGGGAAAGCCGACAGTGCGCTGAATTCAGCGCACTGTCAGCTTTCTGGCAGTATATAAAACTGCATGTGCCCGGATATGGTGAAAGGTCCTCTTTAATGAACAAACAAATAGATAAATATTAACTCAATCTTCAATATAAGGAGGGAAGTACCAACCCCCTAATGTGAATTTATAAAGACAAATACATAACACTTAGGGAGGGAGCCTTCTACTGTTGTTGGGACTAAGGGAAAACAGATTAACATCATAATCTACACTTCCCTTCTTTCCACCAGCAGCACAATATGGGGGATCTAGCAAGAAGAACCGTAGAGAGGGACTCATTGAAGAATAGAACTTAAAACGGAACGACCAAAGGAAATGGCCTCCATACCCTAGTATTAAATCTATAATCATTTACAAAGGTATAGAGAGAACTTCAAGAAACTGCAGAACTGATTTGCTCCAAAGGAGCATAGTTTCTTTCCACTCCTGACATTAACAACTTGGAAACCCTCTGAAAGAGGAAGTGTGTGATAAATCATAGGCTCTCCTTCAGTCAATCCTTCTTTGTCTGGGGCGACAGTCCAGGCCCTAAAATATAGAGCAGGCCCTATTCCTGTTCTAATTTGCTGCCCTGCTCTGTGACACCTATTCATTTAATGAAAGGAAGTGAGAAGCGAGTTGCAGAAGTGAGGCCAGTGCAACCATGTGGGGCAGCACATGGGTCACATATGCGTGTAATCCGTGTGCCATGTGTGCCTTTATTTCATAGCCGCAGCCAGCCGGTAGCACACGGTCATGTGCAACCAGCCCAACACTCTCTTGTAACAAGACCCAGTGTCTAACCTGACCACACATGTAGGCATTTAAATGCCTCAACCCAGATGGAGGAGAACGGAGGATGGGAGTTGTAGTGGCGGATGATGTGCCACCTGCTAAGCCAAGTACACTCCCCCAAGCACTCCAGCCCCACTCCTGTTCTGGACAATGTTGAGGGGGGTCCCAGCAATTCTCCCTTCTCAGGATGAACCTGGGGCGATGATTAATCCTAGGGTCTCCTACAACCTCACCCAGTGGCCTGTGATTGGCCAGGACTGAACCAAGGCCATGAATTGAACAAAGAGGGGGGAAATAACAAGGGAAAGCTGCAAAGAAGGTACATATAACATAGCATAAAAAAGGATGGGACATACCAACACAACCCAGAGGCACAATAGACAAACACTTAAAGTAGCAGCTTTCTGGGATTCTGCATACACATCTGCCTATGGCATAGCTTTTTACAGAAAGTGCACAGAGAGACTATCCCACTGTGAATTAATTTATAAAGGTTAGGGCCCCTTCACACTACTGATACGCTGCCTGATTCTGAATGTTAAAACATGGTCAGAATCAGCGCGTATAAAGCAGATCCCATTCATTTCAATGGGGAGCCAGCATACGAGAGCTCCCCATTGAAATGAATGGGCTGCTTTTTACTCTACGAGTGCTCCCATTGAAGTGAATGGGAAGCGCTCACGTGTACGGCTCGCCGTGTGAAGGGGCCCGGCGCTCGGCTCAGTACGAGCCGTACACGCGAGCGCTTCCCATTCACTTCAATGGGAGCGCTCGTAGAGTAAAAAGCAGCCCATTCATTTCAATGGGGAGCTCTTGTATGCTGGCTCCCCATTGAAATGAATGGGATCTGCTTTATACGCGCTGATTCTGACCGTGTTTTAACATTCAGAATCAGGCAGCGTATCAGTAGTGTGAAGGGGCCCTTAGACCATAACGGGCTCATTTTTAAAAGAAGTTCTAACTTATGATCGTCCAGAAAAAGAGGAAAAATTGTTTCCACTGTCAGGGCCCCTTCACACTACTGATACGCTTCCTGATTCTGAACGTTAAAACACGTTCAGAATCAGCGCGTATAAAGCAGATCCCATTCATTTCAATGGGAGCCGGCATACGAGTGCTCCCCATTGAAATGAATGGGCTGCTTTTTACTCTACGAGCGCTCCCATTGAAGTGAATGGGAAGCACTCGCGTGTACGGCTCGGACTTAGCCAAGCGCCGGGCCCCTTCACACGGCGAACCGTACACGTGAGCGCTTCCCATTCACTTCAATGGGAGCACTCGTAGCGTAAAAAGCAGCCCATTCATTTCAATGGGGAGCGCTAGTATGCCGGCTCCCATTGAAATGAATGGGATCTGCTTTATACGCGCTGATTCTGACCGTGTTTTAACGTTCAGAATCAAGCAGCGTATCAGTAGTGTGAAGGGGCCCTCAGAATGTGGAAAAAGATGGGGGTAAGATATAGTGGGATGGTAAGTTGTATGGTAATTTTTACCGAACTAAGTGAGGGAGATTGTTTGCCACCTAATCGGGAAGTTTGTACACCTCCTTTCCTAGCCACTTCATATTTATCGTATATGAAGAAACCCGATATCTCTCCAAAGTCTCCTAGCAAACTTATGATATCTTGAAGTGTTAATTTGGGTACAGCTATGCAAAGAAGCAAATCATTACCATAGGCCAAAACTTTGGTCTTAAAGGTGCCTGTTTTGATACCAGAGAATTTTGGTCGCTTATCTAGGATTTGGAACAAAGGGTCTAAGCTAAAGCTATGTTAAAAAGTAGAGGTCATAATGGGCAGCCCTGATGAGCTACTAAACATATAGGGAGAGGTTGGGGACCGAGCCATTTAACCGAATTGTGGAAAAGGCATACTGATAAAGGGATTTCAGTGTGGTAATAAAATCCCCCATACAGTGTTTAAATTTTAGATTAGGAATTAAATGTGGCTAGGCTAGGATCGAAAGGCTTTATCAGTTTCTAAGCTTTTTCAATTTCTGTGAGCAAATCAAGGCTACGGCCTCAATCAGCGTCATAATGTTATGTGTGATCAATATTCCATGAACAAAACCAATTTTTGAAGAGATAAGTATTTTGGTGAGGAGCTATTAAAAACGTGAGCCCAAGAACTTAGTCAATAATTTAAAGTCTGAATTAAGGAGAGATATGGTTCTATAAGAAGTGTGTAACTCAGGATCTTTCTTGGGTTTTAAAACAAGTGAAATACAAGCTTCATTAAATCTGTAAGGAATATTGTTAGTGACAAGAAAGTCATTAAATCAGGTATGTAAATGAGGAAGCAGTTGTAGGGATAAATGTTTATAATATTCATTCAAAAAGCCACCTGGGCCTGGGGATTTATTAAGCTTCAAGTATTTAATTGCCTATAGGGCATCAAGGGCATCTCTTTGCAGCACCATTAACTTAGATCAGTGGTTCTCAAGCTTTCTAATGCCGTGACCCCGCAATACAGTTCCTCATGTTGCCATGACCCCAAACCAAAAAATAATTTTGGTGGCTACTTCATAACTGTAAGGGTTACTTCACACAGGGGGCGGTATAGCAGATATATAGTGGATTTAGGCACTGAGAGTGACGCAGGGAGCCGCGTCACTATCTGGTCAAAACATGCTTGCCACGACTGTCGCGGCTTCCCCCCCGGAGTCGGCTCAAATTAATGGGCCAACACTGGAGGTTGCTGCCGCCAGGCAGATGCCATGGTTCACTGAGCTGCGGAATCTGCCTGAAGAAAGGGCAGCCAGCTTTTTTTCCCCGTAGTGATTAATCACAAAATCTGCTGACCCCCCCCCCTGCTCACACACAGCCTGAACCCCCTTTCCCCCATCTTGCTCACACACAGCCTGAACCCCCCTATCATGCTCACACACAGCCTGAACCCCACTATCATGCTCACACACAGCCTGAACCCCCTTATCATGCTCACACACAGCCTGAACCCCCTATCATGCTCACACACAGCCTGAACCCCCCTATCATGCTCACACACAGCCTGAACCCCACTATCATGCTCACACACAGCCTGAACCCCCTTATCATGCTCACACACAGCCTGAACCCCCTATCATGCTCACACACAGCCTGAACCCTACTATCATGCTCACTCACTGCCTGAACCCCACTATCATGCTCACACACAGCCTGAACCCCCTTATCATGCTCACACACAGCCTGAACCCCCCTATCATGCTCACACACAGCCTGAACCCCACTATCATGCTCACATACAGCCTGAACCCCACTATCATGCTCACATACACAGCCTGAACCCCTCTATCATACTCACACACAGCCTGAACCCTTCTATCATGCTCACACACAGCCTGAACCCCTCTATCATGCTCACATACACAGCCTGAACCCCTCTATCATACTCACACACAGCCTGAACCCCTATATCATACTCACACACAGCCTGAACCCCTCTATCATGCTCACACACAGCCTGAAACACCCCCATCTTGCTCACACACAGCCTGAACCCCTTTATCATGCTCACATACACAGTCTGAACCCCTTTATCATGCTCATTGTTCACACACAGCCTAAAACACATCTTGCTCACACACTGCCTGCGCACCCTTTCCCCACCCTCTTGCTTACACTTGCTGTCTCTTCCCTCCATCTTACCTTCCAGTCTCCATTCACTGCAGCTTGCTCTTCCTGTGTAACTCGGCACTGTACTGAATAGCTCCGCCCACACCAGAGTCCTATCACATGGTCATGACATCATCACAGGTCCTTCAGCCCACTAGGATCTACCCTGCTGCAGACAGTAGCGCGGCTTCTCAGCGGCTAAAGCCATCGGAAATATGTATTTTCCGATGGCTTTAGGCAACCCCTGTGTTTTGGTCGTTCGACCCCCGCCGGGGTCGCGACCCACAGGTTGAGAACCGCTGACTTAGATGGATCAGGCTTTCATAAAAATGTCAAATTCTTATTTAAACAGGTTTTACCATCTTCCTCTCTCAGCTGTTTGCCTGTTGTCTCTGGTTCTCACTTCCCGCATTCTTCAGCAATCTGGTGGGTGGACTTTGATTGGTAGGGGGCAGTCACTCTACTGTTAGTTGTGTCTGTTGGTAGCATCAGTTACAAAATTTTAACAACGGACACTATCAGAACCGTCATAAATCCGCTAAAAATCCCATTGATTTCAATGGGATTTTATCTGTCTGTTTACACCAAATCTGTCACATGTCAGGTGCAGGACTTTTGTGTCTGTTCACAAGAACAGACTTATGACTGACAGCAAGCATCCGTTATTTTTTAACATTAATGTCTATGGCTACGGGCACCTGTTATACTGTCCGTTATTACTGTCTGTACAGTATAAAAAAAAAAAAAGAACACTATTGGACACTAACTGATGCTAATGTGTCAGTTTTTTAGTGTCCGTTAATACCTGTAATCATAAGTGTCCTTTTTTGTTTTTTTAATGGACACTATCAAAACAGATATCCAGTGGTAGTGTGAATGCCCCCTTAGGTGGACAAGACACTATGAAGTATCACAATAGACTTTACAATGAGAGATTATTTATTATGATTACTAGAAATCTATGATAATACAGACCAAGTAGTATGTAAATGAATATTACATTACACGGGTTTACAGAGAGAAAAATGTATACATGCTCCCAGGGCTGACAACAGACTTGCAGTAAACTCAATTTTACCTTAGTGTTTACATAGAAAAATAACAGATATTGCTTGTGCCTTTATTAGCAAACTGCAATTAGCTGAACTGATTGTTCTAACTACAGAGCAATAATCAGTGAGTCACATCATCAGTTCTGGTTCAGAAAACAGGCTGGGTGCCTTAACAATGATGTGAAAACAATGAAAGGAATATTTTTACACAGCAGGCAAATGAATAAGCATTGCTAAAGCAATGTATTTAGGAAAACCCTTCAATTAAAATAAGCTAGGCTTCTTGAGATGGGAATATCCTCTTTAAGTCATCAGGAGTGGCCTTTTATAAATCAACATAGAATTTATGAAATTCCTGTAAGACTGAGTTTTGGTCAGGTAAAATGATACCTGGACTTGATTTAATCTTTTGTATTTTAGTAGCTTTCAGAAATGGCTTAGCTAGCATGGCTATTAACTTCCCAGGTTCATTTCCTTAATGAAAATATTTGTATCTAAAGTACCGTATATACTTGAGTATAATCTGAGTTTTTCAGCACAGTTTTTGGCTTATACTCACGTCAATACGGTAATTGAAAATGTCACATGACTGGTCCACAGTGAAAGACAGCTGTGGGAGGCCGCTGGAGCAGCGATAGGTGAGTGGTGAGGCAGCGCTGCCTCCGGGACCGCCCCAAAATGTTTCCAGGGCATCTTCTGTTCCAGCGGCCTCCCACAGATGTCTTTTACTGTGGACCAGTGAAATTACCACTCAAGTCAATACGGTAATTGACTCGACTGTATTGACTCGGCTGCAGTGGGCCTCCACTCCAGTCCTGGCCCCCTCCCCCGGCTACAACACACGCCGGGTGACGTGGCCACGTTAGCTCAGGCCCACACCCGATGTGTCGATGACGTGTGTCGATGACGTCTTACTGCGTCTCAGCACAGGCGTCGTCATCACGCCCCCTACGCTGAGATGCAGGAGCAGCCACGGGAGAAGACAAGCAGCCGCGGGAGAAGATGAGCAGTGGTGGCAGAAGACGAGCAGCGGCGGGAGCAGCAGCGCAAGGTCGGTAAGTGTGAGAACTTAATGTTTGTTTCTCTCTGGGCCTGCTCACTGCCGACCCCCATGTCACCTTATACTATAGGCCGCGGAGGCCGGCAGTGAGTAGGCCCAAGCCCCAGCCGCGATCCCACTGCCGCTATTATTATACTCGGGGGTCTTTTCAGACCCCCGAGTATAATAATCGGAGCCCCAGGGGAGGTGAGAGAAAATAATAAACAGATTTACTCGCCTCTCCGGGATCCAATGTTAATCCTAGCCGGTTTCAGGCCTATTTGGTAAAATCCCAGATGTCACGTGGTCTGGGATATTACCATATAAGCCCAAAGCCTGTGGTAGTAGTACAGTAATAGCTTGTTACTGCTAGCACAGGCTTTGGGCCTGTACGGCAACAGGCTGCCACTGTTACCATAAGGCTTTGGGCCTGTATGATAATGCCCCAGACTTCTTGAAAATTGTATAGGGTTTACAGTTTTGGGAGGATGATTGAAATGGTTTACCCTGGTGGTCTAGGATTGGATCATGAACACAATCCAGATCAAAAGTATCAGTGAGAGGCATTAAGAATTAAGAACCTGGCCACTAGGTCAGCAAAAGAGTCATGAAATACGTAGTCTGATGATGAATGGAATAGAATAGTTACTTTTTTATTTTCTGTGTAAACAATGCATCACGTTATATGGTTGAGAAATTTCTTTCTCTTGACTGGATGGTTAAGTCCATCGACATTCCATGAACACCATTTGAGAAGGGCAGTAGAGGTAACTTGAGAATGTGTTGTTTCTCCCATTTAACCTATACCACGTATGCAATGACTAATAGAGACCATGAAGTGTCCAAACCTGTCCCAGTGAGCAGGTGTAGGTGAAACATGTCTAAAAATGTGTTTCATGTATAAAATCCACATGGCCAAAAACTCCATAAAAAAAAGTACAACAATTTGTGATAACATTGCATTGCATGTTTACCACATTGAAAACCACAGTATGTACTAATGAACCCAGCTTAAAGGGGTCTCTGGAGAGGGCTAGTTTGCCCTCTATTTACAATTTGTTTGGTATTTTCCATGTCCCTGTTTTGCTGGCTGCACTGCCACTTGACATCCAGGTATGGAGGAGGAAATTGTTTTTCCTGCCGAGTCCAGCATTTACCCAATTTCCTTAGCTGTATCCACCTATTACCACTCTACCACCTTCTTTAGTCCAACCACTTCATTTATATTGGCCCACATCATCTAATTGATTCCAGCCCAAAGTGTCTTCTACTCTGCCCCATTTCTACTTCTGCCCTGTCCACTGCAATTCTGGTCATGCCCCACAGTGTCTGATGCTCCGGCCCATTTCACCTCCTTCGTTCTGTCCTCTTTCTCATTTGTTCCACCTCAACATTTTGTATCCATCTGAAGATAAGTCCTGACACTTCTTTTTCCTCTAGCTGAAAAAAATCAAAGGAAAAATCTGCTTCTGACCCTCACTGAAAAAAACTCAAGGAAGTGGCTGCATTTGCCAATGTGAACCATCAGCTCATAATTTATTGCAGCAGTGCTTATAAATATTCCCAGCCCATTACATGGACCAATCACAAAGAGCTGCTACTGAAATCAATATTGGCCACTGTCTCTTCTGTTATTGGCCCATTTGAATGTAGCGCTATAGCACATCATAGTTTCACAGCACAGGGATAAATCATAAAGGAACCATCACCATTATTACCACCAGGGCCATTTTGACAAATTGGTGGGCCATTGCAAAGATTTCATGAGTGCCCCCTCCCCTTCATCACCACCTGCTATTATACCCATCTGAAACCTGATAAAAACTGGGATTTTATATGGTGACATTCAGTGGGTGACAATGTGTTATATGACTGATGGAACTTTTCCGCCTGTCAGAAATGTTTTATACATTCATCTCTAGTAATAATCGTTATTGCTATTATTTTAGAATGTAATGGATATCACTATCGCTAGAGAGGCAGTTGGTGTATTTTACTCTATAAAGATCAGGTATGGACAGGACAGGAACAGTGAGAAAATGTAAACTTTATTGATGACTTTGTGTATGTGTTGTGTAACTGGTGTGATTTTGTATTTTGGTGCTGCAACCTCGACGATGGTAAATGTCTGGGTCACAGCACCAAAAATCTTCTTGGTTATGTTCAGAGGGGTATTACATAAGAATACCCTTGTGATTAGGCTCAGAGGGATATTACATTATATAATATATATATATATATATATATATATATATATATATATAACAATTAGAACGCAAACGTAAAGTATGATCTCTGATTAATAGCAGAGGGGGTATGTGAAATACTCTATACTAGCGTGAATTCTTACTCATGTGTTCCCTATAAGGTAATATTATTGGAGGACTCAGCTTCTTAGAAAAACATGTAAATTTATTAAAGGCTTCATGAAAAAATAGATACAGGGAAAGCTTACAGAATGACAGAAATATCAGTCAATGTCTTATTAGCTTACATCATAGGAGAAGCTCATAGTTAGGTTTCTTTAAGTTTTATCTCTTGCAGTACCATCTTGGCTCATGGTTGTTCATCTGTGTGTTGGCCTCTGTGGGATGGTCCCGACATCTCTCAATCTCAAGGTGTCAGAGAAAGACAAACAGACCCAGCCATGTGTGTCTGTCAATCATTTATATTCATGAGAGGGTGTGTTCCCCAGCATCCTCAAACACCATGCCATGAATATAGAATCTCATCTTTAAAATAAATCCAAGATAATCTTCAAGCCCTAACCAATCCTGAGAAATTGGCATTAGTAGCAAGGACATATTACATATGTCCTTTGAAACTAATGTGCCACTCAGGAAAGGGTCAAAGTCCCCCTGAAGTGTCCCCACAGTTTAGTGTCCCTCTCTTACCACATAAATATAATAATAATAATAATAATAAAAACACTGACACTCACCTCTCCTCACGTCCATGCTGCCTCGGTCCTGAGTCTTCAGGGAGCTATAGGCCTTATGTAAATGATTTCATGACATCATGCCTACAGCTCCAGGGGAGGAGAGGATTAATGATGAAGCAGGGACCACATAGCTCCCTGTTTGATCATTCTATGTAACTGTAGCAGCCCGGAAGGAGAGCATATGCAGGCTGTACCAACGGGCCCCGCTACCATAGTGCAAGTGCATTATTAGACCTATGGTTAAAGCGGCCTTGATTACTGCCAGTGGTCCTGCTATTACAGAACAGCCGCTGCCCTATTGAATTCATTAATGGCTCTTCTGTGATTCGTTCATCCCAATTTAGTGTTTTAGTACTTGTTCAAATGGGCCTATCACAGAAGAGACAGTAGCCATTATTTACTTCTATAGCGGCAGCGGCCCTTCTGTGATTGGTCCATATGAATTCAGAGCCAAATCTCTTGCTTTGATGCTAAACTCAAATGGCCAACCTGCTAATTCATAGCAGGGGTTCAGCTGGCAGCAGCTATGTGCTGTGACATCATTGTGTCACAGCACAGGGATAGTTCATAGCTTGACCAGCATCATTACCACTGCCGCTATTGAACTCTATAGAGGCAGAAGCTCTTCTGCAATTAGTCCATCTGAATTTAGCACCACAGCAACTGCTTTGGCGCTAAATTCAATAGGGCCAATCAGAGAAGAAGCAATTGGCCAGTAATGATTTCAACAGTGGCAGCGGCTCTTCTGTGATGGGTCTATTTGAATTTAGTGCCAAACTTCCTGAGGAAGACATCATCATAGATAACGTGACTGCAAGGGCATGATTACACTGTAGTTGCTAGCCCCTTGCAGTGATGTGTCTGATGATGATCCAACTCCAAGTCATGTGATATAGGGGTTGCGTCGTTACCAAGATTAAAAAAGACACCACATCGAACATTATCTGACTAAGGCACAAATTAATAGAAATAATACAGTAAAAAAATTCAAAATTACTTATACAAATACATAGTCAACACACATTAATTTAAAAAAAAAAAATCAATGTCCTTGGACAAACCCTCTAAAGGAACACTCAAGGTAAAGCTGATTCAATATGTTATACATGGTGCACCAAAGAGAGACATGCTCTACCTCCTCAAGCCCAGAAGGAATCAGCTTTGCCTTAAGTGTTGCTATAAGAGTTTAGATAAAAATATAGGGTGTTACCTTTTATCTTAGTTGAGTCTGTTTATTTCAATGTATGTCTTGGTCCGTACAGAGTTCTTGATTTGAATAGTTGTTACTATTGCACCATCCAAGTCTTTGGCTCATTGTCTTGTATGTGCGGTACATGTATTTTTATCCTGATACATCATTTCTCCAGAGCCTGTTCGTCAATTGTGTCCTTTTCACCTTTTGATTAATTTAGCTGCAAGTACCTACAGGTGTTAGGTCACCTTTGTACATTACTTCCCACAACACATCTGTTCTGAGGAGATGCACAAGACACAAAATGCCTAAGCAATTGACATTGACAGTAATTACAGGTCAGATTTTTTTTCCATATGAACAAGCTTTGATTTGTCTGCTGCTTCTTTGTTCACATTTACTTTGTTCTTCAATGTTAAAAGATAAAGATATATAACTTATCTGCAGGCATGAGAACCATTGGATGTGTTAGAGACTTTTACCGAATGCTTCATATGGTTCTTTCCATTGTTTTCTCATTTACAATCCAATTGGATGGTGATAATTTAATATCATTTACAGATATAATGGGTTTTGTGGATGAAATGAATACTTGGGCATCTACTTCACCTTTCCCTGGCATGTCCCCCTTTATGTTATTCTTATGGAATGCTGTACTGCCTGCTCACCATTCTGTCTCCAGATGGGCAATTTCTTTTGTAACCCTATGTTAAGATAAAATAAAGTAAGGTCAAACATATTTAGTCAATAAAATTCTGCATGTATGTAATTATATTTTCTCCACCCCCATATCAAATACTCGAAATTCCAAAAGTCAGCCGAGAATCTCTTCCACGGATTCAAGGTCTGCTGATAGTTACTTCTGTCAGAGAAGATTTGCACATCTCTTATTCATAATTACAATAAGAAAGCATCAAAATACTCCAATAAGGATGACAACAGATTGGTACAACTACTGTATTTACTGCAGGAAAAAAAAAGAGTTAAATTCAATGTTGGACAGTTTTTCAATTTATTCCTATGAGACTCACACTAAGAATCTCATAGGAATAAGTACAGAAACTGACTTGGTCTACTAACTGTGTCATTTGGAGAGTCATATTGCTGGTCATTTGACTTATCTGAGGACAAGAATGAAGTGCATAAATCATAAATACAGCCACTAGATAACTAGATTACTTTCAACACAATTAACATCATATAACCTTCTAAAAGATCAGACTCCTACTTTATTTTAGCTTAAACTTGGATAAGGACTACTATTTCTCATCATATTCAATTCAATACAATAATACAACAGCATAACAATATCCCTGAAAGACTGCAATTCATGAGTAGCAATATGTAGAACCTATAGCCATAGCCCCCAGCGCTGTAATCTATAGTGTAGACCCAGAGCTAGTGCCCGTGATCAGAGTTCACTTAATGGCGGCCCCCCAAAGTAATAAAAGGCCCTCCAGTACCTTTAATTTTGCCGTTTTAGTGTTGTTTTGATGGCAGACAGGAGCCAAACATGTGTTAGGTTCTTTGTTCTCCCCTCCCCTTATTGTCTTATTTTTAGACTCTCAGCAATGTGTATCTGGGCTTTTTGTAGCACTAGAGTTACAGGGCACATAGTTCTACGCCTGTCCAGAGTAGCTGGAGACAGGTCTGCACAGAGCTGTACCGATGGATCCATATCTGGTAAAGGTTGTAGGTTTTCAGTCTGGTCGGCCCTGAGTTGCATTGCCAGAAGAGATGAGGAGTTGTCAGAATCCTGATGTATTTTGCTAATCTACCACCAGTGGCCGCTGCTTCTCTCACTCTGAACTATTCAGTTGCACTTCCACTCCTGACCACTGGAGGCTGCTGTGTTTATCCTAGGAATTGCCTTTAAAAAGATGACTGATCTGTGCCAGTGTGAAGCCATCTTGTTTCCTGTTTGAGCCTATTTTTACCCATGAGGCAGTTCAGCCTTTGCTCGAGTATTGTGACTTTTTTCAGTCTCCTGCTCCTCAGAACTATCTTTCGCAGATTGTTCTACTCTTCACTAAATTATCATCTAGCAATCCACACTTCAAGCTGCACCCCGAACTACAACTTTACTATTCCTAACTGCGCCTGGTTTATTCCATCTGGCCAGCGCGTTTTTTCCTGCAGTGCTTTTCTGTTGCAGCCTGTTGCATGGGGCCTTAGTCCAAGGTGGTTTTTGGCCATGTTCTTAAGGAGGTTATCCATTTGAGAACGAGGCCATTTTCCCTGGTTCAGAACACATTTTCAGGTTGTTTCATACATGCAGTTTTTAAGAGTAAACCATTTTTCCCTTTTGGTTATTTAAACATTTTTGCATCTTTTTTAGTGATACATGGTGCTTTATTTGTATGCTGTTGTTATTTTTCCATGTTGTTTTCTTTATTTTAATATGATAGAAAATGTAAGAAGGGGAAATGGCATTTTAACTTTTAACAACGATTGGGAAGGCAGGGACAATAGTAAACTATTAGCAAAGATAATAATTAGAAATGAGCAAATTGAAGCTGACGAAGTGGAATTTGATCTGAATTTCAGAAAATTTGCATCGAATCCGGATTTCCGCACACTTCGTGGTAACTAATTGCACAGCCTCCGATCAGGGTTTTTAACTCCTTGGATGCCGTGGTCAAACATAACCATGGCATCCAAGGGGTTCTGTCATACTACATGTCCTCCTCGGCACCCCTCCCGGGGAGATAGGGGGAAGCCGTTGTGGTTAAAAATGAAAAAAATGCTGATATTCACCTATCCTGGGCTCAACATCCACTCTGGAGCTCTTCTAACTGGTGTCTGAGGTCCTGCTCCCCAGACATCACTGCTGGGGCCTGTGATTGGGCTCCAGTGGTCACATCGAGCACTGGAAGAGCTCCAGAGTGGATGCTGAGCCCAGAACAGGTGAGTATTAGAGATGAGCGAGTACTATTCGAAACGGCAGTTTCGAATAGCACGCATCCATAGGAATGAATGGATGCAGCCGGCTCCATTCATTGCTATGGATACAGTACAGCGCATGTCGGGTGTTTAACTATGGCGGCCAGCGCTAATGCCTCCGATCGGAGGCATTAACCCCTCCGACACCTCGGTCAAAGGCGCCGGAGGCACCATTTTCCCGGGGGCATATGGGCGCCGCCATTTTGCCAGTGATCGGCAGCACCGGGAGCATGCTCCGGGGCTGACGTCACGTTTCCATGACAGCCAGGAGCCTTGTAAAGGCTCCCTGGCTTGTCTGCAGTGATTTCCTTTGATGATTTTTTGCAATGATGATTTTTTGCAATGCATTAGCATTGTAATGCATTGCATTAGTGATCAGACCCCCTGGGGTTCAAGACCCCTAGGGGGTCTAATAAATGCAAAAAATTAAATAAATTTAAAAAAGTTAAAAAAATATATAATTTTTTTTAAAAAGTATTAAAAATTCAAATGACCCCTCTTTCCCTAGAACACATATAAAAGTAGTTAAATACTGTGAAACACATACATGTTAGGTATCCCTGTGTCCGAAATCACCCGCTCTACAAATTTATAAAAATATTTTTCCTGTATGGTAAACGCTGTAGCGGGAAAAATAGTCAAAAATGCCAACCCGCCCTTTTTTTACTGTTTTGATTCTGATAAAAATTAGAATAAAAAGTGATCAAAGCAATAGCATTTCCCGAAAATGGTAGAACTAAAAAGTACACCAGGAACCGCAAAAAAAGATGCCCTATGCATCCCAGTACACTGACGTATAAAAAAGTTACGGCTGTCGGAATATAGGGACTTTTAGAAAAAAAAAATTTTTTAACACAGTTTTGGATTTTTTTAAGGGGTTAAAATGTAAATAAAACCATATAAATTTGATATCCCCGGAATCATACCGAAAAACACAGAATACAGGGGACATTTCATTTTGTCTGCACAGTGAACGCCGTAAAACCGAAGCTCGTAAGAAAGTCGCAGAAATGCAATTTTTCTTCAAATCCACCCCATTCTGAATTTTTTTTCCTGCTTCCCAGTACATTATATACAATAACTAATGGTGGCATCATGAAGAAAATTTGTCCCGCAAAGATTAAGACCTCATATGGCTCTGGGAGCGGAGAAATAAAAAAGTTATGGGGTTTAGAAGGAGGGGAGTCAAAAATGAAAAACGAATATCAAAAAAATGCCATCAGCAGGAAGGGGTTAAAAATTTTTTTTTTGGCCCTATAAGGGATTGAAGCAGCGCTCTTCTGATCTTCAATAGGTATACTTTGCAATACACCTGTATTCCGATCTTCAATAGATATACTTTGTAATTCACCTGTATTGCAGTGTATAGGAGGTTGTCAGCCTATGCAGACGCATAGGATGACAGTCTCCATTCAAGGCAGAATCAACCAGGTATGCGGAGGTACAGCAATGGGGCAGTCCCAGGGTCAATGCTCAGACCTAGGACTGCCGAATAGGAGCAGCAGCACCCCACGAAAATGTCGTGGGGAGACCGATCGAGACCCAAATGTATAATAAAAACCCTGAGATCCCGCAGTCATGTTTGACTGCAGCATCTCAGGAGTTAACACCCACAATCGGAGCTCAGCTCCAACCAGTGTTGTTAGAGGTGTAACAAAGGAGGAGTCCAGCACTGCACCAGGATCCTTAAAACTTAACTTTTATTTTCTTCCAGCATTAAAGTCCATATATCATGGGATGTTATTGGCAGATAAATTCTTTCATATTGAGAAAAACGCCCAGCTGACACGTTTCGGGGATATGTTGATCCCCTTAGTTGTAGCCTCGACTAAGGTATTGACAGGTTTTGACTACTTTTAAAAGGCTTGCCCCTTCATATTCAAGTGGCCACATTCTCATTTTGGACACAATGTTCCCCAGATACTGAATGCTTTCACAAAGGAGATGGTATTTCCACAATTTTGGTTTTAACCTGTGCTCCTCCAACCAAGGCAGCATCCAATCCAGCCTTTCCATGTGATTTTCAAACATGCAGAGAAGTTGGTGCCACCCATAGACATTGTAAAGGCAGTCTTTGCTTCATCTGACTCAGTGAAGGCCAATTTCCAGTATCCACTGACTAGTTCCAGTGTAGAAAAATATTGGGCCAGTTCCAGAACCACCACCAACTCCTCAATTTCTGTCAGGGTGTAAGTGTCTTGCATGGTGCAGGCATTCATGTAAAATAATAATCCGCACAACATCTTAGACATCCATCTTCTTTACCAATACCCAGCAAGAGTCCTAGGAAAAGCCATAGGGCTATTGCTGGGCTATATCACTTGACTCTTCTGCATCTACTTCAGTAGAGCTTTGACTTCTTGATACAGAGCTGGAGAGATCAGCCAGTAATGCTGATAAAATTGATATCATGTTTTAGGGATTGCAGCTCCCTTATCCATTCACACTACGTAACGCCAGCGTGTATCACACCGCCGGCGTTACAGCAGGGCTGCCGAACACTTCCCATTCATTTCTATGGGAGCTGGCATGCGAGCGCTCCCCATAGAAATGAATGGAAAAAAGCAGTCCATTTATTTCTATGGGGAGCGCTCGCATGCCGGCTCCCATAGAAATGAATGGGAAGCGTTCGGCAGCCCTGCTGTAGCGCCGGCGTGTACGGCTGTGATACACGCTGGCGTTACGTAGTGGCACCAGCATATTCTCCTAGGACCTGGATGAACTGCTTATACTCACGTAGGGGAATGTGGGCATGTTCTATGGAGACCTCCTCCAATACCTGCCCACTGACAGGCACTTTTTCTGCCTGTAACTGTGGGGGCAACCAGGATGGGGAATTGAAAGTGTGGGGGCAACATGTGAGGAATATGAAACTATGGGGACTACCGGGGAGACCATCAGACACACGCAACTACCTCACTCTCTCGCCTATTGAAACCTGCTATCCATCCCCCTGCTTCTCCTTACTGCTGGCAACATATCTTCTAATCCTGGACCACCTCAGCTTATCCCCACTGTCAGATTTTCTTCCTCTCATTTCCCAACTGTACAACATAAAACTTAACTCTTTAATCTATCTTCCTCGTTCCTGCCCACACCTTTTCCCCCCTCCGGTCCAATATAGAATACCTATTCCATATGTAATAAACTAAACTACACCTATAATCTTTTAATTACGCTTATATGTTCCCTTCTTGGGATCACAGAAACATAGATGACACCCTCAGACACTACCTCCTCTGCTGCGCTCACATATGCCAATCTCCAGTTCTCACACACAAGAAACCTAGTGAAGGTGATGACCTTCTCCTGTCTGACAACTGCTCCTTCAACCCAATCCTACATCCACCTGCTCTCACCCTGCCCTTCTTTGAAGTGCTCTCTGACCACAACTAACATTCTTATCCCTCTTCTCTGTAACAGACTGTCTCCATTAGGGAAATTAACACACCCACACAGGAATCTTAACCGCCTTGACATTAGCCCACTCTCTGACTCTTTTCTACCACTGTCTGGAATATCCTCGCTCCAGGTCGCAGATGCCGCCACTGCTTTAAAGCTCGACTTATTAACAGGCAACCCTGGCACACAGTCCTGTCTAAAAAAACATTGCAGGTTGCAGAACTATTCTGGAAGAAAAGCCACTCCATATAAGACTTTATCAGTTATAAAGAGGCAGTTCTGAAATTCAGGAATTCACTCACCTCGGCAAAACAGGTGTATTCCATCACTCTCAAATCTTCCCTATACCACAACCCCAAACAGTTATTACACATCCAAGAACCACTCTACCCAACTGTTCAGTGCTCATCATCCTTAACCTGCTTCTCCACCATCACTAATGAAAAGCTCTCTACCTTAATTTCAAAATCCCATCTCACCAACTGTGCGCTCAACCTGATCCAATCACACCTCATCCCCAACCTCACAGAGGTGTTAATTATTGCTCTAACCCACCACTTTAACCTATCTTTGACAAGAGGTACCTTTCTTTCTGCTTTTTAACATACTGCTGTCAAACCCATCCTTAAGAAACCATGGAGCCATCTTCTCCAGTCAACCATCACCCTGTCTCACTGTTCCCTTATGCCTCAAAGCTTCTTAAACAATATGTTCAATTTTAACTATCACCCTATGTCTTGTCCAATTTACTCTTCAACAGTCAACAGTCAGGCTTTGGACCTCATCATTCCTCAGATGACCTACTAACTGCCAATGTCAAACAGCACTAATCTGTTATTTCTTCCTCCTTGACTTTTCTCTTGCCTTCAACACAGTCAACCATTCCCTCTTGTTACAAACTCTCTCATTCCTTGGCGTCACCGACTTGGCTCTCTCCTGGATCTCATACTTCACCAACCGCACATTCAGCATTTCACACACCACCTCTTCACCATGTGCTGTCTTTCTGTGTATCCCTCAATGCAGTGTCCTGGGACACCTCCTGTTCTCTATCTACACCCTTGGTCAACTAATAGAACCCCACAGTTTTCAATATCATTGAAAATGATATTGCCAACAAGACTCAAATACATCTCTCTGGACCAGACATTAAAGCTCTGTTGTCCAGAGTGTCTATCTGCCATAGCCTTCTTCCTCTTCTCTCTTTTTTTCAAACTCAACATTGAGAAAGCACAGTTCAGAATGACCCCCCTACCTGACCCATCAATCAAATTAATGGTACCACACTTACCCTATTTCCACAGGTCTGTTGTATTGGTATAACCCTTAAAACTGACTCGTCCTTCAAACAATACATCCAAGCCCTAAATGTCTCCTGCAAAATTCAACTCAAGAACATTCACCGAACCCGCTCCTTACTGACCCCTGAAATTACAAAAATGCTAGTCCAGGCCCTCATAATCTCCTACTTAACCTACTCTAACATCCTTCTCCACGGCCTCCCAGCAAATGCTCTTGACCCCTCTAGTGCTCCCTAAACTTTGTCACTCGCTTTATCCACCACTTCCCCCATTTTTGATCAGCTCCTCTCTGTCAATCCTCCCACTGGCTACTCATTGCCCAGTGAATAGAGTTTAAAATGTTAACACTGACATACAAAGTCATCCACAACCTATCTCCTCTATATATCTCTGACTTAATCTCCTCTTACCTATCCAAACGTAATCTCCGATCCTCTCAAGACCTCCTACTCTACTCTGCTCTTTCCACTCTTCACACAGCCATCTCCATGACTTTTCCTCTACATCCCCTATACTCTGGAATTCATTATCTTGACACATATGACTGTCCCCCACAATCACAAGGTTCAAGAAGACCTTAAAGACTCACATCTTCAGGAAAGTCAACCTTCAATAACAGCACACTACCATCTGAACAGCTTCTACGCTTACCTACTTTCTCTATCCCCTTCCACTCAGGTACTCCCTTGTGGGCAGGGCTCTCTATCCCACTGTTCCAGTTGGTCACCGTGTATACAAATGGAGGGAAGGATTAAGGTAAATATCAGTGCAACCCTCCCTTGCTGCCTGCATTAATTATATGATCTGGGACAATTCCGTTATTTGTTTACTGGCACAACTTCAAGTACAGAAAAGGTTTGACAAATAAAAATAATAAGGAAATAAGTACAAGAACACATAATCCACAACACTTGCTGAAGTCTCGACACATAAGCAAATCTTGTTTAATTCTCTGTACTTGACTGTGCGTCAGATATCTTGTGTACCAACTGCCATACTTGATATAGTTTCAGTTAACTCTTCCTCCAGAGACTTTGCATGCTGTCTTCTCCACCATTGCCAGCAGATATGGCAGTTCCTAGTAGGGTTGCAACTGGCTACACAAGATCAAAAAATATACTGCACCATCACTCTGACATTAAGAATATTAGCCTACATTCACATCTGTCTTTTCATAGACTCTTTCAAAATGTATGGATGAAACAATACATCATGCTATAATATTTTGCACCATTATGATATTATTGACACTATTATAGAAATCCAACAAACCACATTATATATTTATGTGTGTGTATATATATATATATATATATATATATATATATATATATATATATATATTTATTTTTTCTAATATAGATTGTGAGCCCCATATAGGGATCACAATGTAATTTTTTTTTCTTATCAGTAGGTCTTTGTAGAATGGGAGGAAATCCATGCTAACATGGGGAGAACATACAAGCTCCTTGCAGATGTTGTTCCTGGCAGGATTCGAACCTAGCACTCCAGCACCACAAGGCTGCAGTATTAACCACTAAGCCACCGTGTTGCCCCACAAACCACATCATATCTGATAGAGTCAGTTAAAGGGTTTTTTCAGAATAAACTAAGAATTGACCCCTAAACTAAACACCCTCACCACTAACTTCTAATTAACTTCTATTACTAAAAAATCTATAAGTAACAATATTCCTGGGGCCGTCATGTGACCGCCCTAGGGACACTTTCTGACAATCCGGTGATGTTGTGTTTCACCGCTTCCAAAACGGAACGTCACCATTACTCCCCCATCCCCATCAATACTTACCAGCCTTCCTGTGTTCGGGAGCGGCTCCTCACCTCTTACACTCTGCTAGTAGTAGCTTAGCTAGGGAGACAGTGAGGGGGACTGTAATGGAGTGAGAGAGGAGGGGGCTGTCTGAGAAGGAACTGGTGTAGAAGCTACACAGGAAGCTGCACGACAGGAACCTAACACCATGTAAACAAATGTAGAGGATTCCAGGAGCTTTCACAGACACCCAGAAATCACTCAAAACACTGCTAAAGGTATATAGGTGTAATTATTAACCCATTACTAGGCTTAACAGACCCCTTAAAGCATTGTTATGACTGATCTACCATAGCTCTGCTGTTCTTTTTTTATATTCTTATTATGGAACAGAAAAATGGAAAAAATATACAAATATATATAAGCCTAGTCTTAGTTTTTGAGTATTTGTGCATATAGTGAAAATGGTATTTAGCTATTTCTGTTGCAACTATCTGAAGAAACATTGCAGCATTGCAGAGTAGGCCAGATGTAGTCCTAATGATACCTAAAGGATGGTCCTAACATTCCAAAGCTTCAGATAGGACTTGGAAAATGGCCATAAAGCCTTCACCCCACAAACTAGATTTTGTCTGTGCCAAATATGTTTCTTATCAAATTTGATAGGCTAGCAGAGTAAACAAATTCAAGCAGAAATGTTGCCACGACACAGTTGTCTAAATGTCATATGTATATTCCTGGCCTAATCGTAGATTTATGCGGTTAACAAGATGCAGGCAGTGAAGATGCTCTTGATGTCTGTGATTACTATGATAAATTGAGCTGCTTTATTTCCTTTTATAATGACAACAGGTAATATAACATGTTGTTTTTCTGTCTTTTGATCTTCCTTTTTGTCATTTGGCACATGTTTGCAATTAGTGTGGTTTTAAACTTGCCTTTTTATGTTTCTTTTATTGTTTTCCTTCAATGCCAAGTGTGTTTCTTACGTTTAGTATAACATATCTGTTGTAGTAGTTACAATCTGTAGAAATGGTTACATTATAAAATTGTGCCAATGTGTTAATGCTATTATATTGACTTGCAAATTTGCATTGTAAATAAACACAATCTGTACTTTAGAATTAAATGACATGTCAAAATATAACTTGTAAATCCCGTAGTGGTATGTTTAAGACTAGTGGCACATAGATGTTGGAAAAAATACAAAAGAAGTCAGTCAAGTTTGTAACAAACAAAAAAGAGAACAATACTGCTACAACATGCCAAGATAATACAAGTTAAACAAATGTATCCTCACGTTAAGGGGATTATCTGTCTTTTAGACTAAGGCCCCACATAACAGGTGGGTTTGAGTTAGTTGGAAGGACTAGTAGTGGGCGGGATAGCTAAGGAGACAGGGAAGGGGTGTGAGAGAGGGAGGGGAGGTAGTGTGAGTCAGCCTAAGTTACCATGATGCATTGCATTAGCTATGACAGCAGGAAGCTACACCTAATAAACAAATGCAGAATATGCCAGGAGATTCACAGAAATCACTCAAAACATTGCTAAAGGTATTTGGGTGCACGTATTAATCCTTTAATAGCACTTACAGACCTTTTTTTAAAAAAAGATTTTTGCCCGGAAAACCCCTTTAAGCTATCTGGATGGAATAAGTAGTTTAGCTTCTGTGATAAGGTATGCGGCCAAGCTGTTTCTGTGGGGGCAAAATGATAGGGTGTTCAGCCAAAAAAGAACTATAGATGTCCTTGAGACCGGTTAGTTAGATATGAGATCAAATTTCTGCCAGTATGGCTTAATCTTATTACATTATTAATATATATATATATATATATATATATATATATATATATATATATATATATATATATATATATACTCCCTTGGTTACAAAAGACAGTGAGGGAAAGCATTTTCTTGCAAAGCAAAAACTGACACATTCATTAAAATGGCACCAATTTCCCTGTACGCCAGATTTCTTGTAAAAATTTCTCTTTAGTCTTTTTCCATTGCTAATGCCACTTTCTAAGCCAGTGAGCATGGCAGGGGTGGGACCTGGACAGGAGGTAATGGGGAGGGAACTTAATGGCCCAACAGATTTAGGGCTCGTTCACACAGAGTTACGTACCGCGAGATTTGGCACGTGTACGCCGCGTGACCCTTTGCGTGCCGTACACGCTCCCATTGAGTTCAATGGGAGCGGGGATCGTATGCGCCGCTCTAGTTTGCGGCTGTGAATAAATGCACGGCCGCAAACTAGTGCGGCGCATACGATCCCCGCTCCCATTGAAATGAATGGGAGCGTGTACGGCACGCAAAGGGTCACGCGGCGTACATGTGCCAAATCTCGCGGGACGTAACTCCGTGTGAACGAGCCCTTAGGATTACATGTGCCAGGACGTTGTAACCAAAGAAACAAGAGTATCAAAATAAGTCCTTCTTGGTAAAATGAAAACTCAGTCTAACATCACTTTTTTGGAGGACGCTCTCTTCTAGATAGATCAGTGCCTGGTTTTCATGTCTGGTGGTATGATCTGGGGTTAAAGCCAAGCCTTTCCTTCAAAAGGATGAGTGATCCATCTGCTCTGGGGATATTGCCATCTTAGGGTAAGTTCACACGAAGTAACGTTGAGCGTGATCTGGCACGTATACATGTGCCGGCAGATGACGCGCTCAAAATGCTCCCATTGATTTCAATGGGAGTTAGGAGCGTATACACCGCGTTATTTTGCGCCCGTGATTTTGCGGCCGCAAAATCATAGGCGCAAAATAACGCGGCGTATATGCTCCTAACTCCCAATTAAATCAATGGGATCTTTTACGGCGCGCAAACTCTGATACGCCGTATACGTGCCAGATCACGCTCAACGTTACATCGTGTGAACTTACCCTTAGTGTGAAGCAGGTGCTGGTTGGCTAAGTGAGAGGTCATAAATGTGGTCAAGAGTAGAGATGAACGAACAATGAAATGTTCAAAGTTCAATATTCGATTCAAATAGCCCCTCAAAACTCGACTGTTCGAATGAATATCGAACCCCATTATAGTCTATGGGGAAAAAAATACTTGTTTAGGGGGAAACCAATATTCGACTCAGGAGAGGGTCACCAAGTCCACTATGACACCTCAGGAAATGATGCCAACACCTCTGGAATGCAACTGGAACAGCAGGGGATGCATGCCTGGGGGTATCTAACACGCCAAAGTCCTTGTATTACCCCACTATCACAGCCTAACAACTACACACTTTCCACACTCTTTCACAACCTCTATGGAAAGTTCAAAAAATACCTGGAAACCTTCTTTCCTCCCCAATAGTATGGACAGAAACCCATATTTTAAGCTAAAGAAACATTAGCATGTGCTCATCACAATCCCTGATTTGATAGCTGCGTTAAGCAGGGTATCATACTAACCAGGCCCAAGCACCAGGAACAGGTGTTACAATAGCTAGCAGATAATGCTTACAGCTCCTTATCCACCAGCCAGTCAGCCACTACCTGAAGTCCTCTTCCTTGCCAAGAGTCTGGTCCACCTTCCTCCCAACATGCCCAATCTTCCCAAGACAGTCATCCCACATTTCCTCCCTCCCAGGAGATTACTTTCAGGTCCTTTAACTGTCCCTCACTCTGTCCAACCACTTCACCAATCCCAGGAGCTACCAGACCACTTTGTGTGTCCTGATGCACAAACCTCTGCCATTTCCCGGCAATTTTGTGGTTGTGGACCAGCAACCCATCCTCAGTGACACCAGTGCTGGCACTGCAGTCCAGATCAACAGCCAGGTCACCTCCGCCTCTGACACTTTGGGGAGTTCATCCTCATCCTCCCCTTTTCCTGCCACTGCTCCTTTTGCCTGCACCATCATGCGCTTCTTCCCAGCAACTCTCCATCTTCCAGGCCTTTCATCGCAGGCAGAAGTACAGCGCAACCCACCCACATGCCCAAGGCTTCAATGGCCTCATCTTAAAACTGCTGGCCCAGGAGATGTAGCTGTCCCGGCTTGTGAAGACTCAGGCCTTCTGTGACCTGCTGGCAGGTGCGGCACCTCGCTATGATGCCCCTAGCCATCACTACCTCTGTTGGTGTGCCGTCCCCGCCTAGCGCCACCACGTGTCCCCTAACATTAGTCGGGCCCTGAGTTCTGCGCTTTACTGTAAGTTCCACTTGACCACCAACGCATGGCCAAGTGCCTGCGGTCAGGGACACTGCTTCTCTGTAATAACAGGCCATGTGAATGTAGCTGAGGATGGGCCCGGGGTGCAAACTGGAGTGGCCTTTCTCCTCTCCCAGCCCAAAATTCATGGCAGGGGTTGACTGAAAGCCTACTCTGCTGCAACCTCGACCACACCTGCAACCTGTATGTGCTTCAGAACTGGGGTGTGGAGACGACAGCAGGTCGTGCTGAAGCTCCTCAGCTTGGCCGACAGAAAACACACTTCCCCTGAGGTTAGGGATGGCATCCTCGATGCGACGGCAATGTGGTTTTCGCCGGCGCACCTGGGACCAGGCATGTTTGTGTATGTGATAATGGCTGGAACCTGGTATCAGATCTGGAGCTTGCCAGACGCAAACACGGTCCACACATGGTCCACGTTTTCAACTAGTTGGTGCAATGGTTCTTTGAAACCTACACCATTGTGACTGATATACTGGTGAAAGTGCAGCCATTTTCCTAAGTGAAAAGTAGCCTCTGCTAGGCTGAAAACATTCAGAGCACACTCCTGTTATCTTCACACCATTGGCTGACAGAGGAAGTCGAGGGGGATGAAGTGGTATTTCATGACCCTGTCCCACCAGAGGCTTGAGGGTGAAGTTCAGTGTATCCCATTGCTTCAGCACAGATGGTGTGAAGGGGAGTGTAAAATGGAGAAAATGGAGAGTGACCCTTACAATTGGGGACAGCAAAGTCATACCAAGTAACACACTGGCACACATGACTTCACATCATGGAGAGCATACAATACTGGATTTTTGCAATCCTCGACCCCCAGTATAAGTAAAAAAATCTGGTCCTTTGTTTTGGTAGGGGAGAGGAAAAAAAATTGATTGGCACAAGCAACTGGTGCAGAATATGATGGAAATGTTTCAGTAAACCCTCATGGGCGGCAGAGAGGAGATTTCCCCCATGAGGCTAACAACTGCCATCTGGTCCACAACCACCAGGGGAACATTCTCCAAGGTCTGGTACACGTTAATGCCCCCCACCCCCCCTGCCCAAACTACTGCCACTGAGGGGCCTAGTGTCATCAGGAAAAGTATAGGCACATTTTGCGTGAGTACCTGACCAACCACAGCCCTGTCCTCTCCAATTCCTCTGCGCCTTACACGTATTGGGTGTAGAAGTTGGACCTCTTGCCCTTGGGGTGAACGTACATAGCCTGACAATTGCTGTGTATCCCACTTTGGTGTTTGGGGATACACACTGTGCAAAGCTGGGTTGGGCGTATATAGCCTGACAATTGCTGTGTATCCCAGTTAGATTTTGTGGGTACACACCATGGAAAGCTGGGTTGAGCATACATAGCTTGACAATTCCAGTGTATCCCACTTAGTTTTGGTGGGGTACACACTGTTGAAACCTGGATTATGCGTATATAGTGTGAGAGAGTGAAGGGTTTAGTCTGGGAAGACAGGTACATTCCAGCCAGGCACCTAAAGGGTGTATGGTAAAGATTCACACCAGGGAGGTCAGCTGACTAATCAGGCCCTAATAACAGTCAGAGTGAGAAGACTAGCAGTGTGGCACCACACAGACAGAGTTGAACTGTCCAGACTGGACCTCCAAAGCAGGTACTGTGCCACCCATTGTTGTTGCCAAGGTGGGAGACTGGTAGTCAGTCTCTTGTATAGTCAGGGAAAAGTTTCCTTACGTTTAAGTTAGTTCTCAGCCGAGAATAGAGCCTGAACTTGTGTTCAATCCAGTGTCTGTGTCTCTGTTTTCTGCACTGCTACAAGCATCTACTTGAGCGATTCCCCACAATAGGGTATATAGCCTGACAATTTCAGTGTATCCCACTTAATTTTGGTGGGGTACACACCGGTGAAACCTGGATTAAGTGTATATAAGGTATATAGGCTGAGAATTTCAGTGTATCCCAGGTCCCCTTTTGTACTGCATCTACCTCTGGCTCTGGTCTGTCCACTGTGGGTCCCCGGAATAGTGCTCCTGCCGTGCGGTGCCCCAGCGAAGTTCCCGGCCTCCTCTCCAGTCATGCGGCTGTCGGCCATCTTCCTCTCCCCTCTTCCAGTGTCGCAGCACAGCGCCCCTGCTTTGGACACTGCCATCCTGCCACCCTGCCTAGACGCGAGTGTGGTGATCCCCCTGTTCTCCCTGGAGCCCGGCTTGCTGTTTGGATGTGCCCCCTCTCTTTTTTGAGTCCTACGGCCGCATAGCCGTCCACGCCTGCTGGTGAGTGCAGCCCTGGCTGGGGGCCATCTTTTTCACTCCTCCTGCCTGAGCCAGCACTGCTTCCACTCCCATAGAGGTGTGCCCAGTCCAGTGTTGGACTGGGGTGTCTGGGGCCCACCAGTGGAATTATTTCTAGGGGCCCACCATCAGGATCCCTGCAAACCAGCGATACCAAGACTGGGAGGTTGAAGGTAATAACATATCAGGAGCCATGCTGCTCACCCGCCATACAATGTGCAACACTGCACTACCTAAACCTATTGCTACATACTGTATGGAAAGTGAATAGCGTGGCTCATAGAAATGTTACCATTACCTATAGCTGTGCTGTCCTGGAACAGCTGATCTGCAGAGGTCCTGGCTGTTGTGTCATCACAGATGTAATATTGATGGTCTATCCCAGGGGTAAGGAACGTACGGCTCTCCAGCTGTTGCAAAACTACAACTCCCAGCATGCATATTGGCTCTGCTGTTCTGGGAACTCCCATGGAAGTGAATGGAGCATGCTGGGAGTTGTAGTTTCACAGCAGCTGGAGAGCCAAAGGTTCCCTACCCCTGGTCTATCCCAAAGACAGACCATCAATATTACAAAGATGGATAAACCCTTTAAAGATTTGTCCAGGAATTGGAGCGACCCATGTGCTGGGAGGGAGGTGTAAAATAAAAAATAAATAAAAAGCACCTTCACCTGTTCCTGTTGTTCCGTTGTCCGCTGCCAGTGTCCATTCAGTCTCGCGCCGATGCACCCATGCTGGGAGTCCTGCACTTCTAAAACCAATTAGGTCTCATTTCTGGAAATCCTGTATCTAACAGACACAGGCGGGGACAACGGAGTGCTGGGGACAAAAGCTCAATGAAAAACCCTGTGGAAAAAAATATATTGGGATTCACTGCAATTTTTTCCCACAATGTTTTTTTAGTTGCATCTCGCTGTTGCGCCTAATCCTTAAAGAAGACCTTTCACCATCTGGGGCACATGAGGTTTAATACACCGCTAGAAAGCCAACAGTGCGCTGAATTCAGTGTACTATTGGCTTTCACGTTCTGTGCCGGTACCGTAGATCTTCATCGTCAGAAGGGCGTTATGACAGTCAGTCAGGAACGGCCTTCCTCACGGTAGCGTCTATAGCGCTGTACTGTGAGAGGGGTCGTTGCTTACCAGCCAGCGATGATGCTGAGCGCCTATAGCGCTCTCACAGTACAGCGCTATAGGCGCTGCTGTGAGGAAGGGAGCTCCGGACTGACTGTCAGAAACGCCTTTCTGACAGTGAAGAGCTACGGACTGATAGCTCCTCACCGGGGGCACAGAATGGGAAAGCTGAAAGTGCGTTGAAATCATCTCTCTAGCAGTGTATTAAACCGCACCTGCCCCAGGAGGTGAGAGCTCCTCTTTACTATCTCAATATACTGTACACCACACTATAAGGATAAGGCCTAACACAGCATCCCACAGCAAAAAAACAATGCGGGAAAACCCCTGGCGCCGACACATCAGTTTTTCCTGCAGCACTTTTTGCAGAACTCCACAGAGGTTTCCGTTTCCGCACTCGTTTTGTACACGACACAGGACTGGGAGCAGAAAGCTTCATCCACTGTATAGTGGCCTGGCAGATTCACTGCAGCTCAGCTCCCACTGACTTCAATAAGTGCCGAGATGCAGAGAAGGTGCCGGCTGATATACAGTGGACAGAGCTTTCTGCTTCTGGCCCCGTATTGTATACAGGACTGTTGCCAGAAGTGGCTCCATACAGCTGATCGGTCTGAGGGCTGGGTGTCGGCCCCCTACAGATCAGGCATTTATAGCCTATTCTGACGATAAACCATAGAAAATTATGCCTGGACAACCCCTTTAATTTCCCCCCAAATGCCCCACACTTTAAAGAGGTTGTCCAGCATAATTTATTTTTTTTTGTTTATAATTAGTTCTGGGAGGTGAAAAACAAAGTACACATAAAAAAACCACACTCATCTGTTCCCAGTGCTCCGGTCCTGCAGTTCTGCTGCTAGTTATATGCCGGACTGGACCGCACTGGGAGACACTGGGACAGGCAGACTTCCCCCTGCACACTCCGATCGGCAGTGTGCTTAAAAAAATAGAAAGTGTTTTTAAGGGCTCGTTCACATCTGCGCCCGGGGTCTCCGCCCTGCAGGCATTTTTCAAACCCATTCAAATGAAGTGTGCGTCCGTAAGCTCCTGTGAGCGTTTTGTGCTCACCGCGGCGAAACACCGCGGTTTTTTTTTAACCAGACACAGAGTCGGACATGCAGGACTTTGTGTCTGGTTTAAAAAAAAAAAACGGTTTTGCCGCAGAGAGCATAAAACACTCACCGGCGCTCACAGCCAGACTCGAACCGATAGGTTTCCGTCTTCTACGTGCAGAAGATGGAAACCTCAGAATGGAGACCAGACGCTGGTGTGAACCCAGCGTTAACTGTGTTTTGCTCAGTAGGGCCTAATCCTTACCCTGTACACAGTATTATCCGCCATAGTGGCCCCTGCACACAGTATTATCCCCCAGAGTGGCCCCTGCACACAGTATTATTCCCCATAGTGGCCCCTGCACACAGTATTATGTCCCATAGTGGCCCCTGCACACAGTATTATCCCCCATAGTGGCCCCTGCACACAGTATTATGCGCCATAGTAGCCCCTGCACACAGTATTATGTCCCTCAGTGGCCCCTGCACACAATATTATACCCCACAGTGGCCCCTGCACACAGTATTATGTGCCATAGTGGCCCCTGCACACAGTATTATGCATCACAGTGGACTTCCCGAAAAGTGAAAATGTGAATCGGGCCTAATACATACAGTCCTATGAAAAAGTTTGGGCACCCCTATTAATCTTAATCATTTTTAGTTCTAAATATTTTGGTGTTTATAACAGCCATTTCAGTTTGATATATCTAATAACCGATGGACACAGTAATATTTCAGGATTGAAATGAGGTTTATTGTACTAACAGAAAATGTGCAATATGCATTAAACCAAAATTTGACCGGTGCAAAAGTATGGGCACCTCAACAGAAAAGTGACATTAATATTTAGTAGATCCTCCTTTTGCAAAGATAACAGCCTCTAGTCGCTTCCTGTAGCTTTTAATCAGTTCCTGGATAAAGGGATTTTAGACAAACAATTCAAGTTCAGTTAAGTTAGATGGTCGCCGAGCATGGACAGCCCGCTTCAAATCATCCCACAGATGTTCAATGATATTCAGGTCTGGGGACTGGGATGGCCATTCCAGAACATTGTAATTGTTCCTCTGCATGAATGCCTGAGGATTTGGAGTGGTGTTTTGGATCATTGTCTTGCTGAAATATCCATCCCCGGCGTAACTTCAACTTCGTCACTGATTCTTGAACATTATTCTCAAGAATCTGCTGATACTGAGTGGAATCCATGCGACCCTCAACTTTAACAAGATTCCCGATGCCGGCATTGGCCACACAGCCCCAAAGCATGATGGAACCTCCACCAAATTTTACAGTGGGTAGCATGTGTTTTTCTTGGAATGCTGTTTCTTTTTGGACGCCATGCATAACGCCTTTTTTTATAACCAAACAACTCAATTTTTGTTTCCAAAATGAAGCTGCCTTGTCCAAATGTGCTTTTTCATACCTCAGGCAACTCTATTTGTGGCGTACGTGCAGAAACGGCTTCTTTCTCATCACTCTCCCATACAGCTTCTATTTGTGCAAAGTGCGCTGTATAGTTGACCGATGCACAGTGACACCATCTGCAGCAAGATGATGCTGCAGCTCTTTGGAGGTGGTCTGTGGATTGTCCTTGACTGTTCTCACCATTCTTCTTCTCTGCCTTTCTGATATTTTTCTTGGCCTGCCACTTCTGGGCTTAACAAGAACTGTCCCTGTGGTCTTCCATTTCCTTACTATGTTCCTCACAGTGGAAACTGACAGGTTAAATCTCTGAGACAACGTTTTGTATCCTTCCCCTGAACAACTATGTTGAACAATCTTTGTTTTCAGATCATTTGAGAGCGGGCTGTCCATGTTCGGCGACCATCAAACTTAACTGAACTTGAATTGTTTTGTAGAAAGAAATGGTCCAAAATACCTTTATCCAGGAACTGATTAAAAGCTACAGGAAGCGACTAGAGGCTGTTATCTTTGCAAAAGGAGGATGTACTAAATATTAATGTCACTTTTCTGTTGAGGTGCCCATATTTTTTCACCGGTCAAATTTTGGTTTAATGCATATTGCGCATTTTCTGTTAGTACAATAAACCTCATTTCAATCCTGAAATATTACTGTGTCCATCAGTTATTAGATATATCAAACTGAAATAGCTGTTGCAAACACCAAAATATTTAGAACTAAAAATGATTAAGATTAATAGGGGTGCCCAAACTTTTTCATAGGACTGTATAACGTACATTTACACACATACCTTCATATACATACACACACACACCATTCTACAAATATACAGGACTCACACAGTATATCAGACACTTTACACAAATATACACACATTAAATATACATATTTTACCCAAAAAATGTACTTATCCCACAGAATGGCCCCTGCACATAGTATTATCCCCCATAGTGGCCCCTGCACACAGTATTATGTCCCATAGTGGCCCCTGCACACAGTATTATACCCCACAGTGGCCCCTGCACACAGTATTATGTCCCATAGTGGCCCCTGCACACAGTATTATGCCCCATAGTGGCCCCTGCACACAGTATTATGTCCCACAGTGGCCCCTGCACACAGTATTATGTCCCATAGTGGCCCCTGCACACAGTAGTATTCCCCATAGTGGCCCCTGCACACAGTATTATGTCCCATAGTGGCCCCTGCATACAGTATTATCCCCCACAGTGGCCCCTGCACACAGAAGTATTCCCCATAGTGGCCCCTGCACACAGTATTATGTCCCATAGTGGCCCCTGCATACAGTATTATGTCCCATAGTGGCCCTTGCACACAGTATTATCCCCCACAGTGGCCCCTGCACACAGTAGTATTCCCCATAGTGGCCCCTGCACACAGTATTATGTCCCATAGTGGCCCTTGCACACAGTAATATCCCCCACAGTGGCCCCTGCACACAGTAGTATTCCCCATAGTGGCCCCTGCACACAGTATTATGTCCCATAGTGGCCCCTGCATACAGTATTATGTCCCATAGTGGCCCCTGCACACAGTATTATGTTCCATAGTGGCCCCTGCACACACTATTATACCCCATAGTGGCCCCTGCACTCAGTATTATGTCCCATAGTAGCCCGTGCACACACTATTATACCCCATAGTGGCCCCTGCACACAGTATTATGTCCCATAGTGGCCCCTGTACACAGTATTATGTCCCATAGTAGCCCCTGCACACACTATTATACCCCATAGTGGCCCCTGCACACAGTATTATGTCCCATAGTGGCCCCTGTACACAGTATTATGTCCCATAGTGGCCCCTTCACACAGTATTATTCCCCACAGTGGACTTCCCGAAAAGGGAAGATGTGAACCAGGCCTAATACATATAACATACATTTACACACACACACACACACACACACACACACACACACACACACACACACACACACACCTATCTACAAATATACAGGATTCACACAGTATATCAGCACTTTACACAAATATACACACATTAAATATACATATTTTACCCAAAAAATGTACTTACATTTGGCTGTGTCCTGTCTGGCTGTGGTGAAAGCTCTGCTTCATTTACAGCAGCCGGCAGACGTCCCCCTGCACACTCCGATCTGTGTGGGGGAGGGGCAGCACAGCTCCTGCTAGTGACGGCAGTGTACAGTGCAAGGATCAGAGACGCACACTCGCACTGATTGCTACAGGGGCCCATTTTGGCACGGTCAGGATCCCGATTGGGCCCCTGAAGATCCCGATCGGGCCCCTGACAAGTGCATTTAGCTAAAACTAATAGTCAGGCTCGGGGGCCCACCGGGGGATTCCCCCGTGCTCCGGCGGGCCAGTCCGACCCTGGCCCAGTCCATCTTGGGGCTACTAGACTGTCTGTTTTGGAATTCCTACTTAGTTCCTCCTGGCATTTCACTGGTAGATTGTGTTTTCCCTGTATTGCCAAGGACTATGAGAAGCTGAAAGCGGAGATCATGACCCGCTTAGGGGTGAACGTATATGTACGGGCTCAAAGGGTACAGCAGTGGACTTTTTCAGAGGATTCCCCAGTGTGGTCACAAATGCACAACCTAATATTCTTAGTAAAGAAGTGGCTGCGACCTGAAATTCACACTCCAGCTCAGATCACAGAAATCATAGTGATGGACAAGTTCATATGGTCCTTACCGCCAAAACTGCAGAGGTGAGTTGAACAGGCAGACCCCAGAGATGCTGATCAGCTGGTAAGCCTTGTGGAGAGGTACCAGGCAACGGAAGACCTGTTGCAATACTGTCCACGCGGGTCAACCACGGCCCGGCCTCAAAAAGCAGCTCGATCTCCAAGCAAGGTCATACCTTGGACCAGAGGGGCTCCGCCCCCAACCATCAATCTGAAGTTGAAGTGAAGGGATCCGGTAACAAAAGTTCTGGGGAGAAACTGCAGATGCATCCCATGACTCCACCGGGAAGACATGCTGTGATCTACTGTTGGAGATGCAAAGGGTCAGGACATATTGCAGCAAACTGTCCCCTGACCCAAGAACCAATGGACTGCAACTCAGCCAGAAGAATGTCACTCTTTGCTCATCCAGTAGGACTGACAGAGTCTCTAGCTGACAGAGATAGGCACATTTGCTGGGTGAAGATTGCTGGCTATGCTGTGAAGGCCCTACTTGACTCTGGAAGTCTAGTAACACTAGTGCATGCTAGTTTGGTGGACCCTGACACTTTAACTGGAACTCGGGTCGTGGTCGTGCGCATCCATGGAGAGACCCATGAATATCCAAATGCCCTTGTACAGTTCGAGACCCCCTGTGGCACTCAGACCCATGAAGTGGGGGTTGTCAAATCACTTCTTCACTGTGTAATATTATGTGTGATATTAGGGAGAGACTTTCCCCTCTTTTGGAATTTGTGGAGTCATCAAGGATCTCTTGCTGACCGTGTGGACAACCCCAGACCGAATGCGGTGTCAGAGACACCGACAAGTAATTCCTTTTTTTTTTTTTTTTTTTTTTTTTTTTTTTTTATGTAGATTGTGAGCCCCACATAGAGCTCACAATGTACATTTTTTTCCCCTATCAGTATGTCTTTGGAATATGGGATGGAAATCCATGCAAACACGAGGAGAACATACAAACTCCTTGCAGATGGTTTTTTTGCCCTTGGCGGGATTTGAACACCAGGACTGCAGCTCTGCAAGGCTGCAGTGCTAACCACTGAGCCACCGTGTGGCCCCTTAAACACCGACAAGTAATTCTGTGAACTTTGATGAGAGCCCTGAAGACCCTGACTGGAGAACTCTGTCCTCATTGCCGTTAGATCCTGGTCATAGTGCACCAACCATTACCGTGACCCCGGATGAGGAAAGTTTTCCCCTGTTGGTGATGGCAGGGGAGGCTGAAGATACAGAAGGGGAAGATGAACTACCTGTCATGGACATCACTCGGGGCGATTTTGAGTCTGCTGAACTGCAGGATCCCACCTTGACTAGGGGGTAGGAAAATGTTAAGGTGCTTGATGGGAAGCCCAAATATGCGGGAGCTGAGAATGAATATCCGCACATGTCTGTTATAAATAATAAGCTGTACCGAGTGGATAGAATAAGGAGTGAGGTAGTAGAACAGTTGGTGGTACCCCGGTCCCACCAGGGGAGGGTGCTAGAACTAGCTCATCAGCATCTGCTTGGGGGACATCTTGGGGTTGAAAAAACTAGGGAGTGAGTTTTACAACATTTTTTGGGGGCCTGGAGTAGTGCAGGCCATAAAAGCTTTTTGTGAGTCCTGTCCTGTTTGCCAAAAGTCAGCACCCATGCCCCATTATAGAATCCATTAATCCCACTGCCAATAATTGAGGTTCTATTTGAGAGGTTGGCCATGGATATAGTGGGCCCACTGCCAAAGTCCTCCCGGGGACACCAATATATTTTGGTAATTTTAGATTATGCCACCCGGTACCCGGAGGCAGTACCCCTCAGAGCCGCCACAGCTAAGGCAATTTCTTGGGAACTCTTTCTGATGTTCACTCGGACTGGCATACCAAAAGAAATATTAACGGACCAGGGAACTCCGTTTATGTCACGGATCATGAAGGAGTTGTGCAAAATTCTGAAAATCCAACATATACGGACTTCGGTTTATCACCCCCAAACCGATGGTCTCGTTGAACGGTTCAACACAACTCTAAAACGAATGCTCAAGAAAGTTGTTGGTAAAGACTGGGACTGCCTGTTGTTGTACTTGTAGTTTGCTATACGAGAGGTCCCACAGTCTTCTACCAGGTTTTCACCCTTTGAGCTGGTTTATGGACGCCAGCTTAGAGGCCTGCTTGACATTGCAAAGGAGACCTGGGAACAGGAAAACACTCCATACAGAAGTGTGATCAAGCATCTTGCCAGTATGCAGGATAGAATGGCAGCAGTCTTGCCCCTGGTCCGAGAAAATCTGGAGAGAGCTCAAAGTAGGGTCTATAATCGATCTGCTAAGTTGCGCACTTTTAAACCAGGGGATCGAGTACTAGTGCTGGTACCAACGGTGGAGAGCAAGTTCCTGGCGACGTGGCAAGGGTCCTATGAAGTAGTATCCCGAGTCGGAGAGGTGAACTACAAAGTGTTTGAACCAGGGAGACGCAAGACTGAACAGATATATCACGTCAACCTGTTAAAACCATGGATTGAACGTGAAGCACTTGGGGCAGTGAATGTTCCAGCTGTGACAGGTGCGGAGGCACATGTTGAGAGGAGAAATCCACTGTCCAGTCCAGAGACAGAAGTACAAATCTCCGAAGCTCTCACGCAAAGGCAAAAGCAGGAGTCACGAGAGTTGGTTCAGTGTAATACTGACGTGTTCTCAGCGGTACCAGGGCGCACATATCTGATCCAGCATGACATTGTCCCTGAACCACATGTTCGGGTTCGGTTAAAGCCATATCATGACCCAGAAGCAGTGAGTGGGCGAGCCCTATTGTGTTAGTCCCTAAACCGGATGGGACCCTCCGGTTTTTCAATAACTTTCGTCGCCTAAACGAAGTATCCAAGTTTGACGCATATCCAATGCCAAGCTTGGATGAGTTGATCGAGAAGTTGGGATGTACTCGCTATGTGCCAACCATTGATCTAACGAAAGGATATTGGCAAATACCCTTGACACCAACAACCAAGGAGAAGACGGCATTCATTACCACAGAAGGCTTGTTTCAGTACTGAGACATGCCATTCGGGTTGCACAGAGCCCCAGCAACTTTCCAGTGCTTGATGGACATCATCCTAAAACTCCACTTGAAATATGCGTCTGCTTATCTGTACGACATTGTGATTTTTAGTGAAGATTAGGAGAGTCACCTCGCAAAGGTACAAGCCGTCCTGGACTCCCTCAGAGCTGCAGGACTAGCAGCGAACCCAAAGAAATGTGCCATTGGGCTCAAAGAAGCCCGTTACCTGGGGTATGTGATTGACAGGGGTGTGATAAAGCCACAACTCAATAAGGTGGAGGCAATCCAGAAGTGGCCCCAGCCTGTCACCAAGAAACAGGTGAGAGCTTTTCTCGGACTCGTCGGGTACTACAGACGGTTTATTCCGAATTTTGCCAGCATTGCTGCCCCACTGACAGACCTGGTAAAGGGAAGCAAATGTGGTTCTGTTGTCTGGACCGCTGTAGCTGAAAAGGTCTACCGGGAGCTAAAGGTTGCCCTATGTTGTCAACTAGTACTGATCACTCCGGATTTCAAAAAGGAGTTCATAGTCCAAATGGATGCCTCGGAGGTAGGACTGGGGGCAGTACTGTCACAAGTGGTCCGCGGAGAAGAACATCCGATGATCTATTTAAGTAGAAAACTTACACCCGCTGAGAAGAACTATAGTATAGTTGAACAAGAGTGCCTGGCAATCAAATGGGCTCCTGAAGCCTTAAGGTACTATCTCCTGGGACGGCACTTCCCCTTGGTTATGGACCATTCCCCTTTAACTTGGATGGTTCGTAATAAAGAAAGAAATTCAAGAGTCACCCGTTGGTTTCTGACTGTGCAAGAGTACAAATTCACGATTGAGCACAGAGCCAGCCGACTCCAGGGAAATGCGGATACATTATTCCGAACATACTGCGGCAGTGCAGAGGTGGCCGAAGAGGGGGGAGGTATGTAAAGTGGAGAGAGGTATGGTGTGGGAGAACCGCTATATTTCCCCCAGATTGTTGCAGTATGCACAGGCATTTGGCTGTTAGGTCCCGGACTGGAGTAAAATTTGGGCCAGTCCTGCAGGGCAATCCATTCCAGGCTTGGAAACAGACCAGCAGGGCTTTGTAAGTAGCACAGGTGTGCTGGTTAGAGAGAGAGAGAGGAGAGAGACTGAAACACTGACACTGAGGCGCTGTCGGGTATGGCAAATAGGAAATCCCCGGGCCCTGATGGTATCCCTGTGGAGGTGTATGCTCAGTATAGGGATGTGCTTCTTCCTGTGCTTCTGGAGTGCTATAAGTCCGCTTTTGAGGGCCACAGTCTCCCGGCGTCCTTTTACGATGCTACCATTATTCTGCTCCTTAAGCCTGACAAGGACCCGCTGGACTGTAGCTCTTATAGGCCTATAAGTTTACTGAATGTCGACTACAAACTCCTGGCCAAAATGTTAGCCAACAGTCAACCAGTCTGGGAGAAAGCTCTGCCAAAGAGGACACTACTACAGAGCTGGGTATGTGCACCTCCTGTTGATCTTGAAAACGTTTGTTAGGAGGCCAGCGGTAGGCTGACCCCTGGTTAGTGAGGGAACAACCTGTGTAGTAAGCCGCCGGAGAGGCGTAGGGTTTTGTTTTCTTTTGTTTGTTTTTGATATGCTGAGCCGCTGAGCAGTACAACCTGTACATTTAAACTTATCTGCTGCAATAAAGTCTGATTTGAAGAAGAAACCAGTGCGTCTGAATTCCTCCGTACATCACAGTACCTATACTATAAGACGTTTCGTGCTGACCCTCTTCCTCATCTCTGCCGCCTTTTTAACTCTTTCTTGGACGGCGTCCTCATTCCCCAATCCATGCTCATTCACTTATCACTTTGGTCCCTAAACCGCACAAGGATCACCAGGAGTGTTCTAATTTTCGCCCTATTGCCTTGTTGAATGCTGACTTTAAACTTGGCACAAAAATTCTGGCTAATAGGCTTAATGCCTGGCTTCCATCTTTGAGCCACAAGGACCAAGTGGGTTTCATCCCTTGTCGTCAAGGGTAGGGACAACACTAGAAGGACTGTGGACTTGATAGATGCAGCTAATCATTTTGCTACCCCTGCACTCCTTTTGAGCCTTGATGCGGAGAAGGCCTTTGACCATCTGGACTGGTCCATTATGCTAGCGACCCTTAGGAGATTTGGATTCTCTGGAGCCTTCATTACTGCTGTTAGGGCTTTGTATTCTTCCCCCTCGGCAGTCGTTAAACTTCCTAATTCTGTCTCACCTCCGTTTTCCATCTGTAATGGAACGCGTCAAGGTTGCCCACTGTCCCTGCTAATTTTTGTGTATCGAACCACTAGTGTCTTGAATCCGCTCTAACCCCGACATCGTTGGGGTGAAGATCAAGGATCGAGAGTTTAAAATCAGCCTTTTTGCGTATGATGTCCTTTTGACCCTCACTTTCCCCCATACATATCTCCCTAATCTTCTCAACGAACTGAAATTGTACGTCTCCCTCTCTGGCTATAAGGTTAATCTGACCAAGACAAGAAGCCCTCCCTCTGAATATCCCTGACACGACCTTGCGTTTTCTGCATTCTAACTTTGACTTTCAATGGCGTACTCACTCCCTTCGCTATTTTGGGATCCATTTGTCCCTTTCTTACTTCACTCTTTACTCGGCTAATTATCCTCGTCTCTTTGGGGAGTTACGTTCACTCCTGGATAAATGGCGCCCCCTCTGTATTTCACTTATCGGTCATATTAATGCTGTTAAAATGACCCTCCTCCGGAAACTTTTGTACTTTTTTTAGACTTTTCCTGTGGCGGTCCCATGATCGGAGTTGCATGCTCTCCAGAAGGCAATTTTCCAGTTCATATGGAATGGCAAGCGTCATTGCATCGCCCGCTCTGTGATGCTTTCGGGTAGAGCCAAGGGGGGGCTGGTGGTTCCACATCTCTTGCATTACTATTGGGCCTCTCACTTACATTGCATTCCATTTTGGGCTGCACCGCGAGCCTACACAAAGCGGGTAGAAATTGAAAAACTGTGGCTAGCTCCAGTCTATCCTAATGCATTCCTGTGGGCCCGCTCACCCTCCCCTCCCACAGTCCCCCTTCTAGGGCCTATTCATTTCACGCGGGCTCTTTGATTTTTGTGTTCAAAACTTTTTACATTAGCGTCCCCATGATCCTCCATGGTTTCATTCTTGTATAACCTGCTACTCCCTGGGGGACTCGAAACGGCTATGGTGCGCCCTTGGGAATACACCCATCTCTCACAAGTGTATGGCTAAATGGTCTGAGGCATTAAACAGACAGATCTCACTCAACCAGTGGCAGGTAATTTGGTCTCGTGCCACTAAATCTTCCACATATATTTCATTCCATGAGACCCAGTTTAAAATACTCATGCACTGGTACCCTTGCCCTGCTCCAGTCCCTTAACCCCAATATTTCTCCCCTCTGCTGGTGTTGTCAGTTGGAAACAGGTACATCATGCCATATATTTTGGGACTGTGCTTTTATCCGTCCCTTCTGGTTGGAAGTTCAGTCCCTCACCAATGCTCTCTTTATTCAGGGAGTCCCACTTGACCCGCTCATTTATTTACTTTATCTTCCTCTTAAGCATCTAGGTAAACAAACCTCTAAATTGTTTTTATACATTTGCACCGCGGCCAAAACGCTCATAGCTCTCCATTGGAAGAGGTCCTCTCCGTCCTCAGAAGCGGACCTTATTGCTAGAATTAAAGATATTCGCAGTATGGAGTACTTAACGGCATCTCTTAATCACACTATGGATGCTTTCCTGGCCTGGGACTATTACTGTGTAATGCTTGGTCTCTGACTCCTCCTCCCTTTCCTCCCCCCTCCCTCTCTGCCCCCTCCCCCTCGTTCTCTACTTTATTCTTCTCTGTAACACTTTCTTTTGTTTCATATGTTTATCACCAGCTCATACATTTGTTTCTCCCGTTTGTTTCTGTTATATGGAAAAAATGTTCAATAAAAATTACAGTTTAAAAAAAATGGTTGTCCTTTATGCCTGGACAACCCCTTTTAAGGTTGACCTATGAAGCTTTCTGCATCTTTCAATCTCAGTGTGAATTGGGGAGGTACAAATAATTTACCAACTGGGGCATTTTGAGGAGCTAATTGCTGATTCTCACTTGTCTCAGAAATGAGATCAGAGGAAATGGAAAAATGGAAGATTATATAGATAATATGTTTTCCCTTAGTCCAAACAGCAGCACAAGATTGGGGTATTCCTGCCCCTGTGTGCTGTTAGGACAGGTGGAACTTTTAATTAAACTAACAAATCCTCTATAAGAGGCCGGAGAGACCTCCCCCCCCCCATGTTAGTTATAACGTATGAAAAACAATACAAATATAACATAAATAATTACGACAAAGACAATAATAGTCTAACAATGGGAGAGAGCCTTGTGCTGCTGTTTGCACTAAGGGAAAACAGATTATCTATATAATCTTCCATTCCCCCTACGTCCAACAGCAGCACAAGATTGGGGAACTAGCGAGTATAATCCCCAAGGGAGGGAGCTCTTGGCAAGTGGATGACAAGACTGAATGACCAAAAGCAACAGCCTCAGAACTGTGCCAATCCAGCCTATAGTGCTTTGCAAATGTTAGGTGGATACTCCAAGTTGCCGCAGCTCAGATCTGATCCAAGGAGAGTTCGTCTCTCAGCCCAGGAAGTTGACACAGCCCTAGTAGAATGGGCACTTAAGAACTCAGGGAACGGCAGGCCCTGATAGTGAAGAGAACAAGAGATGGTTTCTCTAATCCATCTGGATAAGGAGGATTTAGAGGCCTTGATGCCTCTGTTGTGACCATAGGTGTTGTTGATCAATAAATTTTCTGATTTCTGGAAAGAAGATGTACAGTCGAAAAATATGTACAGAGCGCTCTCATCAAGTCCAACATGTGTAACCTTTCCTCTACCTCAGTAGTGGGAGAGGGAAAAAAAAGCTGGTAAGGCTATAATCTGATTGATATTGCAGAAAGAAGGAACTTTTGGCAAGAATCCCTGGACAAATGCAAATGTAAGCTGGACTATCCGAACACCATTCCTGGAAAATCCGGGTAATCCTCTAGTAACTCCGGTTAGTAGATTTCACTCTTGAATGGTCTAGCGTCCTTTGGACGGCCTGGGACAATCCTCTGTCTCCACATACGGCGCTGTCAACCTTCAGAAAGTGAGGTTGAACCTGTTCAGGTCATGGCAGAGCTCACTGTTTAGTGTTACCAGGTTCTGAACTTGTGGAAGCCTCCAGTATGTCCCTCAACTCATTAAAATGAGGTGGGCAAACCATGCCCTTTTCGGCCAGAATGGCATGTTCACGATTGCCGAAGTGTGGTCCTGCCTGATCTTCGCCAATACCTTCGGTATCATGGGAATTGGAGGAAACTCCAAGGTATCGACAGGGCATCTACCGTCAAGGGGTTGCCCTCCTGGTAGAGGGAGCAAAACTTCTCCACCTTGGCATTGTATTGGGTCCTGATTCAGGGACCATTCGCCTTATGATACAAGGCCTCTGCTCCAGCCGAGGTCTTTTAGCCAACTGGGCTATGGAATGTTTGGTGTCCTTCATGGACTCTTCAACGAAGTCCTTGACCCAACCGACTACATCACGGACAGATGTGTCCTCGGTAGAAGGGCCCCGGCACTGACGGCAACACTGATAATCGTAACCATCTGGTAGTGGAATTTCGCACTTCCTGCAACCTAAAAGCCTTTGCTTGGATGATGTCTTCTTTCTGGGGTTCTCCTGGGAGGGCGGAGAAGAGGAAGACATGTAAATAAGAGAAAGAAAAGGGTTAAAACCTGTAAAAAGGACACAGCTAATGGTCCAAGTAAAGAAGTCTGACCTTAGTACACACAAGAATCAAGACTGCACAGCAGAAAACACAAAATCAAACCAAGAGGTCTGGAGCTTGGTCAAAGATTGAGCAAGCACTGACTTAGGTAAAGCCCAGGTTTAAATAGGGCACCAAACTGACAGGGGGCGGGGCTTAGATTGGCACAGGGGCAGTAATACCCCAATCTTGTGCTGCTGTTGGACGTAGGGGGAAATAATGATAGCTTCTGAAAGGATTGCTTCAAGATCAGGGTTTTGGAGGAACAAAAACTTAAAGACAATGCATCAGCCTTAAAATTTTTAGACCCAGATATATAGGGTATTACAGAATGAAACCTGGTAAAAAATTATGCTCATCTATCCTGTCTGGAACTGGCTAATGAATTTCCTATAGTAATTAGCAAAACCCAAAAATCTCTGCAAGACTTTAAGAGAAGTAGGGCATGTCCAATCTAAAATAGACTGGAACTTAGCTGGATCCATGTGAATCAAAGAAGGAAACACATTAAAAACAAAAAAACACATTTTTCATTTTAGCATTCAAATAGTTTCCCCTAAGTACCCGTAGAACCAACTTTAATTTTTTGACATGAGAGGACCAGCAGGGGCAAACACAGGTATGTCATCAAGGTACACAATTACAATAACATTCTGAAAAATATCATTAACCAAATTGTGAACAACAGCATTCCTCTAACCAAACAGCATGACCAAATATTCATAGTGAGCCTTTAGGGTATTAAAGGTTGTCTTACACTCATCTTCTTTATGAATATGAGATTATATGCTATCTTTAGACCGAGCATGGAGAACTACCTTGCTACAGAGATCTGATTCAGTTGGAGATGAAAAGAAGAAGGTACTGGCTTTTAACTGCAATTTTGTTTAAAATATGATATTTAACACCTTCCCGCCGATGGCACTTTTTGACTTCCTGACCAAACTTGATTTTTCAAAACTGACATGTGTCACTTTATGTGGCAATAACTTTGGAATGCTTTAACTTACCAAAGTGAGTTTGAGATTGTTTTTTCATAACACATCATACTTCATGTTAGTAGTAAATTTTGGTTGATATGTTTTGTGTTTAACCGGTTAAGGATGGGGCCCAAAAGTAGGTTAAAGACCAGGCCTTTTTTTTCAAAACTGACGTGTCACTTTAAATGGCAATAACTTTGAGGCGCTTTAACTTACACAAGTGATTCTGAGATTGTTTTTTTTGTAACCCATTGTACTTCATGTCAGTAGTAAATTTTGGTCAATATGCTTTGTCTTTGATTATGAAAAAATATGAAATTTGGCGAAAATTTTGAAAAAAAAAATGCAGTTTTCAAACTTTGAAATTGCAAGCCTTTCAAATAAAAAGGAGAAACTGCACCCCACATTTTTTTACACAATTTCTCCTGAATACAACAATACCCCATATGTGCTGGTACCCTAATGTACGGGCACTCGGTCGCTCTCAGAATGGATGGAGCACTAATTGGATTTTGTAGGCCAGATTTTGATAAAATAGTTTGCAGGCAGCATGTCCCGTTTGCAGAGCCCCCAAGGTGCCAAAACAGATGAAACCCCAAAAATGTGACCCCATTTTGGAAACTAGACCCCTCAAGGAATTTATCAAGGGGTATAGTGAGCCCTTTGACCCTAAAGGTGTTTCACAGATTTTTTTACCATTGAGACGTGAAAATGAAAAATTACTTTTTTCTCAATAAAATGTCACTGTAGCCCCAAATTTTTCATCTTTACAAGGGGTTAAAGGAGAAACTGCACCCCACATTTTGTTACACAATTTTTCCTGAACACGACAATACACCATATGTGCTGGTACCCTAATGTACAGGCACACGGTCGCTCTTAGAATGGATGCAGCGCTAATTGGATTTTGTAGGTCAGATTTTGATAAAATAGTTTGCAGGCACCATGTCCCTTTTGCAGAGCCCCCAAGGTGCCAAAACAGTGGAAACCCCCAAAATGTGACCCCATTTTGGAAACTAGACTCCTCAAGGAATTTAGGGGTATAGTGAGCCCTTTGACCCTACAGGAGTGTAACAGAATTGGCCCAACAAAAGGAAACGTGACATTTTTTGCTATATAAGGGTGCTTTAACCCCAAATTTAGCATTTCCACAAGGAGTTCTTTTTTTTTGTAGTCCTCGTTCCTTTTTTGATAAATAGAATGAAGTGCTTCATCAAAATGCTCTACCTTGGTTTCATCTATTCACAAGACGTTTTCCCAGAAGGGTTAAGAAGTGAAGGGTTGTAGCACTTTTGGCTTTTGGAATGTAAATTTAGAGACTGTTTTTTGGATGCCAGAAGTTGCCAGAAAGTGGAAGACCTCACTTTGGAAACTACAGCCTTCAAGGAATTAATCAAGGGATATAGTAAGCATTTTAATCTCTTGAGTGATGCATTAATTTATTTTCTAGAAATTAATGTACAGCTGACTTTTTACCATCAGCTGTACATTAATTTCTGGAAAATAAATTAATGTAACACTGGGGGGAAAGGGGAGAATGTTCATGGTGCCCCTGAATACATTTCTTGAGGGATGTAGTTTCCAAAAGAGGGTCATATATTTAGGTTTCCTGACATAGCATTATGCATCATTTTTCATTGTATTTTCTCTGAGTTTTTCTCACTTGATTTTCTTCCCTTATTATATTTCTGCAGGTATACCTGGCTTGGGCATTTTTGAAAAAACAGCTTTTACGTAGCAGATTTTTTTTCTAGAATCTCTGGGATTCGCCACAATAGTAAGTAACTAATAAGTAAAGGACACTCTAATTAATTCCAGGCTACTTCTCATGTACCTTGATGAAGTTATAACTACACTCAGTTCAGGGGTCACAGGTACTGTTGCTCAATACCCTTCCCAACAACGCTGATGTAATTGGAGCTTCTCCCTGACTCCTCCCAAACATGAGGAAGAACAAAATACCAAGCTCTGTCTGAACACCTCCTTGATGCACTATTTGCTAATTTGCTTAGGAATAAAAGCAGATTTTCAGCAAACTTAAGCAGTCATTGTACAAACAAATTATTGCACTGTGCTCATGGCTCTAAGCACTAGAAGGTTCTGCATCTGCTTTAATAATGATATTGGTGCTGACAGACTCCCTTTAAGTGTATTAATGCACATCTATATCTAATATCAAAAAGAGGGACATTTAAAGTAGACAATTGTTTTATTGAGTTTTATATTTTAAGGACAATACCAGAACAATACCGTATTATATGGTATAAGAATCTTTGGTGATATTGTTTTTCATTTCTCTAATTAATATCTACAGTATATGTTTAGAAAATCCTTAAAATGTTGCAATTCCAACGTTTACCACTAAGCCTGAAATATTCTTTTAGAACATTTCTCTAGAAGGACCTTGGACCAGGGATTCTGTACTCTGGAGCAGACCCTATTCACTTTTATGGCAGAGCTTTCCAGGCATACCCTGTGACCTGAAAAGAGGTTATTGCACAGAGGAAGATATAGGTAAGATGTGAAATCTCCTATTGTGACTGGTGGATTTCTGGTTAGAATCCAGCCAAGGACATAGATAATGTAGATAATTAACATAAATTAAACATTTAAATTGAAAATTTTAAAAACCTAACCAAAAATTTCTTGAACGTATGCTTAACCCCTTCCCGACATCCGCTGTACTAGTATGGCAGATGCCAGGTGTTTAACTTTGGTGGCTGCCAGGGAGTTGGGCGGCCGCCAGAGCCGCCGGGTGTCTACTGTTCTTTACTGTAGACACCCAGCGCTAATGCAAACTCCGGGGCCGGGATCACATTGTCATGACACCGGGGAGGCTTGTGAAGGCTCCCCGGCCTTTCATTCAATTGATTCTATTGCAGACTACTCTATGTAGCCTGCAATAGAAGAGCTGGGTTTTTGCAATGCATTGCATTAGTGATCAGACCCCCTGCGGTAAAAGTTCCCTAGGGGGTCTAATAAATGCATAAAAAAAAAGGAAAACAAATATTAAAAAAAATAATAAAAATTCAAATCACCCCCCTTTCCGTAGAACACATATAAGAGTACTTAACCACTTCAGTACTGGGCCAATTTGTGGTCCAGGACCAGACACATTTTAGGTTTATTTATGTATGTGCGGTTTTGAGGTCTGTAAAATTCTTAGTCAACTAATTTTTGCGTCTTTTTTCGGGGACACATAGGGCTTTATTTTTATGTTATTTTTATTTCAAATGTGTTTTAATTTTTTTTATATCCAGGAAAATATAAACAAAATAGGAGGGAAATTGTGTCTGGTTTTCAATTTATATATTTTTTTTAAATTTAATAACACAAAGTGTCACTGAAAAACTTTATAATATAGTTTTTCCTCTCCATTACGGTAATTTTTATTTTGTATGGTGTCGTCGGGGGTGGGGCTATAACCATTAATAACGGCGTTTTATTAGCGTATTATTTATTTATTTTTTATTATTTTATTTACATTTTTTTAAAACTTTTTTATTATATTTTTATTTTATTTTTTTCCCAGATTGTGTCCCCATAAGGTGATAAGAGACCTTTGGGGACATCTGATCACTTTTTTTTTTTTTGTACTTGAGGCTGATTTCTCCTATAACTGAGGCTGGTACATTTAACCTCAGTTACAGGAGAAATACAGACTCCTGCACACTGTATACACAGTATGCAGAGCTGATCTGAGTCCTGTAGGACCCAGCAGCTCTGGCAGGACACTGCTCCCGGCAGATCACGTGTCTGCCGGGTCAGAGGGCAGCTGATTTATGGCTGCGTCCATAGCCGTGTATACAGTACTCATTGAGCGCTGTATACACCGGGATCGAGATAGCAGAGCAGGTAATAAATCTGCCCTGCTATCTCTCTGGGAGCTCCGGCTGAAGTTACAGCCGGCTCCTAGTGAAAGCAGCTGCACGATCTTGTGCAGCTGCTGTGTTCTGGTGGATGTACAGGTACGTCCTGGCAGAACTAGACAACCACTATCCGGACGTATATAGTCTATGGGCGGTCCGGAAGTGGTTAAATACTGTGAAACACCTACACATTAGGTATCACTGTGTCTGAAAACGCTCGCTCTACAAATCTATAAAAATATTTTTCCTGTACGGTAGACGCGGTAGCGGGAAAAAAGAGAAAAGTGCCAAACTGCTGTTTTTTCACTATTTTGACTCTGATAAAAATTTGAATAAGATGTGATCAAAGAAAAAGCAATTCCCCAAAATGGTAGAACTAAAAAGTACACCCAGCCCCGCAAAAAAAATGCCCAATGCATCCCCATACACCGAAGTATAAAAAATTTAAATAAAACCATATAAATTCGGTATCCCCAGAATCATACTGAAACATAGAATACAAGTGGCAAGTCATTTTGGTTGCACAATGAAGCTCATAAGAAAGTCACACAAATGCACTTTTTATTCAAATCCACCCAATTCTCAATTTTTTCCCAGCTTCCCAGTACATTATACAGAATAATTAATGGTGGCATCATGAATAACAATTTGTCCCGCAAACATTAAGACTAGAGATGAGCGAACAGTGTTCTATCGAACACATGTTCGATCGGATATCAGGGTGTTCGCCATGTTCGAATCGAATCGAACACCGCGTGGTAAAGTGCGCCAAAATTCGATTCCCCTCCCACCTTCCCTGGCGCCTTTTTTGCACCAATAACAGCGCAGGGGAGGTGGGACATGAACTACGACACCGGGGGCATTGAAAAAAATTGGAAAAAGTCATTGGCTGCCGAAATCAGGTGACCTCCATTTTAGACGAATAGTGGATTTCAAATCCGGGTCATATGAGAATGTGAACTTTGTGACTATGAGACAGGGATAGCTGTACAGGCAGGGATAGCTAGGGATAACCTTTATTTAGGGGGGAATGTTATTAAAAATAACTTTTTGGGGCTCTATCGGGGGTGTAATTGTGATTTTTGTGAGATAAACTTTTTCCCATAGGGATGCATTGGCCAGCGCTGATTGGCCAGAGTACGGAACTCGACCAATCAGCGCTGGCTCTGCTGGAGGAGGCGGAGTCTAAGATCGCTCCACACCAGTCTCCATTCAGGTCCGACCTTAGACTCCGCCTCCTCCAGCAGAGCCAGCGCTGATTGGCCGAATTCCGTACTCTGGCCAATCAGCACTGGCTAATGCATTGTATTGGCGTGATGAAGCAGTGCTGAATGTGTTTGCTTAGCACACACATTCAGCTCTACTTCATCGGGCTAATAGAATGCATTGGCCAATCAGTGCTGGCCAATGCATTCTATTAGCGTGAACTGAGTTTGCACAGGGGTTCTAGTGCACCCTCGGCTCTGCTACATCAGATTGCTACATCTGATGTAGCAGTGCCGAGTGTGCATCAGATGTGTAGTTGAGCAAAACTGACTCAGCACTGCTAAGTCTCTGCATTCGCATAGGAATGCATTGGCCAGCCTTCGGCCAATCAGCGCTGGCTCTGCCGGAGGAGGCGGAGTCTAAGGTCGGACCTGAATGGAGACTGGTGTGGAGCGATCTTAGACTCCGCTTCCTCCAGCAGAGCCAGCGCTGATTGGTCGAGTTCCGTACTCTGGCCAATCAGCACTGGCCAATGCATTTCTATGGGGAAAAGTTAGCTTGCGAAAATCGCAAACTGTCAGGGATTTCCATGAAATAAAGTGACTTTTATGCCCCCAGACATGCTTCCCCTGCTGTCCCAGTGTCATTCCAGGGTGTTGGTATCATTTCCTGGGGTGTCATAGTGGACTTGGTGACCCTCCAGACACGAATTTGGGTTTCCCCCTTAACGAGTTTATGTTCCCCATAGACTATAATGGGGTTCGAAACCCATTCGAACACTCGAACAGTGAGCGGCTGTTCGAATCGAATTTCGAACCTCGAACATTTTAGTGTTCGCTCATCTCTAATTAAGACCTCATATGGCTATGGAGAGTGGAAAAATAAAAAAGTTATGGGGTTTTGAAGGAGGGGAGTCGAAAATTAAAATAAAAAAATGGCGTCGGCGGGAAGGGGTTAAAATACAACATGATTAAAAAAAATTGGTAAAAAACATGCCTCTTAGGCTAATGCCCCATGTTACAGAAATGCAGCTTTTTTGTTGCAGATTCTGCTGTGTTTTTTTGAGACAAAGCCAAAAATATATAGGAAGTTTTTATACTTTTACCATCTGCTCAATCCACTCCTGGCTTTGGCTCAACAAAGCCAACAAAGGCAACATAAAAGGCTGCGTTTCCGCAATGTGGGGCTGCAGCCTTAAGAAGCAACAGGGGACACAGAGGAACTTGAGTCAAAAGCAGGATCTGTCCCTTCAAAAGAGGGACAGTTGGAAGGTATACATACTAGATACATTTGCAGTTCTTCTTACATTTTCTGTCTAAGCACAGAATATTTTGCACAGCTCCATCTTTTTAAACAAAACTATAAGTCAAAATGGAGACTTCTGTTGTAGCAAACACTAGCTAAATGCCACGGTACACTAACTAGGCTATTATATTGTAGTCGGTGCGCTCAGTGTACATCACTGTCAAGCTTCTCTTGAACAGCTTGGTACAGAGTGATATTTTGGCACATCTGAGGAGTGTTTGTTTCTTTTGGGTAAGAAAAAAACTATTGTTCCTTTTGATAAGTAGGTTATCAGAAAGCATTTGTGGCAGGAAATAGTAATGTTCTGCCATTTTACCTGACAACTTGAAATGTAACCACTTAAGATCTGAAATGAAATGTAATACAAAATATCAATTTTCTAGAAAAATTATTTAATCTAATAAAAATGGAGGATTGTTGTCCTAAAAACTTAATATGCACTGACATCTGAAAGCTATTAAGAAGCAATTTCTGAGGGAGCAGACGTAAGACATTCATAACATAACAATTGGTGAATACAGATAGATTATGTAAGATAGAGAAAGAACAGATACAAGGGCCATATCCATGTATGAAAACATGATGACATACTGTACATTACAAGTAATAGGTTGTATTACTTAAACAAATTGCTTAAGGCATAGGAAAGATCTTGCCTTGCCTTAGTTGTAATCTTACCCTTAACCTTTTTTGCATTCGGAAGGTTACAAAATAAAAGTATTACTCTTAAGGTAAAATTTCCTTGTCAAATGAAATGGAGTTCAAAGGCCTCAATGGTCTTGTGGCTCAGCTGTATTTCATTGAAACATGTAGAGCTCAGAAAAATTGATATAAATGCAAACACATTAATATATATATATATATATATATATATATATATATATATATATATATATATATACAAAAATAATTGCAACAGCTCTCTGCTAGTGCCAAGAACATCACTGGAAATGCCTACTGTATATAAGGATACATGAAAATCGGGTTCTCAGTCTTTACATTTTGGTCAAACTGTAATTGTAAGTCCAGATTCTATGTCAAGGTGACCTCTGTTAGGTGGGTCTCTAAACTCAAGTGACCTCTTATAGTCTTGGTCTCCAATGTATTATGGCAAATGTGTTTTTCAGCCATATCATGTTTTGCCTACACCACAAATAGCCTCCTCTCTCTGGACCTGTGGCCTCTGGATTGAATAGGGGAGTGTAGTTCACCCATTTACTGCTCGAATTAAAATCAGCCTTAAACAGATGGGTGGCATGCACAAACTAAAATGGAGTTGTGGTGCCTGCAATACAAAGGCAAACACATAAAAAGTTGCAACAGCACTCTGTTATCACCAAGAGCATTACTGCATGTGGGTGATCCCGCTTTCCCAGAGTTCTTTGCTCCATGCCCTAACATGTGCAGCAGCCATTTTATGAAAAAATGTAATTTGTTACCATGAAGCATGAGGAATTCCGTATTTAATGCGAATTGAATTTTTCCTGAAATCCAGATCGAATCCTCTCATCTCTAATTTTTACACTTTGTGGTTAACAGTTTAAATGTGTGTGTGTATATATATATATATATATATATATATATATATATATATATATAATGAACCAGAAATGTCTCACGTTGACCGGACCAACAAAAGGCAACAAACGCCCACCAATTATACCAGCAGGTACAGTCATAACTAGAGTGCATTTATAATCTAGTAGATAACTGTGACCCCATGGAATTCTGGGCCAATATGTTAGAGCAGTGAATGGAGCTGGGCCAGTTTGCCAAGTTATTTTTATCTTGTCTGACTTGAAGTGTAATGGCCAAGAGTGCTGCTTGAATATTGCAATACCTAGAAGGTCAAAATTGTCTACAGCTAGGTTGGAAAAATTGACTTTTGTCAAAATGAATTAAGCATGGATCCATGAGGATTTTCACACACCACCGACTCATGCCTCCAAATACTGGTGCCATCTTCCTGTATCATCATGTTCCATTTACTGTACTGATGATGCTGTCTGATACTCCTAAACAGCTACCATTACTACCACCACTCAGCCAGACATGTCCTGCAACCTGATCCATCATAACATTCCACACCATACTTCCACTGATGTTGCCACAACTACCACCACTGCCACCACTCAGCCAGTTGTGTACTGGAGCCTGGCCAACATTTCATTCCATACCACACTGCCACTCATGTTGCCACAGCTATCACCATTACCACCACTCAACTAGACATGTTCTGTTACTGGTCCATCATATATTTCCATGCCGTACTGCCATTCAAGTCACCACAGCTTCCAAGGCTGCCACCATTCAGCCAGACATATCCTGCAGTCTGCTCTATCATATCATCCATGCGGCACTGCCACTCATTTTGCCACAGATACCACTAGTTAAGACATGTCATGCAACCTGGTCCATCACATTCCACTATAGCACTGTAACATCTTTGCCTGTTTGGGCCTCTGCACCATCACCCGGTCACATGCTTTGGCGGAAGAGGCACGTTCAGTAGGGATCCTTTGCATCTGCTGTTGTAGCATAACTGAGGATCCGTTGCTGGGTGTAAGTCCAGCAAGTGCTTTTGTTCCTTTGGCTACTAGAGAGTTAACTTATTGCTTTTGATTGACATTCCTCCTGGCCAATCACATGTAGGGCTGATTCCTTTAAATATCTGTCCAGCTCACTCCCTAATGCTTGCTATTGCCTTCCTTGCATGCTTGCTCTATACTGTTTTGCTGTTTGTATTTATATTTGCGATCCTTGGTTTTTCTTGTGACTACTCTCTTGGATTCCGACCCTGTATCTCACTGCTTGACTGGTTTTGACCCCTTGGCTAGCTGTCCCCCCCCCCCCCCGTTTGTTGTTGTTTTTTTTCTCTGTGTCCTGATTTATCACTTTTATTATAGGAAGGGACTATCTCCCAGTTGTGCCCTACCTCCTAGGGTAAGTGAGGCAAACAGGCAGGGACTGAGGACGGGTTCAGTCTTAAGACTCACTGTCTTGTTGTTCCCTTCCTCCCAGGTTTTACCACCAGCTACTCGACAATTGCTTTTCTAGCAATCCCCAAACAAGCACACTGTTGGTGCCAAACCATTTTGATTTCACATCTGCTCCCATAAAGGGATACTTTTTTGTTGGCTTCTTTTTAAAAGCCAATTTTTCATCACTTTTTAACTAGGAACTGGGCCACAAATTTGCCTCCCATAAAACAACAAACCTGTCACACCTACAAGTTTTAAAATGGAAAACTTTCTAAAAAAAAACCTTTACTTTTTCCAATACAACTGCCATATGTGTCTAAAAACCCATTTTCAAACACTTTTCCCCCCAAAAGGGCAATTTTAAGAGCATTTTAAATGTTAAAATGCATAAAGGCAAGTGGCAGAGCAGGGTATGGTTAACCTCTGAGTTTGTATCCTCTGTTTCTCTCCCATTTTTCCATAGACATACATGTCACTTTCATGTTGAAATAACTTGAACTGTGTTTGTCTTAGGTCCCCTTCACACGGAGGATACTCCGAATGAATGAGAAAAAGCAGCCCATACATTTCTATCGGGAGCGCACGTATGCCGGCTCCATAGAAAGCAATGGGACCTGCTTTAAACACTGCTGATTCAGAACGTTTACACCAGGGGTCCTCAAACTTTTTAAACAGTGGGCCTGAGGCAGAGCAGGTCGCACAGACATCGGGAGCGGTGTGCCCTCCAATAGGTAAAGTGAAGTGCTCTCCATGACCTGGCCCGAGCTCCCCAGGAGCTTCATTATAAATGCACGCCTGCCGGCGTTGTCGGCGGTGCCAGACAGAAGTGCTTGGCGGGCCGCATGTGGCCCTCGGGCCGCAGTTTGAGGACCCCTGGTTTACACGTTCCGAATCAACCAGAGTATCCTCCGTTTGAAGGGGCCCTTAGAGATCTAGACATTAGATAGATAGGTTCCTAGGAGTCTTGATGGTGTTATACATTATGTTTTAAGCCAGTATTAGTTGTAGTTCATAATGAACTTGTGTCACCCAAAACTAATCTTGGACCCAAGCCACGTGATCTCTAAACAAAATGTATCTTGAGAGGTTTGTTTCTCTCTAGTCAGAATCTGAGTGATATCTGACTTTATCAGTGAGAGCTGGCTATATAATACAGACAGTACCAGGGAATGGAAGGTTATCTCAGGTTGTAAAGGTACCCACTGTAAGATTACCCTGCTGGTTTCTGGGGGTCCCAGTAGTAGTAATAGCGATCCATTTATTTGGGGGGAGGGGACATTGGATCTAAAAGTGAAAGTCCAAACAAGACTATCTCAAATATAGCTAGAAACTGACCCTGTAGCCTAACAATTTCAATATTAGTGAACATTTCCAATGACAAGTCAATTCATTTTGCTTTCTTTTAGCATTTTGTGTCTGAATGACACTTGATGTTGCTTTAGAATATCTTATGCCGTGCACCATGTACGTAAAAACTGCATTCATTTCTACAGGTCTGTAGAGCAATGAGAGACAGAGAAAAGGTTGTCAGCAAGAACCTACAGCTACTCGGAGGCGATAAAAATGTAAATGGACTTCTTAGAACTGTGTTGTTCCTTCTTGTACAAAATTTGAATATTTTGTGCCACACGGTGACTCATGCTTTCAGGACTGAATGCTTAATTGTAATGAGAATGGTGCGCAATTGGAGGGGTGACAGAATTACAAATAGGTGACATGTAACGTGACAGACTATCAAAAAAACTCCTACAGCGCCATGAATGTCACATCGACAGAAAGCAAGTTCTCATGTTACTTATGCTGAATGCTTATTCTTCTCATTTACTATTCTATTAACATGTTTGCCATGAAAATTCTGTAATTATAGAAAACATAATTTCATTATACCTGTTTGTTGGATACAGTTGTTAAATACAACTCATCCAATGTTTCATCTAAGGCTATAGTCAGACAACCACTGGGCGGTGTAGAGTGGATGAATCTATACATTTTTATCGGCTGTGTTGCTTGCAGTCCATGTCCATTTGTCAACCATTTTTAACAGACTGTTAGAAAAACAAATACATTTCATTGATCTTTTGTTTTGACCCAAGGCAGTGATCCTTTTTAACAGACGTACAGATTTAGCAAGGGTTAACGGGACTCATAACTTGTTACCAACACTATAGCAGAGTGTTAACTCAATTCTTTTAAAGGATTTTGAGTGTTTTTTGTTGTCTTCTGAGATTACATTGTAAGAACCAATATTCCAAAATAATGTAAGACACTCTGTGGATCTGACATTGTATTAAAAAATAATTATAATAAAATTGTAAAAAATTCTTAACAAAATAACATTTGGTACTGAAAGTTTGGCCTAGACAGTGTATGGGTAACACTGAGGACACTACAGCCAAAGTACAGCACAGAGCCTCTTCTCCTACTCCTATGATTTTATTACCTGTCTAAAATTGATTAATGAAACTAAACTTTACACCATACTCCTTCTTTCCTTCTATGTCCTGCAATTTTGGTATCGGTGTTTGCTGTATTGAAATTGCTTTAGATGCACTGAGAAGTCTGAGAGTCCTGTTCCTTAGTTTATACCCCATAAAATGGCTGCTCTGCTTCTTGTCCCGTATCCTATATATGTCATCAACATTGTGGCCACTACACTCATGTTTGGCAAAGAGACTGTGATGTCAGAAGACTGCCTAGGTCATAGAGACCACGTGATCTTCCTTCTCTCCTCTTCTATCTTGTGTTACATGTGTTGGCGGACATTTTATTTCTTCAAAGATGAATTGCAAAAGTTCCAGTTTTGTTAAAAAAACCAAACCTTTGGAAATTTTGGGTTGAAACTGTTTGTTCTGAAATGACTTGCTCATCTCATTATGAGCTTTTTTCACAGTGTGCGAAAAAATACAAAAATTACTAGAAAAATATGACAGAAAAACAACTGTCACCTACATAAAAATTTTTGTCTATGCCGCCATACTTATTGTTTTCAATTATATATATGCTCATTGATGTCATTTTACAAATGCAATAAAACGTTAATTTAAAAAAAATTCCATATTGGAGAAAGAAAACTTTTTTAAAACAGTTTTAGTAGTACTTTGTCTTATTATAAAAAATGGAAAAAAAAGACATTTCACTCCTTTCTTTAACATTTATCCTTGTATAAACAAAAAGATTTGAAAAATACAAATATAAAATTTACATAAAAATAAAACCCTATGCATCAGCAAATAAAGACATAAAATATATTTGACTAACCTGAACTAAGAAAATGTTGAGGGTATGTTTACACGACGGAATTTGCATTGAGCATGTGAACACTACTGCGTGGCCAGCCGTGACGGGAAGCTGAAGAATGGGCCTAATCGGGAGGAAAAAGAGAACGTTAAAAAAAAGGAAAAATACACATCTATCTCTTTCCAAAATCTCAAAATTTCTAGTCCGGCACCTTCTCTAATAGAAATTTTTAGACCCAGAAATATTTGGACTGTGACACGATCTTCATGACTGGGACTCTGCAGGCCAACACTTTGGGGTTGTAATGAAATAACTGAGTTGCAATTGAAGTGTATACTGTCAGGTTTAATACAACGTTAATGCAATGTTGCCAAATGTTTAGAAATTGCAACCATCTTCTACAAAGCCTCCTCATATCAGGGGCTTAATAGTAATTGGACAGATTAACATTACTTTTACTAAAACCTTCATTTTAATACTTTGTAGAGAATCTTTTGCAGGCAATGACTGCCAGAAGTCTGGAACCCATGGACATCACGAAACACTGGGCTGCTTAACCCTTAGACACACCAGGATGTACAATTACATACTGGTGCACTGAAAAAACATGGTGACCACTCTGAAACAGAGCATCCACACTAGCTACTGGGTCTGCCAGATTTCATACAGCAGGGACCCGGCAGCATCGCCCATGATAAGAGATGACTCTGATCACGACATCTGAGTGGTTACTTTAGTTTTCTCTTTGATGTAGGTAACGGGACGGCCCTCCCACAGCGCGATTGTGGGAGGCATCCCGTTACTATGGCAGCCTGGAGTCCTGTGAAGGTTCTAGGGGCTGCCTTAGCAGCAGGCTTCAATAGTTGGCGAACCTGCCATAGACTGCAATACAGTAGTACAGTAGTATTGCAGTCTATGGCACAGGAGATCGAAAGATTTCATGTTGAAGCCCCCTAGGGGGGCAAAAATAAAAGTTTAAGAAAAAAAGTTTTAAAAAATATTGAAAAATAAAAAATAAAAAAAATAAAAGTTTAAATCACCCCCCTTTCCCAAATCACATATACTTACAAATAAATAAAAGTAAACATTAACACATTAGGCATCCCAAAAATGCCCAAGTTATTAAAACATCAAAACATTTGTTTCATATGGTAAACGTCATAGCAGGAAAAAGAATCAAAATGGCTGATTTGGCGTTTTTTTTGCCAAATTACCTCCCAAAAACAATGGAGTAAAAACTGATCAGAACAACATACATTCCCCATCATGGTACCAATAAAAACTACATATTGTCCTGCAAATAAATATGCCATGCACTGAAATATAAAAAAGTTACTAGGGTCAGAATATGGTGATTCAAAGAATATTTTTTTTCTTAAAATTTTAGAATTTTTGTGAAGTTATTAAAACATGAAAAAAGTATATAAATTTGGTATCCCCATGATGGTACTGACCTGCAGAATAAGTTTAACAGAGCATTTTTACCACAGAGTGGAAGCCGTAAAAACAGAACCCATAAGAAAATGTCAGTACTGCATTTTTTGCTCAATTCCACCTTATTCTGAATATTTTTCCTGCTTCCCAGTACATTGTACCTAATAATAAATGGCAGCATTTTGTCACGCAAAAATCAAGACCTCATCAGACTATGTAGACAGAAAAATTAGAAAGTAATGGCTTTTGGAAGGTAAGGAGTAAAAAACGAAAACGCAAAAATGAAAAATGTCTGCGTCTCCTAAGGGTTAACCAGGCCTTTACTGCAGTTGTCTTTAGTTGTTTCTGTATGTGGGTCTTTCTGCTTTAAGCTTTGTCTTAAGCAAGTGAAAGACATGTTTAATTGGGTTGAGATCTGGTGATTGACTTGACAATTGCAGAATATGCCAATTCTTTGCTTTAAAAACTCCTGGGTTGCTGTGAAGTCCATTCATTGTCGCTGCACTTGGTCTAAGCCAAAAGTATATCTCTATACACTTCAGACTTCATCAGACTGCTAATGCTTTTACAGGATGATCTTACTTTCATGCTATGCCAGTACTGGGCTGGATTCTTTAGATGTTTTTTGAAAAGCCTAATCTGGCCTTTCTATTTTTGAGGCTGATTAATAGTTTGCCCCTTTTGGTGAACCCTCTGTATTTACTCTCATGAAGTCTTTGCTTTACGGTAGACTTAGATACTGATACACCTACTTCCTGAAGAGTGTTCTCTTGGGTGAATGTTGAGAATGGTTTTTCTTCATGATGGAAAGGATTATGTGATCATCTAAGGGAGCCTTCACACGGAGTTTACACTCCGCTCATTCAGACACGTAAACACGTGTCAAAGTGACCGCTGTAATACTTTAATGTGCGCCGCTTTTACGCGCGCTACACATTGAAATCAATGGGTTTAAAAGGGTTTAAAAGCCTCCCATTGATTTCAATGTGTAGCATGCGTAAAACCGGCACACATTGAAGTCTATGGGATTGTGTTTTACAGCGGTCACTTTTTGTGTGTTTACGCGTCTGAATGAGCGGAGCGTAAACTCCGTGTGAAGGCTCCCTAACACTTCCATTGACATCCAGGTCTTTTTGAGTTCCCGAGTTCACCAGTAACTTTAATCTAAATCTAATCTGATTCAAAAATGTAAATTTCTTACTTCTACTCAAACTCTTAAAGAATATTCTAATATTGGAGAAATACTTCTTGATGGGCTTGTATCCTCTCTTAACAGTGCATCCCATTTATACAGCCTAACCACACGTTCCTTAATGAGTGAAGATTTATTGTAGGTGAAATATTTCATTTAAGTGATACAATTCTGACTGCCTGCAGCTAGCATAAAAGAGAAAAAGACATGGCCCGCACATCCCAGTCTTATACATTGATCTAGTGCTTCTCAGCAAATTATACAATACTGAACATGAGGTTCTTAGTATACATATTGATCAATGTGCATAAGCCCACTAGCCACTTCACGGCGACCTCTTTATAGTGAGTCCCTACTCTACTGGGTGTAGTGACCGCCACAACCACAACAGGGCGCCTACTGCATCTTTACTCACAAAAGGATTTATCAATCTGTTCAGCTTTGGCTGCTTTATAGGATAAGGCCTGAAGATTAAGCTGCATGGATAGGTTCAGTTTAAAGATGACCTTTCATGTCCTCTGGGCACATGTGGTGTGATACAACACTAGAAAGCTGACAGTGCGCTGAATTCAGCACACTCTCGGCTTTCCCATTCTGTGCCCCGGGTGAAGAGCTGTCAGTGTCGGTACTGTAGCTCTACAGCATCAGAATGGCGCATCTATTGCATTGTACTGTGAGAGGGGGTGTTCCTTACCACCCAGGGATGATGCTGAGCGGGAGGAACGCCCCCCCCCCCCCCAGTACTCGTCTATGGATATGTAATATCTGTAAGGAGGACCTGTTACTAAGTACACATTGCTTAATGCCATACATTTAATTCTTGCTGTGCCCCTGATCAATTTGGTGCTTATGTCCTGAAATTCATCCACAAAAGATATGGCCCCTGGAAGCTTATATGTAAATGAGCTCTTCTTAGCACTGATCTCAAACATCAGCCACGTATTTTGACAAGGTGGAAAAATCTCTTTAAATGAAAAGCGTTCTCATCTCAGGATCTACTAGGATCTTTCTAGGATCTACTATAGGTTTGGTATCTGATCTACTGCAGTACAGTTTTTCTTTAGGCTTTGTTCTATTATGGTATATTTAATCTTCAGAAATGGGTTAGTAAATTCTTACAGTCGGACCTACAAGGCCTGTTTATGCCGTCTTTAGCCGCCCTGTGCTTGGAGCCAAATGATCCAGAAGGAAATGTTTACTCAAGTGGCACATAAACTGTATATGAGCTGCTTATCAGAAGTATCTAGATAAATCATTAACTTCTCATCATGCTCTATGTGTTTGAGTCCCAGTCACATTGTTTTGTTTCACCTCCTTTCAGAAACTAGAATTAGTTGTTAGTGGATAATACTGCCTTTGTTAGATGCCTGCTGAATGAGGTAAGTTTGTAGGACAGAGGCCAACTTTTTTTTTAAGCATACCACAGCCGGAGCAGAGCAGACAGCCCTTTAACCTTTGAAGTTTTATGACACTTTTTATATACTAAAATGGATGTTCAACTTACTTTTTATTGCTTAAACAGAATGTGGTTTATGATTAGTCACTTAAAGAGGACCTGTCACATTCGGGGATGGAGAAAAACTTACATGATGCCTTGTCCAGAATGTAAAAATACAGACGTTTATCCATCATTGCCTAACTTGCCCATTAGTGAGCAAAATAACTTAGCAGGCTCACTATGTTCATTCCCAAAGGTGACATCCAGTGTTGTAGAATAAAGATGTTATCAAAGGGAACCTGCAATCACAGATCAAATAAAAGCAATGTGCTATATTGGGCTAACTAACTGACTTAGTCATATTTGGTTAAAGTGACACTCCGGTTATTTTTTTTCTTCATTATGTACCTAATCCCCAAATACATATTCATATTACATATAATCATATTCATACACATTCACTTATTGCTTTCTGTCTGTAAATTCAGAAAAAAGATCCTTCTATTCCATTGGCCCATGTGATCTCATTCTAAACTCCTGGGAATCACATACTTATAGATTTTTGACAATGAAGACACACAGTGATGTCACAGTAACTGCTGATGGTTAGACAGTCTCCTTTCACATCATTATACTGATGAAGATGACAGTTCACCTTCCCAGACTATATACTTATGATCTCTTATATGTAGTGGGAGAATATAGAAAAAAGGATTATTACATGGGCCTCCACTGTCTCACGCTGACCTTGTGATACTGAGCTAAGGTATCATGGGATTGATAGAGCACAGAAAAAGGGAAATATAAAAATCAAAATAGAGTCTGATCAGCGTAGGAGAGAGGCAGAATTGCAGGGATATGAGTGCAATATACATAAAAAGGGCAAGTTTCATAGAGAATCAGATGAGGAGTACGGTGTTAAAATGAACGTATTATTAATTGACCGTTTCTTTAAAGGGATCCTATCACTCACCCACAATTTTTTCTAGGTACCACGTCAGAATAGCCTTAAGAAAGGCTATTCGTCTCCTACCTTTTGTCATCTTCTCCGCGCCGTCGTTCGCCTACAATCCCGGTTCTTCTCGGTATGCAAATTAGCTCTCTCGCAGCACTGGGAGCGGGCCCCAGCACTCAAACAGCACTGGGGCGTCCCCAGTGCTGCAAGAGAACTCTCTCCAGTGCCGCCTCCATCTTCGTCACCAGCGTCCTCTTCATCCTCTTCTTCCGGCGGTGGCTTGTAACTTGTTGGCCTTGGGCCTTGGGCAAAGCAGACTGCGCATGCCCACAGGCCACGAGAAAATGGCTGCTTACAATACTGTGCAAATACAGAAGGGAGACACCGAGCGCTCTGAGTGCAGTATTTATAGTTTTCAATAGGATGCTAAAATGAAAAGTGGATAAAAGCCAGTTGTCCTCTCACCTGGAAGGGTTGTGAATTAGTCACAACCACTGGTAGCGTTCAGCTGCTGTTATAGGTGAGAGTGGCAGCAGAACCAACGACCACCGATAAACGGAGAGATAGAGACCACAAACAATATGTTTGTGTTGAGTCTGCGCTCACTGGAAAAATGATATTGGGACCAAATTGTCCAATGATTGGAGTTTATTGAAATAGGCACTAGTGCCTATTTCAATAAACTCCAATCATTGGACGATTTGGTCCCAATATCATTTTTCCAGTGAGCGCAGACTCAACACAAACATATTGTTCGTGGTCTACAATACTGTGCACATATACAGTGAAATCTCCCCGGAAAACTGACCTTTTGAAAAAAACTTCTCCCTTTCCAGACCTATTTATTTTGTGACCAGTTTTCCCCCATTGAAAGCTCCTCTATAAACAGTTTGGGAGAATTAGAGGGAATAAGATGCTGGGTATCATTAATTAGCAAGTGAGTCATGGGGACCAGACATGCAAGGTGGTGTCATATCAGGGAACAGGAATGAGAAGGAAACACATGTGAGGGACTACGGTTAAGAAAAAGGGCCATTGGACAGGACGCCACCTAGCATATCATTTTTTTGTGGGGGTTGAGTGTACAGTATCAGCTGTTTTATTAGCCCTAGTTCTCTATTCCTAGCATATCATACATGACTTTTACTTACATTGTTTGTGCTTTTTGGGGTTTCTACATGTTTTCTGACTCCATTTGACACTTTAATCTGTATTCTGTATATTTTTCTTTGAGAGAACCACCATATAATAGACCTTTTTTGGTGAAATTTGGGTGGTTGGATATCAATTTGTAATACAATGTCACAAAACAGTATTGTCCTGAAAAAGCTAATTATCTTACGACATACATATTTTGGCATGGTCAACCAGAAGGAAGGACACATCTGTAGCTACTGCACATGTATATATATTTAGTTGAAGACCATTCTCTTAGGCATCAACCATTTAGTTATGTTGTCATAGATTTTACTGAGACAAAGATGTGAATTCACAAATACAGCAGGACAGACCAGAATCTCTGATTCTTAAGAATGGGAGCTATTCAAGCAGCTTAATGCAGCTGAGCTACACTGATTCCATTTCTTCACAGTTATAGAAACAGCAAAGTGAAGTCTGCTATGCTGTTTGTTAGGACGGGCCGACCCGATCCTTGTCCAGCGCCGGAGTCACTGCTGATTTCGGGGCTGGGATAGGCCGGAGGCCTCCGCTTGAGTGTGTGGAGGTTCCAGTTTCCCCCCTAGCGCCAGGACCGGCACATCCGGGGACAGGGGGTCAGCGGTGGGCCTGAGGCTATTTAGGCCTCATTTTGGTTCTGGCCCATCGCTGGTTATTTGTTTACCAACAGCATAAGCTCCGCTAGCGACGAGTCCTCCTGTTTTCCTTCCTTGCTTCCTGTTACCTGTCTCCTGCCTCCTGTCCCTGAACTTGGATTCCCTGGATGTGTTTGACCTGGCTTGCTCTGGTGAAGAACTCTGGGTCCTGGTTCCGCTCCAGTTAGGAGAGTGTAGCACACAGGACTGTTTTTGCCTCAGCAATTGGAGATTCTGGTTGCCCAGGACTTACAGAGTTATTTGTTGCATCAGATTTCTAACACTGTTTCTGCAGCTCCCATTCTCCTCCAAAGGAGTTACATAAACGGCATGGAACAGTACTGTTTGTACCAATAAGATCTGACTCAGACGTGACTCAAATCCAATCAGAAGAGGACAGTATCAGAGCTCAGAATCTTACTCCTGTAGGCAGCATGGTGGCTCAGTAGTTAGCCTTGCAGCACTGGAGTCCTAAGTTCGAATCCACCGAAGGACATCTGCAAGGAGTTTGTATTTTCTCTCTGTTATTGTGTTGGTTTCCTCCCACGCTCCAAAGACATGCTGATAGGGGAAAAAAAACACCCTTTGTGTGTTCATGCCCAACACCACCCACTTGTCATTGGACCATTTTGATAGTATATCAAACACAAAAACTGATCAGCACTGATTGTTCAAGAGCAGTGTGGGCTAGGAAAAAATTCCAACTTCACCGAAATTAGTGGAGCAAAGAGATGGAGGTGATGAAAGGTCCTCTTTAAACAACCCTTAATAATCCATTGCCAAAAAATCTAATGTAGATGGAAGTTGATTTACTTGCAATAATGGTCTTTTATCCACTGTTCTGTACAGTTAGGTCCATATATATTTGGACACAGACACAAATTTTCTTTTTTTTACCTGTTTAATGAAACATGTTCAAGTTATAGTTATTTAATGGATATGGACATAAAGTGCAGACTTTCAGCTTTCATTTTAGGGTATCCACATTCAAATTGGGTGAAGGGTTTCTTGGCAGGTGCGGGCAATTCCTTTGTTATGTCATTATCATGTCATTATCAATTAAGTAGATAAAAGCTCATGATCCAAAGCATAGCACATCATCTGTAAAACATGGGGGAGGCAATGTGTTGGCTTGGGCATGCACGGCTGCCAGTGGCACTGGGTCACTAATATTGATGATGTGACACAGGACAGAAGTAGCCGAATGAATTCTGAGGTATTCAGAGACATATTGTGTGCTCAAATACAGCCAATTGCAGCCAAACTGATACATTATACCGATGGACAATGACCCAAAACATAAAGCCAAAGCAACCTAGGAGTTTATAAAGGAAAGAAGTGGAATATTCTTGAGTGGCCAAGTCAGTCGTCTGATCTCAACCCAATTGAGCATTTCACTTGTTATAGACTAAACTTCAGACAGAAAGGCTGACAGTGTCTGATGATGTCCATGAGGTCAAGACTTCAGGCAGTCATTGCCAACAAAGGGTGAACAACCAAGTATTAGAAATTAACATTTTATTTACAATTATTTCATTTGTCCAATTAGACGTCTGGGGCATTATCATACAGGCCCAAAGCCTCATGGTAGCAGTAGCAGCCTGTTGCCATACAGACCCAAAGCCTGTGCTAGCAATAACAGGCTATTACTACTACCACAGGCTTTGGGCCTATATGGTAATATCCCAGACCACGTGACATCTGGGATATTACCATATAGGCCTGAAGCCGGCTAGGATTAACATGAGCACAAACAGAATGTCATGCATTTTCCCCCCTCAGCTTATACTCGAGTCAATAAGTTTTCCCCGTTTTTTGTGGTAAAATTAGGGGGTCGGCTTATAATCGGGTTGACTTATACTCTAGTATATATGGTAATTAATATAAATTATTGATGGTATATAAATTAGATATAGTATTAATTAAATAATATTTCTTCATTAAACCAATAACTGCGCTTATGCATTTCCATTTCAGTTACGTATCACTTCTTAAACATGTGTAAATATAATTGACTTGTATTATTGAGGTAATTTATGAATAGGTGTGATTGCATCGAAAAGTATTTGAAGAGACTACTTAACCATTTCAGGACTAGGCCAGTTTCCTTGGTTTACAACAGACACTTTTTCAGGTTTTTTTCATAAATGTAGTTATGAGGGCTATAACATTTTGTGCTTTGGGGTATTCAAATTATTGTTACATTTTTTCAGTAATAAATAGGGCTATATTTTTAAGTTGTTTTTTTTTCCATGGTTTTTTTGTGACAAAAAAGGAGAGAGAATGTGTCTGTTTTTCACATTTTTGATGTCATTTTAATAGCACAAAGTGCTACTAAACTTTTTTTTAGTAGTTTTTTATGAAGGTGACAATTATTTTTGCGTCACTAGGGCAGGATTAGAACCAGTGACATGGATGTGGTAGTGGAGGGTTTTGGGGGTCATTTCAAGTTTAATTTTTTTTTTCTTTTTTGCAGAGTTCTTTAGCTTCTGCACCTTGGAGTCAGAAGTGGACATCAGCCACTAACTGTTGAAATAATCAAATAGGTTGCCATCCAAATTTGTACTCACCTCTCCTTGGTATACAGAAGTCCCCCGGCATCCTGTTCAGGCCTCTTACAACCTGGATCTGAAGTCACATGACCCAGGGTCACCACTAAGGCCTTTGATTGTGCCTCAGCCTGCATGTGAAGCTAGATGGAGGCCTGAAGAGTACATTGGGTACTACTAGCACTACAATGATGCCCAGGAGAGATGAGACAAAGTGTAAGCGATTGTTGTTGAGGAGACCCCAGAATATAATAATGCATAATGGGTGACAAATCCAAAGGTTATGGATTCGACCCAAACCCAAAACTTTTAGAAAATCCCGGAATCTAAGGCTAACATATTACTATGTGGAGGTAAAAAAAAAAGATGGTAACTTATTTATTATGTGCGTGGGCCTAAAAAGGGACAATTTACTGTGTGGGAGCCAATAAAGTAGGTAATATACTTTGTGGGGACCTGTAAGTGGAGCAATAAACTGTGTGGTCAATAAAGGGAATGATATACTGTGGGCGCCATTAAATGGAGGTTATACTGTGTGTGGGCCAAATAAGAGGATCTTTGATTTGCAAATGGATGTGGTCTACAATTTTGGTTCCATCATGGAACCAACGTTTGTCGTTTTGGGTATTATGTTGGGGGATGTGGTGCTTTTTTATAGGATGCCTCATGCAGCAGAAAGGCTAGTTTCACCCTAGACCTGATAAATTAGCCCCAGTTAAAGGAGGAAAGCAGCGTCCTATCTCTTACCGCAGAGCTGATCTAGGTCCTCATGGTGTCTCTCATAACTGAGTACACAATGATCAGAGAGATAATAAACGGTTGCTGCTTTCCCTATAGGTGGCTAGCTATAGTAACAGCCAACCCTCTGCTTCTGAAGCTGCATAGTTTTGTATATATACAGTCCTATGAAAAAGTTTGGGCACCCCTATTAATCTTAATCATTTTTAGTTCTAAATATTTTGGTGTTTGCAACAGCCATTTCAGTTTGATATATCTAATAACTGATGGACACAGTAATATTTCAGGATTGAAATGAGGTTTATTGTACTAACAGAAAATGCGCAATATGCATTAAACCAAAATTTGACCGGTGCAAAAATATGGGCACCTCAACAGAAAAGTGACATTAATATTTAGTACATCCTCCTTTTGCAAAGATAACAGCCTCTAGTCGCTTCCTGTAGCTTTTAATCAGTTCCTGGATCCTGGATGAAGGTATTTTGGACCATTTCTTTCTACAAAACAATTCAAGTTCAGTTAAGTTTGATGGTCGCCGAACATGGACAGCCCGCTTTCAAATGATCTCAAAACAAAGATTGTTCAACATAGTTGTTCAGGGGAAGGATACAAAACGTTGTCTCAGAGATTTAACCTGTCAGTTTCCACTGTGAGGAACATAGTAAGGAAATGGAAGACCACAAGGACAGTTCTTGTTAAGCCCAGAAGTGGCAGGATAAGAAAAATATCAGAAAGGCAGAGAAGAAGAATGGTGAGAACAGTCAAGGACAATCCACAGACCACCTCCAAAGAGCTTCAGCATCATCTTGCTGCAGATGGTGTCACTGTGCATCGGTCAACAATACAGCGCACTTTGCACAAGGAGAAGCTGTATGGGAGAGTGATGAGAAAGAAGCCGTTTCTGCACGTACGCCACAAACAGAGTCGCCTGAGGTATGCAAAAGCACATTTGGAGAAGCCAACTTCATTTTGGAAACAAAGATTGAGTTGTTTGGTTATAAAAAAAGGCGTTATGCATGGCGTCCAAAAAGAAACAGCATTCCAAGAAAAACACTTGCTACCCACTGTAAAATTTGGTGGAGGTTCCATCATGCTTTGGGGCTGTGTAGCCAATGCCGGCACCGGGAATCTTGTTAAAGTTGAGGGTCACATGGATTCCACTCAGTATCAGCAGATTCTTGAGAATAATGTTCAAGAATCAGTGACGAAGTTGAAGTTATGCCGGGGATGGATATTTCAGCAAGACAATGATCCAAAACACTGCTCCAAATCCTCAGGCATTCATGCAGAGGAACAATTACAATGTTCTGGAATGGCCATCCCAGTCCCCAGACCTGAATATCATTGAACATCTGTGGGATGATTTGAAGCGGGCTGTCCATGCTCGGCGACCATCAAACTTAACTGAACTTGAATTGTTTGTCCAAAATACCTTTATCCAGGATCCAGGAACTGATTAAAAGCTACAGGAAGCGACTAGAGGCTGTTATCTTTGCAAAAGGAGGATGTACTAAATATTAATGTCACTTTTCTGTTGAGGTGCCCATACTTTTGCACCGGTCAAATTTTGGTTTAATGCATATTGCACATTTTCTGTTAGTACAATAAACCTCATTTCAATCCTGAAATATTACTGTGTCCATCAGTTATTAGATATATCAAACTGAAATGGCTGTTGCAAATACCAAAATATTTAGAACTAAAAATGATTAAGATTAATAGGGGTGCCCAAACTTTTTCATAGGACTGTACATCCTACCAGTGTTAAAGGTAGACTGCCTGAACATATAACGTCAATTGGCGGTCCAGAAGCAGTTGAAAAATCTACCGTATCACAAGATACAAATAATAATTACTAGATGCTAAGTAAAACTATTACCCACCCAAACATTCTGGAGCCATCATGTATTATACTAGCTTGATGAATCAATGTCACATTATAAAAATTCTTATAAAATTGAGTCACTACCACATGTGAAATTTTCATATTGCGTTGTACAAATATGTATTGTTTTTATTCACTAAAGTTCACAAGAATTAAGACACATAAGAGAATATAGAATATACTTTAGTAGAAAAATATTGACTGTCTAGTTTTAATGCGCAATTTCCATTTAGGAATGGTCTTGGACTTGTCAAGTTTTCTTATGAACATATGCATGGAGCTTGTACAATATCACATACTTCCTATGGTTCTAAATTATGGAGCCATTGGCATTCTGTGTGCTGCTGTGTGGTCTATCTGTATTCTTCTTTTTAGAAGACTACCTCTGTAATATAACATGCAGTAGGTTTGGCAAAATACACCTGTTTAATGTGGTGAACATTCATTCAGTGCACTACATAATTTGAAATGAAATATACAAGTTGTGTATACGTGCTACAATAACTCCACAGGGTGCCTTGCTTGCCAAATTGTTCCTTGCACTATCTGTATTTTATTATTTGAAGATGTGTCTGTGCCTTCATATAAAATCCGAGGCAAAGAGAGATACACAATGGGCTCATATCATATCAGGCAATAGACATCAGAAAGCACACCCATGCAGCATGATTCAGTAATGTACATGGTGAATTACTGTAAGAACTTTGATTTTGTGCATACTTGGGAAAATCTTTATTGACAACAATGCCATTCTTTTCTATCACCAAGAAATCAAGTGAACCTTGAACATTCTAACTGCAGGACTTTCTGGTAATTGATCAAGGTACTGTATCATCTTTGCTTGACTGGCCATTGTCATTTGCTTTGTTTGTTGTAGATAGCTATGGGTATTTCGAAGGAGAGTTGTGCCATCATAAAAGCCAATGAATAACATTAGGATGACCAACTCTATAGTCACATACATCCCATTTACAGTTCTGTCTTTATAATACAAAAAAGTTTTTGCAAAACTATTACTATCACTACTTGCCATTTGGTGCTGCATTTTTATCTGCTCAGAACTAGAGCTGAGCAAGTAGTATTTACTCCTTGGTGTTCGGCTGCTTACATGGATACCTATGGCGGGGAGGTATTCTATTGAATACTACTTGCTCATCTCTACTCAGAACTAGAGATGAGCGAGTAGTATTCGATTGAATATCAAATAACATTATAGTCTATGGGAAAAAACAGGAATGTTGTTCCGGTTTCCATGGAAACCAAAGTTCGACACATTGGATCCTCCAAGTTCTGGAAGTAGCAGGACGAGGAGCACGAGGAGGTTTTTGCATTGAATTCAATGGAATTTTCCCGTGTGGTATTTGACTGATACGAGTATTCGATCGAATAGTCGTATTCGATCGAATACTACTCGCTTATCTCTACTCAGAACCTTTCATGTCCTCAGGCACATGCAGTTTTATTTACTGCAAGAAAGTCGACTTTCCGGTTTTGTGCCCCGAGGCTGGAGATATTTGTGCCATTACTGATAGCTCTTCATTGTCAGAAGGGCGTTCCTGACAGTCTAGCTGGGCTGTGAGGAACACCCCTCCAGACAGTACTGTCTGTAGCCCTATACTGTCAGAGGGGTGTTCCTTCTTGTCCAGTGATGGAACACTCCTCCTGACTGTATTCATTCATAGACTAGTACTGGGGGTGTTCTTCATAGCTCAGTGTCATCGCTGAGTGGTAAGGAACACCCCCTCTGACTGTACAGGGCTATGGTTGAGTAATGTTGGGGGGGGTGCTCCTCTCAGCTTAGCATCATCACTGGGCAAGAAGGAATGCCCGTCTGACAGTAGGACTACGGACAGTACTGTCAGGAGGAGCGTTCCTCAGCCCAGCTAGACTGTAAGGAACGCCCTTCTGACAGTGGGCAGACATCAGCATCGGCACTGATATCTCCAGATCTGGGGCATATAACGGGGCTGAATTCAGCGCACTGTTGGCTTCCTAGCGGTATATAAAACTGTATGTGCCTGAGGACGTGAAAGGTCCTCTTTAAAGCCTGTAGAATAGGTACTTAAAGGCTATTGGGAAACCTTTGCACTGATTTTTATGATTATTATTATTATCATTATTACTATACAGATGCTCTCCCAATGTAAATGTAAACAACCTTTTTAAATAAGTTCTTAAAAATATTCTTCCATTTTTATGTTGTGCAGTTTGTATAACTCTTTCGGATGCTGATGCTTCTGACAGACTAGATCTAATAGGTAGAGATACTGTAGCTGCAGGAAGGTGCAGAAGAATGTACATGGCAGTGAAAAAGAGAGGAGAAAAATAAAAGCTATCTAAGTTGTCAGAGAGCGCAGGTTACAAAAACTGAATAGTAAGAGAGCAGCAGGAATTAACACAAGCTGTGTATTAGTGTACTGAGAAAGGAGCTAAAAATCCTGAACAAACCCGCATGCTTTTAAGCACCAGTGTCTGTCAGTACATGAGAGAAGAGATACCTTTTGAGCTGTAAACGCTGAAAGCAGTCTAGGGATGACATTGTTGTAGTACTTGAGAGCTAGTACAGTATGTAACACGCACAGAACTCACATCCAGCATGTATTACTGGAAGAAATATGTCCCCATGAGAATTGTTTGAGAGAGGAGGAGCACGCTGGAAATTGTGTATTGAGGTTTATGAAAGGAATAAAGTAATGAAAATTGATACATTTATTTATTTACATATTTGGGTATTGGGTCCATGGTAGAGCATTCCAGAGCACTGATGCAGCTCAAGAAAAGTCTTGGAAACAGGAGTCAAGGTTCAGATAACAAAGGAAAGAATTGTAAGGTCATTGACTGAATACAGAGGAAGGTTAGGGTGTTTTTGATGTTTGCACAGTGAGAAAAAGCAAATTATGGAGATTTTTTTTAGATGCGTGTGACATGAGCATGCAAGTGACTGAATAATATGTGGGGGGAAGGAGAGGTCTGAGTCAAATACAATCCAGAGACAGCAGGCATACTGCTTTAGTGTTATAGTAATACCACAGACAGAAATGGAAATATCAGGGTTAGGTCGGTTAGTAGATGAAGGGAACACAAGAAGTTCAGTTTTTGAAACATTCAGCTTCAGATAAAGAGAAGACATGATAGCAGAGAAGGCAGAAGATAGTCACCGCTGTTTTTTAGTCACACAGTGATGTCATGGAATGAGGTTTATAATTGATCATCAGCATAAAGGTAATGAAAGCCAAATCTGTCTTGTCCAATAAGCTGTGTACAGAGAGAAGAGTGGGTGGGGGTCCTAGGACCACCGCTGAAACACCAGTGAATGATACACTACAGTAAATGAGCATTCAGAAAGATAGGAAGAAAAGCAAGAGAGCAGTGTCCTTGAGGCCAATAGAAATTGATGGTCTACCATTGTCAAATGCTGCTGAGAAATGCAGAATAATAATAAGAGAATATTTGTCTTTCGTTGGAAACTTTTTGTAAGGATCATTTCTGTAGAGTGTAGTTCACGAAAACCAGATTATAAAATGTTGAGAAGAGTCAGCAGAGCGATAGCAGATTAGCTGAGAATAGACCAAGCGTTCGTGTAGTTTAGAGAGGAAGGGCAGATTAGGAACAGGTCATTTTTGGCAGAACAGGGAGGTTTTTTTTTAGTAGCGGGCTTATGACAGCATGTTTGAAAGAGGAGGGAAAGATTCCAGAAGAGAGAAAGAGAGAGGCTAAACATTTTTGTAAGGTAAGAAGTACCAGCAAGGGACAGAAACAGGAGGAGGTGTGACAAGATAAGGTTACTTGTGTGACTAGTAGGGTGAGAAGAAGAGAGGTGCTGACTGCTGAGAGGTTTCTTTATTTGGGTCAAAGGATGAGAGTTCACATGGCGAATGACTGAGGGAAGGGGACTGATATTACTTGGAAATGTAGTTGTTTCCTGGTGGATGTTGTTGTTTTTAATGTATGTGGCCATGTCTTAAGCACTGAGGTGTGTCACCTTCAGAGTAAGGAGGAAATGAAAGGCATAAAAAAATCATTTAGGGTTACAGGAGAGAGAGAGGAGCTGAGAGAGGTGAAGTAGGCTTCTTTGATGAGGTAAAGGGCAAGGTTATAGATTTTAAGCATAGATTTGAAGTGAATAAAGTCTACAAATGTGTTTGATTTACTTCACAGACCTTCACCATTCTTGAGCACTGCTGAAGAAAGCATGTTTGGGACATGTTCTAAGGTTTCTGGCATCTATGTTGGGAGATTCCATGGTTTGGGGATACTTTATCCAGTGTGAGATTTTGAGAGTCTTGTAGTGCTTGGTGGCCAGATCAGGACTGCAGTCTTCATTTACTTCAGTTTTATGTTCAAACCTATAAGCCTGCCTTTCACCTCGCCAAACAAGCCTATTTCACCACCCTCATCTCCTTTTTCTCCAATAATCATAAATGATATCTTTTACTCCCTCCTTACTCCAAAGGTTCAGGTACGTATCACAGACATCTGTTCTGAAGACACTGATTTATTTGGAACTTTGGCAAATACTACAACACGCTGTATAAGAAAGTATTCTCTGCTAGAGCCAATGCAGGGACTGTGTGTGCTTCCGTGCACAAACCCATACTATAACAAAAGGCACATAAGACAACTTACTAAATTGTTTACTTGTCTATTCTCCTTTAGAGATGAGTGAGTACTGTTCGGATCAGCTGATCCGAACAGCACGCTCGCATAGAAATGAATTGACGTAGCCGGCACGCGGGGGGTTAAACGGCCGGCCGCCGTCAAAGCGGAAGTACCAGGTGCATCCATTCATTTCTATGGAGCGTGCTGTTCGGATCGGCTGATCCGAACAGTACTCGCTCATCTCTACGAGTCCGTATCTATCTTACAATCAAGATTGGCAGAAATGTGTTTTTCTTGCACTTTGAATTACTTTTACAAGGCTCACGCTGTAGAATATACAAAGAAGGAACACTTACTAAAATGAAGCAATTTGTTGCACTGACTGCAAATCTGTGACCGTACATAATAATATGGTAACTACTGTAGTGAACATTACGTCAGTCATACGTCTTACTCTTTTTCTTAGCCTCATAAGCCATTAAAAATATAATTGGATAAATTTGTCATCTACATGACTTGCTGACAGTCATGGTCACAGAAGAGGTCACTGTTGGTCAGTTGCTTGAAAGGTATGCCAGGTCTTTCAGCAGAAACACACAAATGCATTCTTTGTCACAGTTCAGCAACCCAGCCATCTCTTTTGTTAAATCATTAATGGCACACACTGCCAGGTAAATTTACACAGGCTGTAAATCTATAAATGGCATGGGAAAAGATGCGGTACAATGATTTTCATATCTAACTAAGAAAACACCAGATTAAGTAGCAGAGCTAAAGATTTAATCTGAGTCACCCCAAAACAAGTGCTATATCCTTACAAGGAAAAGGAAAACAAGACAGAAGTTGTATTGTCACTCTTATATTCTAGGTCTAGAAGGACTTCTAATAACATGCAGGATATACACAGTGTACATAGGAGAATGAGGATGGAACACACAAAAATTATCTGGGAAATCTAGTCTAGCATATTAGAAAGGTAACACTAAAGCAATCCATGTTATAATCTAAAATAATGTATTATGGATCTATGTAAATTAATAACAAAACCAAACAAAAAGGAAACAGAAACATTATATTCATATTAGCTGGGTGCTCATAATAATTCTCATCCTTGAGCCTATTACATTTTAAGATGCAAATGATCATCAGTATATAGACCTTTATTACTGTAATTATCAGAGGTTAATGGTCTATTTAAAATGGCATTAGGGGCGTTCATAAGGCATAAAGCGCTGCGGAATATGATGGCGCTATATACAGTAAGTAAAATAAAATAATAAAATCAATTATTGTAAAGAACTACTTTCTTACTGTTTTACTTTTAACTTTAGAATAACTCTGAGGCTGAGGACACTCATTACGGAAAAGCTGCTTTTTAGTTGCAGATTTTGCTGCATTTCTTTTGAGCAAAACAGAGGAGTGGTACAGAAGGAAAGGGAAATATAAAAGAAGCACCTATATTTCTCCCTTCTGCTCAAGCCACTCCTGGCACAACAGAAAGAGAACTAAATCTACAAAAAAAAAGGTTTTTCCACAACTCTGTCCAATAAGTGCTAAAGTCACATGGTTTAGGCATGTACCGTATTGACAAAATAAATTATAATACTTATTTGTCAATTTACGTTTCCAAGAGGAATAACAGAGGAACTGCAGAATAAAGAGTTCTAAGGCCTGGTTCTCATCTGTGTTCGCTATTCCGTTCAGGGAGTCCACTTGGGAACCCCCCGAATGGAAACCTATATGCATTAAAAAGCGGTTAGCTAAAAAAAAACACGAACCCCATTGACTATAATGGGGTCCATGTGTTTTCCATGTGGTGTCTGCATGAATCATGCAGAGAGAAAAGTACTACTTGCAGCCCTTTTCTTTCTGAATGATTTGTGTGGACACCATGTGGAAAACACACGGACACCATTATGGTCTATGGTGTCCGTTTGGTTTCTTAGCTAACCGCTTTTTAATGTGTCCGGTATTCCGTTTAGGGGGTCCCCAAGTGAACTCCCCGAACAGAAAACCAAACGCAGATGTGAACCAGGCCTAAGAAAATCTTTTACATTCCCCCCTCCCTTAATTCCTCAGGGGGCGTAGGCTAAGAATAACTAGAATATGCAAATATATGCCGTAGTATATTGTGTCACCAGTCCAGTAAACGTCTGTCAAAACTGTCTCCTGTTGGGCACCTCACCAACAACTAGGGGGCGTCTCACTGTGGAGGCCAGCCTCAGATGTTGGTACTCTAGAATTTCACTATTATTTCTTTTCTAATTTCCATCATTCATCTCTGACCCTGTCTTCTCCAACATCGCCATACTCTCTCTGTGTAAAGTGTGAACGAAAAACTGTGAAGTCACAATCAATTGAAATATTTCCAGTTTTATTGTGTAGAATATGCACAAACCCTTCATTTGTACTTTTCAATATAAAGAACTTCATGAAACAAGACAAAATAACTTATGATTATAAGAAACATAACTGTGACAAATCATAAAATTATACATATTAATAGAAAATGTTAAAAACATTGGATGACTTACAATAAAAAATGTGTATAATAAAAATAAACAAATCATCCAGATATACAGTCTGATAAATGCTGTTGAAATCTATATGTGATTACATATAATTATGTACAAACGTTTCTATGATATCATGGAAGACTTAATCATATTTCCCTGTCCCAAAGTGCTTGTTATAGACTACATTACATAAGGTAATCTTTTGTGTGTACAGTACAGTCTCTTCAATTATCTTGTACACATACAGTATGACCCACGTACTAACAGATGTGCTCTTTGTAATTATCCTGGCCCCTCTGGATCCAAGAAGGTGTTATTATTTAATATTGCCTTTCCTTTATTATGGTTCATCCAAAAAAGTGCTCAGTAAAACATTTGCTACATGGGATAAAATACATATTGATATAAATGCTTTCTTTACAGTCTATAGCCTCTAAGATCCATTTTACATAGAAGGTTCACATAAATGTACAATATAGTTCCAGCTTTTCACAAGTAAACTTTTATTGTGTGTTGTAGATTCAGCGTTCACATGTAAAGTTGGCTATTACATACAGTACATAGGCCATTATAGATATATATATCTCTTGAGTGTGCATGATGTTGCTAAACATCCCAAACATTAGACACCGCTCACTAACTTCATTATAGAATAGACATTTGTGTTTCTGTATTAACATAATTCTTACTATTTTAACACTATGAGATTAACCTGTCATGTGAAAGCAGCTTACAGTATAGTTGTATCACCACAGGGTAGTAATAGTGCAACAGATATCTGCACCATCATAGGGCTTACGTGCCTCTTACACTAGGCTCACACTTAGAGAAATGTCCTGCAAGGAAGACTTCTCTATCTTCTCTATGGTGGAAACCGGGGCAGAAACCCAGCGGAACCCATTATAGTGTTTGGGGTCTGTCGGTTTCCGCATGTAACCACATTTTAAGCGGACAGGGTCTGCATCTTTTGGGCCCCCATGTGGACGGAAACCCAAACACTAGTGTTAACCTAGTGTTATTCTAGCTGACGGATAACTCCAGCTACAGGGCACTAAGGAATTTATAGATATACAATATGTAGAGAGTCATGATGCTTTCTGATGAGCAGGTAGACTGTATGATAACATACTAAATGTTTCTCCATAAGAGCTCTTACCAATATATACAATGAGAGAATATACTATGTACACATTTATGCTACAGTAACATATAACATACTTCAGACTAGAAGGAATCTCCATTCGGATATAGAAGCAGTAAACCATATTTCAGCCATACATACTGTAAGAACTACATACACTTAAACCATAGGAATGCTCAATGAGAATAGATAATATATAGTTTACTGTAAGTAGCCTCTTACTTGGTTGTAAATGTGTGACGTCAATACAGTCAGTGTTATATGATTTTTGTATATCCTATATTGTGCACAAAGGTGGGGAAGAGTATGCTAGCAAACCAGTGATGTGCAATCTGTGTAAGGCCACAGAGGTCCTACTCTACCATTACCTCAGTACAGGAAGGCCAGCATCTTTAGCCATGTTTATGTTGTGCAAACCCAATGTTATATACAATATAGTCTCTAAATATGCTCTGAACTAGACAATAAGCTCAGTATCATGATGGGAACATTTTTTGTCCACTGGGTATGAGCATTGGTTCTATTAGACAGTTCATAAAAAGTATTTTAAGGGATCACTCCTTTAGAGAAAGTTTCTGGGCTTTGCCGCGGATTGCCGCGACGGAATGCTGATGCACTGTGCTGGACATTATCTAGCATTATAGAAATGATTTCAATCAATTGTATAAATAAAAGTAAATTGTAAGCAAAAATTCAAGTAGATCTGTGTCAAAAAGGCAAAACTATGTAGGTACTGTATGTAAACTTTATTGGCCAACCAGAAAAATTATATTTGCAAATCACAAATGAATGGCTGCAAACACAGCACAACACTGACAAGATGCTACACAAAGGAAATTAGTTCCTGAGGTAATATGTTAGTAAGATAAGGTAGGGTAAGAAAACTAATGTTATAGGGATTAGTATTTGGAAGTGCAGAGTTCTGGATCCAATCTGATAAAGGGGGTGAATTGTGTCCATTGAGGCTGAGGCCCCATGTTGTGGAAATGCAGCTTTTTTTCTTTTTTTTTTTGCAGATTTTGCTGCATTTTTTTTACCCAAACCAAGAATGGCTGCAATAGAAATGGGAAATATATAGGAAGCTTTTATACTTCTATCTTCTGTTCAATCCAATCCTGGCTCTGGCTGAAAAACCACAGCAAAATCTGCAACAAAAACAGCTGTGTTTCCATAACATTGGGCCTCAGCAATAGGGGCTCATAAATCCAGGTGTCAGATTGAGTCCTTTTGTCAACAATCTGAATTTTATCATTATTGAAGAGACCTTTTAGAATCTGGACTTTCAAGTCTACGAAGCTGTGGCCTGGCCCAGAGAAGTGTTTCCCCACAGTTCTATGCAGCTAAAACCTTATTGTATGCCTGTGAAAATTCATCTTGAACTGTAGTTTTTGTTTTGTTTCTCCAATGTAAATTCCTTCATAGTATAAGTTGCATACAGTATCATGTACACCACATTGGAGAATGTACATGCTGTGTGTTTGCTATGTGGGCAGAGTAGGGTGGACCGAAGCATAGATGCCTCAGCCCAACCTATTTTTTATAACTCACAATTGAAACCTTCAGCCTCTTTATGATTCCCTCATCCCCTGTGCTTCACTGTGTCATATGTCAGGCGTTAGTGAGCATGTTCCACCATATAGAAGCTCCATCAAGTTCTCACACATCTATATGTGAATTCTGTGTATTTGGCACACATGCATCTTGGCACCATTACTTTACAACACAAAATATTTCTGAAAAGTTCTGCATTGCCACTCTGCTAAAGATTTTATTACATTTAGAATGATCAATTCTTTGCTCTTACTTACGTTATGTATTCTATACTCATTCAAAGAAATAGACTTTGTAACTTTTGACGTTGAGAATGTATACAGTTTGTACAAATATATGAATGATTTTTTATATTGTAAATACATAAAATTCCAGTTTTTTTCTTCCCCTTAAATATAAAACTTTTTCATCCCTCTGTGTAAACAGATGAGAGTTGGCTAGGACAACGATCAATTGCATTTATCTGTAGAAAACTAGTATCTTCTGAGTTATTCCTCTGCGGGTCCCCAAAAAGGCCAGCGGATCCATTTGGGAAGTCGTAAACTGAAGCACAAAAGGAAAAAAAAGGAAAGGCACAAATAATGAATATTAATAAATATGTAAATGTACAGCATCTGCAAAAGGTGTATTACATAAGACAAAGTTTAAATTAAAAAATATAAATATTTCTTTGCATCTTATCTTGTCAATGTATATAGCCTCTTCTCACATCAACATTTGAGAATATAGGGGTATTCCTCTCACAACCTTTATACCCATGTGTTGTAGTGGTCACCCTGCAGAGGTGGCTGGGAGTATGGAAAAGGGGTTGAATGTGTTGTTTGAGTGATGCCCAGAGAATTATACGGGCATTACAGAAGCAGTGTAGCCCATCCTGCTTATCTCTTTTCATACTAAGACTGCTACAGACAGAAGTTGGACTAGTATGTCTAGGGCCCAAAAGTGGAATTGATTCTAGGGACCTACCCTACTGCTACTGGCGTACAAGTCATAAAAAAGTCACATCACTTCCCCGGCCCAATAAAATTTATCATAATTCACACCAGTTTTCATGCCAGAATTTGACGCCAGCAAGGACCTCATTTATGATGAGGTGAGCACTTCATTACAAATTATGCACAAACTCTGGCAGGTGGAAAACATTTTTCTTTACTTTTATTTACTTTCATTACTGCGACACCTCAGAGGTGTCTGAGGAATCAGAACGGTTAGAAGTCTGAGATTGTTGTCTATCTCTGCAGCATAGTGATACATTCTTGTTGGCAAGAATAAAATTACAACTTTCAGCAGGCCCTGAGGGCCCGGGGCTGCTAGTGGTGGTAGTTCTCAGGGTGTAAGTGAAGAGCGAGGGCCTGTTTAGACAGCAAAAAATAATTGAAATTGAGGAAGACTTCTGCTTCAGATTCCTCTTCATTTTCTGACTCTCTACCTCTGACCAGCCCTTGACTGGCTCCCACATAATATAAAGCCCCTTTTCTTGGCTCCCACATGGTATAAAGCTCAAGTCCCTGGTGCCCACATGGTAGAAGTACCCCTTTACTGACCCCCCACATAGTATTTCAACCCCTCTCCTAGTCCCCACACAGTATACTTGCCCTTTACAGGTCCCAATACAGTACAGGCCCCTTTACTTGCTACCATGTAGTAAGTGTCACCCATACAGGGATTTTAGGCTATTGCCTGTTAGATTACTCCAGCAGGTAATTGCCACTATTCAGTTATTGCCCATGGGCCTCTCCACTTCCTCTTCACTCATCAGGCTTAAGCTTCCGGGGGGCTATGTGAGTCGAATATCTCATTATCACTTCGGAATGTGAGGTGTGGCGCACAGGGCCCACTGTAGGCTGAAGGCTGAAGAGGAAGTGGAAAAAGGTACTGTGAACAGAAGCAGATTGGCAAGTTAATCAAGCCAGTAACAGCCTATTAAATATCAGTGTAGGACCCCCTAAAGGCATGGGACCCATCGAGGGATCCACCTGTCTGAATTCTACTGTGAGCAGGTATTTTAACCTTGTATCTTTAAGTACTGGCTTTGTTGAGTCATATGCATTAATATACTTTTTAAGTAAATTACCTTGGTCAGTACATACTGTACAGAGTGATTCAACATATTATAGAGCTGATTCACAATTCTGATCATTTAGGGCTTAATCTCACAGTGAACGGTAAAAAAAATAATCCCCGTAATAAGAACCTACACAACCTCCGGCAGCTTCATAAAATATCAGCTACATATAAAATATTTATGATAACTAGAAAAAAAGCTCTATGTTTAAAGACTTCTGGGAATTGATGGACAATTGGCAACCCTGCTGTGAACAAGGCAGTTGACTGCTTAAAATAACCAGGAATTTTAGAACTGAACTATTCAGGTTGTTACTTAAGATCGATAAATGTTAATTTTTCATAATTGAAACGCAATTGAAGAAACAAATACATAGACATAACAATAACAATAGATAATAAATTATACCTGTTATACCAGAGTGAGCTGTGAATGCCCTATGAAATACATCAAAGTCTGTTTTGTTCCCACAATGAGGCAAGCAGTCTTCAAATGGAGGCACCATGTTGCATGTATTGCTATGCTGCATGTTTCTCTGAAGATCATTGTAGTGTGGAGGACAAAATGTCTGCAGCTGGCCATAAAATCCTAAAGAAACAAAACACCGATGGTTAACATTGATAACTAAAATAATATACACCGTATTTTTAGACTATAAGATGCACTTTTTTGTAAAGGAAACATTTGCTATAAAGTCCCTTCGTCTTATAGCCTGTCATATTTTATCCCTCTCTATAGTCCAGCTTTCATAAAGGTGCTGTGATAGTGGCATTAGAGGACCCTCGTGCAGGAATAGTATATGGCCCCTTTTATTCCATATCTTATTCAAAAGCAACACCCATATGTGTCTCTAACAATATATTTGAAATTGTGAGCCATGAAATTCAATCCCTCAGGCATTTATATGCAGTCCAATAGACAGTAAAAATCTGTTTTAGCCACAGCAAAAACGCAGCGTTTTATATTAACTACAAAGTAGATGGTATTCTGGCTAATCCCATCCACATATTGCAGAAAATAATCTGCAGCGGAAATACTGTGATTTAAAAAATGCTTGTGTTTTTGCAAATAGCAGCATGTCAATCATACCTATGGAAAAGCTGGCATTTTCTGTATAGGTAAAATTTTCGCTGTGTTTTTTCCCACATCGCTTTTTGGCCACAGCTCGCTATGTGGGGGCCTTAGCCTTGGGGTGGCTTTAGGGTGCTATTTAGGCTCTATACTGTCAGGAGGGCAGTGTCAGGCAGGACCAGGCAAAGGATGTGATTCTGAGCTTTGACATATTCAAGGAGGGTTGAATTACACAACCTTGTCTGACACTGTCCACCTTACAACAGTCTAAATAGAATATGAGACATTAAATCTAACAGCACTTATTGCTTGGGAACAGTTGAAGATAGAGAAAATATTCCAATTGTTCTGGAATCATTGGAGCAATGCATGTTAACAGATGCTAAGAACTGAGTTGGTGGAAGTGGTTGAAACTCCTCTCTAACTGTATTACAACAGAATTTTACAGAATTTTAGGTTATTAAAAAACTGATTCATAGCACTACAATGTAATTGGTCCTCTTCAAGTTCAACTTTTTATTACAAAATAATAAAAAATTGTTCTGTACAAGTTTTCATTACAGGAAAATATGAACAAAACTGAATGTCTGAGTTTCTCTATCAAACTTTTTACAATATACTTAAAAACACTGATGTTCAATCACCGAAAGGGTAAACTAAGGAAAAATGAGACATCATTTTCTTTGAATGAGTCACAAAACATATGTGTTATATTAAGTCAGCATTTCTTAAAGAGCCGCAGGATGTAAAATGGTGAGCAAGCATTCATGACTCGGCTATACAGTTTAAGAGCTCTGTAATATTCATGCCAAGATGTTTATCACAGTTTCCAAGAATTACTTTATCACATTCTCAGTTTCTTGTGATTCGTATTTATTACTATAAACGTGGACTTTGAATCAACAAGCAAAGAATTCCACCGAATGGGGAAATTAATCATCCGTAAGTATTTGTGCCGAAGCTTCTGAACCAGCAATCACAATACACTTTTACAACCTGTAAGTTCCCCATTCGTAATGTTCTACATTGAGTAGAAATATCTAAAAGTTGCTTATAAAAGACTGGCATAACAAGCTGAAAATAAGAGCTTCAGGAACATTAACATGTTCTACGTCTCTGAATTCCACTGACTACAAGTGAAAGACACGACTGGTGACGGCTCATACAGTTTTATGTTTGTGTAATGATAGTAACCTCTATTACAAAATTGTCTGACCATTGTATAAGCAATGTCGCCCCTGCTATCTCTTGTGTCACCCCCTCTACCTCATAGATTGTAAGCTCTTGTGAGCAGGGCCCTCAGTCCCATTGTATGAAGTGACTATTTCTTTGTAATGTATCTTTTTGTCTGTACTTGAACCCTACAAATTGTACAGTGCTGCGGAATATGTTGGCGCTATATAAATAACATGTATTATTATTATTATTATTATTATTATTTATTATCATTATTCATTAATGACTTTGTTATTATGTTTTTTTATAATCTCATATTAAACACAACAAATGGCCACATTATTAAAGACATCCTTTAGAGACCAAAGAGTTCATTGATTCATGCTGCTTATGCCAAATACTGACCCTTCGATTAGCCAAGGGCAACACAAATCTGGATTCCTCTGACCAGGCAATGTTTTTTTCACTGCTGAGTGATCCAATATTTGTACTCTTTTGCTCTTAGTGCTAAGGGCCAATGTGTTCTGCATTTGGACATGTTAGCTGGAGCTGCAGTCTCGTATTCTGCTGCAGTTTTTTGTACACTATCCGAGGATTCTTGACATCCACCACTGATCCCTTTTGTCGAGGTGTTGTTTAAGTCAGCAGAATCCCCTGTACTAATACTACCATGGGCCCTGAGTTGTGTGAAGATTGTGGGTCCCACAACAGGCTAAAGTTTTCAGGGCCTTTTCAATTCACAATATTAGGTTGGGTTTATACAGTGAGGGCCAGAAATATTTGGACAGTGACACAAGTTTTGTTATTTTAGCTGTTTACTAAAACATGTTCAGAAATACAATTATATATATAATATGGGCTGAAAGTGCACACTCCCAGCTGCAATATGAGAGTTTCCACATCCAAATCGGAGAAAGGGTTTAGGAATCATAGCTCTGTAATGCATAGCCTCCTCTTTTTCAAGGGACCAAAAGTAATTGGACAATGGACTCTAAGGGCTGCAATTAACTCTGAAGGCATCTCCCTCGTAAGCCTGTAATCAATGAAGTAGTTAAAAGGTCTGGGGTTGATTCCAGGTGTGTGGTTTTGCATTTGGAAGCTGTTGCTGTGACCAGACAACATGCAGTCAAAGGAACTCTCAATTGAGGTGAAGCAGAATATCCTGAGGCTGAAAAAAAAGAAAAAATCCATCAGAGAGATAGCAGACATGCTTGGAGTAGCAAAATCAACAGTCGGGTACATTCTAAGAAAAAAGGAATTGACTGGTGAGCTTGGGAACTCAAAAAGGCCTGGGCGTCCACGGATGACAACAGTGGTGGATGATCGCCGCATACTTTCTTTGGTCAAGAAGAACCCGTTCACAACATCAACTGAAGTCCAGAACACTCAGTGAAGTAGGTGTATCTGTCTCTAAGTCAACAGTAAAGAGAAGACTCCATGAAAGTAAATACAAAGGGTTCACATCTAGATGCAAACCATTCATCAATTCCAAAAATAGACAGGCCAGAGTTAAATTTGCTGAAAAACACCTCAAGAAGCCAGCTCAGTTCTGGAAAAGTATTCTATGGACAGATGAGACAAAGATCAACCTGTACCAGAATGATGGGAAGAAAAAAGTTTGGAGAAGAAAGGGAACGGCACATGATCCAAGGCACACCACATCCTCTGTAAAACATGGTGGAGGCAATGTGATGGCATGGGCATGCATGGCTTTCAATGGCACTGGGTCACTTGTGTTTATTGACGACATAACAGCAGACAAGAGTAGCCGGATGAATTCTGAAGTGTACCGGGATATACTTTCAGCCCAGATTCAGCCAAATGCTGCCAAGTTGATCGGACGGCGCTTCATAGTACAGATGGACAATGATCCCAAGCATACAGCCAAAGCTACCCAGGAGTTCATGAGTGCAAAAAAGTGGAACATTCTGCAATGGCCAAGTCAATCACCAGATCTTAACCCAATTGAGCATGCATTTCACTTGCTCAAATCCAGACTTAAGGCGGAAAGACCCACAAACAAGCAAGACCTGAAGGCTGCGGCTGTAAAGGCCTGGCAAAGCATTAAGAAGGAGGAAACCCAGCGTTTGGTGACGTCCATGGGTTCCAGACTTAAGGCAGTGATTGCCTCCAAAGGATTCGCAACAAAATATTGAAAAAAAAAATATTTTGTTTGGGTTATGTTTATTTGCCCAATTACTTTTGAGCTCCTACAATGTGGATTGTTTGTAAAGAAATGTGTACAATTCCTACATTTTCTATCAGATATTTTTGTTCAACCCTTCAAATTAAACGTTACAATCTGCACTTGAATTCTGTTGTAGAGGTTTCATTTCAAAACCAATGTGGTGGCATGCAGAGCCCAACTCGCGAAAATTGTGTCACTGTCCAAATATTTCTGGCCCTAACTGTATATTGAACATACAATGTATATATCATGTACCTAGGACTATACCAAACCCAGAGATCAGATGAGTTTAGTTTAAGGTAATTTTATTTTTAATGGCCATGGACTACAGAAGGGAGAACTTCACTGTGAAAGAACAGCAGGCTCCCTAGCTATACAGCCTACATTATGATGCTGCCTCCTTGCTTATGTAGCTGTATCATAAGGTACATGTAAAATTCTACAGCCACTGACAGCTGTATAAGTGGTATACACTTGAAAAAGTTGGTGAGAGGTTTGGGTGGCCATGGAACCATTGGGAGACTTAGGCCTAGAGCTGCTGCCTGAAAATGCCATATGATAATCTGCTACTGACTCTTGACCTTTGCATGGGCAGTTTTTGAAATACCATCCCTGGTTAGTCTAGCCCCTTTAACCATGCCTTATTCAAAGCCGTTCATATTTCTTGATTTTCCAATTTGAATCTGGATTCTCATTAAAAAGGATCCAGAGAAAATTTGTTTTGAATTTATACTGAAATTTGGGGGTCCCCTGTCTAATATCCTTACATGGAATATCTATTCGTAATAGTACATACTAATTCAAAATATTTTTGCCACATTTCCCAATGTGACATCTTGATCAATAAAATACCAGACTTTATACCTGAATTCCAAATGCATTTTTCTATCAGCATAAGGCTTCACATACACTCCAAAATAGTGTGTACACTTGCCTGTATGTCAGCACTGCATTCTCTATTAGAAGCAAAGCTATTATATACACATTCCCTTCTATATAATTCTGCATCAATATATAAAGCATTAAGAAACATTTAGGGAGTCATACAAGATCAGATATTGATGGCATATGCTTAGGTAGGTCATCAATAGCACACCCGGCACCAACACCAATCAGCTGATATCTATACAGTATACATATAGGCCATAAATATTTGATATTAAAACAAGTCACTGATAAATGCTATCTTCATGTTCCCTGGTGGACGTCAGTTCCAGTTCAATAAAATTCTCTGTTTACCCCATTCACTCCAATTGTGATTCAAGGTGGCAGTAGTTGATGTTGCTAAGTAGGTCCTGAATTTAAAAGAAACCTGTGCAGACTTAAGGCCCAATTTAAAGTGGAATTTCCCTTTAAGATATTATGCTTTCCCTGAAGAAAACGTTATACACAACAGGTAAATGTAATACAAAACTAAACTTCATCTTACACTAAACTTCACTTGTAAAAAACCACAAAGTGAATAGTTTAAACAAATTTTTCTGCTAAAACTTTAGTTTTTTCTTTGATGATTAAAGACCAGTCAGCTTGTGGTCTTACTCTGTAATGTCCAGCACCCTTTGATCAGGAAATACTGAAATATTGCACTCACTAGGTTGAAAAATTAAAAGTAGTATGTGAAACAAAAAAGTTTTTAATACTAAAAGCAAAAGTGTGCATGGTCTTAGAAATGAGGGATGTAGATTAAACTACCGTATATACTCGAGTATAAGCCGACCCGAATATAAGCCGAGGTCCCTAATTTTACCACAAAAAAAAACGGGGAAAACTTATTGACTCAAGTATAAGCCTATGGGGGAGATGCAGCAGCTACTGGAAAATTTCAAAAATTAAAATGGTCGTAGTATTTGGGTGCAGTAGTTGTTGGTGCTGGGCAAGGGAAAGGGGTGTTTTGGTTGTCTTTCTGCCCCTTCCCTGAGCTTGAGGACTGGTTTTTTTTCCCCCACTTGGAATTCAGCCTGGCTGAGTATAGGGTATCTGCAGTGCTCCTATTAACCCCTTCCCAACGGAACAGGAGCACTGCAGATCCCCTATATTCAGTAGACCGGGCACTGTCAGACACAGGGATACCTAATGTGTATGTGTTTCACAGTCATTTTCTACTTTTATATGTATTCTAGGGAAAGGAGTGATTTAGAACTTTTATCTTTTTATTTTTTTAAAGCTTCTTTTTTTTTTCACTATTTTATGGGAGATTCTATACATTACTATTGCGACTGGTCATAGACCCCCTCCCCCCCAAAAAAAACCTTTTGACTCCAGTATAAGCCGAAGGGGGATTTTTCAGCACAAAAACTGTGCTGAAAAACCCGGCTTATACTCAAGTATATACGGTAAATACAAGGTTTCTCATTAACTTCTATGTTTAAATGTATTTATTATAACCATTCTTTATAGCACGGCTCTGGAATACATTTGAAAGAAGGGTTAAACGTTCCACTGTATATACTGTATGCCTCAGACCTATACTATTACAGTATATTCATCTGTCAATGATTCCCCAAACAGTGCAGAGAACACATGCAGTCGTAATAAAAAGCATAATCAGCTGTGACTTTTTTAGCATATATTTGGTTATTGAGGTCTTTGGGAGCTTCGTTGTACGCATAAAAAGATTTTCTTTGCACGTACAGTAAATTAAAACTAGTCTAGCATGGAGCCAAATTTCTTACCCTCTACTTCAAATAACTCTTAATATGCTATATATTTCATGAACTTCTCGCTGGATTAAAGGAGTTATCCAGAGAGAATAAAAGTTCCCTGGTGATAAGGATAGGGATAAAAAAAGCAGCTATACTCACCCCTCCTTACTCCTATGTTACAGAATGGTGGTCCAGGTTCTCATTTCTAGTCCATGTTGGCAGTGCCGCAGGATGACATCAGCGACTACAGCCTCAGTCAATTACAAGCCTTAAAGGGATTCTACCACTAAAACGCTGTTTTTTCTGCTTTAGACGTCGGAATAGCCTTTAGAAAGGCTATTCGTCTCTTACCTTTAGACATGGTCTCCACTGCGCCGTTCCTTAGAAATACCGTTTTTTACTGGTATGCTAATGAGTTCTCCACAGCAATGAGGGCGGGCTGCAGCGCTCAAACGGCGTCCCCACTGCTGCCCGAGACCCTCTCTCCAGCGATGCCTTCTTCTTCACCTGTATCCTCCCCTTCTCTGTCGTCTTCCTTCTTCGTCAGCTCTGACACCTGTGCAATCGGCTCTGCCAGCAAGACACTGGTAGAGCTGACTGCACATGCCGGCCGGCGACCATATTTTCATGGCTGCAAGGCAAGACTGTGCAAGCGTTAGAGCACCTTTTGAGAACGGTCCTAACGGCACTATGTATTGCTCCTTTCGAACCCCTGGAGGAGGTGGATCTGAAATGGCTGACATATAAGGTGACATTCCCCCTCGCAATCACTTCAGTGAAGAGAGTGGGAGAGCTCCAAGCACTCTTTTCGGAGGCTCCATATATTGCCTTTTTTAAAGACCGCGTACAGCTTAGATTTCTACCAGGTTTTAGACCTAAAGTTCCATCCCGTGCAAATATAGGTCAACTAATTTGCCTGCCGGTCTTCTACCCTTCTCCCTCTTCGCCAGAGGAAGAAAAGTGGCATACGTTGGACCTGGTGAGGAATCTCCGTATCTACTTGCAGTGTACTCGCTCCTTTAGGAAGTCAGAAAATCTGCTGGTAAATTATGTGGGCAGCCAGAAAGGCTGCAAGGCTTCCAAAGCAACTATCTCACGCTGGGTGAAGGAAGCGATAAAAGCTGCATTTTCATGTCAAGGGTTATCTCCGCCCACCATCCTAAAAGCCCACTCGACGCGTGCAGTTTCGACCTCTTGGGCGGAAGACAAAGCGCTAGCTCTGGATCAGATATGTGCAGCTGCATCTTGGTCCTCTGAATCGACCTTTGTAAACCATTACCGACTAAGTCGGTATTCCTCAGAGGATACTGCCTTTGGGCGCACTGTGTTAGGCTCAGCATGTACCGAGGTCCCACCCTAAGGGGGATTACTCGCTATCTCCCCACATTGTGCCGCTGGTACGGACGACAGGGAATAAAGGATTATGAAGATAATCTTGTTTCCCTTAGTCCTAACAGTGGCACAAGACTTTCTCCCCCTATTACATTTTGTTTTTCTACTGTATGTTGGTTATTACTTTGATATTGACACGCAGGGGGGAGGTATCTGTGCCTTCTTAAAGGGGTCAAGCCATGTGAAATTAATACTGGCTAATTAAAATTCCACCTGTCCTACCAGCACACAGGGGCAGAAAATACCCCACATTGTGCCGCTGTTAGGACTAAGGGAAACAAGATTATCTTCATAATCCTTGGTTCTCCACTGTTCCCTGCTATATTTTGCTAGCACATAACATTTTTCTTAGTTTCATATATTAAATGATATATCAGTAGATCTTTATCTGAAACTTGCTTCTAAAGGGTTGTAGAGGGAAAAAAAATTAAATCAGTCCCAGAAAGGGTTAAAAACAAGAAAGAAGCATCGCATCTGTACCCAATGGTGCCCCCTACCAGTGTTTACCAGGTTCAAAATAATATTTAGTAAAGTCTAGGGGTACCCAGGAAGCATTGGGAGAAGAGCCATGGTAATTGGTGAGGTTCCTACTATTTTTTTTATTTTAACCCATTCTGGGTCTGTTTAAAAATAATCCCCTGGACAACTCCTTTATGTGTAAAACTACATTTTATATTTGACTTTCTAGCTAACCACATAAATATAGTGTAGTAGCATATATACAGTATTATTCATTAATATAGCTTCATGGAGATAAAGATCAAACCATGCCTGCAATAAAATATAACACTTGAATGCAAATTTATTATTCTATTTTGTAGATGTGTTTTATTAGGTGATTTTTATAACATTTATAAAGAAAAAATTGTAAAAGCAATTATTATCTCACTGTAGAATTAAAGTTACAGTATTTTAAGGGGCAGCGTTTTAATACATGGTCTAGTATATTATACAGTTCCAATTCCAAGTTACGAGTTCAGTCAATTATAGCGGAAATCATTGGAAACCATATGAAACGTATCTGATTTGATACTTGGGTCATTATTGCATATAAAAGAAAGTTATATGTAACTATGCCTCTGCTTTATGGATACAATGTAATTTATGGCCCATATTAGTTGCTGAAAAAGTTCTTTTGCTACTTACTATTGGAGTCCTTTGTAGCCAAACATATTATACAGCTTCCAGAGCTTTGCTTTCCTCTCCCACAGGAAATCTGCAGCTGTATAATACTTATAGTTGATAGAGTGGTTAGTCTATCTTGGACTCATTTCATAGTTTCCTTTAAAGAATTAACACTTACAGATTTCTATGAGATTGTAAGAAGCGCAGCCGTCCAGTGGGGAAGTACTTGCGACTTCTTCCTGTTAGCTAAGTACATTGGCTACAAATACTTTCTTTTTATTTCCTGGGTACAGCCAATTTAAACTGAGTTGACAGGTTGCAGATAAAATGTCACCATTGTTTGGCAAAAGACGGAGGTGAAAATTTAATAGCTCTAGTTACAGCTGTTTAAATCACTAGTATTATTGCAAAGTACGAGGCCAGCGATCACAGCAGAATGCTTTCCACTACAGATTACTGCACATAGGAAAAGCACTAAAGAAGAGTTTTACACAACCGAGAGTTTCCTAATGATCCCACTATAGGGCAACAAAGGGTGAATTATAAAATAATGGTGTGCTTGTCCTTCAGCTTCATGTACATGTCGCAGTGCATGGTCTGTGATCTTTACGCTAAGGTCCCACATAGTCAAAAAGCGCCGCGGTAAAAACAATTGCGGAAATGCATTCACAGAAAATCTGCAGTTTTCTTCTGTGAACTTTCTGCTTCAATTATACCCATATGGAGAATTCCAGGATTTCAGTAGTTATAATTGATATGCTTAGATTTACAAAAACGCAACATTTTTGAAATCGGAGCATTTCCGCTGCGGATATTTTTCTCCAATGTGTGGATGGGATTAGCCCATCCACCTTGCAGGTACTGTAAAATGTTGCACACATAAGTTGTCTTGGAACATAGTAACTCTACCATAAGGGAAAAAGCTTAATTTAACTTTAGCACATCTGTATAAGATCCCACTACACCCTGATAGCTTTATGTATAGTGGGATCTTATACAGAGGCTCCAATAGACTAAATGCTTTAGTTTATTCTATTGGAGCCTCTGTATAAGATCCCACTATAACAATGGGACTATAGACCTGAGTTGGCTAGATGAGGAGATATGTTGACTTTAATGTGGACGCAAGCAGCACTTTTCTCACCGCATGACTCGTGTGGACACCACACGGAAAACACACGGACCCCATTATAGTCAATGGGGTCCGTGTGGTTTCTTTGCTAACCGCTTTTTAATGCGTTTGGTATTCCATTCGAGGAGGCCTCAAGTAGACTGCCTGAACAGATTACCAAATGCAGATGTGAACCAGGCTTTACGGTTCCAAGATTTACCCATTACACTGCTCCGGTAGTCCATATATCAAGATTTTATTAGTAGATGCTGACGCTATATGTGGTATTTTTGCTTTTGATTCCTAATAAATGTTAAGTTTTATAGTGAGGCTATTTAACCATTCACCTCTGTGATGTTGAGCTTTAATTTTCTGAATGGTTACACACCGTTTGTGATTTTCATTTATCAAATGGAGGCTAAAGTAAGTGTGAGCACATTTGTACCATGGCAATACCATAATCTGTTTAAAGACTCCAATTTCACATTCAACACAATTTTGTGACATGCTAACAAAACCCTTGCCAGTCTGCAATTCACAACACAACCACTGGATGACAGTGCATAAACACAAACAGGATAGATACCTTCTGACAAAGTATCACAAAAACATACTGTTTTGTAAAGCTTTTGTGACATGCATGTGTAAGGTAAGAATTATTGCAACACTTCCTAAAATGAGCAGTTTATCCAAGAAACTCACCCAATGTGTTTAAAGGATCGATCCTCAATATCAGATCAGTGTGAATCCAATTCTAAACATCCACATTAATCAGCAGTTCTCTGCAGTTGATATACAGAGAATAGAGCAGGAAGCAGATAGTGCTGTCATCTGTCCCCAGACCACACTACTGCATTTCAGTTCCCATTCACTTGAAAGGGAGCTATGTTGCACAGACTAGATTCATCCACTATACTGAGAATGGAGTGGTTTGTTTTCTGCTTCATTCTCTGTATTTCAGCTGCTAAGAACAGCTGATCGGTGGGTATGCCTTAGGGTCAGTCATCAATATTTATAATGGGGAAACTCTTTTACCTTGAAGCAGTTTATGCATACAAGAGGGCTATTGTGTTATCGAAGTACTGTACTGCACTTATATTGCACTTATAATGGCATTATTGAAAAAGAGAAAAACAGACCACTACAAGTCACATTGAATTAATACATTTGGGCATGTGTCTTCAAAATACTTTTATTTTTATAATAGTACATATTGAGAACCATCCATTTTATTCTACATCGCATGTTTTGTTATGTCTAAGCCTTCACTGTAGAGTAAGTTCATTTTGGAAGGTGACACTGAAATAACACTAATGACTGCAAATTGTAAAGCAAATATTACACTAAAATGTGAACGCTAAGAACGTATTAACCTGGAATTCATGCCCTTTTGTAAAAACAATATTTTTGGGCAAACACAGTATATTTAACTTCAAATTAGAATGACTTAGGTTGCAGATTTCTGAAACTTTAAATATAGCTCTTTGCCCGCATTCATACTTATTCTTTGTAATGTATTAACCAATAAGATATCTGGTAAGAACCTTGTAAAAAAAAAAACCCAAAAAACAGTTATAGTAGAATTAAATTGAACCTGTGACATTGAACACTCATTCCTATATGTGCGTAGCATATTATAGAGCAGGAGGAGCTGAGCAGATTTATTTATAGTTTGGTGGCAAAAATATTATAATTTTTAATTCATTTAAATTCCTGATTTTTCTTTGCTTAGGAGCCCAGTGGGTGGTTCTACCTATTGACTGCCAGCTATTTTGGTATGACTCACTAACACAGGGAAAGCTGTCAATCTCCTAGAAGGAGAGATTACTCCTAAATCCAAAACAAACATAGATTTAAATGAAAAAAACACAAGTTATGAAGAACAATTTCCCATTAATTATGTTAAAACACTTCCCAACATCCAGTGTTCATGTATGGTGGATGGTGGATCTTTATAGAAGGTGCCCACTCAGAAGTTGAATGTGTAACATAGCCGTCAGGTCTCTGCTGTTTTACATCACTGAAACCCAGTAGCAGTGTGATAAGAGAAAACTCAGACCATGACGTGTAAGAGATTGCTATTAATCATGCAGCCTAACAGCCTCTCCTAGGGGTGTGTTAAAATATTAGAAATAGCTAAAATTATAAAACTAAATATTACATATAGATAGGAATAACTTGCAAAAAAAGTATCTCAGTGTCCAAAAATGCCTTGATTATTAAAATATGAAAATATTTATCTTATAGTGTGAATGCTGACACGGGAAAAAGTTTTTCTTTCATCTCCACAAAAAAAAAGAGAAGAGAAAGTGACTACAATGTCATAAATTTCCCCAAATAATATCAATAACAAATACAACTTGCCCCACAAACAACACCGTACACAGTTTGACATATATATATATATATATATATATATTATACACACATATATAAGTATATATAGTGTATTGACATTTATTTTATGAAAACATCTTCCTCTCCTAGCCACAATGATGTAATTGTAGCTTTCCCGATCTTGCCGCAATGCTGAGCTGCCCCAGAACACACACTCTTAGCTCATTTGTATAGGAGTAAAGAGAAGCTTTTTGTCAAAACTACCGTAAGTGGCCATTCCACAAACAAATTATAATACTGAACTACCCAAGGCAGAAAAGTAATATGGTAGATAATATGGTAGATCGAATAGAATGCTGGACCAAAGATACAGGTTATGTCTCACAGTAGATGTGGAAAAGGGATTTCATATGTACTGACATAATATAGCATTGCTTCAGAAGGGTATTTTACTGAAATAAATGTGTTCATTAAACAGATTAAAAGATGGTATATTACTACCATGGTCAATATGAGTAACAGCGTGACTGAAGAAAAGTGATGAATCACAAAAGTAATATTTATATAAAGCATATACAATGACACTTGAAAGATACATGTATTTCCAGCCACAGAATGGACACTCATATTTATAATGTGATGAAAGATGAAAGTTATATAAGAGAAATATGAGAAAATTCATTGTGGGAATGATTAAATCATAGAAATTCCATAGCACTTGAAAAGTAGAGACATTTCTGAATGAACATAGTATTAGTGCCTGCAAGACACGTGAAATGGCTACATGGTGACAGCAGGAGTATGAGCTAATGCTGTACGACTAAAACTTTCTAAATTGTTACAATATTATGTATCAAAGAACCTATAGAGATAAATGAAAAGAGGATGTAAGGCCCGGTTCACAACCGCATTTGGGGATTCCGTTCTCCTCTCCACATGAAAAATTAAGAGAGAAAAGCACTGCAAGCCACACTTTTCCCTCTACATTTTTTGTACAAAAACCGAGTGGAAACCACAAGGACCCTATTATAGTCTATGGGATTTGTGGGTTTTCTAAGGTAACCTTTTTTATGCAGATTAGATTTCCTTTTGGGGAAGGGGGTCCCTAAGCAGACCCCCTGAACAGAAACCCATGTGCAGATCTGAATCAAGCTGGAGACAAAAGGGAAGGGAAAGGGAAATTGCTTTTACATGTCTTCCATTGGTGTCTAAATTTCTTAGATTATAAAACACCATTGTTTTAAAACACCATATTAGATGGCAGTTGAACTTTGGCTTCATCAAACACCTTCCCCGTACCCACACTGGTTATACATAGCCATGTTGTGTTGTGTTCTCAGAAGGGAATGGTGAAATCTAACTACACAATTGTTATCTCCCTCTAAATCTGCAATAGGACAGTAGAAAAGCCACTATATGCATAATGCTAAGTTCACCCAAAAAACGGAAACCTAGTCTGCTTAAAATGCGGGTGTGTTGGGTTTAAATCCAAAAAATTTAGAGAGAAAACTCCTGTTTATCCTTTACTTAGACTGATATGTTCAGAGTATATGAGGTCTCTGATATTAATAAACCCCCCACTAAAAGTTGTGTTCTTCTAGGATATCAATTTGCTCAGTACAGCATTTAAAAATGTCAAATGTACAACAATCTCTGTGCAAATGTATTACATTAGCATAATTTCAGTCCTAAGAGAGAATAATTAGAGTCATTATGGATCTATTAAGTAACTATGTATGACATGGCTTAATAGCAATATTAGCAATGTAATGACAATGGTGAGACTTCAGAGCAGAGAACACAATGTTTCAGTTATTGATAAGAAAGTCGTATAACACTTTCATTGTTTTTTAATTTTTTCCTTTTCCTTACATAAAGTTACTTCTTACACTTGTGTTGCTTGAATTACCTCCAAGTCCCAGAGTTCCCGACAACTTACGTTTTCAATTACTGTAACTACTTAAACTTTGCAAGGCTTTAAACCAAAAAAATAACCTTTCATTATTTTCTTCTATACATGCTGTCAACCCCTGACATTTAAAATGCACTTCACGTTTTGCCAAGGATGACATTTTGCCAAGTTTTCACAGTTTTCACAATTCTGTGAACGTAGGCAAAGACATCCGTGTAGAAAGCGATGAAATTGCATGCATAAATAATAATGATTAGAAAGGTCACACTTCAGTAGAGAAGCTTGTTAACAAGCGACCGTGTTTAACTTGTATTGTGGGAAAGCAGCTCATGTCTCTTATTTTCACACTAACAGAATAACTTTCATGTAGTGTAAACATGGATAAAAGTTTGATATGAATATTGTGCTAAACATTTCCAACACACAAAATATACATATAGCTAAGGCTCGGTTCACATCTGCATTCGGGTTTCCGTTCGGGGAGTCCACTTGGGGGCCCCCCGAATGGAAATGTTATGCATAGAAAAGTGGTTACCAGGGAAAACACTTGGACCCCATAGACTATAATGGGGTCTGTGTGGTTTCCGCTCTGAACACACACTGCAGCTGAAATGACAAGTATATTTTAGTTACTAGGTACAGTAAGGCAGGATAACAGAACTATACACCTAGAACAAGGGGTTGTCGAAGCTCAAATAAAAATAACAGAGGGCAGCAAAGGCAGGGAGAGGTATATATATATATATATATATATATATATATATATATATATATATATGGTACATTACTTATTCAATACCTTACTCTTCATGTGCCATAACTAATGTGCATCTTGGTGGTGTATGTCTAACCTAATCTTAGGACCCAAGCACTCTTATACACAACTGAGGCCGATGATTGGTTTCCACAATTACTCTGGCTCCTTTATAAATGGCTGACAGCCATGTTCAGTCACAAGCATTAAAACTTTTCTAATTCATAAAAAAACTAGTGACTGATTTCTACGAAAGTCAATATATAGCAAAAAAATTGTGATGTAATTAATTAAAGTTGTAATGTAATTAAAGTTAATTAAAGGGGTTGTCCACTTTTGGACACATAATGAGAGACAAATGTTATTGTTTTTTTATAATGAAGAATACTAACATTTTCCAACTTTCTTTTTCTATCAATCCTTTTAGATCTCTGCTTGCTGTCATTCATTCCGCTTACTTACAGTTGATAAAAATCAGTCCAAGGTCATGTGATGTACACAGCACAGTAATCAGACATCTGCCTGGTAACGAGTTGTGCACCTGTGTGTCCATCACATGACCATGGACTGTATATCACATGACCATGGACTGTATATCACATGACCATGTCCCCTAAATTTTCATTCTACAAAAAAAGAACATCTCTCTTGCAATATCTGTCTGAAACTGGATAACCTTTTTAATCATTTTATTTTGAAGCCGGAGTCAGTAACTTTTCTCTGACCCTTGCCAGAATTAGTCCAGAATCTGACTCCAAAGCACTAGTTACACATTTTTAATGTGATGCATCACTGAGTAGCATTGAAGAAGCCAGAATGGGGTGAGAGCAATTAAACAGCTAATATTTCTTTTATTATTTAGTTCTGTCCTCTCACTTTGCCCTACTTTATTTTGATCTCAGATAGTTAATGCATGTGACAAACTGAGATACTTGTCAGCAATTAATCCTATTTTTTATACAAAAGATCAACAGCAAAAAAATTATCTGCTGCTGGATTTTCCTAGAAGTAGATCATAAGATGGTAAGCTATGTGGCTGACTAAATATAACAGAGAATAATGTGGTTTTACTGTTAAATACATTTCTTACAATAACGTTATACAGGGGCACAGCGATATGGGGTGCAAAGGTAGCAGTTGCTACTGGGCCCTGGAGGCTAAGGGGACCCAAAAATCTCACTAAAGCATATTTAGATACCAGTATTATACAAAGCATATGGTAAGTGGAAGCCCTCTTATGGATTTTTGCATCATTCCTGAGTAGCTTGTACTTACACTTCTCACCTTATCCATTGCTTATATAGGGAATAATTTTTCAATGTGGCAGGAACCCATTGTTTTTACTTTTAGTGGAACTGTTTATTGGAACACAGCCAGCCTTATAGGACACAATGGTTGATTTAGCATTTTATAAGATGTAGTAATATACATTATGCACTTGGTTACCAAAATAAACAGCAACGTAAAAAAATGGAATAAATCTGATTAGTCCAATGACTCAGTTATTAAGTACATTAATGGTAAAGACCTAAATAACCTGGATGCTAGATATTATATCATTGAATAATAAATTAGCTGTGTTTGGTTTCTCTGCCCACCATGTGTATGCCCTAGAGGTGAATTCTTAAGAGCAGAGAAGAGCGAGATGCCTGTAATTCTTAGAAGTAGGTGCAGTGAACCTTCGACAGTAAGACTCGCTGCTGATTATTACATGGAGCAAAATGTGCTGGCAATTATTTGGAGAGGAAAAAAGAACTGGGGTTTATTATTGGCTCCCATTATCTCATTCTCTGGTGATATCACAAAGCCTTTTAATCCCTTGATTCCATTAATTAAGATGTTTACTGTGACGTGGCATGTTTTATTAAGATGGAAAAGATAAAGATTCATAACCTGATTTACTGCGTAAGACTTAAATTCATGAAATCATATGTTGTGTTTTGTTTTATTTAACATATGAGACATTAATGAATTTGACATATTTGCTTTATTTCTTCTGCATCTTCATCAAAAAGCCTACTAGGGTGCTAAGCAAGGAGTCTGCCATCTTTAAAATGATGCTCTAAAAATAAAAAATGACAGAGGTCATTGAAAAGGGAGGTAGCCAACTCTGCGGCCCTATTTTTAATGGTGGATCCACAACTGTATATGCAAAGATGATGACATTAGAGAAGTATTGTAGTACACAGAACTAGGGATCAAAAGATCCCTGGTTCTGGTCTCCTTGTGGAACAGAAAAAAATATATATATAATAAAAAAACTTGAAAAAAAATTAAACCCTTTAGAATTTGAAACATTCATAATCTAAACAATTAAAGTCCACAAACATATTCGGTATCTCTATGTGTGTCTAAGTCTGCACTATCCAAAAACAGCATTATTTATCCTTCACCATAAATGCCATAAAAATATACCACAATACACAAATTAATGCGCTTTGGTCACCTCACCTTCCACCAAAATAGTAATAGAAATTGATTTAAAAAATTGTACATCCCAAAAATTGATACCAATGAAAATTACAACTTGCCCCCCCCCCAAAAAAAAACAAAAACAAAAACAAAAAAGAGAACCCTTCCATAGATTCAGTCTACAAAACAATACTAGGCTAAGGTCCTACATTGCAGAAATGCTGGTGTTATCTGTTGCAGATTTAGCTGGAGGAATCAGAAAATATAAGAAGGTCTTATACTTCTCCATTCTGCTCAATCCACTCCTGGCTTTGAATAAAAAACAAACAAACAGCAATATCTGCTACAAAAAAGGAGCCTTTCCACAGCATTTACCTTAAAGTTTTATACATCTTAATACAGTGACCCCAGGCAAATCATTTATTTAACCCCTTCCTGACATCCGCCATAATAGTACGGCGCTGCCGGGAAAGACTTCCGCAATCCGCCGTAGTACTACGGCGGCTGCATGGTGTGCACACAGAACCTGTGTGTGCACCATGCCCTGCGAGTGTCAGCCGTATGTTACGGCTGACAATGCCCTGTAACACCCGCGGTCGTAACTGGGTCCAATCGCGGGTGTTAACCCCTGAGATGCTGGCAGTCAAACATCACCGCCGACATCTCAGTGGTTTCGGTATATAATGACCCCGATTGGCACCCCCCGCGATGGTTTCGGGGGATGCCGGTGTTGGTAATGGGCAGCCCAGGGTCTGATCAATGACCCCGGGTCTGCCCCATCACTTCCCCCTCCACGTACCTGGTTGATCCTGCCAAAAAGGAAGCTGTCAGCCCCGTATGTCTACACAGGCTGACAGCTTCCTCTACACTGCAATACATGTGTATTGCAGCGTACATCTAGTTAAGCAGAGATCAGCAGATCACTGCTTCAATCCCCCATGGGGACAGAAAAAAAACAGTTATAAAAAAGTAAAGATTAAAAAGTTTAATAAAGTTTAAAATAAATTAGAAATAAATAAAGCCCCAAAAATCCCATTTTCCCATATAAAATGTTTTATTATGTAAAATAAAGAAAAATAGAAAATAACATTACATATTTGGTATCACCGCGTCCATAATAACCTGAACAATAAAATTAAAACATTATTTAACCTGAACGGTGAACATGATAAAAAAAAGATAGAAACCCGCACAAAATAATGATTATTCACCAAAACGTTCAATAAAAAATAATCTAATGGTCAGATGAAAACCAAAATGGTACCAATAAAAAGCAGAGGTCATCCCACAGAAAATAAGCCCTCAACCAGCTCTGTCTACCGAAAATAAAAATGTTATGCCTTTCAGAAGATGGCGATGCAAAAATAATTGATTTTTTCCTCTATATTGAATTTTATTCTGCACAAATAGCAACGCATTAAAAAATAATATAAATGAGTTATCGCCGTAACCGTACCGACCCGCAGAATAAAGGTAACATGTTACTTATGCTGTACTCTGCACGGGAAAAAAAAAATAAATGCTAAAAAGCAATGCCAGAATTGATGTTTCCTTTTACATCCCACACAGAAAGAGTTAATAAAATGTAGTCAATAAGTTACAGGTCCCAAAATGGTGGCATTGAAAAGTACATCTAATACCGCAAACACCAAGCCCTCATATGGCCACATTACCAGAAAATAAAAATAAAAATCTAGCTTGTACAATGTGAAGGCAAAAACCCCAAAAGTCGCCAAATCATTAGGACATAAGTGGCTGCGACTAGAAGGAAATGTATAAGCTGTGCGAGCGTTTTCAGGGGACACCTCATAGTTAGAGCTTATGAGAGAGAATACACCAGCGCTGATCCCCCAGAATGCCCCTCTTCCCCATCTGTGTCATAGGAGCTAATGGGAAAATAGAATGGGATTTGGTGTACCCAATTTACTCCGCACAGCTTACATATTCACTTCTGGGTTACTAATGCTCACTACATCACTTGATAAATTCTTTGAGGGGTGCGATTTTCAAAACGGGGTCACTTTCTAGAGGTTTTCACTGTTTTGACACCTCAAGGGCTTTGTAAATGTGACATGGTTCCTGAAACTGATCACAGCCAGATCTGCCCTCTAAAAGCTCCTTGGCGCACCTTCCCTTCTGCGTCTCGCTGTGCGTCCATATATTAGTTTACACCCACAAGTGGGGGTACTATGGTAGTCGGGAGAACTTGCATAACAAATTGTGGGATGCGTTTTCTCCTTTAACCCCTTGTGAATGTGCAAATTCTAGGGTTAAACAAAAATATTAATAAAATAAAATCAAATGTGTAAATTTCACCTCCATTTTGTCTTAATTCCTGTTAAGCACTTATAGGGTTAAATTACTAGGTATAGGTTGTTTTGGCTTATGCACATCATTTCAAACTTTATAAAATGCATATTTTTCAAAATTTCCACCAAATTTCCCCTATTTTTTCATAATTAAACACAAAACATATCAACCAAAATTTACCACTAACATGAAGTACAATGTGTTACGAAAAAACAATCTCAAAATCACTTTGGTAAGTTAAAGCATTCCAAAGTTATTGCCACATAAAGTGACACATGTCAGTTTTGAAAAATCGAGCTTGGTCAGGAAGTCAAAAAGTGCCATCGGCGGGAAGGGGTTAAAAAACAAAAAAAAACAACAACAACAAAATAACCACGTGTTTTATTTAGGCCTTCACTTGACCGTAGTGGTTTTTAGTGTCTGCAATCCACAAAAAACATGTCGACATGTCATCTGCAATCATGTATCTGCAGGAAGACTTGTATAATCCCGTACACTTGTGTGTACGGGGAAAAATAGGACATGCTTCATAATTTGGGGTCTTTGTATATGCAAAGACTCAAAAAATGCGGTCAAATATGCATGTGTTTGTATTTTGATCCGCTTTTACTTTTATTGTGTGAAGGAGGCCTTAGTAAAAGTAGTGAAACATAATAAAACCAATATATGTTATCGCTGTAATTGTAATGATCTGCAGGACAAAGTTGCTAGCTCAATTTTGACACAGAGTCAACACCGTAAAAACAAAATGGAAAAATTAATGAAAGAACAGCATTTTTTTCACATATACCCCACCAAATGTTAATAAAAACTAATCCCACATTATATGTACCCAAAAATGGAGCCAACTGAAAATACCACTCATGCAAAAAATAAATCCTCATATGGTTATGTTGAGTAAAATAAAATCAGAAAAATAAAAACTCTATGTATATTAGAATGCGGAGATGGGAAATATGATAAAAGTTTCTGAGCATTAATGTCCAAACTACCCTGCATAATTAAAGGGTTAAACAATACCGCTATTTACACATTCCCCTTAAATATGTTCTAGCTAGAAACAATAAGTCCTTTTGATGGATGGAGGATTTTGTTCATGTAGTAAATTTGGTTCTTTTTTTTTTTTTGTTGAAACATCAGTGCGGCATTGGTACAAAAATACATGTTTCAAAGGGATTTTTTTACTGTAATAAATCTGTATATGGAGATCTAAGATACAGAGCCTAGATCACAGATAGAGCGCCTCAAAAACAGACTTTGCTATCTATTCCTCAAGAAGTATCAACACTCAGGAAAATATATTTTACACCTGTGTAACACGTGTTCCTTCTTGTACTTGACACACATTTGATAGTACTGGATGTTTTCATCAGGAAGGGTTTCGAAAATCTGGACAAAATCTAACTTACAGAATATTACCATTTTAAGGCTAAAAAAACTTTTACGTACTACCCGTACTCACATGCAAGAGTATTTCCAGATATAATCATATTCATATGTGCAATAAGTTAGCAACACATCTATTGACCTTGTGGTTTGGGCTTTATCTTACATTAGTATCACACAATAAGAACCAAATGTACTGAACGTTACATGATTAAGGGCAATGAACACAAATTACTACAATGCATCTATTTAGAATATTGCTTACATAATGATACCTTACATATGGCTAAGGCTTTGTTCACACTGCAAGGCACATTGACCCAGATTTGCTATGTCTTGTGTGCAGTGGCGTAACTAGGAATGGTGGGGCTCCGTGGTGAATCTTTGACATGGGGGCCCCCAGACAAACGCCGAAAACACCAACCGATATTCCCCTGGCACGTGCTATTATGCCCCACAGTGGCCCCTGCACACAGTATTATGCCCCATAGTGGCCCCTGCACACACTATTATGCCCCATAGTGGCCCCTGCACACAGTATTATGCCCCATAGTGGCCCCTGCACACACTATTATGCCCCATAGTGGCCCCTGCACACAGTATTATACCTCATAATGGCCCCTGTACACACTATTATGTCCCATTGTGGACCACCCATGAACAATTATTATACTCTGGAGGTTTTTCAGACCCCAGAGTATAATAATTGAAGACCCAAGGGGGGATAGAAACAAAAACACTGCTACTTACCTATCCCTGGCTTCGCTGCGCTCCTTGCTGATGTCGGCCATCTTCAATGACGTACGGGACGTCACATGACCCTGACCTGCCGGTCATGAGACGTCAGGGATGTCACGCAAGTAGGCCCAAAGCCTGCCTGGAGCCAGGAGAGGTAAGTAAATGGGGTCTATTAAAAAAAACAAAACATAAAACAAAACCTCAGCGGTAGTGGCTGTCGCCGAGCCCCCTAATGTACCGGGCCCTGTGGCAGCCGCTACTCTGGTAGTTACGCCAATGCTTGTGTGCCAGTTTTCGTACATGGTTTTGCACATAAAACTGCAACATTTTAAAAATTTGTGCTGCTTTTGCCACTTTTTCCTAAAAGGGGGCAAGGGGAAGGCATGGAGGGGGCCGGGCCATCAGCCCAGTCAGATTTACTATCATTTAGGCGTAAATGATGGGTGAAATAGTTTATATATGAGATGCATGAGCATCTAAACCAATATTTTGGTGGTTTACCTTTGAAAAAAAGCATCCATTCTTATAGGTCAGTAGTCCTTAACCAGGGTTCGATCGAACCCTAGGCCTTATGCTCGGTTCATTTTGTGTACCAGTAAAAAAACATATACCTATGTCTTGAATTTGGAAAAAATATCATATTTGATTTATCACTAAAGAAGGGTTCGATGAATGTGCATATGAAACTGGTGGGTTCGTTACCTCAAACAAGGTTAAGGACCACTGTTCTAGGTACACTTGCCCAAAGTTTTTGAAGGAACTTGACAGGGAGCTTGTTCTAAACGTCATAGATCTTCTGTGGATTTAGACTCACATAAATCCTTTTAAGTCTCTTTAGGTAATTCCCTCTTGAGATCAGGGCTCTGTGAGGGCCATAGCTCTGTTTTAGTATGAGGACACTGTGGCCACAGGGTGTTTATGATTGTCATGGAAGATTTGGGACTCACAAAGACCTCCAGTCCTGCCATGGCTAAATGCCTCTTAGGTCATATCAATTTTTCACTGACCGACAATAATACCGGGAATACAGAGTATGCATTGAGACCTCCCTAACGAAACAAACACATTGTGCAAATGAATTAAAGTTTAATAAAACCCTGCACAGTAACAGGTGGTTTAATTTTGTGTAAACGTTAAAAAAATAAAAATGGAAATGTTTTGGTATTGTTGCAAATTTGTAACAATTTGTTGCATTAATATTAATACATAATATAAAATGAGTCCTACAATGAACAAACCTTCAAATATGTACAACCAAAAAAAATTGAAACGTTCTATTACAAATCAGAAGCACCAAATATGTTTTTTGTTTTTTTGTTTGTTTAAGGCTAAGTCCCCACGAGACGACCCGCAGCTATAAAGCGCTGCGGAAAAAACGCGTCAGAAATGCATTGCGGCTCCTCTCGCAGTGCTTTAAAAACAAAAAGTTTGTGGAGTTTCCACCAGGGACTTTCTATTGCAATAATATTTACGGGGAAGCCGCCAGCATTTCTGTAGATATAATTGACATGCTGTGATTTCCAAAAACCGCACCGGAAAAATCGCCGCGTTTCCATCCCCTGATGCTCCGGCCTAAAAAAAAGTTTTTATTGTGGAAAAGTTGCAACACATATAAAACCAAAACATATTTGGTATAGTGGAATTGCCCCTCGTGGAAAGGGCTTGACCATTACATTTTATGTGATGCTACTGAAAATAAAAAAAATTGCACCTTTTAAAAAAACAACCTTTCATGCTGCTACTTCAACAAAAAAAATAAACACATTATGGGTCTTGGAATGTGATGATGAAAAAAAACAAATCTAGCAAATCACATCCCCAAATTGTGGTAAAATATGTGCAGTGGACACACTGCGGTTTCCAAAACCGTTGTGGTTTTAGAACTCACAGGATGTCAATTATAACTACAGGAATATAGGTAAAAATGGGTATATAGGTATAATTGATGCAGAAAGTGCACTAAGGAAACCTCTGTGAACTCTCTGTACAAAGCACTGCAGGAAAACTGTGATGTGTTACCGCAGTGGTTTTTCCCGCAGCGCTTTTTTGCTGCAGGACGCTACCTGGGGCCTTAGTTTAAACATGATTTTGAAGTCTTTATATTTATGAAGTAGATAGTGTTACTGTAGCTGCCATTTATAAAATCACATGCTGCAGAAAAGCAAATCAGATATCTACAAGTTACATATAGTTATTTATTCATTATGTCATAAACCACGACAAGGTTACAACATAAACATATGACATTCATATTTCATAGAGAATAAGTCAATGAAGAAAAATGGTATGGGTCTTAAAACAAGTTCTAAGCATCCATCATTAAAAGGATCTGGCCCTAATTGTATACTACTCTCATAGGAATTTGGCTTGAGAAAGTGGAATAGCTTAACCCTTTCTAGTCTGATTTTAATGCAGTGGAACATGCTTCTTTTAGTTACAGTATCTCATTACTTATGTAATTACTTCACAGTAAAAGTGAACATTGAGTTGCAAGCTAGTGTGAACAGCCAACCAGAATGTATGACACCATAGCCATCATGTCAAAAAAAGACTTTATCATTGGTAAGTAAATGGTAAAACATACATGAGGTTAGAAGTAATGAGTGGCTTTACCCCACAGCAGGTCCAACAAATCATTCTAAGTGGGATCATGACCTTAACACTGACTTGTCATGGGAGTAGTCCTACTGCTCTAAAGAGGTAGACTTTTGCAAACAGGAACACACATTACTCCACATCCATAGGGAAAACACTACAGTGTAGCAAAATAAGTCATAATTCATCTTTGCACAAAGACATCTCAAGCAGTAAGACTTGATAAATAGTCTGCACACATATCATCCAGGGCAAATTTGTTAAATGTCACAGGGACCTATAATGAATGGCAAAACTCATGTTTGTATTGATGCTTGTATGGTATTCCAAAGTATTTAAGGTGTTAAATTTTACATTTTACTGAACATGTTCTTTCACACCAGTATTTGCTAAATTATATTAAAGCACTCCATGAAAATCATATCCATGTGTATCCAATATGTTCACAAAATATTTTTGGTAGGTACATTTAAAAATCCAAGGGGCACTAGATCATCCAGGTATTAAATGAGCACATTTAGCATTGCTCATACGTTGACCTAGCACTGCATGTTAGGTCACTTGAGCTCAGGAACCAGTAGAAACAAGCTCAGTATGGCTCACCAAAGCACCTCTGATGGGTGCAAGCTGCGGCACAATGATGGGCATCTAAATCAACATTGTAAGAAGCAAACAACAATACAAATTAGGTCTCAGTTTACATCAACTTAATGCCTGCCATTTGGTGTATATGTTTCCAACTTATATTGTAACTCTGATGAAGGCCTACAGTATCTGTGAAGGTTGTAAATATATGATCACAAAAAACATTGTTATCCTTAAAACTAAATGCAGTATAACTATTTATGTTTCAAACTGAATATGATATTATGTGACAAGATGATGCCAGCAATATCTGGATATAGCTATATATGCCTTTTTGTCAAAGGTTGATACTAAAATCATATGTCCCTGCTGGCATCTTGCAATCTATTGTCTTTGAAAATAGTAGTCCTCCCCCAGCTGACTTGAGCAGTCTCCATTTGGTTGGAGACAATGGGCATCTCTAAGTGGAAAAAACAGTTAGGGCCCCTTCACACGGCTGATACGCTGGCTGCTTCAGAACGTGTAAACGTTCCGTAGCAGCGGCGTCTAAAGCAGATTGCATTGTTTTCTATGGGAGCCGGCAGACGCGCGCTCGCCATAGAAATGAATGGGCTGCTTTTTCCATTCATTTCTATGGGGAGCGCACGTATGCCGGCTCCCATAGAAAACAATGGGAACTGCTTTAGACGCCACTGCTACGGAACGTTTACACGTTCTAAAGCAGCCAGCGTATCAGCCGTGTGAAGGGGCCCTTAGGGTGTTGTGGAGCATGAACAGATAACATTCAATTAACCTGCAGCCCTTACACATTTAGTGACTGGGGGTGGATGGAGGTCAGAGCTAAGCCTAAGCTGTATACTAGGCTATATGTATATACTGTAATGCACGCATGGGATTGTGAAGATTGAGGCTGCAAAGACATTCCTGTGTGTTATGGGCTTTTAACAGTGTACCAGACATCATGACAAGATGGCCTCTATACTGTGCTCAGGTGTAGGCCTGAACATGTGGACACAGGGAGATTATACAGGGTTTCTCATGATAGCATGGAAGGACCTGGCACACCCACAGAAAGTGACATCACAGGAAATGACATCACATGACCCACATGGCAAGAAGTCACTCCCACAGGAAATGACATCGCATAAACCTCATGGAAAGAAGCTACATCCTGGATGGAGTGAGTACCCTGGAGCTGATGTCACAGGAGGCAGATATCTCGACCAACCAATCAGAGCTTGCTGTTGTTTACTTCCTGCATGTGGATATAAAAACCTGCACATTCTGTAATAAAGGTCTCTTTGTGTGCACTGCTCAGGCTAAGAAAGAAATTCTTATACCAACTTTTCTCGTGTGGTGTGGGATTTCATTGTTAGCAACTTAGTCTTTGAATTTGGCCAGCAATAGTCACTCACAAGTTAGTTAACTGAACTAGTGACCAAAAAGGCCTCGTTTCTCACATATCTACCCATCACACATATACTTTCATGCTAAAAAAACGTAGAATATTGCATTCAGGAGCTTTTTTTGTCATGCACAATAACAGGGGTTGACAAACATGACTTGAACACATCCTAGAGCCAATACGTTTCCTCAAGTTTCTATTGCTTTTGGGTTGATTCACAAAAAGACAACTAGACTCTATCCAGTGTATGTAAAGATACAATGCAATGGTTTGGAGAACATAATGCAAACACCATTATTTTACATAGTCAAGTTAAACTCATCTTGAAACATCTGTCATCACCATTAACCTCCCTTTTTTTTCAAATCAATGGCTTATATCGTTCATGATAACTGTTATTAAACTTGTGATGTTCTAAAAATCTGTTTATTTTGTTTTTTGGATGTGATATGTCAGACCTGAAAGAGTTTTAGAGGCTAGTGATAGTTGTTACACCTGGTAGGGATGTTTGTGATCTGAGTTGTTGAGTTGATGTGTATATTGGTTCTACTGGTGATCTCATTTCACTGTTCTAAAACTGACAAAACATGTGCAGATAGAAGCAGCAGTGGTTGAATGTCAAGGCTTGACTTTGGTTTGGCTATTGAATGATTGCCATCTTTGTGCAGTGCACTGCAGACATTTTTGGTGCCCTCGAACTCTCATTCAACTCCGCAATTTGACTGTGCTCTCCTGTCCTTTGAGTCAAGCTTTGTATTTGAACCAGAGCTGCTTGTGTCTGCAGATGTCTTGCTGGTCTTTGCATATTGAGATGTGACCACAGAACCAGTAGTGCTTCACTCACCCATCAACTCAGCAACTTGGGATACAGATGACCCACACCAACAATTACTCCACTTCAGAAGTCATCACTAAAAAAAATAAACAGGTTTTTAGAACATCACAAGTAATAACATTTATCAACAGCAATACAGTCCTATGAAAAAGTTTGGGCACCCCTATTAATCTTAATCATTTTTAGTTCTAAATATTTTGGTGTTTGCAGCAGCCATTTCAGTTTGATATATCTAATAACTAATGGACACAGTAATATTTCAGGATTGAAATGAGGTTTATTGTACTAACAGAAAATGTGCAATATGCATTAAACCAAAATTTGACCGGTACAAAAATATGGGCACCTCAACAGAAAAGTGACATTAATATTTAGTACATCCTCCTTTTGCAAAGATAACAGCCTCTAGTTGCTTCCTGTAGCTTTTAATCAGTTCCTGGATCCTGGATGAAGGTATTTTGGACCATTTCTTTCTACAAAACAATTCAAGTTCAGTTAAGTTTGATGGTCGCCGAACATGGACAGCCCGCTCTCAAATGATCTGAAAACAAAGATTGTTCAACATAGTTGTTCAGGGGAAGGATACAAAACGTTGTCTCAGAGATTTAACCTGTCAGTTTCCACTGTGAGGAACATAGTAAGGAAATGGAAGACCACAGGGACAGTTCTTGTTAAGCCCAGAAGTGGCAGGCCAAGAAAAATATCAGAAAGGCAGAGAAGAAGAATGGTGAGAACAGTCAAGGACAATCCACAGACCACCTCCAAAGAGCTGCAGCATCATCTTGCTGCAGATGGTGTCACTGTGCATCGGTCAACTATACAGCGCACTTTGCACAAATAGAAGCTGTATGGGAGAGTGATGAGAAAGAAGCCGTTTCTGCACGTACGCCACAAATAGAGTTGCCTGAGGTATGAAAAAGCACATTTGGACAAGGCAGCTTCATTTTGGAAACAAAAATTGAGTTGTTTGGTTATAAAAAAAGGCGTTATGCATGGCGTCCAAAAAGAAACAGCATTCCAAGAAAAACACATGCTACCCACTGTAAAATTTGGTGGAGGTTCCATCATGCTTTGGGGCTGTGTGGCCAATGCCGGCATCGGGAATCTTGTTAAAGTTGAGGGTCGCATGGATTCCACTCAGTATCAGCAGATTCTTGAGAATAATGTTCAAGAATCAGTGACGAAGTTGAAGTTACGCCGGGGATGGATATTTCAGCAAGACAATGATCCAAAACACCGCTCCAAATCCTCAGGCATTCATGCAGAGGAACAATTACAATGTTCTGGAATGGCCATCCCAGTCCCCAGACCTGAATATCATTGAACATCTGTGGGATGATTTGAAGCGGGCTGTCCATGCTCGGCGACCATCTAACTTAACTGAACTTGAATTGTTTGTCCAAAATACCTTTATCCAGGATCTAGGAACTGATTAAAAGCTACAGGAAGCGACTAGAGGCTGTTATCTTTGCAAAAGGAGGATGTACTAAATATTAATGTCACTTTTCTGTTAAGGTGCCCATACTTTTGCACCGGTCAAATTTTGGTTTAATGCATATTGCGCATTTTCTGTTAGTACAATAAACCTCATTTCAATCCTGAAATATTACTGTGTCCATCAGTTATTAGATATATCAAACTGAAATGGCTGTTGCAAATACCAAAATATTTAGAACTAAAAATGATTAAGATTAATAGGGGTGCCCAAACTTTTTCATAGGACTGTATAAGCAAAAACAGGGAGTGTTACCATTGATGGCAGGTACCATGTTTCTCTCTGTTTAATTGCCTAATATAAGGCACCCCCCAAAATAAGGCATCCCCCCAAACCATTGCAGCCTGCTAAGCACTGTGCGCGATGTTCTGTGTCCCCGCTTCATAAGACACTCCCCCCCCCCCGAAAATAAGTCATGTCCTATATTTAGGACGAGAATTTAATATAAGACACTGTCTTATCTTCGAGGAAACACGATATGTGAGGTCGTGTGCAAAGGGGGCTAAATCTGTAAAAATAGGGACATTTACTTAATTTTGAACACAATCAACCACTTGCAAACTACCCATACATCTGGGCAGGTGCCAACTAACTTTGCAATTCTGACGTATGTGTACATTTATGCAGAATTAGCAGGTACACAAGATCGTGCAGCAGCAGGAGTGAAAGCTGGCTGTAAGGTAGAGTGAGACTCCTCAAAGAGAAGGCAGGGACAGTTTATTACTGTTCCTGTCTTTGTAATCAGTGTATTTGTTCTGTGTATACTGCTATGAAAGCCTGTATGATACCACTTCCTTCCGGCTTGGTGGTCATGGGATTGCTGAGTGCTAGGAACCTGCATGATCTGCATGATCCTAGAGCAGTGATGGCAAACCTTTTAGAGATCAAATGCCCAAACTGCAACCCAAAACTCATTAAATTATTGCAAAGTGCCAACACATCAATTTAACCTTAATACTGTGCAGATCCACAAGTGCGGACAATTACAGACCCACAAAATACAGTTGTGTATATGGGGCTTTACAAATATTTCAATTAAATAAACTATTTTGTACCACATTTGGTATAATTTTGAACAATTAATGTTCACTATTTACATCGCACAGATCTGTTTTATAGTGATCATCCAATGTTATTATGACCTATAATAATATCACATGTCTGCTATATAACCAATAGAAGAATATGCAAATCTGTCTTCCATGATGTAAATAGGAAGACAGTGCCTCAGTCATGCAGGCCACTAGGGGTCGCTCCCTTTAACATCATGACCTTCCCAGAGGCCTTTGCTGTGGGATTTTACCAAGCCAGTCTTCTCAGCAGAGGACAGCTGTTTCGATCTATTTGGATCTGTTCAGCCCGGCGCAGTGAAGACTAACTTGGCAGAGGTGAGAGGTTTCTAGACAGGGTTAAGGGGGTATCGTCACTCATGACTGAGGCACTGTTTTCCTATTTACATCATGGAAGACAGATTTGCATATTCTTCCCATGATCCCTCATAGTGGAGTACATATGGCTTAATAAGACTCCACACACCTACATGGTGGTCTCTCCCTAAGGAGTGACGATATCCCCATATAACCAATACCGTGTGATATAAATTGTGAAGGGATTCCACTCAGTACAACCTGCCCCACAGTCTGCTTCCCAGTGGACCACATAGAGTACAATCTGCTCCACAGTGGCCCTCACACAGTAAAACCTTCTCCAAAGTGGCCCCCACACAGTACATTTTGTTCCACAGTGTCCTCCACACAGTATGATCTGGCCACAGATGGGTGCCCACTGAGAGGGCTCTGAGTGCCACCTCTGGCACAATGCAATAGGTTCTCCATCACTGTCCTAGAGGAACTAAATCAGCTCTCTACTTTATATTTGGAGGCTGTATTTTTCCTGCAACTGGAGCTAATTTATCAGCTCCATATAAAGGGGAAATCAGCTAAAAAAATAAATAAATAAAAATGTAATGTGAAAGTACCCTCAAAGGTCTATTATGATCTTATGGGGGGGGGGGCACAGATTATTGGATAAAACAGAAGAGAGGAGAAGTCATCAATATCATATCAGTGGAGGTCACCCCCATAAATCAATTGCTTACACAGAGAGTGGAGCAGGAAGCAGACAGCTCTCTGCACTGAGTTAAAGTGACATGGTTCAGCCACTACATGGTAAACATAGATTTCTGCTTCAGGCTTGATTTTCTGTGAATTAGCTGTGGAGACCACATGATTGGTGAAGGCGCCAGGCTTTGAATCTTCAATTATTCTTACTGTAGGTCATAAGAACTTTTAGCCTAGAAAACCCTCTTAAGACGTTGCTATAATCTAAGCATTTTTATTAATGAGTTATCTATATGTATACTGTATCTATAGGAGACCTGTTGTAAATAAAAGTTTTAATGAATGATTCATAATGGTTAATTTATACCATATGTACCAACAGTATAGAAACAACTCTTTTGGGGGTAGAAGTGAACATTAGCAAAACTATACAAGCAGAAGGGATTATGCAGAAAAAGGATGCCTGGACAAGTATTCACTTAATATATATGTAGTACGAGTACATAATATGAATTGACAGTAATATCTGAAATATTCCAGAAGCATATATTGCTGAACACGATAGATATATAGATGATAGATAGATAGATAGATAGATAGATAGATAGATAGGAGATAGATAGATAGATAGATAGATAGATAGGAGATAGATAGATAGATAGATAGATAGATAGATAGGAGATAGATAGATAGATAGATAGATAGATAGATAGATAGATATTTGGAGAGAAAGAGAGCTTGCAAAATCTGACAACATTTTGTCCTGTATATTGTACTATTTGTTCTTCTCATAGGCTAAATATAGTTTAGACTTAATTGCTTTTCTGTCAATCCTTACATTGTAACAATTGTGAATTAACTTACTTCAGACAACCATAGATTTCTCATCAGCATAATATCCTATGCCGAGCCGTATGCTCATAATTTATAACTTGGTGTTAAGTTTCTCACTATTGTTTTATAATGAGTAGAATTTGACAGATTTCCTATAAGAGAGTTTGCTTCCATTCAATAAATTGTAGACTTGTTACATAATAGATTAAAGCTCAGAAACTTTGTTTGACTAAGATCTACAGAATACTTCCACCTTAGAGTTGTATTCTTTTCTAAGGTAAAAAATAAATACTCTAGCTCAATTACTAAAGGGAGTATGCCATAAGATTTTAGCCCACACAACCACTAGCACTATTTGGTAAGCGAATTAAGAACATGTAGAAACATACAAATGTGTCCACCCTTAAGCAGAGTATTCTAGATTTCCTGTTCAACGTATAGAATATTAGTTTCAAAGGTATCTATTGAATTCAATTAGAATTAAAATGATTTACTGTTCTTCTAGTCCTGGTGGCGGTTAGGAGTTGGGCTGGAACCTCCATGGCGGCATGAGGGGGTTGCAGGCCCTCTCTTCTCTCTGTCTGTGGCCCTCTTCTACTGGGTTGTTGAGGGGCAGGCCACAACCTCCGCTACAATGTGCGGGGGGTTGCCAGCCCCCTCCTGAACTGGACCACAGACTTCTAGCACAAGGGTCATGCGGCCAATATAGGTTTGGCTTCCGCTCCGGCTCACCACTGGCTATACAGTTTTACCCTGGAAGTTAACTCCCTCTGCCTGTGTCCCATGTGCCTTGAGCTCCTAGTTCAGTTTTTTGACTCTTCTTTTGCCTCCCAATTTTGTACTCTGCTCTTTGTTGTTGACGACCCTGGCTTGCCTTTAGACTCCTGCTCCTTTAACCTGATCCTGTTCTCCATAGAACTACAGGAGTGTACTGTGCATGCGCACATAAGTGGCCACCAAAAAAATTGCTGCCGGCCTGTACACTCGCCTCTGCCTGGGTCTCGACGGCAGAGCCGACTGCGCAGGCGCACAAGTCTGACAACATTTTGTCCTGTATATTGTACTATTTGACAAAGAGGCGGTTGCTACAGAAGATGGAGGCGTAGCTGGGGAGAGTTCTCTCGCAGCATTGGGGAAGCCCCCAGTGCTGTTTCAGCGCTGGGGCCCACCCCCAGTGCTGCGCGAGAACTCATTTGCATACCGACAAAAAATGGATTATTCACCGAATGGCAGGCCGGAGACGACTTATAAAGGTAGGAGAAGAATAGCCTTTATTAAGACTATTCCGATGTGTCAACTAGAAAAAAAAAGTATTTAAATGATAGGATCCCTTTAATCTCATCTTTTCTAATGCTGGCAAGTCTTTGCTCAGCAATGTCAAGTTAGGGAAGCGTCCTAAAAAATCTATAATTTCTTTCCAATCCCTTCTGTTTTATCCTGGAATGTAAGGAGTGGGCACTGGATTTCAGTGGAAGAGATGAAGATATAAGTGGACCAGCCAGTCAAGATGGAAGTCAAGTGGAACACTGGACCAGTCAGTCATGATGAAAGGGGAAGGGTGGAGGAGGGCTTATTAGTGTTTTTTTTTTTTTTATACCAATGTTCTAAAAATCATTACTTTTTTATTGACATAACTTTAAGAAAGCTTTGTAGAACAACTTTGTTTACTGCTGCCATTTTAACAAAAAATTATTATTGTAGGGTAGAAAGAAAACATATTGCAATTCTGACATTGCTTTTTGGCTTTCGATTTCATGCCATTTACTGAATGAAAAATGTTTAATATTCGGATCAGTACAATTATGGAGATACTAAAAACATTTTTGTTATGTTTCATCACTTTTAAAAATGTAAAAAATCTGTAAAGTGCATTTCATCATCTTTTTCAGTTTGCCATTTCAAGGTAAAAACTACAGAAGACCTTCAATTTCGATATCTTCTATCTATCAGCTAACATGGTACATGGTATTTTTTCTTTTTAAGAAATTAAGAAATTATATTCATCGGTCAACAGTATAAGATAGCGCTCACCTTGGACATGAAGACTGTTTGGTTGTATTGAGGCATTAGCTACTGCAGGATATGTCTTTGAATAAGACGTCCCTGTCTGCTGTACTTGGGGTGGCTGTGGAGTCCTTTTGGGCATCATACTTGTGGGTGCATTAAGTCTCCTTGGGCTTAGATGATGAGGTGAAAATCTAAAATCAAGCAGAGTGGATGCCTGTCAGTTTCAATTCCAACTTGAAAATAAACATTTCCTAGAAAAACAACTGCACCTGATCCTCTATATGACTCTGTATGGGACAATTTTTTATTTTTTTCAACTCCATCTGGTATGTAGAGAAAGCATTAGAAGTATATAATAGTTGATAACTGGGTGGGTACAAGAAGACTAAGGGAGCGTTCACACTACCGTCGGTGTCCGACATGTAGTGTCCGCTCCTAGTGTCCGCTCAAAATCTGTCATGGACATTAGGAGCGGACACTAGCTGTGTCCGTGACACCTGTCATTCATCTCAATGGGCATCGGGTGCATTCTTTTGCACTCCGTGCCCGTCCTTCCCTGTCTGCAAGTGAAGATGTCCGACTTCTCAAGCGGACAGAAAAACCCTGCATGCACGGACACAGCTAGTGTCCGCTCCTAATGTCCGTGACAGATTTTGAGCGGACACTAGGAGCGGACACTACATGTCGGACACCGACGGTAGTGTGAACGCCCCCTAAGAGTATTTATGCTTAGTAGAGTGGGAAGAATTATGGCATTACTATATGACCACTTGAGTACTGACTATGTAATGATCATGTAATGACATTGCATGAAGTTAAAATGAGATTATGGGAGGAAATTTATCAAGACTGACATTTCATACACTAGTTTTGATCCCCTATGTGGAGATGACCTTAATGGGAGTCTCTCAGCACCAAAATCATTATTAAGCTTGCCCTGGTACCTTATAGTGCTCACAGCTGTGAGCACAGTACTCTCATTTGCTTGTAGAATGACCACTTAATTTTGATGAAAGTCTGCCTTTTATTCCAATACAGATGAGCTAAGAGTGCACCAGGGGCGTACTCTGGGGAAGCTAAGCACAAGTAAGATCTTCCTCTTGCTCAAGAAGAGGCAAGGGAAAGCTGTGATTACATCAGTGTATTGAGCTAGAGGAAAATATTGCTGCGATACTCCTCTTCCCTAGAACACACCACCTATAGACTTTTAGCTCATTTACATAGGATTAAAAAGCATTTTTTTTTTCAAAATCAGGAAGCCATTCTACCACCAAAATTATAGTACTGTGCTCATGGCTCTGATCACTATAAGGTACTGGGGCTGATTTAATAAAGTTTTTGCTGCTGTCAGACTCCCTTTAATAAGAGACACAAACCTCTTAACTTAGGTGCATACTTCAATGTACCAGACGCTCAAGTCTATGCCAGCTAGTAATCAGGTATGAGGTATAATATACAACAGTTTCTGGCATAAATTATAGTAAATTTGCTGGGCAGTAGGAGGTCACATTCTCCTGTTGAGCCCTGCCCTTCCACATCCACTTTTTAATCAAGTGATTTAAAGGGATTGTCCACTTTAAGACCAATACTGAGAGACAAATGTTATTATTTGTATAATAAAAAGTTGTACCGTTTTCCAATATACTTTTTGTGTCACTTCCTTGTGGTTTTCTAGATCTCTACTTGTTCTCATTGATTCTGCTTACTCCCAGTAGATAAAATCCACAGTCATTTGATGAACAGTCCATGGTCATGTGATGAGCACACAGGTACACAAGTTGTTACCAGGCAGATGACTGATGACTGAGCCGTGACTGTTACGAGCTGCGCATCTGTGTTTAATCACATGACCATGAAATGTAAATCACATGACCATGGACTGATTTTTATCCACTAGAAGCACACAGAATGAATGAAAGCAAGCAGAGATCTATAAAACCACGAGGAACTGATACAGAAAGTATAACTGAAAATGGTATTATACAAACAACATTTGTACAACTGTGTGAAGATGCATGTATTTATTCCTCTGGCGTGTGGATCTGTAAGCAGATGCACGTATCTAATCCTACGGCATGTGGTACTGTGTGCAGACCTGCTTATCTAATCCTCTGGTGTGTGGAACTGTGTGCAGATGCACGTAACCAATCCTCTGGTTTGTGGTATTGTGTGCAGACGCATGTATCCAATCCCCTGGCGTGTGGTACTATGTGTAGAAACGCGTATCTAATCCTCTGGCGGTGGTACTATGTGAAGACATGCGTATCTAATCCTCCAGCGTGTTGAACTGTGTGCAGATGTGCGTATCTAATCCTCCCCCGTGTGGTACTTAGAGCAGACACACGTATCTAATCCTTCAGCGTGTGTAACTGTGTGCAGACGCGCACATCTAACCCTCGGTCGTGTGGTACTGTGTGCAGATGCACGTATCTAATCCTCCCCTGTGTGGTATTGTGTGAAGAGGCGCGTATCTAATCCTACAGCATGTGGAACTGTGTGTAGACGTGGGTATCTAATCCTACGGCATGTGGTACTGTGTACAGATGCGCGTATCTAATCCTACGGAATTTGGTACTGTGTGCAGACGCGCTTATCTAATCCTCTGGCGTGTGGTACTGTGTGCAGACGCGCATATCTAATCCTCCCCTGTGTGGTATTGTGTGAAGAGGCGCGTATCTAATCCTACGGCGTGTGGAACTGTGTGTACACACGCGTATCTAATCCTACGGAATGTGGTACTGTGTGTAGAGGCATGTATCTAATCCTCCAAAGTGTGATACTGTGTGCACACACACGTATCTAATCCTCCCCTGTGTGGTATTCTGTGAAGAGGCGCGTATCTAATCCTTCGGCGTGTGGAACTATGTGTAGATGCGCGTATCTAATCCTACTGCATGTGGTACTGTGTGCAGATGCGTGTATCTAATCCTATGGCGTGTACAACTGTGTGCAGACGTGCGTATCTAATCCTCTGGAGTGTGGAACTGTGTGTAGACGCGTGTATCTAATGCTACTGCATGTGGTACTCTGTGCAGACGTGTGTTTCTAATCCTATGGCGTGTACAAATGTGTGCAGACGCGCGTATCTAATCCTCTGGAGTGTAGAACTGTGTGTAGACGCGCGTATCTAATCCTACGGCATGTGGTACTTTGTGCAGACACGCGTATCTAATCCTACGGCATGTGGTACTGTGTGTAGACGTGCGTATCTAAGCCTACGGCATATGGCACTGTGTGCAGACGCGTGTATCTAATCCTATGGCGTGTACAACTGTGTGAAGACACGTGTATCTAATCCTCCCCTGTGTGGTATTGTGTGAAGAGGTGCGTATCTAATCCTACGGCGTATGGAACTGTGTGTAGATGCGCGTATCCAATCCCCCGGCATGTGGTACTGTGTGCAGATGCACATATCTAATCCTCCCCTGTGTGATACTGTGTGCTGAGACGCGTATCTAATTCTCTGGCTTGTGGTACTGTGTGCAGAGGCATGTATCTAATACTCCAAAGTGTGGTACTGTGTGCACACACACGTATCTAATCCCCTGTGTGGTACTATGTGAAGAGGCGCGTATCTAATCCTTCAGCGTGTGGAACTATGTGTAGACGCGCGTATCTAATCCTACTGCATGTGGTACTGTGTGCAGACGCGTGTATCTAATCCTATGGCGTATACAACTGTATGCAGACGCGCATATCTAATCCTCTGGAGTGTGGAACTGTGTGTAGACGCGTGTATTTAATCCTACGGCATGTGGTACTCTGTGCAGATGCGTGTATCTAATCCTATGGCGTGTACAAATGTGTGCAGACGCGCGTATCTAATCCTCTGGAGTGTGGAACTGTGTAGACGTGTGTATTTAATCCTTCGGCATGTGGAACCGTTTGCAGATGCACGTATCAAATCCTTCAGTGTGTGGAACTGTGTGCAGAAGCACGTATTTAATCCTCTGGTTTGTAGGACTGTGTGCAGACGCGTGTATCTAATCCTCTGGCGTGTGATACTGTGTGCTGATCTGTGTATCTAATCCGCTGATGCGTGCATCTCAGTTTGGATATCAGTGTTGTATTGTGCATGTGGAGTGACCGTGTGTATTGCAGTTGGAATATGAGTGAGTCTTGCAGGTTTGTATTGGCTAAGGGGGGGGGGGGGCACTGTGTTTGGAATGCTGTATCTCAGCAACGGTACGTCCGAGCGAGTTGGAGTCTCATCTTAAAACTTCCCGGATTCCTGAAGTATCTCTGTACCAAATTTGGTGAAGATCGGTCCAGTCGTTTGGTTCGCATTAGAGAACAGACAGACAAACAGACGGACAGACAAACAGACAGACAGACAGACAAGAATTCATTTTTATAATATAGAGAGATGTATATATATATATATATATATATATATATATATAATGCCGTTAAAAAGAGTAAGAAAACTAAAATAGGTAAAATCACCCCTTTCCCTATAATAGATTTAAAAGTTAAAAATTACTGTGAAACACATCCACATTAGGAATCCCTGTGTCCAAAAACATCTAGTCTACAATATTATAAAAAATACCTTTCCCATACGGTGAAGGTAGCATTGTATTGCATCCAATAAAATTTTGAATAAAAAATAAATAACTAATAAAGTATATTTAAATACAGTAAGTACTAAAAAGTACTCCAGGCCCTGCAAAAAAAGATGCCTGATGCCTCCCTGTACACGGAAAAATAAAAAAGTGACAGTCATAATATGGCGACTTTTAGAAAAAAAAATTTTTTTACAAAGATTTCGATTTTGTTAAGGAGTTAAAATTTAAATAAAACCATATAAATTTGGTATCCCTGGAATTGTTCTGAAACATAGATCACAGGTGACGGCGGGTCATCTTGGCTGCAGAGAGAGATGCCATAAAAAAAGCCCGTAAGAAAGTCGCACAAATGGTGCCATTATGAAGAACAATTTGTCCTGCAAACACTAAGGGTTAGTTCACACTAGCGCTTGTATGCGCTCCGTGTGCTTGCTACGCACTGCCCTCACGAATCATTTGTGAGGGCAGTACCTGGCAAGCACACGGAGCCCATTATAGTCTCTGGTGTCCGTGTGCTTTGCCAGCACATCGCTTGCAATTGCAATTGTATTCCATCCTGGGGGTGTCCATGCGGACTCCTTCCGGACGGAATACGAGCGCTAGTGGGAACCAACCCTAAGCCCTCATACGGTTCTATGAATAGAGAAATAACAAAGTTATAGGATTTGGAAGGCAGGGAGTTAAAAACAAATATCATACAGCAGGAAGAGGTTAAAGGTCAAATTGTTACCGCTCTAAATCTTCTTGCAAATACACATACCTATATTTAACTACTTTACATTGATCACATACAAATAATAGTTACAAGCATAGAAACTGCTATATGTAGGGCACTGTACAATAAAAAAAAATGTAAGTACAATGCAACTAATAGGAACTGTGGCTGATGAATAAATTACATTTTGGGAATTTACATTACTTTTCAGCTCAATATCTTGGGTGGCTTAACACCAGCAAAGTTTACTCAAATTTGGCACCATACAAAACGAAATTAAAAAAAATAATCCTACAAATAACTCTCTTTTAGGATAAAAAGCAGTACTGATACAATTTATACCTCCATCAGAGGTGAATATGACATTATTTTCTATGTATCTTACGCTGTGCTTTACATATTGAAATCCTTAATACAGAAAAAAAAAACCAGATAGGAAAAAAGTACACACACTGGCACAAAGAACATACCACACCCAATAAAACATGGAAATATATCAATACTCTGAAACATACAGTCACATTAGAATTGCCGTGCATTTTATTACAACAAAAGGCGGTATGTGAATCCATATAAGGCTCTTTGTGTGTTTGTGGGAATACCCGTTAGTTGCTGTTGATGGTTTTCATTTTGTAGTCTGCTGTTCCAGTTTCACTTGGACTGCACAATGTATTAAACCAAAGCAGAAGGCAGCTGGCAAAGCCATCTCTGAAGTAGAAAGCAAGCCAACACAAGTTAAGTCAGCACTACTTCAGGGCCATTCACTGAACTCATTTTTACATAAAACTAAAAAAGCATAAATAGTTATGAATGATGAAGTATGTGACAGGACGATCGTGCCATGGAGCAGATGTACTGCATACACATCTTTTAATGCTCACATACATTGTATTTTGATCATGAAGTCACTGGAAGGCTTTTTGAACTCGCACTTTTTTGTTATACTGTGATCATCATGAAAGTGACTTATTCCCATTGACAAAGAGGCTGAGTAACTGATAGATCATTTCCCACTAGAAAAAAATCACCAGAACATACAAGTTTTTCAGAGTTCCTGTTCTGCAAGTTACCATTCTATTCAGACTAAGGCTAGGGCCACACTGCGTTTTGGCTGCGACTCCTGTTGCATGACCAAAAATCACTGGGTTGCTGTGCGTCTCTTTAACTCATGTTAGTGAATGGAGTCGCTTTTTGGTCGCAGCACCCTAAAGGTTGCAAAGCGACTCTATTCACTAACAAGAGTCCAAGAGTTGCAGGATGACCCAGCAATCTTTGGTCGCTTGATGGGAGTTGTACCCAAAATCGGTATGTAGCCATAGCATAAATCTGGCCAGTGACATGACATTGTGTTAGTGCATCATTAGAGAGTAACGTTTTTCCTATAAAAACGGCTCGCTTGCTGTGATTACAATTCCATGTCTCACTTAATAGTGATTTTCTTTTTTTTCTGGGTGGATGTCATACATTCCATTCCTGTTTCATAGAGACATTTGCATTACATGTTCTTCTGCTTTCCTCAGCAAGCTTATGAGTAAGTCTGCATTCGAACAAGATGATAATACAACATGGTGTGTTGCCAGACAAGCCTCTTTTACTAGACTTTATCATGATTTATGAATCATTCCTGTGCATTCTGGGCTTACTCACATATGTGACTATAGAACTGTGTTGACTCAGAGAAAAAGAAACTTGGATTTCCTTTGGTCTGGATTTGTCCCTGAATGAATCTGAGTGTGTTTACTCTGAGCACTGTGTATTTATTTAGCTTGGTGTCTGAGAAGAAATAAATGTGCCAACTGATTGCCCTGGCCTCCAGACAGATGAGCTTTTAGGGAAAATCTAAGAACTAAGAAGAGAAAAAGTAAGAAAACTCCTCACCGTGAAACATATACTTTATATACAGTACTGGAGGATTATGGTTAAGGAGTCCCTAAACTTCAAGATGGAACATATTGCATGGATTAGCTGCACAGAGGCATTGTTCTTGCCATCCTGACTAGAATCCCATGTTGATTCATAATGTGATGATAGATAATGTAAACCTCCTGTCTTCTTATCTCTGTTTGATGCTTTCATAGAATTTCTTTACCAACCAAGCATCTGGTTTAAGCCCGTTCGCTCACCGGGATCCCAGTCCATCGAGTTATTTACACTTTATGCCATTCTTGAACAGTATTGACCTCGGGTTCTTATACCATTTTATAACTAGAAGCCCTAGACCATGATATCTTATTTTTTCGTGATGTCAGAAAAAGGGTTTTTTTATATTTTGTTTATCCTTGTAATTTATTTACAGATCCAGAAATATTTGGACAGTGAAACAAGTTTTGGCATTTTAGCTGTTTACCAAAACATACTGAACACACAGTTACATAATCAAAATAGGATTAAACTGCAGACCCTTAGCTTTAGTTTGGGGGTATTCCCATCCTAATTAGAGGAAGGGATTAGGAATTACTGCTCTGTAATATATAGCTAACTCTTTTTCAAGGGACCAAAGGTAACTGGGCTATTTAATGGGCTGTATGGGCTATTCCCTCATTAATCCATTATCAATTAAGCAGGTAAAAGATTTTTTTACAGTTGATTAAAGGTCTGACATTTGCATGTGGAAGCTATTGCTGTGAACCTTTTTGTTTTAAATACATTTGCAAAAATATCTACATTTCTGGGGTTTTTTCTGTCAAGATGACTGCAATGAAACAAAGAGTGAAAAATTTAAAGGGATCTGAATACTTTCCGTACCTACTGTATATTCTAGTAAATAGTTGAATTCCTCATGATAAAATAAATCTGGATCACTAGACCTACTAGAAATCTATAAATAAATTCACAGCTGGGTGTTGCCATTGAGGTGAGTCTATATACACGTCTATATACACTATCGCACTGCTCCCTTGTTGACCAGGGGAAATGCCAACACCTAGTTGTCAATTTATTTATTAATTTCTAGGAAGAATAACAACAGAGGTATATGAAAAAAAATCACCTAAATTCTTATTTCATGGGAAAATACAAGTATTTACTTAAAGGAGTGTTCCAGTGACCAGAAGTTACTCTCTACTCAAAGAACAGGAAGTAACTTGCTAATCAGTGGGGATAACTTCTTGCCAATTTTTTTGTGGACAGCATTTGTCCTCTTTAAACTTTGGCTATCTATTTTACTGACTTTATTAACCAGCTCAGACACGAGGGCTGCTGGTAAATGATTTACATGTGAAATTGCTGTAATTTGTCATAAAAGGTAGATAAAAGGTTGATATCTAAATATATGGGTCATAATTTGCTAAATCAGTCTACGACCACCAACATCATTTCTAAACCACTTAGGGTATGTTCACATGGCGGAAAACGGATTCCATGTGTGAAAATACTGAGCGGCTAGCCATGACGGAATGCTGATGCAGTGCAGCGGCATCCCGACACAGCATTCTGCTTTGGATTAGGCCCGATTGAATGGGCCTAATTGGGAGGGAGTCTCACGCCGTAGAATCCTCGGCAAAATAGGGCAACTCGCTTCTTTTTTCTGCTACTAGCTAGCGGAAAAAAGAAGCGAGTGGCTCCCACTGAAGTCAATGGGAGCCGTTTTGTCAGGTAGATTTTGAGGTAGATTCTGCGACAAAATCCGCTGCCAAAAAACTCTGTCTGAACGAGCCCTTACAGTCATGGCCGTAAGTGTTGGCACTATTGAAATTTTTCCCCAGAAAGTCATTGATTTCAGTTATTTTTCAAAGGGCCTGCAACCAAATATGAAGTTGAGGGTGCCAGTAATTTGGTCTGGCCCATTTTAGGAGTTTTGCGTGAAATTATATCATTTTTGGCTTTTTTTCCCCCGTATTTTACATTGTTCAATTACACTCTAAGGATATAAACTTGTGTATAATTAAACATGTCTAATTCCAGTAATTATCTGGGAGAAATATTTCATTTTCTGGCAATATTTCAGTGGTGCCAACACTTAGAGCCATGACTGTATATGATGTTAGAGGGATGATTACTGGCAGAGTGACCTTTCTTGTATCAAAGGGCAATCTTACTGCTAAGAATTTCAACTTTTATTCCATATAGAAATGAGATTTTCAGTGCACTAAGGGTAGGTCACCCATTTTCCTTTGTTGACCACACTTCCTATGTGACCCACCCTGAGTGCACTGGACAACTCATTTGCACATGGAATACAAGCTGAATTTCTCAGCAGCAAGATAGCACTTTCCCATAAGATAGGTTACTATGCCACTAACCAGCCCTATAACAACATTTAAGTGATTTACAAGCATTGTTGGTTGTGGTAGACTCCCATTAATACCTACGGTAATTTAGATTTTTTTTTTTGTTTTTTTTAACAGACACGTCCACAAAGCACCAGCAACAAAGACTATTCGAGAAAAACAAAGACATTTATAGCAAACCAAAGTTCAAATCAGGCTATAATTGATACTGAGCAGATTTTTTTTTTTTTAACAAATCCTTAAACTTTGGCCAGTCTGCACTTTTTTTATGTTAGTAGCATTCCTAGAAAAACATAATGTAGGCAAACATGAAGCCAAGTGGGCACATGTATACAAAAAGTGGGTACTTCTAGTTTTTTGGTTCTTAAATATAAAGCTTGGAGAGAAGTAAAATCTATTATTCCTATTCAAGGGCCTGTAAGAAGCAACAGAGGTTTAATGCTTACTTTTCTCTATAAGGGCTATGATATTATAGATATATATTTGTGGTTTTATTGATATATGATTAATACTTTCTTGAGGTATAAAATAGTCTATCTGTGAATGTATAGAAGAAAATAAAGCCTTATGCTCACTATAAGCATGTGCAGACCTCAGATGGCTTAAATGTGAGGCTGAACAAGACCAAGTCATATATTATAAAGCATCAACATTTCACCACCGTGTAACTGTAGTAAAGGAAGACTTTGCTATACAGTCTGACAAAAATCAAGTTCAGATTCCTGGAAATATGTGGTATCAATCTCCAGAACCATGTGTGAAGATACAAAGAAGTCTTACAGATTCTCATCATTGGAAACTACAGATGTTCTTGTAATAATTTCATGTATGAGACTCTCCATTGGCTTGTTCAGGACTTTGAAAATAGCCAAGCCTATTTTTGGAAGTCTTATCTTAGGGACCTCAAGGGCCATCGGGTCCAACCCCCTGCGAGTGCAGGTTTTCCTAAATCATCCCAGCTATATGTTTATCCAGATTCCGCTTGAAGATTTCCATTGATGGAGCGCCCACCACCTCCCGTGGCAGCCTATTCCACTCTCTCACTACCCTCACTGTCAGAAAGTTTTTCCTAATGTCTAATCTGTATCTCTTTCCCTTTAGTTTCATCCCATTGCTTCTTGTACTTCCTTGTGCTAATGAGAATAGGGTAGATCCCTCTGCACTGTGACTACCTTTCAGATATTTGTAGACTGCTATTAAATCTCCCCTCAGCCTTCTCTTCTGCAAACTAAACAATCCCAGTTCTTTTAGCCGCTCCTCATAGGACATGGTTTGCAGACCTTCCACCATTTTGGTTGCTCTTCTCTGGACTTGCTCCAATATATCGAAGTCCTTTAACAGTGAATGGAGAAACATGCACGAGCGGTAGTCTATCATTCACTTGTAGCTACAAACAGTGCCCTGTTCTCCGAATATATATATGAGTCCCAGAAGTGGAACCTACATCTATTAGGTATTTATTGCACATCCTATGGAAACAGTCATAAATGTTTAAATGGGAATACCCCTTTAATCATTTGATCTTCTGACCACGGAAATGAGACTAACAAAGAAGATCCAACTCTTATAAAGATAAATTAAGGAATTAATCTGCACAGCATTTCAAACCTTAAAGGGAGTCTTTAAGCCAAAATTGTATATAAAGATAAACACTGTACCTTGCAGGGCTTGAGAAACTTCCTTTTTTATTGCAGACCTCTGCTCTGTTGCTGAGATATTCTGACTTTTATAAATATTTGAGGCTTTAGAGACGTGTAATCTATATTTTGAGCTTCGGTTAGTGCTGCAGATTACTATTTTTTTTATTTATTTTTTTTTCTTCTATGTAGATTGTGAGCCCCACATAGAGCTCACAATGTACATTTTTTCCTATCAGTATGTCTTTTTTGGAATATGGGATGGAAATCCATGCAAACATGGGGAGAACATACAAACTCCTTGCAGATGGTTTTTTGCCCATGGCGGGATTTGAACACCAGGACTCCAGCGCTGCAAGGCTGCAGTGCTAACCACTGACCACCGTGTGTCCCCCAGTGCTGCAGATTATTGCCCCTAAATCCCTCTGAGGTCCATCCACCATAGAATGAAGGTCAGCCCAATGATGCTACAGTGCACAAGGAAGGACAGTAGATACTACAAGTACATGTGTTGCGTACTACACTTGCCAAAGACTTTCAGAGAGGCAAGTGAGGACAGAAGAATGTCCGTCATTTTAAGTCTTCAGCAAGATGATACCGCTTGTACTAGTAGTGTGTTCTGCGCTTCCGGGTGCACTTTGAAGTCATGGGGTATGCACAGTATCTCATATTGTGCTTGTTGAAGACTTTCAGAGAGATGAGCGAGGACAGGGAGTTGTCCTTCATCCTGTGATGGAGACACCTCGGAGGGAATTAGAGTCGGTAATCTGCAGCTCTGTCTGAAGCCTAAACTGCAGATTACATGCCCCTAAAGCCGTTTTCAGTTCAATTACATATTTATAAAAGTCTGTAATGGAGCGGCAGTCTACAATAAAAAAAGGCAGTTTAGAAAACCTCAAAGCACTGCAAGGTATCAGGTGAGTTTATCAGCTGACAGACTCCCTTTAAAATAAAATGATGTTTAAGTTGGAGGTAAACTTTAAAATGAGCCCATTAATCGGTGAGTAAGGTTGTTTTATGGAGCAATTCAACATTGAAATTATTTTAACGGTCACTAACTTTGCAAACAACAGTCTCATTTCATAGAGTATGTGATATTGAATCACAATGCTATGCACTTTAATTAAAACTGGCTGCTTTCTGCCTGAAATACCTCTCTAAAGTTTCTGTCACTATGTGTCTCCCTTGTAGCTAACTTGCACTTGCTAGCTAGTTGCTATACATGAGATAAGCAAGATGTCTCCACAGTGTCTGGAAGAGGAGGTTTTCTTCAGTCTTCACACAGTGAATGAAGAGGGGAGAGGTTGATTCTCTTCACAGCATATCTGCAAACTTCTTACTTGTGTAAAGGACTGAATATTCTGTAAATCTCACAGTTTACAATGTAAGAAAAGTATTCTATGTACCTGTATCTACTTCTGGTTGCTTGTGTGATTATAGATGGGATATTATTTACAGTTCAGTGTTCCTGGGTTTTCTCAGCTATATGCTAGCTATTTTACCTTTCCTCATGGCAGAATTATATATAAAGAAACCAATATTTGTACTAATGTATAGAGTGTAAATCTGATAGTCTATTCCTAATAATACCCAAAATTATAAAGGTCTGCAAGTTTAGAGGCTACACTAACACTCATGGCCTCATGAAACGTAGTGCTTAAATAACCATGGCAAGCTACAAATCTAGTTTTTTTGGTTCTGCCTTTCCTGCCCTCATCACTGGTGTATTGTGTTTACTCAATTTAATATCATTGCTAGCCCTGAATGCGATCTCCAAAAACAGGGAGTATTGCTAGTATTTAATATGCAAGGCTTTGTCAACAAATTGAAAAAATAACTCCTGTCTTTGAATCCTATACATTAAATAGAAACAAAGCCGCTCTGAATTGCAGGTTTTTCTATAGGTAATCCAGTGCCCAGCCCAGGAGCAGTCACTGTATTCACAATGAAATGATAAACTGTTCTAGACAGTTCCTTATAAATCTCCTCCATTTGGCACTTCAACACCTAACGCTAGTTGAAACCACAGTACAACATGCAGAAAACTTGTATGTGATTCATTGGAAACATTCTGGCATTCAGCTACATCCTCCAGCAGCCAATACTTCTCGCTGCTTCAGCCCATAAAGGAAATGACCACTTTCAAGCACAATCTCACTTCTTTTATACAAGATTCATTTACTTAGCCTTTTATAACCTAATCACATATTTCACTTTGACATATTCTAGTACTTTCTTACTGTAAGCCAAGCCGTTATGAAGTTATGAAGAAAAAAAGATTACTCCTTAAATATGACTTGCTACTATAATCTCTATTTATAGAGTATAAAAACATGACTTATTTTATTTCTCCTTAACCATACTGCTTTAAAAAGGCTATATCAATAAAAACAGAGATGTCAAGGCAGTTGACAATATGGTAGCATGGAGGAGTCTAATATACATTCGGTACGGAAACTATTCAGACCCCTTTCAATTTGTCACAGAATTGTGGCAAGGTACAGATCTGGCCAAGGTTACTAAAGAATTTCTGAAGCACTCAAGGTTCCTAAGAGCACAGTGGCCTCTGTAATTGTTAAATGGAAGAAGTTAGGAACGACCAGAACTCTTCCTAGACCTGGCTGTCCAGCCAAACTGAGCAATCGTGGGAGAAGAGCCTAGGTGAGAGAGGTAAGAAGAATCCAAAGATCATTGTGGCTGAGCTCCAGAGATGCAGTAGGGAGCTGAGAAAAAGTTCCACAAAGTCAACTATCACTGCAGCCCTCCACCAGTTGGGGCTTTAGGCCAGAGTGGCCCGAAGGAAGCCTCTCCTCAGTGCAAGACATATGAAAGCCCACATAGAGTTTGCCAAAAACACATGAAGGACTCCTAGACTATGAAAAATAAGAATCTCTGGTCTGATGAGACAAAGATTGAACTTTTTTGTGTTAATTCTAAGCAGTATGTGTGGAGAAAATCAGGCACTGCACATCACCTGCCCAATACAATCCCAACAGTGAAACATGGTGGTGGCAACATCATGCTATGGGGGTGTTTTTCAGCTGCAGGGACAGGATGACTCGTTGCAATTGAAGGAAAGATGAATGGGCCTAGTACAGAGGTATCCTGGAGGAAAACCTCTTCCAGCGTGCTCTGGACCTCACACTGGGCCGAAGGTTCACCTTCCAATAAGACAATGACCCTAAGCACACAGCTAAAATAACAAAGGAGTGGCTTCAAAACAACTCTGTGACCATTCTTGATTGGCTCAGCCAGAGCCCTGACCTAAACCCAACTGAGAATCTCTGAGACCTGAAAATGGCTGTCCACCAACATTTACCATCCAACCTGATGGAATTGGAGAGGATCTGCAAGGAAAAATGGCAGAGGATCCCCAAATCCAGATGTGAAAAACATGTTGCATCATTCCCAAGAAGACTCATGGATGTAGTAACTCAAAAGGGTGCAAATACTCAATACTGAGCAAAGGGTCTGAAAAATTATGACCATGTAATATTTCAGTTTTCTTTTTTAATAAATTTGCAAAAGTGTCTACATTTCTGTTTCTTTTTCTGTCAAGATGGGGTGCTGAGTGTACATTAATTAAAAATAACATGAACTTTTTGCATTTTAGCAAATCGCTGCAATGAAACAAAGAGTGAAAATTTAAAGGGGTCTGAATACTTTCTGTACCCACTGTATAATATTAGCGTGTACAACAATTTTAGAGGAAAAGTACAAGAGGGAGGGTGTCATTGGTTCCTTAAAGAACCGTACGCAAGGGTTATATTTAAAGTTGTAGCTTAAGCTAACTGAGGGTGCATTCACACTTCGGATACGCTGACTGATTCTGAACGCGAAAACACAGCCCATTCATTTCAATGGGGAACGCTCGTATGCTGGCTCCCATTGAAATGAATGGGATCTGCTTTATACGCGTTGAATGAGTCAACGTATCGGAAGTGTGAATGTACCCTAAAGTGTTTTACTCAAAATCACTTTATATATTATGTATTACTTTATGTATCTTGCTCAGTTTTTCAGATACTGCTGATTATGTGTCGTCAGTATCTACAGTTCTTCATCTAGGTTTCAGACCATCTCTGCTATCTAGTAGAACTGACTGGACGTCAATCCCTGTTCCTTGCCACAGCTATTCTTTTCTTTCATTTATTTATTTTGCTTACTATGTATAGCACCTTTTCACATGAGGTGAGAAAGCAGGTGAAACTCTTAGGTGAAAAAAACCCTTTCAGTTTGTATTTTTAGGATATGTTTGTGGTTAGTTCAACTGTGACCTCTGCACTCCTATAACTAAGCCTCATTTCCTACATATTTAAAATAATGCTAGCAAAATGAGAGATATCCTTTAAAGGTATACTAAATGTTAGAAATAAATCATAAATATAGTTCCCCCCAGGGTGAGTCTGCTGCATGTTTCTGCATAATCCTGATGCATACAGTCTTTCAGAAATCCTTTAGAGAACATAGTTGTTAGTCTCCCGCTGATCTGCTCCCTCTTCTGCTGGAGAATGGGGTTTATCCAAAGGTGGGCCATAACAATATTTTTGTCCAAATGCCTATAGGGCATCAGGGAGACTCCTGCTCAAGCCAGTTGTCTTACAGCCAGAAACAGGAGGAGTATTTTAATATATTTCTCAGTTTTAACTGTGACATGAGACAAAATATGACCAAACAAAATTAAAAAAAGATTAAGGAGGAAGTACTTGGAATTTTTTTCTTTTTCTGTTTCGTATTCTTTTAAATATGTTGAAACTGAAGCATTTGGCTAACACACTGACACCAGTGCCAATGATCTGTCTTAGACTGTATGAAAGGTTCATTTAGATCAGTGCTGAAGAAGATGGAATTCTCCATCTGTGTAGCATGATGCAAATTGTAGTTTTAAAATAACTTGAGAGGAATAGGGTTTGTTGCTTATATGAGTGTTGTTTAATGTAATGTTTCTTCTGTGTTTCAGGGCATAACAATAACTAATGAACCTTATTAAAGCATAAGTAAACTTTTCTTTATTTTTTCATAAATCAGCAGTGCAGGTGACGGGAACAAATGGCAAGATATTTCACTAAAGAAAAGTGCATCTGTTTTTAACTTCAGTCTTTACGTCTTATCTGAGTGACTTGTCTGTACTTCACACACACAAGGAGTGCCAGTGTACAATGAAGTCTATAGAGAGGAGAAGAGGAGGAGAAAGAGCAACACAGAGGTATGAACCTATCTACAGAGTAATTTCTGACAGGGAAAGGGTCAGGGGTGAACCTACCCCTTTCGCCGCCCAAGGCGAACTACAGAAAGCCGCCCCCCCCCCCCCCGAGGAGGGGGCGGAGCGGCGGGGGCATGGCGCCGTGAAGGGGGCGTGGCACAGAGAAAGGGGCGGGGCTTAGCACCGTTCGCAGGCAGAGAGCAGGCACGGAGAGGACCTGCTCTCTGCCTGAGCGTGAGGGGAGGCTGCTGGAGCAGTGCTGCTCCAGTGGCCTCCCCAAACCACCGCTCGGTGCTAAGTCCTGGACAGCTTGTCCTGGACTGGCTTAGGTAAGCAAAAATGCCGCCTTCCCTAGGGCCCTGGCATAGCGCCGCCTGAAGCGGTCGCTTCAGGTCGCCTCATGGGAGGTGCAGTAGTTCCTGATAAATCAGCTGGGTTGTCAAATAAAACAGTCTCTCTATAGTACAGATGTCTCTCTGCTTTGAGGAGCTCTCCTATTCCTCCCTCCTCCCCTCTTTATAAACTTCTATTGTACAGATTTGTTCCGTGGCAGAAGGAGGCAAATAAGTAAAGTAACAGGCCATTTTTGTATTCAAGTATATTACAGAGCTTGTTATCTTAACTTGCACTATGGCTTAATTGAAAAAAAAAAACTGCATGATGAACTATTTTCTTAAGCATTTTTGACTGAATCTGTAAATGATGCAGACATAGCTTATACTGAGAAAGTGTTATACACTTATATACTGTTATATGTTTAACATTTAGTGAAGACTATCATTTCAGGATAGTACTACAATATTTCAAGAGGTTATGCAGGGAAAAATAAAGTTTACCAGTGCATTCACTGAAAAAAAAAAATATGCAGGTCCCCTGTGGTCCCCTTTCTTTGTTTGCAGAGGGCAGCTTTGTATTCAGCCTTCCCTGTTGCTGCACTGGATCTCCGTAATATCACCCACTGTGTTCTAACCCTGCTCCATGTATATAGAATACAGCACAATCAGTCATGTGACTGAGAGTTGGATCAGCTGCAGGGGAGGCAGAGGAATGAGACTTCTGGCCTCTGCAAATCTAATGATCATTGTTCTGACGGACCTGTATATCTATTAGGAAGAAAGCTCCAGCGCAGAGAATGAACTAGTAACTCTTTCCCCTGCATATCCTCTTAACCCCTGTATATCAGACTGTGGGCCTTTGCTCCCTTTGTTCTATAGGCTGAAGCTTGTTGTCTTGTACATTTGTACCTTTGTAGACAACTTGCATAACTAAACTGTTAATAAAGTCTCGTATAGTCTCTGGTATCATATAAATGTACGCCATACACTGTAATAGATAACACACAGTTCATCTTTGTAAAGGTCTTACCGATCATTGCTTGATTCCATTGGTGTTAATGTAGATAGCTGGGATGGTACATTATGTGGACTGGACTGCATGTTGCTTCCTGGAGAAGGATGGCTAGAAGACAGAGGCTGTGACTGAGGGACATTTCCAGCTGCTGTTCCACTTCGACTTGAGTGAGTACTGGAGAACAGAGTAGCTGAAAAACAGGAGTAATTATATATTTAGGCAACTGTATATATTAGGAGCTGAAAGTATGAAAAACAAAAAAAAGTGTTGTGTCATATGGCCATAACAGAAACCCAAAGTCTACAAATACATTACACCTGAACGTTGTAGGCTATATAAGTGTCAGATTCCTTCACTGCATTAAGAACACTATGCGAACACCACAGGCCTTGGTCTTTACACTGCAGGCAACGTGCAATGAAATACAGATGAACAATATCAGTTTCCTAGAGAAGTATTGATGTAAAGAAGATTCCATGGATGTTTCCACTGGATTCACAGTAACGTTAAATATATATGTAACATGAAACTCTCCAGTCAAGTATGGCATATACTGTATTTCTACCTTCACATATCCATTTTGTTTAAAGTAGGAGTTCTCTAGTTTTATAGAAATAAAGCTTAATAACTATAGAAATTAAAATTTCTACAGCTTTATAATACACTTTGGGGTCCCTATGCCAAAAATGTCACATAAAACCTGGGATTTACAACTTTCTAAACATAATGTGAAATAAAAATTGTTATGTTATTTTTACACTGCCCTCTCTACTTTCCAAAAAGGGGGCAAAATCATGTCCACAAAATACCGCAGCATATACGATCCAGGCTCCCATTGAAATCAATGGGAGCGTATACGGCGCGCAAAGTCTCACACGCTGTATATGTGCCACATCACGCGGCACGTTACTCCATGTGAATGGACCCTAAAACTGCTTTCATAAGAAAATACCAGAACCAGATTTATATACTAGGCAGAGATTTTTTTTGACTCACAAATGACTATGTATATAGTTTGCTACAGGTCAATGAAGTAAAAGGGAGAAACTCCACTGCAAAGTGTTACAGATGTGTGAATGGGACCCACAAACTTTGTGTAGTGGAATATTCTATTGGGTCTATTGGGTCTTCTAAGAGTGACTTATAGCAATGCTTCCATTTATATTATGATGTACAGGAGGACTTCTTTTATGTATCTGAATGTGTAAAATAATGAAACAAAAATTTCAATAGCGTAATAGACACTGCAATTTGAAGAACTGTATAACCCAGGTTTATTTTACTCTTTCTCCAGAGACGTAAACTTTCACATCTGGCTTTGTGACTTACTCATCCTTATAGATGTGGCTGAGTCTAACTTGGCACTAAAAAGATCAGGCTCCTTTAGAGTTACGACATAAGTTTCCTTGGGAATTACACTTGGAATGTCCCAGCTTACTTGTGTGTAATAGGGAGTACATTCTTAATAATACAGCTATTCAATTTCCAGGAATTTCTCGCAAACATTTATATTTGTAGGTTACATGTAACTTTGTGATCCATGTCAGCTGGATAAGTCTATACTTTATAATGCTATAATATGTATGCCATGTTTACCATATAAAGCTATATACAATATATAGTTAGATGCATACATAGAGATACAGATATTCACAACAATGTGCATCATGTTCATATAGTTTTGTTATTAAAAAATATAATACGGTATGCTGAAAAATTACGCTTGGCCAAACTATCAGTTTCAGTTTATTGAGCTTTAAAAAATATGATCTGAAAATTCTATACCCACAGTTTCTATACAATGAAGACTAAGGGCCCCTTCACACGGAGTAAACGCGTGTGTATTTTGGCAAAATACATGTGTAAAAATACACGTGTAAAAATCAGACTCCCATTGACTTCAATGGCATTTTCTTTTACACGTGTAAAAAAACACACATCAAAATACACATCAAAATACACGTGCAAAATGTCATTGAAGTCAATGGGAGTCTTATTTTTACACATGTATTTTTACACGTGCAGTGGCGTAACTAGGAATGGCGGGGCCCCGTGGCGAACTTTTGACATGGGGCCCCCCCGACACCGAAGATCTCGACCGAGTCCCTCCTACACATTCCTGCGCGCTCTATTATGTTCCATAGTGGCCCCTGTACACAGTATTATGTCCCTTAGAGGCCCCTGCACACAGTATTATCCCTAATAGTGGCCACTGCACACAGTATTATGTCCCTTAGTGGCCCCTACAGGACTAAATACTGTCAAGTCACCGCTGACCGCTATACTAGGACAAATTGTGGATAAAAAATCTGGTCATGTGCATTACAATTTAGTAACTCCATGTGCCTCATATTAATAGCAGTTAACCCCATCATCTCCCTCACATTAACCCCTGTGTGCCTCACCATAAGAGTTACTGATATGTGAGAGACATGGAGGTAATAATAAAGTATCTTCATTACTATTACCCCCATATGTCTCACATATCAGTAACTCTTATGGTGAGGCACACAGGGGTTAATGTGAGGGACATGATGGGGTTAACTGCTATTAATATGAGGCACATGGAGTTACTAAAACACAAGTAATCCCCCAAATGCCTGATATTAATAAGTACAGTAACCCCAGTACGTACCTGTGTATCTTCAGTTTCATTTTCCTGGAGCAGCTTCTTCCTCTTCTTCTCTTGCAGGATGGCAGGGATAAGCCCTGCCTCCTCCTCTCATTGGTGGGCAGAGGACAGGCAGAGAAAGGGAGGGGGGAGAGAGGGGGAGTGTCCTGAAGCGCTGACAGGAGCCAGACCTGCAGCTCCTGTGTCTCAGCCGTTGCTGCAGCTTCGGGGCCCCCTGTTGGTGGAAAGTATTCCACCAACAGGGCGCCCCAATCATTATACTCGGGGGTCCAAAAAGACCTCCGAGAATAATGATAGCAGCGGTAGCAGCTGTCACCGGGCCCCTAATGTCCCGGGCCCTGTGGCAGCTGCTACCGCTGCTATGGTGGTAGTTACGCCACTGTACACGTGTATTTTGCCAAAATACACGCACGTTTACTCCGTGTGAAGGGGCCCTCAGAAAGCAAATATGTCATCATATGAGCAAAGTACAACAATCACAACAACCATGTGGCATCTTCATTAACGTCTTTAACAGAGAAGCAGTGATTTGGTATTTGTGGCTTTCCATTGGATTATAAATATGCCTATTGAGCTGTCTCAGTGAGTTACTATAATACAAATAAAATAAAAGCTCAGTGACAAATTCAGATTTTCTATATCTGTATAAGTCACATATGATTAATTTTATGAGCACCCACAGTCACTTAATAACAGTACAAACACCCATATGTACAGTACAAGCCAAAAAGCAAAAGGGTAACCACAACTTCTCAATGACTACAAGAAGATGGCTCCGCAAACGTCTGTTTATCATAAATGTAAAGAACATGATGACCCGATTGCTGTTTTTCAGATCAATTCTGAAACAAAGGCTGCTTATTTAAGGCTGGGGATAATTCTGCCACCCATAACCATGACAAGCTCGGTGTATAAATTAAGCCCATATCCTACATCTTTGACCATAATACCTTACTAGGATAATAATCCCTGTAGATTAAACCATTCTTAAAATGATTCCCAATGCAGTCATTATAAAGGAATCTGTGGCGGCCTTAGAAGGCAGCAGGGCTAAGCACTCTGTAGATCACAAGAGCTGTACTCAGACCCAGCTAAGCTCCCCAACCACAGGTTAATTGGCTGCCTTAATTGCTTCTTCATTGTCTTCTTCTTTTAAATTGATAATGTTACAAATTATGCTCAACAGATGTTTCCAATTTCTGAAGAATCTTAGATACAATAGTAAACCATTTCTCCTTAGATCAAACAGTTTTACCATTCTCACTTTAAGTGCTACCACATTGAAAAGTCCTGAAACATAATACAAAGCAGAGTAAAACAAGAGATGATTACACACGGCTCAGTAGCCCTCTTCTACCACCTCTTGATCTAAGTAGTACCGAGTGAGGGATTTCCACATTGACAAGCAATGTTCATTTCTGAGCATGTAGTGACGCTAATCTAAAACTGCTGACTGAATACAAAAATCTATAGAATCACCTATGATAGTAGTAAGAGAGCCACAACAGAATCCACAATGATCAGTTAATATATGGAAGAGTTCTATACGTTTCATTCATATCAAAAACATTCTGTAATATAGAGTATGTTAAAATGAAACCACTAAACATGGATCTAACTTTTATACATCTACTGTACATAGTATTCTTTCAGGTTCACAATATGTATTTGATCTCAGTGAATGTATCTAGTGCATATAGGGTGCTATATGCACATAAAATACTTGGATCTTACATGAAACTGCATGAGAATGATCATAGGAATGGAACCTGTGGTGCCCACCTTGTAATATCCTTATTACAGTCAGTCATACACAACTTACGACTGACCTACCATTACCATTTTGGAGAAATGGAATATATTGGAGAAAATCCATGTGATCATTAGTAGAACACACAAACCCATACCTCCCAACCGTCCCGATTTCCGTGGGACATTCACGATTTGTGTGACATGTCCCGCGGTCCCGGTTGGAGGGAGGTATGTCCCGATTTCAACTCAGATCTGCGTCCAGAGGACACAAATCTGAGTTGAACACATATGCGGCTGAAGCAAGGAGCTGACCTGTGTTAGCTCCTTGCTTTGCCGCTGCCGCCGGCTCCTGGCTTGTAGACGCGATGTGACACATCGATGTGACACATCGCGTCTACAAGCCAGGAGCCGGCGGCAGCGGCGAAGCGAGGAGCTGACACAGGTCAGCTCCTCGCTTCAGCCGCATATGTGTCAGCGAGAGAGACACGCAGTGGCGAAGCGAGGAGCTGACCTGTGTCAGCTCCTTGCTTCAGCTGCATATGTGTCAGCAAGAGAGGCGCGCAGAGAGCGGCGAGGGAGCGGAGGAGAAGGTAAGTTTAATGTGGAGGTGGAACGTGAATCTGGGGGCAGATGAAGGAGAGGACGGCATGACACTGGGAGCAGAGATGGAGAGGACGGCATGACACTGGGGGCAGAGATGGAGAGGACGGCATGACACTGGGGCAGAGATGGAGAGGACGGCATGACACTGGGGGCAGATGAAGCAGAGGACGGCATGACACTGGGGGCAGAGATGGAGAGGACAGCATGACACTGGGGGCAGAGATGGAGAGGACGGCATGACACTGGGGCAGAGATGGAGAGGACGGCATGACACTGGGGGCAGATGAAGGAGGGGACAGCATGACACTGGGGGCAGAGATGTGGGGACATGAATCTGGGGGCAGAGATGGAGAGGACATGATTCTGGGGGCAGAGATGGGGGGAAATGAATCTAGGGGACATGAATCTGGGGGCAGAGATGGGGACATGAATCTGGGGGCAGAGATGGAGGGACATGAATCTGGGGGCAGAGATGGAGGGGACATGAAACTGGGGGCAGATATGTGGGGACATGAATCTGGGGGCAGAGATGGAAGGGGGACATGAAACTGGGGGCAGATGAAGGGTGTATATGAAACTGGGGGAGAGATAGAGGGGGGACATATAATTTACGGGTGACTGTAGGAGGATTATACTGTGTGCGGGCACATGAAAAATTAACGAGAGGGTGGAGTCAACACAAAGTGGGCGGGGCTAAATTTGCCGTGGCGTGTCCCTCTTTCAGTTCTTCAAAAGTTGGGAGGTATGCAAACCTCATGGAGAGGGTGCCCCAGTGAGATCAGATTTACAGTAAATCCAGAAGCCCAGTGGACTTCTTTGCCACTACACAGATTCAACAATTAGTTCTGTAAAATCTACCATATACACAGTATAACTTTCAATACACACATCACTGCAAAAAGTATATTATATGTTTTCTGCCTGGCGAGTTTGAGTTGTTGGCCTTTTTTTTTACAGCATTTAATGACTTCTCTATATATTTTATTGTTGCATAACTGTTGGCTTTTGCCTTAGTTTGTTTATTTTAGGCATCTGTATTCCCACCTTATACAGACAGTGGTTGGTGTGGTTTTCCTGAAAACACTTAACACCTGAGTTATTAAAGGGGTTGTCCAGGATAAACTAATAATTAACCCCTAAACTAAACTCCCTCCCCCGTGTCTTCTAGCAGTGGTGCGGAATAAGTTAGCCAGGGAGATGGAGGAGGGTGGGAGGGGCTAGTAATGGTCAAGATCACTAGACTTAGTGAGATAGTGAGAGTGGAAGGGTCTAGTAATGAGCGGGATTGCTAGTTAGTGAAAGTACAAGGGGCTAGGCTTAGTGAGACAGTGAGTGTGGGAGGGGGCTAGGCTTAGTGAGATGGAGGGTTTTGTAACAGAGTGAGAGTGGAGGGGGGAGAGAGGGGGAGTGAAAAGGAATTAGTGTAGCAGCTACACAGGAGGCTGCACAGCAGGAAGCCAACACCAGTAAACAAAGGCAGATAATGCCAGCAGCAACCAGAGACACTCAGAAATCACTCCAAACCCTGCTAAAGGTATATGGGTGTATTTATTAACGCATCACTAGCACTAACAGACCTTTTATAAAAAATAAAAAAATAGATTTTCTGCCCTGAAAACCCCTTTAATGGTTTTGGCTTAGGGCTACATCAGGGAGTGTAAGGGATATTGTGCTCTTCACTTTTTATTTACCAAAAAGAGGTATGGACTTTTCCATGAACAATCTCCAGGTTGCTGAGGTATTTTGGCAGCTTTCAAGCTGGCCTGTCGCTGAACTTGTTCATCATTCTGTACCTGTGATTGTCCCGGCATCTCAGGACGGTGTAAACGCCTGCCAGTTTTTTATGGAAAGACAAGGTATGAATGCTGAATCGGTGGTGAAACTCACAAAATTCATCCTCACCCACAATTACTTCTCTTTTGGTGACTGCATCTACCTACAGCAGACTGGCACCGCAATGGGGAACAAAATTATGTATGCTAATCTCTTCATGGCCAAGCTTGAGAGTGACTTCCTATCCACCTGCACCACCAGGCCTCTGGCCTACTATCGCTTCATTGACGATATCCTGATCATTTGGACTGGGTCTGAACAACAGCTGAAAACGTTCCATGAACAATTCAACCAATTCCATCCCACCATCAACCTGACGCTCAATCACTCCTTCTTGGAAATAAACTTCCTATACACAGTCATCAAAATACAGGACAACAAAATTGGGACATCACTGTATCGGAAGCTGATTGACCGCCCTACCTACCTAAGATGGGATAGCTTTCATCCGAAACACATAAAGAATTCCATTGTCTACAGCCAGGCTATCAGATACCATCGCATATGTTCAGACCCGTTGGACAGAGACAAGCACATTGGGGGCCTCAAAAACATCAAGAGCAGAAAAGATCGCCTCATATGGGAAGTTAAACTTATGGTGAACCTTAACACTCTCCAAAGGCTGTTAAATCAGGCCCAGGGTTTTATGGCCTTTTACAACCACTAGACAACACGTCACTGATCAAAGAAGCTACAAACCCAGAGAACTTTCCTGTGAACTGATATATGTTTTTTTTAATTGTTTATTTACATTATGTTCTGTTCTCCATTAGAGATGAGCGAACAGTGTTCTATCGAACACATGTTCGATCGGATATCAGGGTGTTCGCCATGTTCGAATCGAATCGAACACCACGTGGTAAAGTGCGCCAAAATTCGATTCCCCTCCCACCTTCCCTGGCGCCTTTTTTGCACCAATAACAGCGCAGGGGAGGTGGGACAGGAACTACGACACCGGGGGCATTGAAAAAAATTGGAAAAAGTCATTGGCTGCCGAAATCAGGTGACCTCCTTTTTAGACGAATAGTGGATTTCAAATCCGGGTCATATGAGAATGTGAACTTTGTGACTATGAGACAGGGATAGCTGTACAGGCAGGGATAGCTAGGGATAACCTTTATTTAGGGGGGAATGTTATTAAAAATAACTTTTTGGGGCTCTATCGGGTGTGTAATTGTGATTTTTGTGAGATAAACTTTTTCCCATAGGGATGCATTGGCCAGCGCTGATTGGCCGAATTCCGTACTCTGGCCAATCAGTGCTGGCCAATGCATTCTATTAGCTTGATGAAGCAGAGTGTGCACAAGGGTTCAAGCGCACCCTCGGCTCTGATGTAGCAGAGCCGAGGCTGCACAAGGGTTCAAGCGCACCCTCGGCTCTGATGTAGGAGAGCCGAGGGTGCACTTGAACCCTTGTGCACCCTCAGCTCTGCTACATCAGAGCCGAGGGTGCGCTTGAACCCTTGTGCACACTCTGCTTCATCTAGCTAATAGAATGCATTGGCCAGCGCTGATTGGCCAATGTATTCTATTAGCCTGATGAAGTAGAGCTGAATGTGTGTGCTAAGCACACACATTCAGCTCTACTTCATCGGGCTAATAGAATGCATTGGCCAGCGCTGATTGGCCAGAGTACGGAACTCGACCAATCAGCGCTGGCTCTGCTGGAGGAGGCGGAGTCTAAGATCGCTCCACACCAGTCTCCATTCAGGTCCGACCTTAGACTCCGCCTCCTCCGGCAGAGCCAGCGCTGATTGGCCGAAGGCTGGCCAATGCATTCCTATGCGAATGCAGACTTAGCAGTGCTGAGTCAGTTTTGCTCAACTACACATCTGATGCACACTCGGCACTGCTACATCAGATGTAGCAATCTGATGTAGCAGAGCCGAGGGTGCACTAGAACCCCTGTGCAAACTCAGTTCACGCTAATAGAATGCATTGGCCAGCGCTGATTGGCCAATGCATTCTATTAGCCCGATGAAGTAGAGCTGAATGTGTGTGCTAAGCACACACATTCAGCACTGCTTCATCACGCCAATACAATGCATTAGCCAGTGCTGATTGGCCAGAGTACGGAATTCGGCCAATCAGCGCTGGCTCTGCTGGAGGAGGCGGAGTCTAAGGTCGGACCTGAATGGAGACTGGTGTGGAGCGATCTTAGACTCCGCCTCCTCCAGCAGAGCCAGCGCTGATTGGTCGAGTTCCGTACTCTGGCCAATCAGCGCTGGCCAATGCATTCTATTAGCCCGATGAAGTAGAGCTGAATGTGTGTGCTTAGCACACACATTCAGCTCTACTTCATCAGGCTAATAGAATACATTGGCCAATCAGCGCTGGCCAATGCATTCTATTAGCTTGATGAAGCAGAGTGTGCACAAGGGTTCAAGCGCACCCTCGGCTCTGATGTAGCAGAGCTGAGGGTGCACAAGGGTTCAAGTGCACCCTCGGCTCTCCTACATCAGAGCCGAGGGTGCGCTTGAACCCTTGTGCAGCCTCAGCTCTGCTACATCAGAGCCGAGGGTGCGCTTGAACCCTTGTGCACACTCTGCTTCATCAAGCTAATAGAATGCATTGGCCAGCGCTGATTGGCCAGAGTACGGAATTCGGCCAATCAGCGCTGGCTCTGCTGGAGGAGGTGGAGTCTAAGATCGCTCCACACCAGTCTCCATTCAGGTCCGACCTTAGACTCCGCCTCCTCCAGCAGAGCCAGCGCTGATTGGCCGAATTCCGTACTCTGGCCAATCAGCACTGGCTAATGCATTGTATTGGCGTGATGAAGCAGTGCTGAATGTGTGTGCTTAGCACACACATTCAGCTCTACTTCATCGGGCTAATAGAATGCATTGGCCAATCAGCGCTGGCCAATGCATTCTATTAGCGTGAACTGAGTTTGCACAGGGGTTCTAGTGCACCCTCGGCTCTGCTACATCAGATTGCTACATCTGATGTAGCAGTGCCGAGTGTGCATCAGATGTGTAGTTGAGCAAAACTGACTCAGCACTGCTAAGTCTGCATTCGCATAGGAATGCATTGGCCAGCCTTCGGCCAATCAGCGCTGGCTCTGCCGGAGGAGGCGGAGTCTAAGGTCGGACCTGAATGGAGACTGGTGTGGAGCGATCTTAGACTCCGCCTCCTCCAGCAGAGCCAGCGCTGATTGGCCGAATTCCGTACTCTGGCCAATCAGCACTGGCTAATGCATTGTATTGGCGTGATGAAGCAGTGCTGAATGTGTGTGCTTAGCACACACATTCAGCTCTACTTCATCGGGCTAATAGAATGCATTGGCCAATCAGCGCTGGCCAATGCATTCTATTAGCGTGAACTGAGTTTGCACAGGGGTTCTAGTGCACCCTCGGCTCTGCTACATCAGATTGCTACATCTGATGTAGCAGTGCCGAGTGTGCATCAGATGTGTAGTTGAGCAAAACTGACTCAGCACTGCTAAGTCTGCATTCGCATAGGAATGCATTGGCCAGCCTTCGGCCAATCAGCGCTGGCTCTGCTGGAGGAGGCGGAGTCTAAGGTCGGACCTGAATGGAGACTGGTGTGGAGCTATCTTAGACTCCGCCTCCTCCAGCAGAGCCAGCGCTGATTGGTCGAGTTCCGTACTCTGGCCAATCAGCACTGGCCAATGCATTTCTATGGGGAAAAGTTAGCTTGCGAAAATCGCAAACTGACAGGGATTTCCATGAAATAAAGTGACTTTTATGCCCCCAGACATGCTTCCCCTGCTGTCCCAGTGTCATTCCAGGGTGTTGGTATCATTTCCTGGGGTGTCATAGTGGACTTGGTGACCCTCCAGACACGAATTTGGGTTTCCCCCTTAACGAGTTTATGTTCCCCATAGACTATAATGGGGTTCGAAACCCATTCGAACACTCGAACAGTGAGCGGCTGTTCGAATCGAATTTCGAACCTCGAACATTTTAGTGTTCGCTCATCTCTATTCTCCATCTATTTTGCATCTAACACTCCATTTCTCTGTATATATATATGCCTACCTTCAGAAATTGTGTTATACCATCCTGATGAAGGGACCTTTATAGTAGTCCTGAAAGCTCGATATGTCATCAAAAAACTTTTTAAGTTAGCCATTAAAAAAGGTATCAACTACTGAGGACTTCTCTCAAAAAATTTCTTTCATTTCTAATATTAGTAAGATATACAAAAATGACTGATGTATACAGACTTTAAATAGCATACATACAAAAAAAACTCTATATGGTTTAGAACTGTGAAACAGAAAAAAAACTAACAAGTGAAAAGCTTTTTTTCTCGTAGATACCAGATACATTGTGAATGGTATGTAAGAAACAAGATTAAATTGTTAGTTCTGGAGATGGACGGCACAAAGATAGCCAACCTGCTGTGAGCCTCAATATAATGTGTCACCAGGTTGGAGCAATGGAAGTTCATTGTCTGGTCACTTCTCTGTTATTAAAGGGTCACAGCTGTTTACATGGCTCAGAGGTGTCTTTTAAAAACCGCTCTAAAGATATTGCCAATGACTGGCAACTGCACAAATTGATTAGACATAGCAGATGAACAGATTGGATATTCACATTGTTTTCAGATCTGAAATGTATAGAAAATTGCAGTAAATGTATAAGCTTGATAAAACCTAAGGTCAAAGCATTACATCATTCATTCTTATCCTTAAGGGAATGTCATTTTGGTTCAAGTGGAAACCTAATACCGAATGTCACCCAATCAGAAACTAATGGCCTAATGCAATTAAATGGTTGTAACATTCCTCTTACAGTACATTAGTATTTAATGTTTAGCAGTGACATGTAAAAGTTTATTTTACCTCCAACAAATATATTAGTGCAGGTCAGTCAGACTACACGTTCTAATTCTAGACTTAAAATATATTAAGTGTTCAAATCATAAACAATAAAAAACTCTAATTAATTCCTAAAATAATAGTAACAGTACAATAGCAAATCTAAAGATACCAATTTAGAGCAATTACATGGCTGCATTAGCTGTAAAAATCTTGTTTGTGTGATGATGTATGATTAGAGACTCTTGAGTAGGGAAAAGAGAATGCTGCTTTCATGATATGCTTGCTTGTGGAACTGCAACTTCAGGGCTCAGTAGCATGTTCTTTGTTCCTGTGTCTCCTTCTCTTTAGTCTCCCATATTTACATGGCTGAGCAAGGGTAACCTATGCGTAGCATAATGAAAATGAAAACGCAGCTCACTGAGAACCATTTGACCACAGTACCCACGGTTTTGTAACTGTGTTTATTTTAATCTTTGCATGATTAAAAGTTAAATTTTATCTTTATATGCTGGCGCTGATATTTTTATTGCTATCTTGGAGTTACGTGTAGCATCCAGTGTGTGAGTAATACTGATCATAAATGTTTTTACATTACAGTACAGCCAAGAAGATGGGAAACAATATATGATTACAGGATCAGACTACTCATATCATGATGTGCATTTCCACTTAGCCTTTCATTGGAAGGATACTTCTGAATACCTGAAGCCACTATTCACTGCATCCCACATCACTTCTATTTAATGTAGTGAAGCAAACTGGGACCAAAAGAATGTGCATTTTTCCTGCGTTTTGTCAGTGTTTGTGTCTTTGGCTAAACACAAAAGCATAATATATTGTGCTTTTGTGTCCAGCCAGAGATACACACAGATAGACTATTTTCATCTCCGTTTGGCTCATTAGAAGCAATTTACCTGCTGTGGGATATATCTGAATGATATCCTTCCAATGGAAGACTTAGAAAAGAGTCAAATTGTGATGTGAATGGGACCTAATCGACAACCTTGGTGCATAAACATGGTTCACATACTATGGGTTTGCACAGCCGCAGTATACACCAAATAGAAGGATGTTTTTAATCCTGACTTTATATTTAAGAAATTGCTTCACTTTATCTGTATTGCATATATTTTGCAGTGTTTCTGTAAGGGAATTGCTAGGACAGCAATTCCCAGTAACTGTTTAAACCCTGGGATGGGGCACAAGGAACAGTGAGCCCTAAGCTGAAGCCCCCCCTTTCCCTTCCTATTGCCAGACCCTATCCTAGGTAATAGGCGACAACCACGAAGACAGTCCCTCCCTGAATACGTGAAACACAAAACGCAGACAAGACGAACAACAACAAAGGGAGGTCAGCTAGCCAGGGTTCGGTAACAAGAGAGCGATGCAGTGCCAAATCAGAGTCCAAAAGAATAATCAGTAGGGAAGCCAGAGGTCAAGGATAAGAATACAAGTAATTTAACAGCGAGAGAAACCAGCAAGCAAGTGGCAATAACCGGCACCAGTGTGACTGTGAGCCAAGACTAAATAGGGGAAGAAGTACCCACCCTGAACCTGATAGGAAGGAAAGTTGTCAATCACAGGCAAGACAAAATCAAACCACTGAATGGACAGAGGCAACATTGGCAGAAGACGGGTGTGGTGCAAATCCAATTAAGAACTAGAGCCGTGTTCACACAGTGCAACTAAAAACTTTAAGCAGATTATCAAACTGCACACGCCTCCTCTGCCGCAGCACTCGAGCAGAGGGTGGCGCAGAGGCCCGAACAGGCAGAGATGTTACAGTTTCATATTCATAATGAGTTTTCTTAGTATATTCTGTTGCTTTTGACGTTTCCTTTATAATACTACATTTTTAGTCTGAAACATTGCAATAAATCTGTAAAGTTGATTATTTAGGAATGATGGTGCTTGCAACCATATGTGTAAGTTATTCACCATTAACTAGGAGAAATAGAATATCTATATGCCTAGTAAATAGAAACCCCCAGAGATGGCAGCTGAGTAATTACACTCATACTTGTGAAACCTGTAAAAATTAGAACAGCAAAATGCTGTGTACAGAATCCGTAACTCAGCAGGGAAGAGTAAAATGACCAATTTACATCATCTTGTTAAATTTACTGCCGTGCACATATTTCCAGTTACATTTTCAAAGAGGCAGTTTTACTAAATGATGTAATTGTAAAGTTATTTTTAGCTAAAATAAACAGTAAACAAGGTACCTAAGCCCTGGTGACAACCCCTTCTAGATGCAGACAAGAAAGAATAAAAATCTAAATATGTGTAAACATTTTTTTTGTTTAACTGTTTATTTAAATAATTTTATCTTTAATGAAAAACAATGATAAACCAATGCCAAGTTAAGAATTGTACAAAAGGAAAAGCGGTATATTACACAAATAATGTAACACCAAGTAATAAGAGCCAGAAGATGATTGACATAGACAAAACAATTGACGACAAGGCAGTAGAACAAAAAGGTAAAGAAAACAAAGGAGAACACCCATATGGGAGGGGGGAAGTGAGAAGAAGTAAAAAGAGGTGTAGGGCATGCTTGCATGGTTTAAAGGGGGGAATATTAAGGAGATAGGTCCTGGGAGACAAGGGTAGACTAACACCTAGTATCCGTTCCAAAAGGCCCCAGACCTGGCACCAATATGGCCTGAGAGAAGGACAAGTCCAAAAAAGATGGAAGGGACAGGTACTACAACATCAGCAACAATCCAGGACAGACCTCTCAAAAGAGTGGAGGAGAGTCAATGTGTGGTACCTGTGCATGAACATCTTAAAGAAATTTTCTTTGTGAACAACACATCCCAAAGTCTTAGGTTCCCTGTTCCAGATAAATATTTGTAAACATTTTTATCACTACCTCATATCTTTTAAAAGACTTCTAAATAAAATTTATGATTTCTATTGCCATTTCCATTTCTGTTGCCAAAGTTATCGGTTATCACTACATTATAAATGCTGGTTTGTACAATAGATTGATCCGCTGACGTCATTTAAAGAGGTCCAAACATTGGCTTACTAAGTGTAAACGATCATTATTTATTGCCAGAGGAAAAAAAGCTGTCCAAGTCATGTGATGGACAGTTGTATGTTTCTGATAACTGTGCTATAACGACTCTTACATATATATGTCCATCTCATAACCAGAGCAGGAGTAATCAATAAGGGCTAGGGTTGAGCGATCGGGATCGGAAAAGATCGGATTCTGATTGGCGATCGAGTAAATTTCATGATCGCGATTGGAATTCTGATCCTGATCTTTTTAGGCGGGATCGAGGTCGGAGGTTATTTCCCAAATGCTTTGCTACTGGCCAAGCATTGTGGGAAAAGCTAACAATGTTAGCTACTAGAGATGAGCGAGTACTATTCGAAACTGCCGTTTCAAATAGCACGCTCCCATAGGAATGAATGGATGCAACCGGCACACAGCCTGTGCCAGCGTCCGGCTGCTTAACCCCCTGCGTGCGGGCTGCGTCCATTCATTCCTACAGCATAGCAAGGAGGAAACAGAAGAGGAGATAGTATCTACTATTCTGTTTCTTCCCTGTTGTGCCATATACTGCACTCTGCTACATCTGCATTACTGTACATTGACTTGTCTTCTGCTTCGTCCCTGCTTTACCGTATACTCAGCTCTCCTACATCTGAGATGTAGCAGAGCTGAGTATATGGCACAGCAGGGAGGAAACAGAAGAGTATAGTCCACTAGAAACAGAATAGTCCACTTACCTGCACAGATCCGCTGCCACTTACCATTCTTCTCGGTCCGGTTCTCTCTCATTTACAGGCCTTCAGAGCGCCATGCGTGTCCCTAGCTCCCAGGTTAGTGTTACAGACCTAGGAAGATGTGGGGCTTGTGGCTTAGGAGAGTGTGGGCAGGTACTGGGAGGGGAGACGTGAGTGATGCACTCACGTCTCCCTGCCCTGTACCCGTCCACACTCTCCTAAGCCACAACAAGCCCCGCCTACTCCCAGCATCTCTAACACTAGCCTAGGGATGTGGGGGCGCGCATTGCACTCTGAAGGTTTGTAAATGAGAGAGAAGAGGAGTGAGAACAATGGGGCGCAGCAGCGATCTGTGCAGGTAAGTGGACACCAGGGGGGATTAATTGGAAAGAGGATTTTTTTATAATCACTACACAGCGTGGAGTTTAAAAATTAAAGCATTCAATTGTTGTACTCCATGCTGTGTAGTGAATAGGATCGTTTTTAAAATCCGATCTTCAATTATTAAAAAAATCCCATTAACTTGCATTAGGATCGGAATTGGGATCAGGATCGGGTATGAATGGAAAATGATCGGAAATTGGATTTTAAAAACGATCCTGAAATCTCAAGATCGGCTCAACGCTAATTAGGGCTTATTCAGACGACTGGAAAAAATGGATGTATGAAGGCCATTTTAGCAACATCCGTCACACATCAGTTTTTGAGAACATTTAATGTGTCTAGTCACAAGACCATTTTTTGATGGCGCGTTTTTCATGACATGACAAAAACTGCCATGCTATTTTTTTCTTTTTTAGCATCAGTTCTCCTTAGTCTTAAAGACAACTGACCTTCTACTGCTTAAGTAAAATTGAGTAAGGTTTCTAGTGCACTGAGAGTTAGGCCTCATGTGGACATGTGAGGTCTATGTTATTTACAAACAGCACCTCATCCTGTTCATTTAATGGTGGTTTGTTGTCTACGAAAATCAATTAGTTTGTTGATCGGATTTACTGGCCTGACCGTCATGCTGGGAGGTCCTAACATCATAGATAACTATGAAGAACAGGCCAGTAAACCCAGTGAACACATGGAACGAGCTTCATAGGCGAATCTAGCCTAAGCTAGTGATTTTCAATTCAGTGGCTATTAGCTTTCAGGTGTCATTTGAAAAGCAAGAAATAATACTCCTAAGGGAATAAAAAAAAAGTCTGAAATAAAAATTTTGAAAAATAATAAAAAAAATTAAAAAATATTTATCAAATATGGTGAAGAGAAAAAATTGAAAATGTCTAAATCAACGTTTTTTCATGACTTTGCCTACAAAAAATGGAATAACAAATGATCAAAACATATATTCTCCATAATGGTATGAATAAAAACTGTATCTTACTTTAGAAAAAAACACCTAATCTGTGCTCTTCACAGATGAAAGCAGGTTTACACTGAGCACATGTGACAGACGTGACAGAGTCAGGAGACGCCGTGGAGATCGATCTGCTGCCTGCAATATCCTTCCGCATGACTGGTTTGGCAGTGGGTCAGTAATGGTGTGGGGTGGCATTTCTTTGGAGGGCCACACAGCCCTCCATGTGCACGACAGAGGTAGCCTGACTGCCATTAGGTACAGAGGTGAGATCCTCAGACCCCTTGTGAGACCATATGCTGGTGCAGTTGGCCCTGGGTTCCTTCTAATGCAGGACAATGCCAGACCTCATGTGCCTGGAGTGTGTCAGGAGTTCCTGCAAGATGAAGGCATTGAAGCTATGGACTGGTCCGCTCATTCCCCAGACTTGAATCCGATTGAGCACATCTGGGACATCATGTCTCGCTCCATCCACCAACGTCACGTTGCACCACAGACAGTCCAGGAGTTGGCAGATGCTTTAGTCCAGGTCTGGGAGGAGATCCCTCGGGAGACCATCCACAACCTCATCAGGGACATGCCCAGGCGTTGTAGGGAGATCATACAGGCATGTGGAGGCCACACACTGAGACTCATTTTGATATGTTTTAAGGACATTACATCAAAGTTGGATCAGCCTGTAGTGTGTTTTTCCACTTTAATTTTTTTTTTTGGGGGGGGGACTTCAAATCCAGGCCTCTATTGGATAATAAATTTGATTTCCATTGATGATTTTTGTTTGATTTTGTTGTCATCACATTCAACTTTGTACAGAACAAAGTATTCAATGAGAATATTTCATTCATTCAGATCTAGGATGGGTTATTTGAGCGTTCGCTTTATTTTTTTGAGCAGTGTATATCAATTTTCCATCACACTGATAATGCTAGAATAGACCTGCAGAATATAGTTAACATGCCAGTTTTCCTTCATAGTGAATACCATAAAATTAAAACCAGTATGAATATGGCTCAGTTCTGTTTTGCCCAATTCTACCCCATTATGATTTTTTTCTCACTTTTGTTTTACATTTTACAGATTGAAGTACAATTTGTCTCACAAAAAAATAAGCCCTCACATAACTCTGTGAATGGAAACTAAAAGGTTATGGCTTTTGGAAGCTTGTAGATAAAAATGAAAAACAGAAAATTTCTGTGTTCTCAAGAAGTTGGAATGGAAAGAGAAGAGCTGTAGAGTGACCAGCAACATGGTAAAGATGGATACAGTCATTCATGAACCTACTACTGAACAGCCTGTAAATCTAAGCCCATAAGAGGATATGTTGGTGAAATAATCATTCATATATTCTAATAATCTGTTTCTGTCACATGTAGGATATCATATTAAATCAGTATCAACCAAACAAGAGGAAGATGTTTGAATTTTTTTTTCCCTTATTTTATTTTTAAAAGGTTGTTCTAGTCAAAGACAAAAAGCAGAGGCCATTTACCTTATTTTTTCCAAAAATGTATGCCTGGTGGGGGAATTCTGTGTCTACTAGACCATAATGTGAGTAAGTGGGCAGCATAGGGCGGGTTCACATAGGGCGGGTCTCCACTTTGTAGGTTTCCGTTTCCTGACAGAGAAACTGGACAGGAGACAGAAACCGGCTGTCACTTTTAAAACCCATTCATTTGAGTGTCCACACCTGAGCGCCCGTGAGCGTTTTGTGGTCTCCGCGGTGAAACCGTTTTTCTTTAACCGGACACAAAGTCGGACATGCAGGACTTTGTGTCCGGTTAAAAAAAAAACGGTTTCGCCGCGGAGACCACAAAATGTTTACAGGCGCTCACGGGAGGACACGGTCTGCCGGGTTTCCGTCTCCTGTCGGCAGAAGATGGAAATCTGAAAGCGAAGACCGTGGCGCAGATGTGAATCCGCCCTTAGTAGTCTCCAAAGGAGTGTATAGTGAGTAATGGGCATGAAGTATATAGACTGCCATTTCCTACCACTATGACCTGGTTTCAGGGTAACAGCAAGAGATGTCTTGTAGAACTGCATTTCATGGACCCAATAGGGACTCCAGAGGACAATCCCTTCTGAATCTTCCCTGTGTTGTATTGGGATAGCCTATTATCACCAAATAACTAGAGTTTCTCATCAGCAATAATTGACTAAACATTGTCAATGTATATCAAATGTTTCTGCTCCTCTTTCCTATAATATATAGTTTCTTCTATCGGTTGTCATAAATCTTTAAGCAAATGCTTTGTGATCCTCTAATAGGATTGTTCTCTCATGCAATCATGCATAATAAAACTCAGCTTTTTTCATATGACATTTTGACTTTAGTATGTTTGCAATATGTGTTACAGCAAAAATGTAGTGAATTTGCAGCTGAGCTGAGTTAAGCATCATGTTCCCTGCAGAGACTGATGTCCGTCTACTCACTAAAAAATATCATGGAGATTCATCAATGCAAATGCTCTGTGACAGGAATCACTACCGTAAATATTACATTTACACATTTCTTTTGTACAGTTATCTCAGTATTTTTTTTTTTATTGTAAGTCATTACTATGCTGTATTTCCCTGATTAGTTTTACAAAGTCTGAGCACTCTGTGAAAAATAAGCAGCATCTTAAGTATTTCTAAAGAAGCAATTTATCAAGAAAGAAAAGAATATGGCATTTGTAGTGTTGCACTTGTTGGTTATAATGCCTTGGACATATACAGTATATTTATGTTGCTGAGATGTTTTTTATGTTTTATAACATTCTTTAATGTCCATATTGTGTCTTTAAGGGGGCGTTCACACTACCGTCGGTGTCCGACAGGTAGTGTCCGCTCCTAGTGTCCGCTCAAAATCTGGCACGGACATTAGGAGCGGACACTAGCTGTGTCCGTGACACCTGTCATTTATTTCAATGGGCATCGGGTGCGTTCTATTGCACTCCGTGCCTGTCCTTCCCTGTCCGCAAGTGAAGATGTCCAACTTCTCAAGCAGACAGAAAAACCCGACATGTAGGGTTCTTCTGTCCGCTTGAGAAGTCGGACATCTTCACTTGCGGACAGGGAAGGACAGGCACGGAGTGCAAAAGAATGCACCCGATGCCCATTTAAATAAATGACAGGTGTCACGGACACAGCTAGTGTCCGCTCCTAATGTCCATGCCAGATTTTGAGCGGACACTAGGAGTGGACACTACCTGTCGGACACCGACAGTAGTGTGAACGCGCCCTAACTGAGGATCTTAAAATTTGGCAGAACTGGTATTGGTAATCTGGAATGGCATAATGTCAGCACTTTTTCAGAAGCTAGGTGGGGTTAAAATTATAACTTGACCAGCCCAACCCTTTGAGGTAGAATTGAGTGGTCATGTTTCCAGTGAACTGTCAAAAACACAAAAAAAGGTTTTTGCACATGAAAACTAGTATTGTATAAATTTGAAAAAGGGGATTTTTCACTTGAAACGCGTTGTGATATATGATTAAAAGAAAAGGCTACCATTACCATTTCACTTCCATTTACTGAAAAGAGAGCGCGGTTTATCTTCCAATTTTGCTTCTGGGTAACACACCCTTATTCACCCGTCGTCTCCCGGTGACTGTGGTGGAACCCACTGGCACTCTCGCCTGTTGTATAGTTATACTGTAAATGCTGTTATTGTGATGGTTTCTAAACAACACCAGCTCCAAAACGTGTTATGTTTTATGGTATCGGTAAAGGAACTTTCTGAAGATGTCTTGGTAAGCACAGATTATTTACCGCTATCACTCCTTTTGGCAACACATCACGGCTTTTCCCACAGCTCTATAGACAGAAAGTCTGCAGAGGTTTCCTCCACGTACTCTCTGTTATAATTATACCTATGGGGAAACCGCCAGCGTTGCTGTAGGTATAATTGACATTCTGCGATTTCCCCGGCCTTACACTGAAACGAGATGGGTGAGTTACCATGTTACGTGTGTGGGAGAACATAAGGGTGTTGGTTGTCAGATATTGGTGACTTATCCTAAGAATAGGCTATCAATATCTAAATCTGGAATAATCCCTTTAAGAGAATATAGTAGATTTACATGCAGTGCTATGTAAAACCATTGAATATCACAAAGTATGCTAAATGACATGCAGAGCTTTGCTACATCTGACAATCTTGGCTCTGTTCCATCTTGAGCTAAATTATTGTGTTATGTATTTTTTGAGTTATATCTGTACGATATAAAATTCAGTAAACGCTCAGCTGCTATTTCAAGCTGATAAACTCATCCTCATAGCAAGCAGTTAACACCAATCTTGCACACCAGAATCTGACCTGACAGTGTGTACTGTACCAATTGCAAATTACATTTCTAGCAATTTCTTTCTTCAACACAAATGGAATGGCTGTCACCCTGCCAACACAAACTACTAATTCAGATGTTGTTTTCACAAAGTTATATGCAATTGTTGGTTTCTTACATTTTTTTACCACTCGCTGTGAATCTGTGAAGACGACTAATCTCTCAGCTACGTATCCCATAAGCATGCCTCGATAAGAAACCTTACAGCAACAGACAATGTCAAATGGTTATTCGGATCTGTTCTTTATGTTTGACATGGTGACTGTTTTATTCCTTTGGAAAAAAAATTGCATAAATGAAGAGTTTCCTATGTTGTAATAACCATAAAATGTCTATCCCTCCCATTTGATGGCTAATTGATGAAAAGCTTTAACCACTCGTAAACTGTTATTACCAGCTTGTTCAGCGCTAACCTGCTCCATTGCTCGCTTTTATGACTTTTATGCATGTATGAATTCCAGATTGCTCCCAAGCACAGATTTTCTTCTGTTGGGTGATTTATAGTTTTCCTGCAGGGCTAAATTTCTTAATAAATGAAACCTTTGTCCAGGTTTGTGTCTCTGATTACAAAACAAATATGCAGCACATGGCCCCTGCTGAATGGAGGCTGTCCGCATGGAATGGCTAGCGGAGTGACTGCCCAGAAGCTGCAGAGGAGATTTCTGCTCTTCTGGATTCAATGTGGGCCCCATCTTCACCCTTCATCCACTTCCACTTCCATGTACATGATTCCAATTTTTAGACACATGGTTACAATTGGTAAAACCTGTTTTGTTGGAACAAAGGCTGTCAAACATTGTTTCTCAACATAAAACTGGAAACTGGCATTTTTCCTTTAACAGATAACCTTCTTATCAACCAATATAAATAGCATACACATGACGCACACTTGTCTACTGTATTTATAATGTAAAGTACATAGACTGAATATATTTGGAGTCCTGCTTCAAGGAGCAATGAAAATAGAGTGTAAGGGATGGCCTAGAGTAAATATAACATAAATAGGATTTTTGCACAAAAAATGTGACTTTTTTCATATCTGGACTGCCCTTACCACTTTCCCAAAAAGGTGGCATGGCGAGGACATGCAGGGGCGGGGTCACCGGCCCCACCAGATTTATTAGCATTTACGCCAGAAATCTTTCATATATGATGTGAGAGATGTAAACCAGCTACAAGGTGCCGTACATTTTCCTCCAGGCACATAGCCAGGTAGAAGGCATGTGCCTTGTCATTGTTGGGGGAATGCACCACTGCAATAATGCCAGTCTTCATAAATCTGCCCCGATGTGTTTATGAAGAAAGCTTTCATATTAAAGACAAGGTCCATTCCTCTGGCAGATGGACAGCCAAGATAATTATTAAGATGTATGCACTTATTTTACCCATTGCTTATAGCTTTTTCTTACTCTGGAAAATAGAGTACTGATTAGAAGACTCTTATCTATTAACTCAATACAATTTAAAGAGTCATGGACACATGCAGTTTTATACACCACTAGAAAGCAGACAGTTTGCTGAATTCAGTGGACTATCGGCATTCCCATTATGTGCCCGGGGGAAGAGATATCAGTGCATATACCGATAGCTCTTCACTGTCAGAAGGGCGTTCTTGACAGTCTAACTAGGAACGCCCCTCCTGACAGTACTGTGTGTAGCGCTATACTGTGAGGGGGCGTTCCTTACCGCCCAGACATAATGCTGATGTTTGGATTACAAAATCCATTTTTCAAATACCCTACTTTTAAAGAGGACCTTTCATGTCCTCAGGCACATGCGATGACGCTAAGCAGTGAGGAATGGCCCCCAGTGCTAATCTATGGATGAGTACTGTCGTGGGGGGACATTCCTCACTGCTCAGCGTCATCGCATGTGCCTGGGGACATGAAAGGTCCTCTTTAAAAGTAGGGTATTTGAAAAATGGATTTTGTAATCCAAACAACCCAATTAAGGCTAAGGTCCTAAAAACTACAATGACTACGCATCACTGTTCTTTCCGCAGAGCTTTACACAGAGAGGTCGCAGAGGCTTCTAATGTGGACTTTCTGCTTCATTTATATCTATAGGAAAACCACCAGCATTTCCGTAGATATAATTGATATTCTGCAATTGTGTCATCCATTTTATGAAACAATAAATAGTGCCAATAAAGAATACAACTTGTCCCACAGAAAACAAGACCTCATTTGGTTATGTGAATGAAATACAAGAAATCAAGTATGACTTTTGGAAGGGGAAAATTAAAAAAAAAAAAAAAAAAGTCACTACTGGAGGAAGGGGTTAAACATAACTTTCTTAGACCAGGGCCACACTTTGCGGAAACAACATGGAAACCCCCCCCCCCATTTTACAGTCACAGCAAAGTGAATGGGATTCTAGCGAATCCCATCCCCATTTTGCAGTAAAATACCTGGTGCAGACATGTGACGATTTCCAAAACTGTTGTGTCCATTCGCCATTCCACTTTGAAAATGGAGAGAGAAAATTCCTGCAAACAAGACTTTCTGTCTGCATTTTATGGGTGGAAACCGGGTGGAAACCCAATGATGACATGATTGCAGCCTATAGGAAATTGTGGTATAGGTTTTTCCAAAGGTAACCGCCTTTTAGGCTAAAGTCCCACGTTTGGAAATGTAGCTTTTGTTTCAAAACATTTAATTTGTATGGCCATATTCTGACACCCATAAACTGTTTTATATTTCTGTGTACAAAGCTCATATTTTTGCAGGATGCTCTTTTTTGGGGACATATGTTTATGTGATATGTATTACTTTATTAAATTTTGAGGAGGTAGAGACGTACAAATGGCGATTTGAGCATTGGGTTTTTATTAGTTTTGACATTTTTGAATGGAACAATGCCTAACTTTTTATTGTTTTGTTACTGTAATAAGTAAAATGGGAAAATGGGAAAGGGGGTGATTGAGGTTAAGTCCCCATGTAGCAGGCCGTGGCAAAAAAAGCACTGTGGGAAAAACCGCGGCAGGATGGCATTACGGTTTTTCCCACAGTGCTTTTCACAGAAGTCCACAGAGGTTTCCTCTGCAGTCTTTCTGCTTCAATTATATCTACAGGAAAACTGCTAGTGTGTCCGTAGGTATAATTGACATGTTTCTGATCTCCAAAACCTCAACAGTTTTGAGAATCGCAGTGTATTTTCCTGCAATTTTCTAGTATCCCATCCATTTTGCAGGGACTGTAAATCACTGCATTTTTTCCATGCATTCCCACTGTGGGCAAATAACAGAGTTTAAGCCACGCGGGGCCCCAGCCTTACAGGGATTTCAAGGCCATAAAAATCTGATTGGTAGGAGACCAACAGCAAGCCCACATGGATCATCTGTTCAAGGGTGTATACACAATACAGTGTACAAAGCCAGAAGCAAATAGCTCTGTACATTATATAGTGCCAAGATGCTGTTACTGCAACTTTGCTCTTATCGATGTCAATGGTAGCTAAGCTACAGTCATGCAGTTTGACTATTCAGGACTTGGAGCTATTTGATTCTGTCTGTGCACTGTATACTATATGGACTAGACATAACTCTGAACAACTTATCCGAACAACACATCCCTAATTTTTATATTACTAGATGTAATAAGATTCCCGGTGATTTCTGATACTTAGCACCAAGCAAGAACTTCACTATCTGCAATGAGCTCACCGGTAACACCAGGTCACCAGGTCTGCAGGCAAAACCTCTGTTACAGGCTATTTCACACATTGTAACCATAAATGCTCAAGATAAGCTTTCTTATTCTACTATAATAGACTATTTTTCAGCTGACCCCTAACAATGCTGGCCTAAGCACATACCTTTTTGTTTTATTCCTTTCTCAGAAAAATGTAATCTTGGATCCCATGCTGAGTACATCGTGCTATGTGCAACCACAATTCTTTTTAAGAGTAATAATAGCAAAATATGACAGAATTCTTGGATATACCAGTACAGTGATTTACATTACTTGTAGAACTGGCACTGCAAGTGATAAAAGGCATTCTATCACGCAGCTACTGTATCTAGCTTAGGAATCAACTGATCTCATTCGCATTCATTATGATATAAATCTTATTACTGTAAGACTGACACTGTGTTGTCACAGGTCGACAGCAGCAGTAGTTACAGGCGTGTATAAAAGGAACTAAAACTTTACTCAAACACAGTTCTTTATACACTGGTAAATGGCACTACTTAACCCACGCAATGTAAAAAAACAATAAGTCCATTAAACAGGCAGGATATAGGTCTGAATCTGAAATAATAGCAAGTGTCCGTACCGTATATCTACACTTAAGTATCTTGTTAAAATGGCCAGCCTCTACTCTCTGCTACTGACGTAGGACTGATCTCTATTCTTGGAATGAATGAGCCTTGATGGGAAAAGACTAGGTACTGCCAAGGCCAGGATGCTGGAAATTAAGAATGCTTACACACATAAAAATGTTATCAGTTTTTGTAAATTAATAAAATTAAGTGAATGAATAAACAAGAAATCTATATTAAATCAATATTTGGTGTGATCCCCCTTTCAAAAGAGCATTAATTCTTCTAGGTACACTCGCACATGGTTTTTAAAGGAACTTGGCAGGAATGTTCCAAACGTCTTGGAGAACTAACAGCTAACTTTCGGCTTTGTGGGGGCCATATCATCACTTCCAGGAATCAGTGGGGCAGATTTATTATCTTACCCTTTATTTCTGCTGTAAAAAGTTCAAAAGATAGGTATGGGGAGAGTTTGTGGGTGCGCCCGTCAAATTTATTATCATTTCCACCAGAAAAAAGGCAAAACTGACTCTGGAAATCTACACCAGCTATGAGCCCAGTGGATGGTGTACATCATTTATGATGAGCCGTACCCTCCACAGAGGAAATGAAGACTAGCGTTCATAAGGACAATCTTCATAAAGCTTCTTCTCTTGTTCTTCTGTACACTGAAGGTAACTCTTAATAACACTGTGTGCATGTTGGGGGTAGAAATGAGCGATGCTGGAGTGCATGGGAATGCATCAACGTCATGACACTCATAGAGCCCCATGTGATGACTGAAGCCCAGTCATCGAGGAGGCCAGAAGAGGACCCAGAGAGAGTACCAGATGAGCAATAAGGGAAGGTGTGTTTAAATTTTTGGGGGTTTTTTGTACATCTCTCTTAGGCCTCCACCTATTATGCTGTAGGTTCTGCAGAAACTGAAATGAAGTGTATCATCAGAAGTTTATCCATCTTTAGTTTGAAGTCCCTGCCTAACTGCAGAATAAATTTTGAGCCAATCATACACCTCCAAGATGGTATTGCGTAATGGATAATTATTTGTCTCAGCAGTGAGGACACCATTAAACCTGACCAAATCTACAACTCCATTTACTGAAATGCAGCCCCAAACTTGCAAGGAACCTCCCCCATGCTTTACTGTTGCCTGCAGACATTCATGACATTTTCACGGATCCCACATACATTGCAGTGTATGGAGGGACCCGTGAAAGCAGACAAAAATAAAGGCATGACAATGGGCTGTCAAAATATCATTCAAGTGAATAGACCTGATTTTCCTACAATAAAACGGCTGTACAAAAAACAATACTCACAGTAATGTGAGTACAGGCTAACTTCTTGCAAGTATTCTTAGTAGAATTGATGCTATATTCAAGTCAAGATGTGGTTACACCAAATGCTAAACTGTTAACACTATTTTTGAAAATATTCTGATTTTGCAGCAATTTTCCACACCTGCCTAAAACATTTGCACAATACAGTATACAATCAAAATTCTTGTATTGGCAAACTGGGTTGAAGCTTCCTATGGGGGATAGAGAACCTGCAAGGAGCTGATTATTGAGTAGCAAGGTGACAGTGACCTTATCTAGAAACGGATGGAGCACATGTGCTAACAGAATGGCTGGTTGGGCCTGGGATTCTTCTGTACATTGCACCGCCTTATGACAAGAACTATCAGCATGTCATGCCATTGCTACACAGGGTCACCTCAAATGGCTGAGTCAGGTCCGTGAAGAATCCTAGGTCCTGCCTCCCTTACAACAGTGGAAGGAGGCAACAAGTGTGCACCCCACTAGCAAGAGCCAAAAAAAAAAGATCCTGACTATGAAAAACACAATAATGTACTTGGTGTTATATATACCTGGAAGCACAGTATATCAGGAACCCAACTTCCCTGTCTTTGCGTAGACCAATATAAACCTGGCATATATCGTAGACCAAGTCCGTAGATATATTAAGATAATGATGTCTGATACCTGGAAACACATCATGCACAGGAGCAGGAGATCTTCCTAAGGTATTTTCAGCAGGATCCTGTGGCGATGGTGCTGGTTGAAGAGGCTGTATAGTGAGGCAATCACTGAGGATTTCCTGGTCCAGCTCTGTCCTTGGTCGTAACTATGGGAGAAGGAAAGACTAGATATCACCTGCTAGTCACATTGCAACAATACAAAAGGAAATGCAAACAAAGTGACATCAATGTATTAATAGCAGGGAACTGGCTGTCAGTAAAAACTAGCATGAGTATTAGTAATTAGCAATAATTTTTTTCCATGGTAAAGATGTTTCTAAGTAGTTCTATGAAATCCATATGTTTTCCTTTTACACAGCTAAAGATGCCTGCTTGCGATTACCTACTAAGACTTACGTTTTACTGCTATCAGCTGTAATGGGTATTCATCATGAAATCAGTTGCACGTGTACACCAAGAACAAAATATCTTGTGAAAGATTTGCATACTTTATAAAGTAGTCCTGTAGCTCAAGCATTGCCAGGCTCATCACATTTGGCTTTGCTTCAAAATACAGAACTGGACTTGTGTTACCGATCAGTGGCTACATGGTAAACTATATGTAAACATACACATACCTAGGAAAAGCATTTATGATCCACGATCGGGGTAGCAAAAGTGTACTAGGAAATACCATTTAATTCTGTACTTATGTGCTACAGAGAATTAAGATTAATATGCATTGTACATATTTAGCAAAGCTGACTATGTCACTGATTTATCTTTGGTTCACCGTTATAACTTGTTGCAAAACAATATTTCATTATTTATCATCTTTAAAGAGATTATATAATTAAAAAGCAATTTTTTGTCCCAAACACGTAGGTATAGCCTTAAGAAAGGCTATTCTTCTCCTACCTTTAGAAGTCTTCTCCGCGCCGCCGTTCATTAGATATCCCGCTTTTCTTTTGTATGCAAATGACTTCTCTCGCAGCACTGGGGGCGGTCCCCAGCGCTCAAACAGTTCTAGGGGCATCTCTAGCCGAGTGCACATGCCGGAAATCAAGGTAGTAATAGTGGGCAACTGGCTATTAGTAAGAACTAGCATGAACGTCGGCGTGGAGAAGAGATCTAAAGGTGAGGCTTTCTTAAGGCTATTCCTACGTGTTAGGGACAAAAAATTGCTTTTTAATGACAGAATCCCTTTAAATCTACAATATTGTAATTATTACTGGATCTTTTTCATTTTTTTATTTTATAACTTTCCCTGGGAGTGACCATATTGGATACTGAGATTTCCGTCCTGTATGGACTGCATAGAGAGTGCAGAAGGCTTATGTGCTTTTTGACAGCTGCAAAGAATGGTAGTTAAATGAAAAAAAAAGTGTCCATAGACTTCCACAGAAGTATTCCCTCTCCTATTAGTGGTAAGGCAGACCTGTCATACAGGAATTCCACATGACCTCTTAGGCCACAGACAGTTTTTTTAATGCTCATTCTGATTTTATAGAGGTATTCTGGCTTTATGGAAAGATGGATTACAGTAAATTTGCAGCAACAAGAAATACAGTATAAACATAAACTTATACACGTGGACAAAATTGTTGGTACCCCTTGTTTAATGAAAGAAAAACCCACAAAGGTCACAGAAATAACTTGAATTTTACAAAAGTAGTAATAAATAAAAATACTATGAAAATTAACAAATGAAACTCAGCCTTTGCTTTTGGCTTCAACAGAATTTAAAAAAAAATAAAGCTCATGCAACAGGCCTGGACAGAAATGACGGTTCCTTTAACTTAATATTCTGTTGCACAACCTTTTGAGGCAATCGCTGCAATCAAACAATTCCTGTAAATGTCAATGAGACTTCTGCTCCTCTCAACAGGTATTGGGGCCCACTCCTCATGAGCAAACTGCTCCAGTTGTCTCGGGATGAAGGATGCCTTTTCCAGACGGCATGTTTCAGCTCCTTCCAAAGATGCTCAATAGGATTTAGGTCAGGGCCCATAGAAAGCCACTTCAGATTACTCCAATGTTTTCCTCTTAGCCATTCTTGGGAGTTTTTAGCTGTGTGTTTTAGGTCATTATCCTGTTACAAGACCCATGACCTTAGACTGAGACCAAGCTTCCTGACACTGGGCAGCACATTTCTCTCTAGAATCTCTTGATAGTCTTGAGATTTCATTGTACCCTGCACAGATTCAAGATACCTTGTGCCAGATGCAGCAAAGCAGCCCCAGAATATAACAGAGCCTCCTACATGTTTCACAGTAGGGACAGTGTTCAAGATATGTTTCATTTTTCCTTCTGTGAACATGGAGCGGATGTGCCTTGCCAAAAAGTTCCATTTTTGTCTCATCTGTCCATAGGACATTCTCCCAGAAGCTTTGTGGCTTGTCAACATGTAGTTTGATAAATTCCAGTCTGGCTTTTTTAGGATTTGTTTTCAACAACGGTGCCCTCCTTGGTCGTCTCCCATGAAGTCCACTTTGGCTTAAACAACAACGAATGGAGCGATCTGACACTGATGTTCCTTGAGCTTGAAGTCCACCTTTAATCTCCTTAGAAGTTTTTGTTATCATTCGCATTATCTGTCTCGTTGATTTGACATCAATTTTCCTCCTGCGGCCATGTCCAGGGAGGTTGGATACAGTCCCATGGATCTTAAATTTTTGAATAATATGTGCAACTGTAGTCACAGGAACATCAAGCTGCTTGGAGGTGGTCTTATAACTTTAACATGCTTGTGTATAATTTTCTTTCTAAGCTCCTGAGACAATTCTTTCCTTTGCTTCCTCTGGTCCATGTGTGTATATATATATATATATATATATATATATATATATATATATATATATACATATCTCCATAGTATGTAAAACAAAGTATTCACATCACCTCTTCTCAGTGTTGATGCATTTCTTTATTTAAGTCTATGGCAATAAAATAAACCTGTCATTAGTCTTTCAGTCTTCCACTCTCCGATGATTTACTGATCACTCTGCTCACTCTGTCCCAGTCTATGCTCACCTTTTAATAATTTTTACACATCTTAGGAGGTCCCATAAGCCATCACACATTGCGGAAAAATATGCACATCGGACACACTGTGTTTTCCAAAACCGTCACAGTATGTGAAATATACATACGAATACATCAGTGTTTTCCTGCTTTCTGTGAAAAATGCTGTGGGAAACACGGCGCCGTGTTTTTTTCTGCAGCCCTTTTTGCCTCTGTCCGCTACATAGGGCCTCAGAGTATTTCCTTTCTTATTAACAATCTAAGGGCTCATTCACATCTGCGCCGGCACTCCGTTCTTCAGGTTTCCGTTTCCTGCATAAAACAGAGCAGGAGATGGAAACCTGCAGGAGTCTTTCTCACCCATTCATTTGAATGGGTGAGAAAGCAGTCCGGCTGTGAGCGGTGGTGAGCGTTTTAGGCTCTCCGCCGCGAAACCGGGTTTTATAATCCGGACACAGAGTCGGACATGCAGTACTCTGTGTCCGGATTTAAAAAAAACGGTTTCGCAGTGGAGAGCCTAAAACGCTCACCGCCGCTCACGGCCGGACCCGGTCTATGGTTTCCGTCTTCTGGCATGCAGAAGACAGAAACCATAGAGCGGAGACCCTGAACGCAGGTGTGAACCTAGCGTAACTTTATCCCCATAATAATATAACATAGTAAATATGTGTGCAGTCACAACCGTAAATGTGAATCAATGCACATGGTTTTTTTTTTTTGGTTTTTTAGTGAACTTACAGTTTTAACAAGACACTCTAAAGATATGGCAAAATGTATTATTTCATTCAGTTACAACTTTTGCTAGAGCGTTTCCAACAGACTGAATTCTTTGAATGCAGCTCATTTCAGCTACAGATCCAATTAAACAGATTAAAGTGATATGATCTTCACTCAAGCATACTAAACTGCTTCAGACAAGGGACTCAAATGAGCTTCCCTAGCACTTACAGAATATTTATATAAGGCCAACATGGTTGTCAATGATCTAAAAGCCAGACATGAGGCGCATATATTTACAACTTACAAGCTAGATACCGTAGCACAATTTACAACCTAGATGAAATATAATAAATATAAGTAGGCCTTCTATGTGCCACCTTATGGTGCTTTTTTACAGAACTATATTACAAATATATTATACGTAAAATAACATCTGGTGAAACATGAACATTAATCCACACGGGGTCTATATTTTTTTTTTCTACAATTCAGCCCATGCCTTTTAAGGCCTTATGTACACAGCCAAATTATAGCTGCATTTTGTATGGAGTCATAACAGGGCTTTTCTAGGTGTCAGTGAGATCTCCGGTACCTATGAACTTCTTTGGCATTCTCCATTGGGTTCTATTTGTACAGGTATTCCATTGCTTGTATGGAAAAATATCTCCAACATATGGTACTGATGCATTCTGTATAGCAGTGCCAGTAGGCTGTAGAGTTGTGAACTAAGGAGTCGTAAAATATGCAAGCACTGCCATACAGATTCAGTGTCCTCCCCCATGCCTCTGTCTCCACTTTATAGACAAACACCTATATGATTATATAATCCCTATTTCAAATAAAGTTATGATGCTGTGCAACATGTACCGAAAACAAGAATGCAATGATTTGGATAGGTCATATAACCATATTTTATTCACAACAGAAACTCAGAACACATATCAGAAGGTGAAACTTAGACATTGTTCAATTTCATTTTGAAAAAAAAAACCTCATTTACAAATTGATGGTAGCAACACATCTGAAAAAGGGTGGGATAGGGTTAATGAAAGGTTGGAAAAATAAGTGGTGCTGCCGAAAAAAAACAGCTGGGTATGTTCAAATGACTGTGTATAAAAAAGAGCATGTTAGAGCAGCAGAGTCTCTCAGAAGTTAAGATGGTCGGAAGTTTACCAATTTGAGAAAAGCTCAAAATTGTGGAACATTTCATAAAAATATTCCTCAACATAAAATTATACAGACTTTAAATATTCTACCAGCTACAGTACATAATATCATCAAAAAAAAAAAAATTCTGGAGAAATCCATGTGCACCAGAGGTACGGCCAACAATCAGTATTGGATGCTCATGATCAACATAACCTAAGGTGTCACTGCAATAAAAACAGACATGAATCCATAATGTAAATCACTGCCTGCAAGAATACTTCCTGTTCATATAGTTCACTGTGCAATCCTCCAATGCAAGTTTATATACAACAACATATTCCATATATAAGCACAATCCAGAAATGCTGCAGTCTTCTCTGAAGCAAAACTCATTTGAAATTTTTGTGGTCAGATGAATCAAAATGTTAAATTCTTTATGGAAAACATGGACACTGTGTCCTAGGGACTCAAGAAGAGAAAGACCACCCAGCTTCTTATCAATGCACAAGTGGCCGGGTACTGAAGTGGCAAGCCTACAGTCCAGACCTTTCACCAACATCAATACATTTGGCGTATTATGAAATGAAAAATACAGACAAGAAGTCCCAGGACTGCTGAGGAGCTAGAGTCCTACATCAGAGAAGAATGGGACAACATTCCTCTCCCATAACTCCGGCAATAGGTTTCCTCACTTTCCAGAAATTTACAGACCGTTGTAAACTGTAGGGATGATGTTACATGGCCCTTTCCTCGTCCTTACCATCAATTTTTAAATTAAGTTAATTTTTTCAACTGGAATAGAAAAATGTCTAACTTTCACTTTTCATATGTACTGTATGTTCTATTGTGCATAGTATACACAGTGGCGTAACTACGAATTGCCCCAAGGCGAACATTTGACAAGGGCCCCCCTAGCCTCCTGACTGCACAAACCACATTCCTGCACACACTATTATACCCCAAAGTGCCCCTACACACACACTATTATACGCAGTAGTGGCCCCTGCACAAAACATTATGGACCATAGTGGCCCCTGCACAAAGTGTTATATCCCATAGTGGCCTCTGCACAAAGTATTATGCCTCATTGTGGACTACCCATGCACATTTATTATACTCCAGGGTCTTTTCAGACTCCAGAGCATAATGATCAGAGACTCAGAGGAGGATACAAACATTAAAAACAATGCTACTTACCTCTCCCGGGCTCTAGTGCACTCCCCGCAGATCTCTTCATTGTTGGCGTCACTTGACCTAGGCCAGCATTGAGATGCATAATGATGCTGGCCTCAGCCACATGAGGTCTGTGACATCACCAAACAGGCAAGAAGCCTGCCGGAGCGCAGGGGAGGTAAGTAACACAGTTTTTTTTATGCTCCTTCATCTTCCCTGATTGATCAGTATACTCTGGGGTTTGAAAAAAACACATTAGGGGAATGCCGAGACTCCTAGTGTCCTGGGCCCTGTGGCAGCAGCAACCACTGCTGCTTCGGTAGTTATGCGTTACGCCCCTGGTATATGGTTATATATATGTCCAAATTATTGCATTCTTGTTTTCTTTACATTTTACACAGCATATATATATATATATATATATATATATATATATATATATATATATATATATATATAACAATTGTAGCAGCACCAGCAAATCGGAATATCGTTCCATAAATTGCACGGCAGAAACCCCTCTATAGCCAAAAAAGTTCCTAATAGAAAAAACAATCCACTCTGCCAGAAACTTGTATAGATGGAAATTGTCCTTTCATTGGAAAAGTAGTACACCATGTATCGGTTCTCACAAGAACCTTTCTCAAGTGCAATTGAAAAAGGTTTCTATGAGAACCAATATGTGGTATACTGCTTTTCCAATAAAAGGACATTTTCCATGTATATTAACAAGGGTTGTCTGAAAAGTTTCTGACCTCCACATGTAGATGGCAACACTTGTCAACCAAACTTGGAATGTACTCACAAAAATTTCAGCCATTTTGCACCAGTGGTTTTTCTTTGACAATCATTGTAGTGAGCCGATGCTAGTGATTTTGTAAAAATGGATAAAATTGAATATTGAGCTGTCATTAGATATTTGTTTTTGAAAGGCAATATGCCTTCGCAAATTAAAGAAGAGTTGGACGCTGTGTATGGGGACTCTGCACCATCATGCACCACTGTCAAATTTTGGGCAGCTGAATTTAAACGTGGCCGTACCAGCTTGGTTGACGATGAACGTTCGGGACTGCCAAAAAGTGCAACCACGAACGAAAACATTGCTCAAGTTCACCAAATGGTGCTAGAGAGCCTCTGCTATCTCTCTAACCTTTATTTGACTGTTCTCTAGCACCATTTGGTGAACTTAAGCAATGTTTTTGGCTGTCCCGAACGTTCATCGTCAACCAAGCTGGTACGGCCACGTTTAAATTCAGCTGCCCAAAATTTAACAGTGGTATATGATGTGCAGAGTCCCCCTACACAGTGTCCAACTTGTCTTTAATTTGTGAAGGTGTATTGCCTTTCAAAAACAAATATCTAATGACAGCTCGATATTCAATTTTATCATTTTTCACAAAATCACTCGCATCCACTCGCTACAACAACTGTCATAGAAAAAACGCCAGTGTGAAATGGCTGAAATTTTTGTGAGTACATTCCAACGCATGCGCGAACACATTCCCCATGTTTTGTTGACGTGTGTTGCCATCTACATGTGGAGGTCAGAAACTTTTCAGACTACCCTCGTATATCTTATAATGCAGACTACTTGTCTGATATTTTGACTCATTTTGTTCTGCTTATTCCAGTGCAGTTAGTAGACAAAGCAACAACAGCACATAGCTGAAAATGGCAAAAAAAAAAAAAAGAAAGAAAAATAGTGGAGGACAAGAAAGGAGTTCAAATAAAAAAAGAAGTGATGCTCAACTGTCCTTTTTCCAACCGTTCCAGCAGCAGATTCTTGGTCCTTGCCTACAGTTCTTGAGTGCTATTCTTGACATCATGTGATCACTACAGCAAATCACCAGTGTCATGTGTGGTAGTCAAATACGTGTGGTAGTCAAATATGTGTGGTAGTCAAAAACGCTCATTCTTTTGGAAATTTCATTGCATATTATGCCACATATGTAGCAGAGCTGATCTGGTCATGGAACAGATTCTTTAGTGTAATGTAATAACTTACTTGACAAAGGAAAAGATTGTGAAGACCTAAGGAAAACCATAATGAAGCTTATTAACCGATCCTGGTGAACCGGTGAGCGGCAACATGAATTCTATTCTTCACCACGGCATACTACCCTCCATATTTCACTGAAGGTAATACTGCGTCTCCCCAGCACCAGTGCTACAGTGTACAGCTGTTTAGAGGTAGTGCCAGAGAACTGCAGCTGTGCTCCCGTTCACTTGCATAACAGAAGAGCTTCTGCTGGCTGTATACTTTGTATAGATCTCCCGATAGCCCAATCAGCTAATTAATGTGGGATTTGGATGTCAGACTCCCATCGATCAGATACTAATAACCTATCCTGGAAATAGCCTTAGGTCTTGAATAGGGTTCAGCTGATCTTGAGATTTCAAGATCAATTTTAAAATCCGATTTCCGATCATTTTCCAGTCGATCTCGATCCCGATCTCGATCGTGAAATTTGCTCGATCGCCGATCGGAATCCGATCTTTACCGATCCCGATCCTTAACCCTAGTCAATGCTTTTCTATGGGAAAAGTCACTTTTGGGGTTGAGCTGATCTTGAGATAACCTCCGATCTCGATCCCGCTGGAAAGGATCGGGTCGGAATTCCGATCGCGATCGTGAAATTTACTCGATCGCTGATCGCAATCTGATCTTTTCCGATCCCGATCGCTCAACCCTAGTCTTGAACTAAAAGATTTCTACCTACCCTGTTTCCCCGAAAATAAGACACCCCCCCTCCCACCTTCACCTTCTGGATCACATACAACCGGCAGTCATGCCGGCGCTCCGCTAAGGAAGCATCAGCATGACTGCCGATTGTTCCCCACTCCAGCCGCTGCATAAGACAACCCCCGAAAATAAGAAAGGTCAAATATTTTGTTAGATAATTTAATATAAGAAACTGTCTTATTTTCGGGGAAACAGGGTACATGTAAGGGAATTGCTAAGACAGCAATTCCCAGAACTGTTAAACCCTGGGAGGGGCACAAGAGACAGTGAGCCCTAAGCTGAAGCCCCCCGCTTTCCCTTCCTATTGCCAGGCCCTATCCTAGGTAATAGGCGACAACCACGAGGACAATCCCTCCCTGAATATGTGAAACACAAAACGCAGACAAGACGAACAACAACAAAGGGAGGTCAGCTAGCCAGGGTTCGGTAACAGGAGAGCGATGCAGTGCCAAATCGGAGTCAAGAGAATAGTCAATGAGAAAAGCCAAAGGTCAAGTATAATAGTATAAGCAAACAGGGACAGTAAGAGCAAGTATGCGCACGGCAATAACAAGCACTGGTGTGAATGGGAACCAAGGCTAAATAGGGAGGAAGAACCTGCCCATGGAGTTCACAGAAAGGCAGCTGTCAATCACAGGGCAAGGCCAGATTAACCCCTTAATGGACAGAGGCAACCTTGGCAGAAGACGGGTGTGGTGCAAATCCAATTAAGGACTAGAGCCGTGTTCACACAGTGCAACTAAAAACTTTAAGCAGATTCTCAAACTGCACACGCCTTCTGCGCCGCAGCATGCGAGCAGAGGGTGGTGCAGTGACCCGAACAGGCAGAGATGTTACAGTACAACTTAGAGGAATCGCCTGCTTTTAATGATCAATTTTAGTTATAGTGTAGGTTATCTCAACAACAACCTGATTATGGAGTGCCCCCTTAAAAATGTTTCTCAGGAGTGCTACCACAGGGGAAATGAACCAATACAGAACCTAGTGATATGAATGGGCATAACTAGTCTGCCGGAATTGATGGAGCTCTAACTGTGCTTGGTTTGAGTTTGCCTCTAGTAACGCAGAACTTCTCAGTAGGATATTTCAAAATGGGATTTCTAAACCAGGAAACTTTTTTCAAATAATCATATATTAGTAAATCAGAAGATAGAAAACTCAAAGTCTGTAAATGATTTTTATTTTACTTACAGAAAATTTTTCTGTTTTATAGCAGTAAGTAGGTTTTTTTGCAAGTGGGTTTGGGGACAGGACAAACTAGTGGGTTTCAATTTTGCTGCATTAAGGACAGGGCACTCTGAAGAAGGCTACTTTCACATGGCTGCATTTCAACATTTTGGGTGAAAAAGCTCTTTAATTTACCTTTAATAACATATAAATACACTTAGGATACCGTCAGATAAGCACAAAGGGTTAAGAACGATCAATGTATACAACTTAAAAGTAAGTCCCTGTGGCACTGAAGGGATTATACAGCACATCTGCTGCATGGTACTCGGCATAAATCTAGGAATTTACGTTTGTAAAATAGATAATTGAGAGCATCCATAACAGTATGTTTTTGACATGCCTGAGGTTATGTACAGCCTCTTTTAAATACAATGAACACGCAGATATACAAACATTATGCTATGTATACATGGATGCTGTCGCTACAGCTGCCACATCTAATCATTCTGTAGAATACCATGGTTTAGAGGCTTCATTTATTGGAGCCATATTTACAATTAGATTGTGTCTGGTCTCTAATAAAAGGTCTTCTAGCCAATGCTGACTGTCAGATCTGATCAGTATGTAATGATATAATTTCTATAGAGCTCATTTATCCAACAACCACTTGGCATCAGGCTTATGAGTTGTGATTTAGTTGCCCTTTAGTTAAGTAATACTGAACTAGCTCTTAACATATGAATCCAAACTGAGTGGGATTCTTGGCATACAATGACACATCTCGCCTTATGGTTCACGAAACTCATCGAAATAAAATTTATAATAATTATGTTGCAATGTTTCATATTTTCTATATTATTTTTCATACTACGATATTATATTCAGTAATCACAGCGTAATTGTGCAACATAGGATGTCAACACATATTCCTTTTTCCCTGTGTGTGTCTGCAGAAACATTTTGGATGCAGTATATAACACGATAATGAATAGAAGCAGAAAATGCCAGGCCCCTCTGGTATGATAAAAACCAGAAATTTGCCAACTGCTAAATTGTCTCTCTTTGTGGAGGGGATTTCCCAAAATGTTTGCAATAACTGCAACTGTTACTTTGTGTTTGCAAAAGGGTATACACGTTTTAATACCATGCAATTTTTTTTACCTTCAGGTTGTACCAGGCATTGTTCAGTGCTAAACAGTACTTAACTCTAGTATTCTACACTTATTTTGCCTGTATTTTAAAATTCATATAAGGTTGAGGCCCCATGTAGCGTCCTGCAGCAAAAATGCGCTGTGGTGCAAACCGCCATGGCAATTCATCACAGTTTGTCTCGCAGCGCTAATCACGGAAAGTCCTCAGAGGTTTCCTTAAGCACTTTTAATAAGAAACATGGAAAGGCAATACAAGTCACGTGGTTTCGTTCAATGCTCCAATCTAGGGTGGGAATCTAACCACAGTACGGCATGTTGTCATTTTCTCTGACATGTGAATATGCCAGTTCAGGCTAATGCGTTAGGTTTCAGCTGTTTGTTGTCTGTTATATACTCTGAAAGGGACTTTACTGAATATAAGCAAATTATAAGCTGAAACCTTAAGATGAAATGTTGAAAGTGACTTCCTCTAAATTGTACCATAACATAAAATATTAGTTGAGCATTTATGAAAGGGTTAATACACTTCAGCGCACAGTGCAACATTTAGAAAGGGCATATCGTTTTGCAGCTATTTTTAAGCGCCATAGCTCACTCTGTTTATTCTGCTAAGATTTTTTTTATTTTATTTTACCTGCTTTTCAAGGAAGCAAAACATTTGAGCTAAGTTTTTCCACAGCAAGCCATTTTACACATAAACTTTTCATTTTTCTCGGAGGCAGCTGCCTTGCCATTCATTTGCTTTACCGTTCTCCCAATTTGTAAGTAGCTTACATGGGATGTTTGTGTTTTCCCTACAGCAACCAGACAAAAAGAAAACAGGCCTCTGAGCCATTGAATAGCTGTCTTATGCGGCAGATCACTCTTTCATCTTTCTAGCATACCCTCGGAATATGGTAATGGCTGAGTAATGCTGCAGCAATCTGGTAGAGGACCAAGAGTGAGGCAATTATTCCTATGTAAATTAAATATATTCATAGTCAGTGGTTGTTTGGTAACAGGAGGTTTGCTTTCCAAAAACGACATTTTACTGCAGGTAAGCCGGCCCTGTATGATTGACGTTCTTACAGCATACAAATTATCCAAGGGCTTTCAGAAATCCCCAGACCACTGAATCATTAATAGGTAAATAACTCATTCATTGACTAATACTGAGATAGAAGGCTACATGCGATTAGCTGTATTTTCCCTGATCACATTAGCCACGGGTCACTGCTAAAAAAGCCTTTTTAGGTTTGTCCTACAAGCGGCTTATGTTTTATTTTCCGCAGTGCTGTTGATCCCAAGTGAAATGAAAATGTCCTCGATTCAGTGTTGAAAAATAGTTGTTTTAAGGAAAAAGATGAGAATAGATGCCTTACACATTACATGGGCTATAGGGATGTGTTATGTATTTGGCCTGCACAGCTATCTTATGTGCATAAATGAATCTCAAGCTGTGGAATTTTACAAAGAGCCTCTGTGAACCTGAGAATGGATCAGCAGTTAACATTAGTGTCAATCAAACATAAGAAGCACACTCAGTTGGCAGACTCAACCCAAATAAATATTACTATGGGTACAATGCAAAATAATATTCCTAGCTCAGTTGGCAGCAAAGTCCAAGGTAACAATATGAATAATCCAGCTGGTAGAAACATTAGAAAGTAACAGTGCTTTAATGGAGCATGCACAAACAATGGATATCTTCTACAATATATTTTAAAATTCAATGATAGAAGGTTGAAAACTTTACTTTCTTATTAAACATATTAAAAAGCTACACTAATACCTAATATATTCCTATGAATGTGAGCATTTCTATTGGGAACAGGGGATCAAGCTGTGCCGACCAGAGAATTCAATAAGCGTTTATATACCCTAATCACTTCTCCCTATATATTGCATATCAGCGTCCCCAACAGAAATAGAGCAAAAACTACAACTTCTAGTTAGCTAGCGCATTTCCCACGCCCTATACAGTGGTATGTTCATTACAGGTGTTTTGGAAGTAAACAGGTAAGATGATATAACTTAGTAAATTGCATTATTCGCAGAGCTTCTCCCCTTATAGTACTCCCAGTGGCGTAACTACCATAGAGGCAGTGGTGGTGGCTGCCACCTGGGCCAGGGCCATTAGGGGCCTGGTGACAGCCGCTACCGATGCGTTTTTTGTTTTTTTTTAAATGCCGTTACGGGCCCTATTCACTTGCCGATCCTGGCTGGGCCAGGATCGGCAAGTGACACCGCGGGCCCCACAAATACTATCATTATACTCAGGGGTCTTTGCAGACCCCCGAGTATAATGATCGGCGGACCGGGAGAGGTAAGGGAACATAAAAAACACTGTTACTTACCTCTCCATGATCCTACCAGGCCTCCGTCCTACTTGTCTGACGTCTCTGACGTCACATGAACCCGGCCTGCTTCCCGGGTCATGTGACATCCGACGTCATAGAAGAGGGCCGACAGCGGTCAAGACTGCGTAGGAGCCGGGGGACAGGTAAGTAACAGTAATTTTTTATGTTTTTCTTCCCCCGGGTCTCCAGTTATTATACTCTGGGGTCTGAAAAGTATAATAATTGTTTATGGGTGTCCACTATGGGCTGTAATACTGTGTGCAGGGGCCACTATGGGGCATAATACTGTGTGCAGGGGACACTATGGGGGATAATACTGTGTGCAGGGGCGACTATGGGGGATACTAGTATGTGCAGGGGACACTATGGGCTATAATACTGTGTGCAGAGGGACACTATGGGCTATAATACAGTGTGCAGGGGACACTATGGGCTATAATACAGTGTGCAGGGGACACTATGGGCTATAATACAGTGTGCAGGGGACACTATGGGCTATAATACAGTGTGCAGGGGACACTATGGGCTATAATACTGTGTGCAGAGGGACACTATGGGCTATAATACAGTGTGCAGGGGACACTATGGGCTATAATACAGTGTGCAGGGGACACTATGGGCTATAATACAGTGTGCAGGGGACACTATGGGCTATAATACAGTGTGCAGGGGACACTATGGGCTATAATACAGTGTGCAGGGGACACTATGGGCTATAATACAGTGTGCAGGGGGACACTATGGGCTATAATACAGTGTGCAGGGGACACTATGGGCTATAATACAGTGTGCAGGGGACACTATGGGCTATAATACAGTGTGCAGGGGACACTATGGGCTATAATACAGTGTGCAGGGGACACTTTGGGGCATAATACTGTGTGCAGGGCTTACTAAGGGACATATTATAGTTGGGAGGAAGGGGGCGGTCGAGGTCTTCGGCGTCGGTTGAGGAGGGAGGGGCCATGTCAAAAGTTCACCACGGGGCCCCGCCATTCCTAGTTACGCCACTGAGTACTCCTGTGTGACCAACACAAGCACATGGCTACAGGGGCCAGAATGTCAGCTATTCAACAGTTTGGTCCCAGCTAGCCTCTGAAAGTCAACTATTTGGCAGTTACAAACTCACTGGGACACCTAGCTATGATGGAAGCTTCCTCATATGGCCCACCATTCCCATTACACACCTCCTAGCGACATCGAGTCAGCATGGAAACCAAATGCACCCCGGTCAAGTAACTGCCTAACAGGAGAGAATATATAGAAGCAAGCAATATCCCCCAAATTAAACATGTATGAAATATACTGTCATTAATGACCCAGACTATTTTCAGTATATAAAGATCCACCAGACATCTTTCCTTAACATCCTCCTATGAAATGATCAGTATATCCTGCAGGTAGTTACCAAATATGATGCGAACTGGGTGTATCTGCTTTACATATGGTAACATGTCATTAATATGATAACTAATCTGCCTCCAGAATTCCATAGCCATCCTCCCAATGTACTGTATTTCACAAGTCAAATAAATTGTTTTCCAGTTAATGAAACTTCTGTTCCATAACTACTTACCTGATTTGCTCACCAGCACAGACGTGCAGGTCCTGTAAGGTCTAAAGATCTACTTTCCAGGAGGAAAGTTTGGACATCACCATACTCATTATGTTGTCGCCTTGTCCCACATACAGACTTGGCTTGTCCCACATATCCACACTTAAAAGAGTTATCCACTTTTTAAATATTAATTGCATATCTTTAGGATAGTCCATCAATTTTATATCTGTGGAGGTCTGACAGCCAGGACCCCCATAGATCGGCTTTATTGGAATAGTACAGCTCATCATACTATGAGTAGCCCAGGTTTAGTACCTAAACTCACTGCTATGCATTGTATGGAATGTGAGGAGCACAGCTCCTGACATGTAAACATAACTGTCCTGGAAAAGCTGATCTGGAAGGAATAGGATAGGTCATCAATATTTGAAAGATGGATAACCTATTTTGACTGATCTCCAATTTGTTTAAAGGGGTTATCCAGGGACACTTTAAACTCTTACTTTCTTTAGAATTCTATTTGGGCCAAGTTTCCTGTTGGCCCTTCAGCTGGGTCAAGTGATTGGAAGCAGCACAATGCATCAGAGTTGATCCACCTCCTCTTTTCTCCCGTGACTCACTGGTATTCACCTGTATTATAGGGCCTGGCAGAATAGATCATTGTAATAGTAAAGCCAGTCCCTATAGGTAACTAGCTGTGAACACAGTAGAGGACATAAGAGGCAGACTGACATGCCAAGTGGACGTGTAAGGGTGGACGCATTTCTACTAATCTAATGTGTATGGCAAACCTAAAGGGGTCGGCCACTTTCAGACCAATATTGAGAGACAAATGTTATTGTTTGTATAATAAAATGTTGTACGATTTTCAAATATAATTTTTGTACCAAGTCCTCACAGTTTTTTAGATCTCTGCTTACTGTCATTCATTCTGCTTACCTCTAGTGGATGAAATCCTGACCATGATCATATGATATACAGTCCATGGTCATGTGATACACAGTCCATGGTCATGTGATGACACACAGGTGCACAGCTCGTTATAGTCACAGCACAATAATCAGACATCAGCCTGGTAACAAGCGGCACCTGTGTGCTCATCACATGACCATGGACCGTAAATCACATGACCATGGGCAGAGTTTTATCCTCTAGAAGTAACAGAATGAATGACAGCAAGCCGAAATCTAGAAAACCGTGAGGAATTGATACAGAAATCATATTGGTGAATTGTAGATCTTTTTATTATACAAACAATTACATTTGTCTCTTAATATTGGTCTGAGAGTGGCCAACCCCTTTAATTCTGTCCATAAAACTGCGTGACTATTCAGATATTTCCTGACTAGCACCTAGGTGGAATGTTTCTAATTCTCTATAATTCTCTATAATTCCTTATGGCAGTTTGTGAGATTGTCTTGCAATCTTGAAAAAAGGCAACATAGTGCACATTAAGAAGCTTTTCTTTCCCCATTAGGACCTCATGAAATGAAACAGGTAGAAATAACAAACAAAAGTGTTATTGGAAGTTGGAGAGTTGTTATTCACACAGGAAGGTGACAGTTCACCTCATATAAATGGTTTGATCAAGTTTTTTTTACAGCCAGTGTGTTGCTTTGTTGGATAATATAAAGACATATACTTCAACAAACCCTTTCTATGCTTTTCTGTGTCCATTGCTGGTCTTTTGCTTCCTTGATTTTGATCATGTGACTTTTTCCTTTGTGCTTCTTTTCACTGCCCTTGTTTTTTTGTTTTTTTATGTAGATTGTGAACCCCACATAGGGCTCCCAATGTACATTTTTTCCCTATCATTATGTCTTTGGAGTATGTGATGGAAGTCCACGCAAACACGGGGAGAACATACAAACTCTTTACAGATGTCTTTTGTCCTTGGCAGGATTTGAACCGAGGACTTCAGCTGCAGCCACTGAGCCACCATGTGGCCCCTTCACTGCCCTTGTTTTTACTACAGAGGCGTCCACACTTATCTATTCGATTGTTTCAACATATGCCAACATAAATGGCAGACAGGGTTACTCAGCCAGCCATTGTGAGTAATACGACACACAAGAATTGTTACTTCTTTAAAGTTGAGTCGAACAGGTAAGGAAGAACTTTGTACATTGGGATATTTAGCTTCTTTAAGACTAGGGATGAATTAGAGACCTGTCAGTGTTTATGTTTTAGAATAGATCCATTTGTACATCTGCCCAGCCTTTATTCAGCTTGTGCAGATGGTGATATTTGGTGGCCAAACGCTGCCTTATCTTAGATACAAAAAAAAAAGTGTACGATATTTATACAAAAGAAGAAATTTACAGCCAATTCCATATCTTTCCATTTTTCTCTTCATATACAGTATGCTTAGGTCTTCTTTATTGGATAACTCAATTGCACAGAGCTGACGTTTATTGGTGCACAATTCCTGAAGCTACATTTTCAGATGTGGTAAACCACATCAAATAAATTCCTTGGCAAAATGGAAAAAGTATATAGAAAAACTCATTGCATCTTTAAGAACAGGCAACAAAATGTAGCTTTCTTGTAAATAATCAGTCTAAACCACTAAATGGAGGAAGCCTATTCCTGTAATGTGCGTATAATGAAAGTAATAACATTGTGGGATAAAGACATAGTCGAGGCTACAGAATATTTTATTATTCCCATTTCCCAGATGAAAGAAAAAAGAAAAGATGGGTTTTACAATTATTAGTAACCGTTCTAACTCTCCTTATTTGTTACAGTCAGTTTTCTTACCACTCCATTCTATTACTATTTTAGTACAGAAAGACACAAAGTTACAATATACTCTCGATCCATTAATAATCTCTTTAAAAAAAGATATGCTACAGTTCATTAGGTCTCAGGCATAGTATATTCTGACTTTGCTTAAAAAGGGTTACAACAAATTGTGTGATTAAATTCCTTAAGGACTTCAGGCCATTACTAATCCTTTGGTGACAGCACTGTTTTCAATAAGGAGAGAAAAATTGCACAACACCCCAGTGCCCGATTTATATTACGTTTTGAGATACGGAAGTAAAAGGATTAAAGATAGGATTAAAACTGTCTTCACAGAAAAGATTTTTTAAGGAGAATTGTTTTGGGGTTGCTATGGGCGATGCTAAGCAGTGCTCAGCCTGTGGCTGCATACTAATATCTGAAGCCAGCTTGATATGAGAGAAGAGATAACATCTGATTTGCACGTAAGGAATAGCCACATGAAAACTGGGCTTAACCCAGAGCTTCTAATATATGTTAGATGAAACGTACAAGCAATGTTATTGAGATGCCCATAGCAGAACATTTTGCGGTTATTTCAATCACTGTCACTATTGTTTTCTCTAAGCAAGTATCAAACTTTCCTTGATACAGTATATGTATCAAGGAATTTTTTTAAGCATCAGTAAAAATGTGAGACAGGTAAGTTTGGGGGAACAAATTCTTGTTCATAATAACTAGAGATGAGCGAACACTAAAATGTTCGAGGTTCGAAATCCGATTCGAACAGCCGCTCACTGTTCGAGTGTTCGAACGGGTTTCGAACCCCATTATAGTCTATGGGGAACATATACTCGTTAAGGGGGAAACCCAAATCCGTCTCTGGAGGGTCGCCAAGTCCACTATGACACCCCAGGAAATGATGCCAACACCCTGGAATGACACTGGGACAGCAGGGGGAGCATGTCTGGGGGCATAAAAGTCACTTTATTTCATGGAAATCCCTGTCAGCTTGCGATTTTCGCAAGCTAACTTTTTCCCATAGGAATGCATTGGACAGCGCTGATTGGCCAGAGTAAGGAATTCGACCAATCAGCGCTGGCTCTGCTGGAGGAGGCGGAGTCTAAGGTCGGACCAGAATGGAGACTGGTGTGGAGCGATCTTAGACTCCGCCTCCTCGAGCAGAGCCAGCGCTGATTGGTCGAATTCCGTACTCTGGCCAATCAGCGCTGTCCAATGCATTCCTATGGGAAAAAGTTTATCTCACAAAAATCACAATTACACACCCGATAGAGCCCCAAAAAGTTATTTTTAATAACATTCCTACCTAAATAAAGGTTATCCCTAGCTATCCCTGCCTGTACAGCTATCCCTGTCTCTTAGTCACAAAGTTCACATTCTCATATGACCCGGATTTGAAATCCACTATTCGTCTAAAATGGAGGTCACCTTGATTTCGGCAGCCAATGACTTTTTCCGATTTTTTTTAATGCCCCCGTTGTCGTAGTTCCTGTCCCACCTCCCCTGCGCTGTTATTGGTGCAAAAAAAGCGCCAGGGAAGGTGGGAGGGGAATCGAATTTTTTTGGCGTTTGCCACGTGATGTTCGATTCGAATAGAACACATCGAACAGCCTGATATCCGATCGAACATGTGTTCGATAGAACACTGTTCGCTCATCTCTAATAATAACCAATAGAAGTGAACACGTCGAGGTTTCTAGGAATTCTTGTTATTCCTAAGACAAAACATAGCTTTTTCTGAGCACAGGCATATTTAATATAGGCTGCAAATTCAACAATCCTGCATAGTCTAAACTACTGCCATTCATTTATGTCCCGAATATATCCGAATTCTACTAATGCCCCTGCTCATATATGCCTCTATATGGTATACTTACTGTTTATTCATCACATGTACTAAAGTATCACACCTTATAACTCATCCTCTTCCTTCCTTCTGTTTTTCCATTAGTTTGTCCTGAACTCTGAGAGAACATTGTAACCCGATAACGAAATTTACTTACAGCTATTTACCACATATTTTTGTTAGACTTGAAATATTATTTCTCTACTCTGCTATACTTATAAAATAAAAGTCATGGACAGTTTTGGGAACTTTTAACAAAGATTACATGCAGGACATATTAAATGAGTCCATGACTAACAGGCTGTGACAGCCAAAGGGTTCAATCCTTTCAACACAACAGTCCCCCACGGGTGCAGCTATTTATTTCTCTGTTCCTTTATCACCTTGGAATTTTTATGGTTATTTTTTTAAGATTTCACATTTTGTTGTGTAGAAGTCTTTTGTGACCTTATGCCAATTTTCAAATTTAATTAAAGCCATAAATAATCTTTATTCTATCCTAAAAGGTTTAATGTTTCTTACTTTTTATTATTATTGCCTGGAAATATTTCAAATTCCAAAGCTTGATGTGCCCTAACAACCAGGTATAAGTCAGTTAAATGCGATTAAATAGAACAGCCCGCTTGCTATTAGATACCAGCCGTAGTGAAACATGTGAAGCTAAATACTAGAAGATGGGTTACATAACAATCACATTTTCCATTGTGTTTAATGATGTTCTCAGATGTTTTTATTGAATATATTTGCAGACAAATCATTCAAAATTGTCTAAGGGAGAATTCCACTTTCGACTACATGCAAGACTGCTCTAGCCTTGGATGTACAGTTTATATGCATTGCCGAACAAACTTTTTCTCCTACACCAGATGATTAAAAGCTACAATTATAATTAGTTATGGCTGAAATAAATTTAAAATAAGTCATATATGTGATGGAACATATTTGTATAGGTGGGAAGCAATCATCTTAGGTCCTTACATATGGCGATAATCATCCTTTGCAGTCACATCATTACCAATTATTTCTCTATGTCTATGGGCAGTTATAGGTAATGTTGGTTAATTAACGTTGTATATTATACTAAAGTTTATTAAGGCTTGATGCTTATAACTAGTCCTGTAATCACTTAGTATAATAAAGTCTTCAGTGATCTAGTTGAGATTTAGTGAACCCTTTGGAAATAGCTGGATGTCCGCACTTATTACTATTAAAATATGGTCTGAGTATCTAAACTTACTTTTACTCCATGCACTGTGATGTTTACTGAATGTTCTCCATTAAAGACATGAACAGTGGAACTACTTGAGAGTTATCATTTAGTTAGATTTTTTAGTAATAAATGCAGAGATCCAGGTAATTACAACCGGCTTGTATGAGTTTGTGATTTAGGTTCTTTATTTTCAATGTTCTAAATGATTAAATAAGTCCTTATAAGGACCTTTTCGTAGGATTATATCCTAATTGGTAAGTGTGCTCTGCGCACTAGATCTTAAAAGTCTAAATATTACAAACTATCTAATGTGTAGACCATCACACCTTTCTAAACAAAGTATAGAACTTGCTGTCTGTACCATTTTCAGCAGGCATGGTCGCTAAGTTATCTTTTCTACATACTGTCAATTCCCTGCTCCTTCATACTGCCCTACATGTGCCCTTCCTTATGCATCTGCTGGGGCTGCCTATAGGGCAGGCATGTATTCATTTCGTTGTATATAAAGATCTACCATATGCCAGTAAGTCTCTGCTAGCCAATATCTGTCTGGAGAAGGTATAACACTCTGCTTCACCTGCCACAACCCATCTGAGAAAAGGTTTCTACTTTGCTATTGCCCTACTCCAGACTATTCCTGATACCGTACCTCAGCCACACCAGCCCCGACCACCTGGTCAAGCATTCTGTCAGCCCTTACTTCAGCCTTTACACAGACTGCTCTATTGTACTTTGCACCTGATGCTTCTCAGTGTGTCTAGGCCTCCTATGCTAGCTTTCACCTCAAACTGAACCACTCCATGATGTTGCAAGCTGGTGGTTCCTCTGCAACGAAGTACAGATCCCTACATAGAGGTTAAGGGACAAAAGCCAGGAGGAGTGGCCCAAAGTCAAACTGGTAAGGTGACACAGTGGGTCCACAATCTGTTTACTTGACTGCAGGGTCAGAAGGAAGCTGCATCATGGTGGTTTTATTATCTGTAAACACAGCACTCATTGAGTGCAGCGCATACTGTAATTGAGAACGCAAGGATGGTAATAAACCAGACCTGGGCATTGTACAGCCCGCGGGCCACATCCGACCCCCTAACTGTCTCTGAACGGCTTGCATAGGGTGTAGGATAAAGGCAGATGCTGAATAGCAAGTCCGCTAAAGGACCTTTGATGACGTCATCAAAGGTCCTTTAGCTCACAAGGATATGATAAGACTCTTTAGTGGATGGAGCCACACGGGACAGTGTGGTTGTGTTACACAGAAAGAGCAAGCTGCCGGGAATGGAGACTAATGGAAGATAAGGAGGAGAGGAGAGAAGAGACAGTCTGTGTGAGTAAGAGGAGGGAATTGGGGGCAGATGTAGGGAGGAGTTAACTTGAAGGCAGATGGAAAGGAGACATTAAACTGAGGAAGCTGGAGGAGGATATTAAACTGGGGGGCAGATGGTGGAAGGACATTTAATTGGGGGGCAGATGGAGGAGGATATTATACCGTGGGGGGTACCTGGAGGGGGACATAGCCGCCTCTAGTTGTCCCCAGTTTAATGTCCCCCTCCAGCTGCCCCAGTTTAATGTCCTCCTCTAGTTTCCCCCAGTTTAAACTCGGACACAAGGAGAGGGACTTAATACATTTGGAGGGGAACATTATAATGTGGGGGCATATAATTTTAGGGTGACTGCAGAAGCATTATACTTTGTGAGGGCACATGGAAGAATGGGTGAGAATGGGTGGAGTCAATGTAGAAGTAGGTGGAGCTAAATTTGCAGCGGCGCGCATAGCCCTCTAGAACCGTTTCAATTTCTCATGTGGCCCCATGGGAAAATTAATTGCCCAGACCCGTAATAAACTGTCCCTGCCTTCTCTATGGGATTTCTGGCTATTAATAACAGTTGGCTCCATGTAGCTACAGAATCTGAAGAATATAAGGTATGTCTGTACCCAAACATATATAGGCAATGAGCAGCCAGCAAGCAATTAAGATCCCTTGAATAGACTTGTATAGTTAATGCAAAGTTTCTGTATGGCTCTTTCTAGAACAGTAAACTCTCATACATATGGTGTCTGATGGAACATGTCAGCATTTTCTTTATATGGGATTTATCTGGAATTTGGCAGATTAATGTACTTGTATGAAATTAAAAGGGATGATAGAAAGGTACTATAGAGGGTAAAAGCACCTACAAGCACTAAAATGAGATATGGTCATGTGCATGAGACTTCAATTATTAGTATCATAAGGCATAATAATTATGCCTTATGTTAATAATTATAAAAAAAAACCATAAATTAATCATTATCATTATTATATGTACATTATGTCCTTTCATTGGTTGATGGTTTTCCCTGTCATTTTTTTTTTTAAATAGCCCTTGTCTCTCCACAGTAAAACACGTATCTTCCAAAAACTAGACACATATGAGACACATTTTTGTCAGCATTACCTTTTTCCTGGCCTGCTGATCTTTGGATGAATGAGCTTTTACGTGCTTTCGTAATGAGCTTGGGTCTGTGTAACGCTTACTGCATCCAGGAATTTGACATGCATAGGGTTTCTAGACAAGAAAAAGCATAGGGGAATATAATCACATTACTTCACTGGTAACTACACTTTCACATTTGTTATCAATGAACATTCCCTAAGGTACTTACAGGATAGCAATCATTTGCTGAAGAAGGGATTAGCAAAATCAGATACAGCAGATTAGTGGAGCTGTCTAACAGCAGTGACTATCCAGAAAACATTGCTTAGGGTTAGAGAAGAATCCTGCTATAGAGACAGAAAAAGTAGGGAAATAGATTAAGATTTCAAGCAGCATAGAAAGAACTCTGCAGAATACTGAAAGGAAAATAGGTCATAATATCATTAGATACATCTCTTTCTGAAAAACGCATTACTGTGTATTGTCACATCAACTAAATATGGATTGATTTAATTAACTTTTACTTAAATATCTAAAGTCTCCTGTGCATATTACGTTATTAGATGTAGTCATTTAACCATTTTCACTCACTGTTGTAGTCGCTGATGAATATCATACGAGAGCAATTTACATTCAGTTGACACTAGCGTTGCTTCTCTGTTGTTCTAGTCTGTTGGGGGACCCAAACAATGGAGAAGCGGACCACTAAAACAGTGATTACACACGGAGCCCGGCAGACCCCTTTAACTACAATGCGATCCGTCAGGTGTCTGTTGTTTTTAAACTGAAACTAATGGAGGATACTGTGACAGAGGCTCCGACCGAGACTCTGGTGCTAATGTGAACCTAGTCTTAGTAAGGCTATAAGCAGAGCCATTCTAAATGCCTAAATTTAAGGTGTAGAAGAGGGCTTTAAATTAATATTAGTACTAGTTTGTACTTGGTATGAAGAGCTTAATATAGTGAGCATGTCAACTGTTCAAACAGTAATGTAAACTGTGCCAAAATTTGGTCCATTGAACAAAGAAGAAAAAACAAAGACACCGAGCGAAACTATAGTGTAGTACTGTCGATGTGAACCGATCAAAATAAATAAAGAAGTAGTTATAAATCTGGACCAGTTGGCCTCTCACCTTTGGTGAGTAAGTCACAAAAACACTTCAAGCTTGTAGAGGGTGACCAAAGGTAGGGGTGGCAGCGGTAGACCGTAAACACCAGAGGACTGGGCAAACATATGGGAACAAGAAGCCCCAAAGGCTTGTAAGGAGAACCACACTTGATTGGTCCAATGAGCATTGTTCTCCTTACAAGCCTTTGGGGCTTCTTGTTCCCAAAATTTAGTCCATTGGAATAGGTCTTGAGGATAGGAAGGACATTTGGAAGTCAATGCTTGAACTTACAATGAATGGCAAACAGTAAATAAAGTATATATTTACTGGGTAGTATTTAGGCACAACATTTTGAATATGAAGAAACAGATTTTTTTGTGAAGAGATGTTGGACATTGGACATAAACCTCTTATGTGTGAACCCAATGGATACGTTAAAGGGTTTTCTGGAACTTTACCATTGAAAACCTGTGCTCATCAATAGCAAAACTGTGGAGGTCCAACTACTGGCATCTTCACCGATCAGCTCATTGCAGATGTCGCTGCAAAGTACTCAGTGTACCAATACAACAATGTGCAATGCGTAGTGGCCATACCTGGTTACTGCAGGTCACATTATATGTCCAGTATGGTCATCTGAAAAGGAATGTATCATGAGCATATGACCTATTGCCATACGCCATATTTTTAAAGAATGTGTGATGATATTGTTTTTAATAATATATATATATATATATATATATATATATATATATATATATATATATATTTATTTATTTTTTTGCAAATGGATAAGTTAATGTCCATTGCAAAAATCTTGTACGGACACTGCTGAGCAGACACCAAGGATAGTGTGAACGCCCCCTTATAAATATTTAAAAAATACCCATGAAAAACAAAACCAATAAAACAAAAGTGTGACATAGAGTAAGGGAGCCTTCACACGGAGTTTACGCTCCGCTCATTCTGAACGTAAACTCGTTCAGAGTAAGCGGCGTAAAAAACAGATCCCATTGACTTGAATGGGTGCCGGCATATGCGTGCTACCTATTGAAATCAATGGGAGGCTTTTTTTACCTATTGCTTTCAATGTGATACGCGCGTATGCCGGCACCCATTCAAGTCAATGGGATCTGTTTTTTACGCCGCTCACTCTGAACGAGTTTTACGTTCAGAATGAGTGAAAGTAAACTCCGTGTGAAGGCTCCCTAAGGCTTGACAACAATCTATAGTTATTATAGCATAATCAATTGTCCACAATTCATTATTACAAAAACCGCAAATGCAATAATGAATACAATGACAGACGAACCAATAACATATAATAAAATCCCAGTCAAAAAGATTGTAGATACCCAACAACTGTAGGATAGCATAAGGTTAAACAGTATAGCTGTCAGTGAGTATTTCCAATCATCTTTTTGATTGGGGTTTTATTATTTTTTTGGTCTGTCATGGTATTCATTATGGCATTTGCATTTTTTGTACTGATGAATTATGGAACGTTGATTATTTTATAATAACTGTTCATTGTCATAAAATGAGTTGTCCATTTTCAGCAAATAAATTTTATTGTTTGTATAATGAAAAGTTATACAATTTTCCAGTATTCTTTCTACATTACTTCTTTATGGTTTTTTAGCTCTCTGCTTGCTGTCATTTATTCTGCTTACTTCCAGTGGATAAAAATCAGTCCATGGTCATGTGATTACACACAAGTGCACAACTCGCTATAGTCACAGCACAGTAATCAGAGCTCTATCTTATAACAAGCTGGGTCCATCACATGACCATGGACTGTATATGGCATGAATGACAGCAAGCTGAGATCTAGAAAACTGGGAAGATGTGATACAGAAAGTATATTGGAAAATTTTATAGCTTTTGACGGCGGATTTTGACTCGAAATCAAACATCAAAAGCTTAATATCTATATCATATCTAAGCTTAAAGATAAGTAAATGTTTTGTTGTGCTTGGTTGTCAATAACTTGCTAACACAACAAGATATTTCAAAGAAAAGATATTTATGCTGCAATGAACCTTTATAAACAAAAAATAAATCTCAGCGACTATAATATGCCATCACAATGTACAATGTACTCAGTGTCATGAGGGATTCACCATGTGATCATAGATAAAATTCTTGCCTGATCTAGTCTACAGTAGTGTCAAGGCTTTTAGGATACGTGATTTAAAGCAAGTTATGGAAACCTCGAATTACAGAAGAATGGCTATAAAAAGCTTAGAGAAATGGCAACAGTGTGGGTGTCTTTTCTTGCAGAACAAGCGTATTATTTTATGTGTCTTTCCTTACTGTATCCAGGTGTGTCCTTTGATGCTTGGCGCGATCGCTGGAATTGCTGAAAGCCTTTTGACAGCCAGGATGCTGGCAAAGGTACGGTTTCTCTCCTGTGTGACTCCGTAAGTGAATCTTGAGATTTTCAAGTCTTGAAAAAGCTTTTTTGCACCCTTCAAACTGTAAAGAGAAACAAAATACAGAGGAAAGTTCTTTTTTGCGCTGCTTAAAAGCATTTTTATCTTGTTCTGGAAACTCCAGGGCATGGTTAAGAAGTGAATATTTCATCACCAGTATAAAAAAAAATAAAAACGATTTCCAGTTGCTTGTTACTTGTTAGTAGAATGGTACCTTCACTGCAGTTTGGCATACCTAATAATCTGCACTGCCAATTTTAATGAAGGAATATACAAACTTCACTCATTTTTGGGAAATGAATTTACTGGAGGTTTACAATACTACAGCAGGAATTGTAGTGTGTATTTCAGGAGAAATTATGAAACCCTTTTGCAAGCCATGATATCAATTAAAGCAAAAGCCATTAAAATGTATATGGTTAATAAGTTAGGATCTGACTACAGCACATAGAAGCTAGCTGGGAATGACATTGCCCGACTTAAATAATTAATAATATGGTAACTTAATAGAAAATACAATTCCTGAAATGTGCAGAGATCTCGCTGCATTGTGATATGTAGAGTTTCTACAGATCTATTTTGTAGATGAAATATTTGGATTGAAGGGATTGAATATTTTGTAGACAGCCTTGCTAAAAACATGTTTCTTCTCAGAAAAAAAGTGCAGGTTTTCATAAAAACAAGATGAGACACTAAAGTGTCACTAGCCTAGAAGCAAACAAGCATTGTTTAATATCGATATTAAGTATTTCAATATTTAATAATGTAATAGTAGTATTGAAAGTTTTCCATTAATATTGGTGAAATATTGGTATAAAAACATACGCATTGGTATAAGCATTGATATAAAAATATAAATTGAGTTTCAGATAGGGATTCCTTCACCTGGGGCAAACGTTCAGCTAGCCCAAAGTGGGATAGTGGCACTGCCTGTGACATACTGCACATGGATTGAATGTCCCCTCCAGATTGTGGTATCTTGTGTATCCTTGAATATGAAATCATTGAAGCTTTTGGACTTAGTTACATACTTCACAACAGTCCCCAATTTCCTGGGATTGTCAAGAATTATTACTGACAATCCCAGCAAATTTGGCTTTTGGTGGCCAAAAAAGGGGGGCTGGGAAGGATAGAAAGAACATCAATACCCTGAATTACACCAACATAAGTTAGAAGGTTTGTAGTTAGTGTTGGTGAATATTTTTGAAAATACTGCACATAGAAAGGAAAAACCAAAGTTATGTATATCTACCTATAAAGGAGCTGTATCTCTATCTCCTTATTGACACATGAATGGTATAAATCCTCATCCTTAAAGGGGCTCTATCAGCAAAATTATGCTGTATGAGCCCCACATATGAGTGAATAGCCTTTAAAAAAAGCTATTCAGGCACTCCTAATGTAACCCCCCTCCTGTTTTAAAATAAAACCATAAAAACATATATGCAAATCATACCTTAGCGTGCATGCTGGCCGGTCGTGTACTGGCTGACGTCATCTTCTGGCACGCCTTCTTCTTCTTCTTTTGGCGACGCCCTCCGGTCCTGGCTCTTCCCTGGCTTCATTGTCCTCTTCTTCCGGTGGTATTGGTTCAAATCCAGTGCGTGCGCAGTAGCGCTCCCTCTGGAGCTACTGCGCACACTCTGGCGCCATTTTTCTCAATGGCAGTACGCTCAAGTCCTTGAGGCAAGCGATACTGCGCACACACCGGATTTGAACCAATCCTGCCAGAAGAAGAGGACGATGAAGCCAGGGAAGAGCCAGGACCGGAGGGCGTCGCCAAAAGAAGAAGAAAGAACAGGAAGGCAAGCCAGAAGATGACGTCAGATCGTACATCACAGCCCAGCGTGCTCGATAAGTATAATTTACATATATGTTTTTGTGGTTTTATTTTAAAACGGGGGGGGGTGTTAAAGGCTATTCAGGCATATGTGGGGCTCATACAGCATAATTTTTTTGATAGAGCCCCTTTAAGATAAGTCAGATACAGTACCACTGATCAGATTATTATGTCATAAATAAGATTGCATACCATGACGTGATTTGTTGGAAAGCTTGTCATGCGAACTGTGCACAATATACAACACATGCCAATGTTGTATTCAAGTCTTATAGATTCTTGGTTCATTGAAAATCGATGATTCCATTCACACGGACTATATTATTGGAAAATTGTATTTTTAGTCTCACCTAATTGCTTCTAGTTATGGAAACCTGATACTTTGGGCTAGTTTCATTTCCTAGAATGTATTTTTTATTTTTGTATCTATTTGTCACTTGTGTACTTATGTGTATTTTAGAATCAGAATTCATTCACAAGTGACGTTACAAACATCTTCATTTATTAGAAAGACGCTTATTAATACTGCAAGGAGAAGATACCTTTTCTTTAAGGGGTATACAGTAGCTACAGGGAATTAGGGGACCATTGCCACTATTTTCCCAGGTGGTGATCAGGCACGAGTGTCCAAATTATATCTGCGCCTGTGTCTTTGTGAGCCCAAGCTATGTTCCTTCCTTCTCCTCCCTTTAAGCAAGTGAAGGCCAGAATTATCCCGCTTCCTCTGTGCCCCTCAATCTACAAGAAACATAGCCATCTATTTTCTATTCCTTTTACCTGCTGGTCCTGTGGCTGACTTTCTCTCCCTCCATTCTTTTTGAAAACAGAGAAATCAGTTGCAGCTTTCTGTGCATTTGCGATCAGCTTTAAAAGCTAAGTTACAAAGTGAATGTATGGGCTTGCGAATGTATTGTAATTTAAGTGTGATTTAAGATTAAGTGATTTTAGAGTGAGCCTATACACTTTATGTGAACTATGCTTATTTTAATTGTATTTTGTTTTGGTGTAGGTAAAATGTGCTCCATGTGATACAGTGTACATCTTGCAACATGTATTCTCTGCTCGAGCAGCCACTTGAGGAAGCATTCTGCTGTGAAAGATGTAATCACATTGCACATTTGGAAGCCCAGATCATGGATCTAAATCAGCAAATTGCAATACTGAAATCCATTGATTTACTTGGAAAGGAGTTTATTGCTCACAGAGCAGGAACTCACTGGGGCAACTGCAGAGGGGAATGATAGCATGGAGGTGCAGGAACATGAGGCAGCTAGCTGGATGCTGGTAGTGGGGGATTCAATTATTAGTAGAACAGAAAATTTTTGGAGAAGTCTTCAGTAGTTGATACCTTTATTAATGGCTAACTTATTAAGACTTCTCCAAAAAAAAATTTATTTCATATCCACTGGCTAAAACGGTACAAAGATATTTTTTCTTTAGTAGAACAGGCAAGACAATCTATCACAAAGCCCAGAATTGTTGAACGGTGTGTTGCCTTCCTGGTGCTCGAGTTCGGCACATCACGGATTGGGTTGACAGGGTGGGGCTGGTGTGGACCCAGTGGTCAAGGTGCACGTTGGCACAAATTTAAAAGCTAGAAATAAGTGGAATCTAAATTAAATCAATATTCAATGTGGCCACCCTTTGAAGGAGGAGTCCTGCATACCTCCCAACTTTTGAATAACTGAAAGAGGGACAAAATGTGCGGCGTGTGAGCCCCGCCCACTTTTGTGTTGACTCCGCCCACTCGTTAATTTTTCATGTGCCCGCACACAGTATAATCCTCCTACAGTCACCCGTAAATTATATGTCCCCCCTCTATCTCTCCCCCAGTTTCATATACACCCTTCATCTGCTCCCAGTTTCATGTCCCTCTTCCATCTCTGCCCCCAGTTTCATGTCCCTCTTCCATCTCTGCCCCCAGATTCATGTCCCCACATCTCTGCCCCCAGATTCCTGTCCCTCCATCTCTGCCCCCAGATTCATGTCCCCCATCTCTGCCCCCAGATTCCTGTCCCTCCATCTCTGCCCCCAGATTCATGTCCCCCATCTCTGCCCCCAGATTCATGTCCCTCCATCTCTGCCCCCAGATTCATGTCCCTCCATCTCTGCCCCTAGATTCATGTCCCCCATCTCTGTCCCCAGATTCATGTCCCCCATCTCTGCCCCCAGATTCATGTCCCTCCATCTCTGCCCCCAGATTCATGTCCCCCATCTCTGCCCCCAGATTCATGTCCCTCCATCTCTGCCCCCAGATTCATGTCCCTCCATCTCTGCCCCCAGATTCATGTCCCCCATCTCTGCCCCCAGATTCATGTCCCCCATCTCTGCCCCCAGATTCATGTCCCCACATCTCTGCCCCCAGATTCCTGTCCCTCCATCTCTGCCCCCAGATTCATGTCCCCCATCTCTGCCCCCAGATTCCTGTCCCTCCATCTCTGCCCCCAGATTCATGTCCCCCATCTCTGCCCCCAGATTCATGTCCCTCCATCTCTGCCCCCAGATTCATGTCCCTCCATCTCTGCCCCCAGATTCATGTCCCCACATCTCTGCCCTCAGTGTCATGCCATCCTCTCCATCTCTGCCCCCAGATTCACGTTCCACCTCCACATTAAACTTACCTTCTCCTCCGCTCCCTCGCCGCTCTCTGCCCGCCTCTCTCGCTGACACATGCGGCTGAAGCGAGGAGCTGATGGCTTGTACATCGCGTCTACAAGCCAGGAGCCGGCGGCAGCGGCAAAGTGAGGAGCTGACACAGGTCAGCTCCTCGCTTCAGCCGCATGTGTCAGCGAGAGAGAGACGCAGCGGCGAAGCGAGCACGCGAGCAGCTTCAGCGCATGTGTCAGGGAGAGAGGCGGACAGCGGCGAAGCGAGGAGCTGACCTGTGTCAGCTCCTTGCTTCAGCCGCATATGTGTTCAACTCAGATCTGCGTCCTGTGGACGCAGATTTGAGTTGAAATCGGGACATACCTCCCTCCAACCGGGACCGCGGGACATGTCACCCAAATCGTGACTGTCCCGCGGAAATCGGGACGGTTGGGAGGTATGAGTCCTGGAAGTGATAATGTCCCCCACCAAGCTCTGATATCAACATCATCAAGTCGGTCTGGAATTAAATGAAAAGATTGAAGGATTTGAGCAAGCCTACATCCACAGAAGATCTGTGTTTAGTTCTTCAAGATGTTTGGAACAACCTTCCTGACTAGCTCCTTCACAAATGGTGTGCATGTGTACCTAGAAGAATTGATGCTGTTTTCAAGGCAAAGGGTGCTCACACTAAATATCTTATATTATTTGATATATATGATATATTTGATTTAGATTTCTAAATTGTTCATTAATTTCACATATTGATGGTGGTACATCTTACTAAAGAAAAACATTTCTTTCTCAGTTTATAAGGATGCTTTGTTCTTTCTCCCTATACTCAGTCTGCTATCTCCTTTAGACCCCATATTCAGTGTGTATATGGACTGTCAGCCTTAGACATAGAAGGTTATATAGTTGGGGGAGGCTATTGCAGGCAAAGATTAAGGGACATACCCAATATGTCAGTTAGTAAGTGCTTTATTCCCTCATCCTACAGTGAGAGAGTTATTGTACATACTAAACATAACAGAGCTCACAGAGTTATCATTATTAAACAGAGAAGGAAGTTGGCAGTCTCTGTGTGAAATAAAAGGAGGGTGAGGAACACAGTCTAATAACCGAAGACAGCAGCATTTTTTATTAATAAAACATGTTACAAACTTTCTTAAATTCACTTTTAGTACTTGTTTATGAAAAGTTTTCTTCTAATCTGAGGTATGCCTTAAACAATACACATAGTTCATTTCTAAAGTTCCAACTTTGAGACCCCAAATCACATATTAGAGAACTGGACTATCTGCAGCTACGGTAAAATGACATTTCCTTTAGTTTCCCTAAGAGTCTATCGGTCATTTTATATTACATTTCAACTGGCAATGATATGAGTTTTGAGTTCCAAGACAAATAATAACCCCACATGTTCATTTCACCTTAACTTGGAGGTAAGATTTCTTTGGATGAACAAAATGAACCTGAACAAAATCTTCAATGAACGATAACACGGTTTCAACCCTCTGTCTCTGGGTCAGAACTAAGCTAGAACTATTGCTGGTCTGTTCCTAGTTTTCCTCTCTTGATCATCTGTTAATAATAAAAGTGCATGGCTAATGAACGGCATACTCCTTATTGTACCGTGTGCTTTAATATGATGACTTGCTTATGGTGTAATTGAAAACGGGTTATTAGGCTACATATGGCACAGTCAATTGAACCTAAAATCATACGGAATTTCATTTCTCATTACTTATTTACAGACAAGAGCTTGTTGTAAACAGTTACATGATAAATTATTTTAGGAGTTCAATGGAAACTGTAAATTCAGTTCAATGAAAAATGTAATGTGGTCTGACATACGTTACGTACACATTTCCACTAAACTGTGATGTATTGCGCTGAACATACCTTATGCTGGTACGTGGATGATATCCATGTTCTGTGTATGCCCTCCACTGACTGATTAATTTAATTAATAAGCATAAGTTGCAAAACTGACAGGAACGGGACCTGTCCTAGGTCACTGCTCACTAAATGTAACCATCATATCACATGGATTGGGGGGGGGGGGGGGGTATAAGAAAATAATGAGTCAGTGTGCTATCTGATAAAAACATGGCTGGGACACTGAAAAGGCACACTTTCATGTGCATGGAGCTTAGTTTTCTGTAACTAATGTAATCATTATTTCTGTGCTGCAGTTACTATTGAACCAAGTGTCATAAAAAATGAACATAACAGTCCTGAACTGTCTGAGCATGAAATTCTGACATGCATATAAATACAGTTGTGAACCATATCACAGAGTAGTGCACATGAACACATGGTGGGACTATTAAAGGATTGTCTTATCTTATCTCTTATCTTATTAAAGAGCTGTTTAAAAATATTCCTCCCATTGTTTACACATTATTGTCAATAAACCCAGCTTTGATCTCCCTTATGTAGCATTATAGAACAGATGATGTGACTCTGCTCTCTGGAGGGGAGGAGGGCTGAGTTCTCTGAATTACATTCAGAACTGCTATCTCCTTCTCTTCCAGGCATCAGGGCAGCTAATTGCAATTTGCTAATAAATGCTAAAGCAGTACAGGTTTTCTCACATGTAAACACAAAGATAACATTTAGTTTAAGTCTGTTGTCAGTCCTGGCAGCATGTATACATTTTTTTTCTCTCCAGCTCTGTGTAATGTAATATACATTTACTGTGCATACTATTTGATCTGTATTATTATATATTTCTAGTAATCATAATAAATAATCTCATGATAAAGGGAATGTCTATATCTACTGAGGTACTTAATAGTGTCTTGTTGATAAAACAGTGAAGGCCCACCCACCAGCTTGTTGAAGAATACAGGAAGTGAGAAGAACAGAATGCAAACAAAGCTGGTGAGAGAAGGAGTTAGCATTCAACATGAAAATGTTGCTATAGAGAATACAATAACAAAATACTGCAACATGTATGTTTAGGAGAAATATTAGAATTTAATGGTTTACGCATAACAAGCCTTTCTAAAGTGGTTAAGAGTCAAACTGTGGTTTATGTTTCTTACCAGTTGCAAATGAAAAGTTTCAAACTCATACAGAATATTCAATTTCCTAGCATACAAATATCAGGACATAAAGTAACAGTTATGTGGCAATGAATGGGTTGAATGGAACCATGTTTTACCTACACATAGTAAATTGATTAATGTAGGGCTTGAAACAATTGCTTTCCAGTCCAGTCCACTGGTCGCCCCTCACCCACTATAGCTGGTTATACTCCTCTTATGTTGCTTAAAGAGGACCTGTCATCAGATCGGGCACATGCAGTTCTATATACTGCTGGAAAGCTGACAGTGTGCTGAATTCAGCGCACTGTCGGCTTTCCCGATCTGTGCCCCGGGTAAAGCGCTATTGGTCCCGGTACCGTAGCGCTTTACAGTCAGAAGGGTATTTCTGACAGTTAGCCAGGGACGCCCTTCTGCCCAGCAGCGCCTATCGCGCAGTACTGTGTGAGCGGGGAGGAACGCCCCCTCCCTCTGCTCACACAGCTCGTCCATAGACGAGTATTATCAGGAGGGGAGGGGGCGTTCCTCCCCACTCCACAGTACAGTACTGTCAGCAAGGACATCATTAACCTTTTCATGCCAACAGTAGCAGAAGGTCAGAATATAAGCAAGGAAGGGAGGGTATGAAGAAAAATGCAGATGGTAATAGCTGCAAGCAGTTTAGTGTTTTCATATCACAGGTCTGTAGGAAGAGATTACTAAGCTGTTTAGGAGAATTTACTCTACACTATTAGTGTGAGGCACCTACCCACAGTCCAAGTAGATTTAGGTTGACTGGCCATGCATTGGTCAAAACCAGAGAGCAAGTACATGTGAAAATAATACAAAAAGCATGATGTGGTGAAAAAAAACCCTTTGGGTGCCTTCACACGATGTAACGTGCCACGTGATCTGGCACGTATATGGCATGTGAGAGTCTGCGCGCCGTAAAAGCTCCCATTGATTTCAATGGGAGTTAGGATTGTATACGCAGCGTTATTTTGTGGCCGTGATTTTGCGACCGCATAAAATAATGCGGTGTATATGGTCCTAACTCCCATTGAAATCAATAGGAGCTTTTACGGCGCGCAGACTCTCACACGCCGTATACGTGCCAGATCACACGGCACATTACTCCATGTGAAGGCTCCCTTTGTCTGTCAAACACATTACACACTGCAATAGCAGCATTTAAAAAAACTTGCAATTGAGTTATCTCAGATAAATGGTATTTGTGCCAAGACCACTACATTAGTGGTAATAACACGATTATGTCAACTTTGTATCTGCAATAGAGCAATAATGTACTGTGAAAATTTTACAGGTGAACAGCTAACACATTGAAGGGGCATAAGGGAGGGTGTTATTTCTGTGGAGAAGAAAGAATTTATAAAAGAAGCACAAGATGGAGATGGGAAGGATAGGGAGTTTTTCTTTAAAGATGAGTTATGGCCAAGGGAAGACTTCATGTCCGCCTGGGCAGGATAGAGAAGGAAAGGGAAAGCAGACAACATTATATAAGATGTCACCAGATGTAAATGCAGTACAATAACTTGTCTAAAAGTTGCATCTGACCATAATTTGGTGACTACTACCATACCTGCACTACTCTATCTAAGAGCTTGTCTTGTTAGAAAAGTCAGGATGGAAAAGCTGACTTAAATAGATATGTTGCCATGATGATGTCTCTTTAGCTCACACTACAAAGCATAATGTTTCCACCTCCATGTTTGACAGTGGGGACGGTGTTCTTTGGGTCATCGGCAGCATTTCTCTCTTTCTCCAAACACCGCGAGTTGAGTTATTGCCATAGAGCTCAATTTTTGTCTCAACTGACCATCTAGATGATTCTGAGAGTGATTGGGAAAAGGTTCTCTGGTCAGATGAGACAAAATTTGAGCTCTTCGGCATTAACTCATCTTGCCGTGTTTGGAGGAACGGAAATGCTGCCTATGACCCAAAGAACACCGTCCCCTCTGTCAGGCATGGAGGCGGAAACATTATGTTTTGAAAGTGTTTTTTTGCTAAGGGCACGGGACTACTTCACCGCATAAATAGGGTTGAGGGGATATTGTCACTCCATAGGGAGAGAACCACCATTTAGGTGTGCGAAGTCTTATTAAGCCATGAGCATCAATAGTAGAATGGATGAAGCCATGTATCGTAAAATTCTGAGTGACAGCCTCCTTCCCTCCACCAGGACATTAAAAATGGGTCATGGCTGGGTCTTTCAGCAGGACAATGACCCAAAACATACAGCTAAGGCAACAAAGGAGTGGCTCAAAAAGAAGCACATTAAAGGGATCCTATCATTTAAACACATTTTTTTCTCCCTACCACATCGGAATAGCCTTAAGAAAGGCTATTCATCACCTACCTTTAGAAGTCTTCTCCGAGCCACCTTTCGCTTGAAATACTGTTTTTCGCTGGTATGCAAATGAGTTCTCTCGCAGCACTGGGGGGTGGGTCCCAGCGCTCAAACAGCACTGGGGGAGTCCCCATTGTTGCCAGAGAACTCTGTGTCTTCTTCCTGGCAGGCTTTGAAACTTGTAGGCCTCGGGCCTGGGCAGAGCCGTCTGCGCATGCCCACAGGCCACAAGAAAATGGCCGCTTACTTACTGTGTAAGGGACCATTTTTCTTGTGGCCGCGGGCATGCCCAGTAGGGGCCTGCCCCCAGTGCTGCGAGAGAACTCATTTGCATACCGGCGAAAACCAGTATTTGAAGGGAACGCCAGCCCGGAGAAGACTTCTAAAAGTAGAAGACAAATAGCCTTTCTTAAGGCTATTTCAACGTGGTAGCCAGAAAAAAATGTGTTTAAATTATAGGATCCCTTTAAGTTCATGGTGGCCTAGCCAGTCTTCAGACCTTAATCCCATAGGACACTTATAGAGGGAGTTGAAGCTCCAACTTGCCAAGCGACAACATCAAAATCTTAATGATTTAGAGATGATCTGCAAAGAGGAGTGGACCAAAATTCCTCCTGACATGTGCGCAAAACTCATCATCAACTACAAAAAAACGTCTGACTGCTGTGCCTACCAACAAGGGTTTTGCCACCAAGTATTAAGTTTTTTTGCCGGCGGGATCAAATACTTATTTCTCTAGGCAAAATGCAAATAAATTTATAAAGTTATACAATGTGATTTTCTGGATTTTATTTTTGATATTCTATCTCTCACTGTTAAAATTAACCTATCCTTAAAATTATAGACTGTTCATGTCTTTGTCAGTGGGCAAACTTACAATATCAACAAGGGGTCAAATAATTATTGCCTTCACTGTATATGCTTGTCATTGAAGTTCATCTACAGGTCCACGCCGCCACTTCTGTCAAATAAACACCCAACCATAAAAAGTGCTACAAATACTTTTGTAATCCAAAACAGAAATTAGACAATCAAAAAACAAAAACAGAGACAACTGTAATATAACAGTGGTGAGAAGCGATTCCAGCACACCAATATCTAGTATTTAGCATATATGGAGCTTAGAATATATATATCCATCTTGGACAAATTAGCTTAAGCAAGTTGAAAAAACATTTCAGCAGATTTTTTATGATAAAGAATGATCAATCCAGCTCTGCTAATTTAAAAAAAAAAAACATTCATGTAACACAAATTTTACTACCTGTCAGGTAACTTTTCTTTAATAAAATTACTGTAGACCCTGCTACTTTGGCTGACATCTTGGGGAAAAAGAAAGCGTTGTGTAAACAGCACCATGGATACATAAGCCAATGTTACAGCTGCGCATAACTAGATTTATTTTTCAGCTTGTGCTATCAGCTCCTTTGTTGATTTATAGAACAATACAGAAAAAAAAAATTGATCACCGCAAAGAAAGGTCATATGTAATTTTAGGTATTACATTTAAAAAAAAAAAAAAAAAAGAAAAAAAAAAGAAAAGAAAAGCTCAATGTACTAAAATTTAGCCCAATACTAAGAAACATATACAGAGCTATTAGCAAAGATCTTTCATTTCTTTAAAGTGTGTCTACCAGGGGCGTAACTTGAGGGAGTTCAGAGGGTGCAGTTGCTCAGGGGCCCAGGAGCCTTAAGAGGCCCATAAGCACTGGCATCAGTATTGAGATTGCAGCTTCTATCTGGCCCATAATCCAAGGAGATTCACAGATTACTATAACCACACGAAGGTGGATTAAACGCCTTAGCTCCCGTAACCATCACTATCAAGAATTTGCTGTGGGAATGAGGTAGGGGGTCCCGGACAAAAGATTGCACCAGACTTTAGTTATGCCACTGGTGTCTATCACCACCAAAATTGTTTCAAAATCACTTATATGCTGTTGTAGGTGGTGCTGGTGGAGATCAAAAGATACTCAACAGTGTTTGAACTACACTTTTCTATACTTATATCATTTTATCTGAACCATCTATTTAAATAAAAATGTAACTCAATGGGGCAGGTTTTCTAATGAAAATGGTCCAAATATTTGTTGGACTTTTATTGTTAGAAACTATGGCAACTAATAGGTGTTCTCAATTTAGACTAGAAGATCCAAAGATGTGTCAGATTTATCATTTAGCATCAGCCACTGTGATACATTTTCAGACTGTCTAGTCTAAGTGTATAACCATAGAACTATTAGACAGTATTAGTAAATGTGCCCTATTGTCTGCAATTGTTGTTGATTCTAATTCATCATCCAATAACTTTTCAGTATTCTTTTGTACATAAGCAACATATGTGTAATATAGTATTCTTTTCCTATTCTACTCCATATCAAAGTTAGGAAACTGAATTCTAATAGAGATGAGCGAGTACTGTTCGGATCAGCCGATCCGAACAGCACGCTCCATAGAAATGAATGGATGCACCTGGTACTTCTGCTTTGACGGCGGCCGGCCGCTTAACCCCCCGCGTGCTGGCTACGTCCATTCATTTCTATGCGAGCGTGCTGTTTGGATCGGCTGATCCAAACAGTACTCGCTCATCTCTAAATTCTAACAGGGAGACCTGTGAATAATGTATGAATGGTCAATTGTTATGTGTATGTTTGTATATAATTATGTAATGCTCCTTTAAAACACAATATGATTGACACATACATATGACTGATATCTAAAGACAGTGAGCTACTGATACTTTAGCCAAAAAAACATAGGAAGAATTCCTGCACTGAAACATATTAAATTCAATACCAGACTTGTTTTGCCTTAAATTGATCAAAAACGTGAACATGCCCTTCCAGTTAAGTGTTCATTCAGTTGTTCATGAAGTCCATGTGGTATTGAAAGTGTACAATATGGAGTTATTGTTTTTGTTATAACAGTGTTTGGCAGAGTATCTTGTTAACAACGCATTGTTTTGATAAAATGGATTTTTATATATGTCTATCAAAGGGTCCTGCAGATTTCACATTTACTTTTCTTTTTTCACGGGTTAATAAATCTAATTAAAGCAATATGATTTGCCCTTTGTAGTTCCGAAATTGGGTTAATGTCATTGAAGTGCTGATTGAAATACTACTCCAGACAATGGTGAATATTTTTCTGAGCACATAGAAAAATACACATTAAACTTGTTAACTTGTTTACTGCTAGTATAACTTGGGCATTATAAGGGACATTAAAGGGAATCTATCATTCAATTGCTATTTTTTATCACTAACATGTAGGAATAGCCTTAAGAAAAGCTATTCTTCTCCTACCTTTAGAAGTCTTCTTTGCCCCGCCGTTCGGTAGAAATCCCGGTTTTCTTCGGTATGCAAATGAGTTCTCTTACAGCACTGGGAGCGGTCCCCAACGCTCAAACAGCACTGGGAGCGTCCCCAATGATGCAAGAGAAATCTCCAGCACCGCCTCCTTGTTAGTCTGAAATGGCCTCTCTCCGCATATTCTTCCGGCGCTGGCTTCAAAGTTCTATGCATGCGCAGTTGGTTCTGCCATCGGGCCTCGGGCAGAGTCGATTGCACATGACTGCGGCGATTACTTTGTGGCCGCTTACGCTCTATACTCTGTTGAACTACAGGAGCGTACTACACATGCGCAGTACACTTTCATAAGGGCCACAAAAAAATGGTTGCAGGCATGTGCAGTCAGCTCTGCCTGAGACCTGATGGCAGAGCCGAATGCGCATGCGTAGAAGTTTGAAGCCAGTGCCGGAAGAAGACGCGAAGAGAGGCCTTTCCAGACAAAGATGGAGGCGGTGCTGGAGATTTCTCTCGCAGCATTGGGGATGTCCCCAGTGCTGTTTGAGCGCTGGGGACCGCCCCCAGTGCTGCAAAAGAACTCATTTGCATACTGAAGAAAAACAGGATTTCTATCGAATGGCGGCGAGGAGAAGACATCTAAAGGTAGGCTATTCCTATGTTTTAGTGAGAAAAAATAGCAATTTAATGATAGAATCCCTTTAGATACCTAACAGTGTCATCCGTCACTCATTGGGATCTACTATATGAAAAATGCATATTGTCCAGTATATTAGCTACTGAGTTCCTCTTTATGGAATATCAAAGTCTGTATAATCTGACCCAGTGGATACTACTGGATGGAGACCTAAAGTATAACTGTCTGATTGGTGGGTGCACAACCACTGTGACTTCCATCAATCATGAGAACAAGGATCACAAATCCCTCTATTTAATGGAGGGGGAGGTTGTATATGCAGGTTGATGATCCATTCTGTTCTGTTGAACTGCCAAAGATGCAATACTTGGATCCTCTTTGGCAGTCCCATAGAAATGAATAGTGTCAGTATGTATATGCAACATGCTACTCCATTCATATGAAGCATATGGGATCCCAGTTCTTATAATCACGCTCCAACCGATGAGACAGCTATCCCCTATCCAGTGGGCAGAGGATCGCTATTAGTAATGGCATTACTACTTTAAAAAAGAGATGTGAAAGGCTCTAAATGTCTCATTTCCAGTTATTTGAGGTTCTATCAAGTTATAGATCAAAGGAACAACTTGATGGGTTTCCTAAAAAAAACAATGTCCAGGGCACAGATTGTGATTAAAGTGCTCATTACACAGAATTAATTCCACAACTAGGTCCTCAGCAGTCCTCTGCCATCCTTAGCTTCTCCATTATAGCACTGTTTATGTCCTCAGCAGCAGGTATAGTAGTTCTGTCAGTGATCTCATGATTCTACTACATATATAATGAAAGTTTACAGTTAAATAAACTGCACAATAGAAAGGCTTTGCAGGATATTTTCCTGGGAAACTATTTTTTTTTTTTGTCTCTATAAAAGTGAAAGCTGGTGTCAGAAAACCGAAGGTTCGTCTTGTCCTCTTGCCAGTCAGGTGACTATGCTCTGCCATGAGAACACTGTGAACCTACTAAGATTTGTGAGTTAATATAATATGTCAGTGTGTGATGTATCACACAATTCCTTCCAGTGTTCCCAATATGCGATACGATTCATGAATGAGTCACCCACGGCCAAATCTCACCAGATGTTAGAGACCTTAGATTTATTCAACAGTTGCCTTTTTTACGTTAATAATCCCCTTCAATGCAAAATATATAACAACTAAAATAAAAGAACAGTTGGGGAAAACAGAATGAGAAGTACACTGGAATTCAATCAGTAGGAGTCCACCAGAGAAACAAATGTGTGGAAAATGTTCCTTTTTCTACAAATAATCCATATGCAAATTTGTGGTGGAATTCAATATGCACTTTCAGGCTCGGTAATTGTTTTCTATTCTGCCGCTACTAAGCTGTCTCAGCTTTTTTCAATTAGATTTTGTTTATTTAAAAAAACACTGTCTGAAGAAAGGATTAGCTCCCTATCTTGCTGCGGAATAAAATATATGCAATTGGAGTGTTATTATGCTGTAGAGTATGTATTTGTACTTGCCAATTTTACTGTGAAGTGCACAGATGTAAAAATGCAAATGAAACGCATTAATTAGATTTATTTAAACATTTTCGCGCTCCGGCTTTGCCCGGGAATTTACAATAGAATCTATATTTGGCTTTACAAGACTTGCCTTCATTTTTGGGAGGTTACTCAGAAGTTAACTAGAAATCATAAGAATAATGGTATACTCTGGCTCTATACTTCTCAATTCAGTATTTTTAGTACTGTTTTTCTGGTTACACAGGGAATCAGAAATTCCCTAAGGAGGTTAGTAATGTTGATAATAACAGTGCCTTAAGGCAAAGTAAAAAAAAAAAAAAGACATATGAATTAATACATTTTCTTTAAATGGATGGAAAAATTGAACAAATGTAAAATGGCTGCCATAAATGGTCATTTTACTGGTCGTTAGGTTGGTCAGATAAATTAATAAAGCCTAAGGATCCGTTGCAATGTAGCAGAAGTTGCATGTGGAGACACCATATGCATAACCATATGCAGCTACCAGCAATCGCAAAATATACACCTATATAATCTTGCAATCATCAACAGCCATGTGCAAGTGCTTTTTGTATGTGGCTGCCAACTGGCTGTTGGAACGGATCCTAAATAAACAGTTCAGGTGAATATAAGGACCTTAGCAATATAGGAAAATGCTTCTTTCTCCTCTCATTAGCTCTTCCCCGGCCTGCTAAACTGCTCAATTCACTGCACAGACTTCAGTGAAGACAGGCTAGAGATTATAGACAAACAGGCTCTGACTCACCCAAATGTGAACAGGTGAAACGCCAGGTGGACCCCTTACCTAGATGGGCCACCAGCTCACCCTGGCATGGCACAGTACACTTATTGTACTTCCTATATATACTAATTGTGCAGCATTTCAACAAGGCTATTCAAAGTATGATGTACTTCATAATATACTGGGTTTATATTTAAGTAATTACCCAATTTATTTTTATATACTGTAGACACACTGGCCGGCTGAGATGACATCTAAGTGCAGAATCAGGCCAACCAGTTGCATCTCATCAACTTGACGCAGAGAGGACTGACCTGGCAGAGGTGAGAGGCTTAGACAGGGTTGGGGTATATCGTCACTCCATAGGGAGAGAACCACCATTAAGGTGTGTGGAGTCTTATTAAGCCATGAGCGCTCCACTGTGCAAAGGAACATGGGAAGAATATGCAAATCTGACTTCCATGATGTAATTAGGATGCCAGTGATGATAATAATAATAATGATAGTAATAAGACTCCACACACCTAAATGGTGGTTCTATCCATATGGAGTGATGATATACCCCCAACCCTGTCTAAGCCTCTCACCTTTGTCAGGTCAGTCCTCTCTGCGCTAAGCTGATGAGATTCAACACATCGAAACAGCTGTACTTGGCTGAGAGACTGTACCTGGTATAATCCCAACATCATTGCAAACAAAGGCCTCTGAGAAGGTTGGCATGATGTTAAAGGGAGCGCCCTCTATAGGTTTGCTTGACTGAGACTCTGTCTTCCTAATTACATCATGGAAGATAGACTTGCACATTCTCAGTGAGCGCCCTCTGTTGGTGTGCATTCTTGAGGCACTGGCTTCCTAATTACATCATGGAAGTCAGATTTGCATATTCTTCCCATGTTCCTTTGCACAGTGGAGCGCTCATGGCTTAATAAGACTCCACACACCTAAATGGTGGTTCTCTCCCTATGGAGTGACGATATCCCCCCAACCTTATACTTTTTGATCATTTTAGCTATAATAGTTAGGAACTCAATTTAATTTAACTTTAATTTACCACAGTAAATTGCTATCAACGATACCATATTGGTGAAATCATAATAAATTGGTTGGGCTATGGCATAATGCACAAAGTTTTGGTTGTGCTTTTTCAAAATTGTGCAATAACATATTTTTTTGCTGTAAAGTCTTATAATCTATGTTTATTGTCAGAAAGCCTGATTTAATCAGTTGTGGTGTTTAGTTATAGATCAAAAAAGTCTAAGTGCTGGGCTAAATACTTTTTATAGATACCGTGGGGCTAATATATTAAGACTGGCACTTTGTTTGCCAGTCTTAATCCATTTGTGCAATGGTGCAAGATACTCAACAATTATTAAGAGGCTCTGGCAAACCATAGGAAAATCCTGTGTGTCAGAAATGAAACCTACAATAGATAGGGACTAGTGTTGAGCGAGTAGTATTCGATCGAATACCTCGCCGGGATAGGAATGCTTGAAATCGGCTGAACACCAAAGGGTTAAACGCTTCAAATATTCGATGTGTTTAACCCCTTGGTGTTCGGCCGATTACACGCATTTCTATACCTGGCGAGGGACTAGTATAACACGCCCACTCACGTGCAACAAGAATTGCAACTTTGGATGCCAAGGCGTGATAAATTGGTTCCTACATATCTTAAAACATTAAATTAAAGCCTATAAGCGGGATTCTTATTTTTACTATGTGTTTCACAGTATGTATTTCCAAGCTGTTTTTTTTTTTTTCCTGGAAGATTCTCTTAGAAGTCTTGGAGTTCCACCATAGCTGTATCCATATAAATACAGCTTGTTGATGCTTTTGTAATTCTAGATAAAATCATGGCAATCGTCCACCCTTCTCTGAATAAGGTAACCAGTCAGCGGTAGGAGATCTGGTACGTTTAACACGTTGTCTGGTTGATTGAGCCAACCCATTATACTCCATTTGCTATCAAAGTTGCAACATTTTTTCTCTCTCCTTGGGGTCATTAAACTTGTCAAAACCAATTTGTCTCCACAACAGTTGACCTTTATTGGATCTGACAGCAGCACAAGTATCACACTAAACAAGGCTCTGTCTTACAAGGAAGCAAATGAATGTTCACAGTCTACAGTGTGTTGTGACAGGATGGCATGAGGGAGCACTCTGGCCCCAATAGAGATGGGACTTTCTCCAGATGATTGACAAACTTACAATATGAAACACCCCATCTTGCATGACTAAAACATTGAAAGGCGACAGCTTCCTGTCAGCACTATTACTTAATGACAGGACCTAAACTGGACCACATAAGGTGAACTACATCTTTAAAACAATTCTACCTAAAAATAGTTCTAAAACCAGTAACTACTGTATGGGTCTTACGTCTAGATTGGTGAACCAATTCCTCACAAGCTGGATTCAACTCGAATATTCCAAATCATTTGGTTTCTAACAAAATTGAATAAGGCTATGGCATGGAGGCTTGTTGTACTTCACACATTGATCTGGCATGATGAAGGTCATTGGATCGAAACATCCCTGCTTAACATTGGATCAATTAATCATGTATACCTAAATACCGTTTTTTCCATGACGCATCAACCTATGTTACCTTCACAATAAATGTATTTGTTTATTCATCACTGAATCAAGAGTGTGCAGCAGATAATTTCTTTTTTGGATACTGACAGGGTCAGAGGACCCATTTTCTGCTTGCACCTCAATCCAACATATGAGTGTGCGGTTCCACTGTTTTCTCACATAATCTACATCAGACCAAGTGAAGATCGCTCCGCACAGAGAACTAAATGATCCTGAAGTCTTTCAGTCTTTCCTTCCTTCCTTCCTTCCTTCCTTCCTTCCTTCCTTCCTTCCTTCCTTCCTTCCTTCCTTCCTTCCTTCCTTCCTTTCTTTCTTTCTTTCTTTCTTTCCTTCTGAACCTGGCCTTACAGAGCTAAAAATTGGATATATAGGTTTCTAGAAGCCATGGCTATGCTTTAAGTCAATTTAAGTTGTGGTTCATACTAAACTTATATAACATAGATCGAATATGGAACCTGAGCCACCCGAACCTGAAACAAAACAAATCTTGAGAGGTTCCTCCATCTCCAGTCCTGAGTTGTCCCCTTTTTCTCATCTGTTAAAAAAAAAAATCTATCCTTTTCTAGATGACCCTTGACCCTTGGTAGCACTATGACATAATAATTTGGGCTATAAAATATTCATAAGTTCAATAAGTTTCTTTTATACTGTTTTCTTTTTTTTTTTTTTTTACAAAAACCTTTACTCAGAAACCTAAATAATAATTTATCAATGCAGTAAACCTTAGTATTCCCCTTTTTCTCCAATTTTAAAGTGTTCCCGGAGTCTAGGGTTTAAGAAGTTGACAAGGTTGGAAACTTTTCTTTTCCTAACAAAAGAACAGCTCTGTTTTTATTCTATTTTTATTTTTTCACTCCTTACCCTTAGCAAAACTGCTATTTTGTTAATTCAGAGCACAAAAGAAAACACCAGAAGCTGACAGTTCTTATTTTGTGAACTTTGACAAACAACTTCCTATAGGCTTGCATTGTAAGAGCTTTATCAGTTAAGCATTTTCACATTGTAATACAAAATAACGTACAGATTCAGCAAAGGTTAACTTGACTCATAACATGTTAACAACGCTATGGCACAGAGTGTTACCTTGACTCTTTCAATGGGTTTTCAATGACTTTTGTTGTCTTCTGAAATAGGCTATAACAGTGCACGCCGCAAAAAGCCAAGTTATGAAGTGCTTCATCTGTACGTCACATAGGATTTCATTGAATTTTACATATTATAACCTTTTTATAGTACTTGTAATAATAGTGCACTTTATACTAGACAATTGTGTTTTCGGTTTTAGAAGCTAACAGAAACTATATGTTTTGATATTCTTTATCATTACACAAACATCAAAACTAATGCAAATCAAGTATACCGTTAAAGGGATTCTACCACTAAACCAACATTGTTTGTAATTACCATGTCAGAATAGCCTTAAGAAAGGCTATTCGTCTCTTACCTTTAGATGTGGTTTCCGCTGCGCCATTCCTTAGAAATACTACTGCCCGAGAGCTCACTCCAGCGACGCCTCCAACTTCAGCTGCAACCCTGCCTTTTCTGTCTTCTGTCTCGGTCCAACCTCCGACGCCTGTGCAGTACGCTCCTGTATTGAACTACAAGAGCAACAGCGGCCTCCCAAAAATGGCTGCCGGCCGGCTGCCATTTTTGGGAGGTCACTCTTGCTGTTGTAATTCAATACAGGAGCGTACTGCGACTGGCCGGCGGCAATTTTGGGGAGGCCGCTCTTGCTTTTGTAGTTCAATACAGGAGCGTACTGCGCAGGTGTCGGAAGTTGGAACGAGACGGAAGACAGAAGAGGCGGGGTTGCAGCTGAAGATGGAGGCGTCGCTGGAGTGAGCTCTCGGGCAACAGTGGGGACGCCCCCATTGCCGTTTGAGCCCTGGGGCCCACCCTCATTGCTGCGGAGAACTCATTTGCATACCAATTAAAACCAGTATTTCTAAGGAACGGCACTGCGGAGACCACGTCTAAAGGTAGGAGACAAATAGCTTTTCTTAAGGCTATTCTGACGTGGTAATTAGAAAAAATGTTGGTTTAGTGGTAGAATCCCTTTAATTATCATTGAATTATTATATCCTAAGTACAGTTGTCTCCATATGCTCAGACTATAGCAGAAGAGCAGATACCCATGAAACAATCATTTTTAATATTCTATCACTGTTGTCAGTGTACACTAACAGTCTATAACTGCCTACTAAAAACCTTGTAAGGACTATAGAAATAGAAATAGAAAATAGAAATTAAAGGGAATTTTAGAGTCATTAATATCAATGACCTATCCATAATATAGACCATCAATATAAGATTAGTCTGACCCCTGATCAGCAGGGGAGGGGTGAACACTGCAGTGTCTGCATTGTATAGCAGACACTGTGTTACACATTGAGTAGCAGTTATACTTTGCATTGCAGTCCAACCGAATGGGACTTGGCTGCAGCAAGGCTCCGTGACTGCGTGTCTTAGTCATGAATAAAATTGTGCAGCACTCACCCAATCGCCACAACCCCTTTAATCAGCTGATCCACTCATTTGCCAAGGGTTGGATCCCCACTAATCTGATATTGTTAATATGATAAAGACAGGTCATTGTTATCTCTTAGACTCTAAAAACTCCTTTATTGTCAGTACAGTATGTAATAAAGACACTAAGTGATACACGGATGTAACCAAACTTAAAGGGATCCTATCAGTCAGACACAATTTTTTCTAATTAACACATCAGAATAGCCTTTAGAAAGGCTATTCTTCTCCTACCTTTCGTCGAGAAAATGGCCAATTACAATACTGTGCAAGTGGCCATTTTCTCGTGGCCTGTGGGCATGCGCAATCTGCTCTGCCCAAGGCTCAAGGCCTAGAAGTTACAAGCCACCGCCGGAAGAGGATGAAGATGACACTGCTGAAGAAGAGGAGGTGGCGCTGGAGAGAGTTTTCTCGCAGCATTGGGGACGCCCCCAGTGCTGTCTGAGCGCTGGGACCCGCCCCCAGCGCTGCGAGAGAGCTCATTTGTATACCGACAAGAACCGGGATTGTAGGCGAATGGCGGCACGGAGAAGACGACGAAAGGTAGGAGGCGAATAGCCTTTCTTAAGGCTATTCCGACGTGATACCTAGAAAAAAATGTGTCTGACTGATCCCTTTAACTGGTCTCCGGTTTAGCCTATTGAATTTCTCATGAATTTATCATTGTGATAACTTGTCATGAAATCATCTGGTGTTTAAACTGTTTAACTTGTGATATACAGTACATACTGTATCTGTACATGTCCAGCCAGGAGGACACATCTGTACTCCTGATAGGACATTTTTGTACTCCTGAAAATCTATCTATCTATCTATCTATCTATCTATCTATCTATCTATCTATCAATCTACAGTTATACAACAAAAGGTAAGAAGAAATACTATGTACTTTTGTGTGCAGCATCTCCTGTACAGTATATAATATTAACCATTGTGAGATTACAGAAAAGTCTGACAACGTAATATAGGGTTCAGGAGCTTTTGTACTTGACTAGACAAGGCTGGTAAAAGGGTGGTATTATTGACAAAAAACATGCTTACATAGATAAACCTTGATCTTTAATATGCAAAAATATGATATAATGTTTTCACAAAAATGTATAACAATATAAAAAGGCCAATTTCTCTTCATATTGCTCAGATCATAAATCTTCTCAGATTACTTCTTATTAGGCATACATATTAGCTAAATGATAATTTGGTTACTGTCATGTTACTGAAACATAAATTCCATTATCTTTATTCCCTACTTAATAAAAATGGATAGGGCTGTCTTGTGTGAATTAAGCACACAAACCAATAATGCAAAGAAAGAACGGCATATATTTTCTAACTAGGGAATTAATGCCTGCTGTCAGATATGTTTTTCCATAATTCCTTCAAAACAATTGGGAATATACAGAGACAAAGCACTTTTAAGTATCACAAATGGTTTCATAGATGGCATTATTAATAACCATCTGATATGACATGTATAGTACAATGGAGTGAAAAGTTTTATTGTAGCATTAGTTTTTGGATCATACTTTGTAAAACAGTGCTGGTGACAACATAAATAGCTGTCTCCCGAGAGAAGATAAGGTAAGTTACTTTCTGTAAGCCTTTTTATCGCATAACAGCTATATCGTCTTATACTTGTATAGGACTTTACACCCTTTCACTCAAAAAGAATTAGATACATTGTAGGGATGTAGTTTCCACACAACGCTGTACAAAAAGTACATGCAGTTAAGCCTTTAAACCATGGAAGTAGCACCAGTCACAATTGTGAAGAAGAATACTAGTAGATATATTCAACATTGTTCTTTGGTCCCCAATTTCTCCAAATAATGGAGTAGCAGTGTGCATGCTCAGCTACCGCTCTATTCACATCTATGGAACCTCTTGAGCTGTCATCATAGTCAATCCTATAGAAGTGAATGGAGTGGTAGCCCAGGATGAGTACTACCATTTTATTCACTTGAGACACTCCCAGTGGTTATCCTCTAACTGATGTTTTACTTGATATCTTATAGAATAAACTTTTGAAAACTTTTTTAAGGGAGTTTCTGATGGTTTATATGGCTAAGTAGACCAGGTATCTGTTTGTACTGGTTCCAAGGCAGTAATGTATAATGAAATATGAAATAGAATTAAATTAAATTTGATCACCTGGATATGAGATTTTGCTTATAGTCTATGTGATAGATTATGAAATGTTATTTTCATTTTAAACTATCCAGCACATCATTTATCAAACATGAAATAGAAATCAATATGGGATATTTAGAACATACATCACACCTTGGAAAGGGGCAGCTTGTTAACCACAAATGTAAAATCAGGTCACTAGAAAGTAGGTTAGTTACATACTCAGGTCACTCTAAAAATATACAAAAAGGCTAATCAAAGGGCTAATAACAATACGGGGACTTTAAGTACTTCCCACTCAAGAAAGAACTTCTAAAAAGTTGGCATGGTTCCCATTTACGGCTTGCAAGTAAGCAGCATGGATAAGAATTACAAATTAGGTCCACAAAATATATGCAAGATAATTCTTTGTATGAGAATAATAAAGTAGAAGCATTCATTTAAAATAAAGCTACTGTAAATGCTATAGCTATATGTGTATAAATATACAGCATTTGGTAAACCTCATTTATGTAATTGTGTACGAAAAAAATTACGAATGGAAATAAATGATGAATTACTTAGGATCATGAAGAAATAATACATATTTTATATACAATTACACAGAAGCCTCAACAACTAAACTTATATTTACAATATTTTGTGTCTCCACCCTTTGCTTTTATGATGGCTTCTGGTGACCTGAGGGGACTTACTTTTTAGATGTTTCAAAAACCTGCAGTTTTATATAAACATCTTCATAGTTCAGTCTTAGAAGTTGAGTGCTTTTTTCCTATCACCAAACATATTCATTGACACGGCAGAACGGGCTTCTTAGCTGACAGCCTAATATCAAAAACAGCGCTGACTGGTTTCCACTGGTAAAGCTTTCTATGGCATCTCTGTTTAGCAACAGGTTGAAACTAAAAAACTATATATAATGTATATCAACTGAGAATAGCTATTCTAATCTGCAATGAAATATTGCACTAGACATAAGTCCTATATTACAAAACTATACTATTGAAAACACATGTAAAGCCAATAAATACAAATGCTAATAAAGACATAATATATAACACCGTTAAACAACGTAAATGAAAGATTTGCTTTTTATATATAAATTCAAAGGAAAAGAAAAAAAGAGCCTATAACGATATTCCAGTAGACATTAAACCACTTGTTTCAATGGCAATGGTATTATTAACTCATAATGCAATGAAGTTTGCATCTGAAACACATTAAAAGAGATTTTATACATTTGGGTATAAACACTAAACACAGCAAACTTAGTATTGTAACTTTCTCAAATAGACTGTTATAATTCAGTCCTGAGAGCTGTTCTCAAGAGATATGTTTCCAGATGGCCATATCATAATTGTTAAATACTGCACACGCATGAGGATCTACACACTGTAGTATATACTATACATACAGATATGTCCTTTCCCTCATGGCTGTGTGCCACATGATCCACTTTTCAAAACTTCATTTTGCATGATTTGCAGCTTGTCAAATATTTTGTTAGCATATTGCAATGATGTATTAAATTGTTTTCAAGCAAATTTGGACTAATATGAGTAGTCACATCTGGTTGTAAACAAATGACCTTAACACCAGCGCGCTGTGCTTTCTGTTGTGTTTCCTTTGCCAGCCAACCTAGTCACCTGGTCACCGCTATCAGTATGATCCTATTCCTTTAAAGATTTGTTTGCTCACATGCTAAGCCTTCTTCTGACAAGCTCTGTCCTCCTGTTTGTATAAAAATCTGCTTCTCTAGCAATACCATGTTTTTTCAATGTTTGTTTCAAGATCTGATGTTTGGGCATGCTGTCTGTCAGAATTCTCAATTCCACTGCATATATAAGACCCCTTCCTCCTGTCACAGGTCACTGACTAATTTATATGACAAAAACAATAAAAATCCAGCAACGTGGAGAAAATTTAGATAAAACTTAGCTTTTAATGATCCATTTTAGAAAAACACAAATATAGTCCAACAAGTTAATGAAGAAGGAGCAGTAAAACAATGTAGTCAATAAAAACAAACGTGACGAAACAAGACACTATATACAGATACTGGACTTGCGCGTTTCAAAGCTAGCGGCTTCTTAGTCATAGCAAGTATTTGATTGCTGTACTGACCCTTGGCTTTTAATTTGGATATCAGTTTTGCCTGCTGATTCTGACTTTGACATACCCATTTGGATCTGACCCTTGTCTTTCTACTGGATATGACTTTTGTCTCCTGATTCTGCCTCTAAGTCTTCTCCTGATTTTGACTCATGCCTGTATGACTAATCTCCTGTTCTTGTTCTACCTAGTAAGTCAGTTGTGGGTTCTTGTTTTGGTTTTAGTTAGCAGTGCATTTATTATTTGTACAGTTTTCTGTTTGGTGATAATTCAGACTATCAGATTCTGCAAAAGTCCATCTGACTTCGCAGCTGTCTCTGGAGCAGGTGTCTGAGAGTCAATCTTGACTTGCAGTGCTGTGCTGAATTTAAATAGCTGGTTCTACTGCTCCACTGTTATCAGCCAGCTCAAGCTTTTTCATTTGCCACAAACTCTAGGACTGGGTCCTGGAATTCAGTCAAGAGGACCAATGACTTTCTCTATAGTCAGCTGGAAGAGGGCAGGTCCTAGTAAGGTTACAAAGGTGGCCATTAAGAAGACAAGTCCAATTACAAGAGTAGTAGGATGAGAGACATATATGCTCCCCATGAGTGGGTGTGGTGTTGCTATGGTGCTAGTAAATTCCCTGTACAGAGACATCTACAGACAATAATCTCTTAGCTAAGACCTTATCCTTACTAATATTATTCCGCAATCACGCCACAACGGGCAAATGGATTTCACTGAAATTTCGCACATGCCTAGAATGGCACCCAGAAAAGAACATAGGCACCTCACCTTCCCCGTATATTGCCGCGTTTGCCCGCTGCGAGCCCCGCATTCATGGTCGGTGTAGGCTGAAGGACCTGAGATGATGTCACGTCGTGACTGCGGGGGCGGAGCTATAGAGCCACAAGCCCGCTGCACAGTGACAGGAAGAAAATGGCGTTGTGCACACCGGCATCGCTGGGGGCCCCGGGGCTCAGAAGGGGTAGATGGAACTGTGCCGTACTTCTAGTATTTTATATGATACTAAACAAGTCAATGCAAACTGCTCCCAAATACAGAGAATGAAAGATGAAACAGGAATGATATGCCAGACAATATAGTTCAGGGATCTTAAAGGGGTTGTCCCATGAAAAGCATCCCATTTATACTGCTAGTTTATGTTGATTGAAGACTTTTCCTAAATACATTGCTTTATCAAAACTGCTTTGTTTGGCCGCTATCTTGATTTATTCACTTCATTGTTGACACTGTGTTTCTATGGCCACTGGGCTTATTCGCTCATTTCCCAAGTGACGTAGCTGCCTGCTCTCAGGGGGGGAGGGAGGGGCTGACAAGCAACGGAGCTCCTCAGATAGGGGAGGGGGGAGGTGAGAGCTCCGGGATTACTGTGCTGTCTATCTTCATCTTTTCCACTTATCAGCCAGTTTAATTGAATTTGGCTGATAAGGACTGAGATAAGGAGTCCGTTACCTCTGTATGTAATGTAAGCTGACACAAATCCAACTCTGCTACATCGGTTTCCACATCAGCTTTATACTGTGGTAATGCATTTACAACCAATCCCTCATTACTGACTGCAAACATAGCAGAGCAAGTGAAACCCCGCTCACCAATGTGCTGAGAAATCCAGGAAGTGAAGAGAGTACAGAGCCTTCAGGCTGCAGAACAAAAGTTATGGGAATACCCATTTAATGATAAAATGAATGTTTCCTGAGTTTACAAAATCAGAGAGAAAAAACTAAAATGCTATGAATTTTTAGAGGAACATTTCCCAAGAATAAAACAAAGTCATTGCATGCATATTAGCAATGATATTTGAGATTCAAAGTATATCAAGATGCATTATGCAATGGCAATACAGAGCAAGATTTATTAAATATCCTCTGAAGGATAATATTTCATAGAGCTGTTTCATATCCAAAATAGATATCATAATGTCAGGCCTTAACAAGGGGAAATAATACAGTTTAAGCAATCTGGGAGAAATGTAGAGAAATATAAGGAGCTAGTCACATTTGGACTGACATATCTGTAAATAATAACAGTATAAACTAGACTCATTGACAAAAAAATAATGCACCAAGAAGGAAACCTTATATGCGTGAATGTAATGATAATATATGTAAGTGTATTACAATATTAGAGCAAAAGGATACATTTATTGGGGAAAACAGTACAAAAGGAGGGTCAACTCTAGCCTGGATATCAGATGAGATATAGCTGGACAGGTTCCATATTGTATCCCGCAGCACATTTTCTCGTTGATTTTGCAGTTGGGTCTGTAGATCCTACACACTCACAGCCAAATATGGCTATTGTATATGATGGCTCCCAGAGCACACCCCAGCAGTTGGGACAGAGTGTCACTCTACAGTAAGGGCAGGATTGAAGCCCTCAACACAAGACCTCTATATATTGTTTATACTTATACAGAAGCCAGATTTTCATCTGCAGACAATTCGGATCCAGTGCACAGCAGTCCTGGTTTCTGGTTTACGGATCTACTTAAAACTAAGATGATGGCAGCGATGGTGGCAATGTCAATGGCAGAACACATAATAACAGACACAGGGGTGTGTAATGAAGGTGCCACATGTGTTTGGATAGTGGGCAAGGAAACTCTAGGAGCTGCTTATGTTTGTCAGCAGAATAAATTGTCCTCTCTACTGGTAGTTTGTCTGGGCTGGTCGTAGCCTGTTTGCATCCTCACATAACCACTGCTCCCAACATCTACTAACAGCTCTCTCAGAATGGCCTAGATCAAAGCTAAGCAACCTTTCTTGCATGGCATGCCGATTTAAATGAAAAAAAAAAAAAAAAGATGAGGCACTTGGAGTGCCGAGCAATAATTGTAAAGCGGACAACCCCTATACTAAAGTCATATAATACAAACCATAACACAGAAGTGCTGCCATGAGATTTTTATGGACACATGCGTTTACCGCACCTGTATTTTTCGCTGTGCAGCAAGGAGCAAACAGGGAATCCTGTGAGGCATACATGGGTTAATGTGAGTTTACATGATGGGGTTTATTGCTACTAATGTCAAACACATGGAGTGACTAAAACTAAATAACCCCATGTGACTGACAGCAATTCTAATAGTAACCCCAGAATGTTTCTTTCTTTTAATTTCACTACCTTATTGAGTACAGGGGATTCACAGTATGCTATAGGGTGCTCTCCTCCTCCTCCACGCACCTTTGTAGATATCTTAGAGATGTAAAGGGCGGGAACTCATTACTGACATGAGTTCATAATGAGGGTACACGGGTACACTTGCTGTGCCTCTCTCTCCTTTCTCATTGGTAGGCGGATAAGTTGTTAAAAGAGGAGGGAGCATCCTTTACACTGTTGTAGAAGAAGCTATTTAAAGGACACCGCCTCATTATTTAATAATTGTAGATCCTGGGCCAGGAGTCAGGGCGACTCAGGGGGAAGGAGGCCTTGGGCAGTTGTAAGATAATAGCAAACAAACTCACTGTACACCAGCATTCCCGTGTCTGTCACCAGAGCACCATGTACAGCCCACGGAAGCCCTGCGGCCCTTGTGACGTGGTGGCAGGCGTCAGAGTGCCAGTAACATAGTATGTTTTTATCCAATTTTATCAGACTTTATCCAATTCCTGGAAAACCGTTTAAGTATAATGTCCCATAGAACACACTGTATAATGTACCATAATGGTCTCCATGCAGACTAATGTCCCATGGTGGCTTCTCGACACAGTATAATGTTCCATAGTGTCCCCTTCATATAGTATAATGTTCCATAGTGGCCCCTCCACATGGTATAATGTTCCATTACGGCCCCGTAATACAGTATAATGTTCCATAGTGGCCCCTCCACACAATATAATGTCCCATTGTGGCAGGTTCCCTCAAGCTACCTCCATCATGCTCTAAAATGTACAACTATTGTACTTACCCAGCAGTGATGCGCGCATCTTCTATTTTCTCCCAGTGGTACCATAGAATAGGAGGTCAAGGTTCCAGGAGGAAAATAGAAGATGCGCAAAGGCTGTGTGCAGGAGGAGGTCCCGTCCAAAACCTTGACTCCTATTCTATGTTTCCAGTGGGAAGAAAATAGAAGATGCTGTCTGCAAGAAGATGACTGTTTTTGTAAATACAATATAACTATACAGAGCAACAGAATATGGAATGTTACGTGAGTAAGGGGGACTAATACCTATTAGGGGATGCTATTAACTCACTGTAACAGTAATAGAGCCCCCACAGGTAGAGCATGATTATTTATGCGGGGGAGTTATTTCCTAAGGTGGGGAGATTATTATCTGTGGGGGGAACTATTAGACCACTATTACTGTAAGGAAAATGTTTGTTCTCGTACCATGTTAGCCAGTGGGTAGGAAATATAAAAAAACTAAAACTTGATAGTCTTCAGTAGTTGAGAAAGGAGTCGAGCAGTGGCGTAACTACCGCTGAGGCAGCAGAGGCAGCTGCCACAGGGCCCGGCACGTCAGGGGGCCTGGGCCCCCGACGTGTCAATTTGAAATTAATTTTTTTTTAACTTCTGCAAGCTCGGCACCCCCTCCCCTCCTCTCCGGTGGGTGGGGGGGGGGGGGGGGCTCCGGTCTTCCAGGCTGTACCGTGATGAATAGGTCATTACTCATTAGCCTTTGCGGGGTGTTCGCTTTCTACCCCGCGCAGGACTGAACAGCCTCATGGATTGGCTTCTCCTCAGCCAATCCATGAGGCTGTTCAGCACTGACGCCAGTACGTGACGCTCTGTCACGTGCTGGCGTCAGTGCTCTGTCAGGAGCGTGACGAGCATGGGTATGCCGGATATGTAATGCCGAGCGTCGGCTTCTCTGCTGTAACAGTTAACAGCGGAGATGCCCTGGCCTCAAAAGATGTCCTCCCCCCCCCCCAAAAAAAAAAAAAAAAAAAGTTTCAAGTTAGCCCCAGGGGCCGGTCCCCACCGGCCCCATACCTTTAAAGTTGCAGGCCGGCTCCTGCGCGACGAGCTCGCAGGAGCCGACCTGTTCAGATGACAGCCAGGAGCCTAATGAAGGCTCCCAGCCTGTCATCGCTATATTACTATTGCGGCTGGCCTCTATGACCATCCGCAATAGTAATGTATAGAATCTCCCATAGACAGCGATACACTTGTATACACTTCACTAAAATAGTGAAGAAAAAAAAAGTTTAAAAAAAATAAAGGTACTTTTCAGTTATTGGGCCAGCATTGCAATTCAGCATCAGCATCGGGATATGCTGAACTGCTGACTGCTGGCCCGATGCCAGCTGGCACTGGAGCTGTGTAAAAGAGCAGCGGATCACAGGACTCCAGAGAGGGGGGCCCAGACCCTACCCTCACTGGCGGTGCAGAGAGGATGGTGGAGCTCGGCTTGGCGTGAGTGGTGTACCACCATGACAGATGGTGTGTGCGTGTCACTGCAGCTGCAGTATCAGGGGGTGACGTCCAACCTCACCGTGTCCTCCCGGCACTGGGACGTGCAGCCCGGCCGCTGACAATCTTGTGCTCACCGACAATCACCGCAATCCCCAAGTCAACTCACATCCCGACCCCGTCACCATCCTCTCCGCACCGCGAGTGAGGTTAGGGTCTGGGCGCCCCTCTCTGGCGTCCTGTGATCCGCTGCTCCTACTGTGTGCAGGGGCCACTATGGGGGATAATACTGAGTGCAGGAGCCACTAAGGGACATAATACTGTGTGCAGGGGCCACTATGAGACATAATACTGAGTGCAGGGGCCACTAAGGGACATAATACTGTGTGCAGGGGCCACTAAGGGACATAATACTGTGTGCAGGGGCCACTATGGGACATAATACTGTGTGCAGGGGCCACTAAGGGACATAATAGAGCTCGCAGGAATGCGGAGGAGGGAGTCGGTCGAGGTCTTCGGTGTCGGTCGGTGGGGGGGCCATGTCAAAAGTTCGCCACGGGGCCCTGCCATTTCTAGTTACGCCACTGGAGTCGAGAGTTATATTCTGTCATCATTATTAGCCATTAAAAAGGTATCAACTACTGAAGACCACTATTACTGTAAAAGTTCCCCGCACAGGTAATACTTATATGGGGGGAGGGAACTATTACCTGAGCAGGTGTGCTATTAACTCATTATAAGGGCTCGTTCACACGGAGTAAATGCGGCACGCAATGTGCCGCTTTTACGGGATGTTTGCGTCGCGATTTTGACGGTGCATGTTTGCGGTCGCATTAACGCCGCATTAACGCGCGTTTACGCGGCGCTAACAAGACCGCAAACATGCACCATCAAAATCACGGCGCAAACGTCCCGTAAACGCGGCACATTGCGTGCCGCGTTTACTCCGTGTGAACGAGCCGTAATAGTGCCCCTTTACAAGTAAAAGTATTACTCATGTGGGGGTTACTGCCTTGGGGGGGCACTATTAAGCCACTATTACTGTAATAGTGCCCCTCATAAGTAACAGCATTACTTATGTGGGGGAGAGATCTATTACCTGATGGGTTGTGCTATTAGTGCACTATTATAGTAATATTATTAGGCGGCAATAGACTAAGCATTCCAGGACTTTAGAACTGAAAGGTAGGTTAGAAATGGGTTGATAGAAGAACAAGATGGGTTGAGGGAGGTTTTTTTTTCTGTAGTGGGGTTATAATAGCATGTTTGAAGGAGGAGGGAAAGATTCCAGAAGAGAGAGAGGTTAAAGGGATCCTATCATTTAAACACTTTTTTTTCAAGCTGACACGTCGGAATAGCTTTAAGAAATGCTATTCGTCTCCTACCTTTATCAGTCGCCTCCGGCTAGAAATACCGGTTTTCACCGTTATGCAAAAGAGTTCTTTCGCAGCACTGGGGGCGGGCCCCAGCACTCAGACAGCACTGGGGGAGTCCCCAATGCTGCGAGAGAACTCTCTCCAGTGACGCCTCCATCTTCAACAGCAGCCTCCTCTTCTGTGTCTTCTTCCGGCTGGGGTCACACTCCGGCGCCTGCGCAGTCGGCTCTGCCATCGGGATTCAGGCAAGAGCCGAGAGCACAGGCCGGCCGGAGGCCATTTTTTTGGAGGCTGCTTATGCTCGCATGCGCAGTACGCTCCTGTTCTCCATAGAACCACAGGAGCGTACTGCGCATGTGCGCATAGCGGTTTCCAAAAAAAATGGCCGCCAGCCGGCCTGTGCACTCGGCTCTTGCCTGCGTCCTGATGGCAGAGCCGACTGCGCAGGTACCGGAGTGTGACCCCAGCTGGAAGAAGACGCAGAAGAGGAGGTTGCTGTTGAAGATGGAGGCGTCACTGGAGAGACTTCTCTGGTAGCATTGGGGACACCCCCAGCGCTGTCTGAGTGCTGGGGCTCACCCCCAGTACTGTGAAAGAACTCATTTGCATACCGGTAAAAAATGGTATTTCTCCCGAACAGTGGGCTGTAGGCGACTGATAAAGGTAGGAGACAAATAGCATTTCTTAATGCTATTCCAACATGTTAGCTAGAAAAAAAAGTGTTTAAATGATAGGATCCCTTTAAAAACTTTAGTAGGGTCAGAAACCGGAGGAGGTGTAACAGAAAACAAAGAATGTATTGTTAGAGGATACCCAATAGCTCCTCCCCTCTGTTTTGACAGAAAGTTGTAGTATCCTGTCAGGAACCTCCTGTAGCTTTTACTTTTAGGCTAAGCTCACATCTACATAAGAGTCACTCTAAGAGAACATAACCTTACTTGATTCTTCTTTATTTTAATTTTCCTAGCAGTGATCATTCTACAAGTGTGAAAGTGGTCCTTTCACTATCCCACTAATTAAAGCTCTTAGCATCTATTAATAGCCGCTGCTCCATGGATTTCAGCACCATCTCTACCCCCCACCATACCTGAGCAACAAACAGTTACTTTTACTGCCCAATGTGCTATTTAAGCTCTGTAATGTCAGATTGATGGTGTGAGGCAGGGGGCATGACTCAGAGCTCCAATCAGAGGCAGCCAGTGTCAGAGCTCAGTATCACACCCCTTGCCGGCTTCTGCCTGATACCGCCCTCCTGACAGTACAGAGCCTAAATAGCATATCATGCACCAAAAATAACATGAATGTTGGGGGCTAAATAAAAAATAACAACTGCATCAGAATCACTGGAGTTGCACTTATTAAAGATACTAAGAACTGGAGTTGGTGGAGGAGGTGAAAGGTCCTCTTTAAAGGGGACTGGGTTTATCTTTACTGAACTTTGCATTTGCATGTACCTCTGTTATTTCTCCTACAAATCTATGCATAAATTGATAACTGAGGTTTATCAATGCCCAGTCAATGCGGTGTATTGCTACACAGTCTGATACTGTCAGCTCTGACCAGACTACACAGGAGTACAGCTCCTTTACAGGAGGATCTTAATACCTAGTTGTAAATGTAATTATTCTGTACATTTTACGGAGGAATAAGAGAGGAGATTTGCACAATGTTAAGTTCTAAGAAAAGATGATCTAGTATTATTTCATGGAGCATTCAAGTAATACACTATAACAGGCCTGTAAGGAGAGCAGGAAACTCCTCCTTAACCCCTTAGCGACCCTTGACGTAACTGTACGTCATGGGTCGCATGGGGATGTATGGAGCGAGCTCACACGCTGAGCTCGCTCCATACACGGCAGATGCCGGCTGTATCATACAGCCAGGACCTGCCACTAACAGCAGCGGTCGGTGCCCGAGCCGATCGCTGCTGTTAACCCTTTACACACTGCGGTCAAACGTGACCGCAGTGTGTAAACGGCGCCGGCGGCATGGGCACCGCCATGTTTCGCCGATCGCCGCCCTCCTGAACGTCACATGAGGGCGGTGATCGGTTGCTATGACAGCCGGAAGCCTATTGAAGGCTTCCAGGCTTGTCTCTGCCCGAGATCTATTAGACGATGCCAGAGGCATCGTCTAATAGAAGTGCTGCGATTTTGCTATTCACTGCAATACTGTAGTATTGCAGTGAATAGTATGAGCAATCAGACCCCCTAGGTTTCAAGGTACCTAAGGGGTCTGATCATAAATGTAACAGAAGAAAAAAAAAAGTTTTTAAAAGTATTAAAAAAATAAAAAATCACCCCCAAATCACCCCCCTTTCCCTAGATTAGCTATAAAAGTAATTAAAGAACATTAAACATAAACATATTAGGTATACCCGTGCTCCAAAATGCCCGAACTATTAGAATATTAAAACATTTATCCCGTACTGCGAACGGCGTAGCGGCAAAAAAAATAAAAACAGCCAAAAAGCGTTTTTTTCAACACTTTGCCTCCTATAAAAAATTGAATAAAAAGTGATCAAACCATCAGATCTTTCCCCAAATGGTATCAATAGAAACGTCATCTTGTCCCGCATAAAAAGACACTACAACCAGCTCCATACATGGAAATATGAAAAAGTTACAGGTGTTAGAACATGATGACACAATTTTTTTTTTCTATTTTGCAGTTTATCATTTTTTTAAAAGTATCAAAACATTTCAAATACTATATAAATTTGGTATCACCGTGTTCGTACTGACACGTAGAACACAGGTAACAGGTCATTTGTACCAAACAGTGAACGCTGTAAAAATTAAACCCATAAGAAAATGGCGCAAATGCATTTTTTCTCCAATTGCACGTCATTCTGAATTTTTTTCCAGCTTCCCAGTACATTGCACAGCATATTGAATGGTGCCATTACAAAGTACAATTTGTCCCGCAAACAATAAGCCATCATGTGACTCTGTGAACTGAAAAATGAAAAAGTTATGGCTCTTGAAATGTGAGGAGGGAAAAACGAAAATGCGAAACCAAAAAATGGCCTGGTCCTTAAGGGGTTAAAAGGCTTAAAAGTCTTTGTATTGGTTACCTCTCTCTGTGGAGTCATTAAAGCATCAGTCCTTCCAATGTGAGTTTTTTTAAAATAAAATCATGGCTGAGAACCTCACTTAATATGATAATCTCTGTTGATAATTACTTGCTTGATAAAAAAAGAAGTAAAATGTAAGTAGCACACGCCTGCCAAGAAAGTAAGCCAAAGTCTACATATGAAAAGTACTAATCTGAGGTACACACAGTAGCATGATAGGCATGTGCTTATCTGATTGGCATTGTGCAAGCACGATTTGGCATATTTACAATTAGGCTTGCAATAAAAGTTCATTGAAAGAGTTTGTCTTCTATGCTGCACATTTTTTTTGCTCCAATATATAGGCCTATTACATCAGAAATATCTAAAACAGACACCAAACTCCCAATAAGCTTATGTAATATTCTACCTAAAGATACAGTAATAATGAAAATATTTTATACTGTACTATGCCTTCTAGTAGTGCTGGCCAAATATTAATCTATAATGTACTGATAAGTAAAGCAGAACACTCAGAAAAATAAAAAGTATATTTAAGTCTAAAGAAATGAAATGTGACCCAATAAAATTGTTCCACATTTAACAGCACTGTACTGGAACTTTATTTTCTAATGGTGTACCATATAACATAGAGACAAATTATCACCACCTTACACCAATACGTGAATCTATAATCACCACCTTACAGCAATGCGTGAATCTATTTTCATGTTTTGGCCAAAATGATATTGTATTTATGAAAAGGACATACACTACAATAAAATAGTGATTCTTATGCAATAGTTATTATTATTATTCAAGTGTCGCAACATTTGAAACCCTATTCAAAGAAATATTTAAGCCCTAACTTGATTTGCCTAAGAACAACCAAATTATATCTGAGAAATGCCAATTTGGCACACAGCCCCAATCCCTCATTTGAGGCCCTTTTTTAGAGCAATCTTATAATACTTAAAGAGAGTCTGGAAGTTTTTCATGTGGATAAATGGCATTTCATTCAGGTGAGCCTCACCTATCTAACTGTGTTGTTGGTTTAATGTGCTTCAACTTCTTGACAGACTCCCTTTAAAGGGGTTTTCTGGAACTTCTTAATCGATGATCAAGCAGTAGGTCATCAATTGAAGATCCTTGTGAGTCCAACACCCAGGACTCATGAAGATCAGGTGTTTGAAGCAATGGCACACCCTGAGTGCCACTTCAGCTTCACGTTTCATGTGATATCGCATTCTTTGGTCATATGACCTCATCACAGCTCAGACCCCTTTCAGTGAATGCGTTGAGCTGCAATATAAAGCACAATCACAATAAAAATGTACAAATCTTTCACTTGGGAATACTCCTTTAGACTAAGGCCCCTAGTAGCGGGCTACAGCAAATAAGCAATGCAGTACTTTTCACAGAAAGACCACAGAGGTTTCCTCTGCGGACTTTCTGCTTCCATTATACCTATAAGGAAACCACTGGCACTTGCATAGGTATAATTGACATGCTGCAATTTCCAGTTTGGACACCACAGCGTGTCCGCTGCACATATCTTTCAACAATGTGCTAGTGGGATTCGTTAGAATCCCATCCACTTTGGAGTGACTGTAAAACGCTGCATTTTTTTCTGCTGCCTTTGCGCCACGTGGGGACCCGGCCTTAAGAAGTAATTTTTTTTTTCTCCAACCATGCCTTATCGAAAAAGTAAAAAATACATAAAATATATTGTAGTTTTAAACTAACACAGTATAAAACATAGACAGTCCATCACAAACTTCCCATGATAAATGGATATAATATTACGGCAAAGCTCGAAACAATTAGGAACAGCTTCAAGGAAACCTCATCCATTCAGAACCATATTGGTGATATTGGTGAGAACCACACGATGTGAAATGAATATATAATATATAGAATATAAGCAATATACAATATAAGTTTAGGCTGCTTGTACATTATGAAATACTAAATGCCTTAAAAGATAAAAGGAGTGAAACAACAGTGATGTAAATTGCTGTTGGCGCTGATAATCACATGATACGCCATGTAATAAATTCCATCCTGTGGGCAGGTCACAGCCACTTCAGTCTACGTTTTATCACCACAGCTGTGAATATAAATAAAGTCTCCTTTAAGTCTTATAGCAGGGTACATGCCCTTGGCTCTGTCAGCAATATAAATGCTAAGATAAAAAGTAGACACTAAAAACACATTGTAACCCTAATCTTCTAATAAAGCAGATAAACATACTGCACCCCACTGAATACTTTATACACACAATCTTAGGGTTGCAGGACATAAAACGACATCTCCCTTTTATTATATCTACAAAGCAGTATAAATAATGTTAAACATATGGGCCAATGCATTATTCAGTATATCCTGGTAAAAAGGGAGATGAAATCAGTGAAATGTCCTCACTGAGCAATATTAATGTCTGTCTTTTTGTTGCTAAGCTTTGGTAAACTAGAAGATGTCATTGGCAAGTGACAAATCTTAAGCAAAAAGGTCAACGGTTTCAAATGGGATTTTCTGGAGGTGAAGACATGAGGAAACCTTTTGCAAAAGAAATTGAGAAATATTGGCTTTGATAAGTACTTTGCCACTGTTGTAAACCTGGGTTTTCTCAATCACATCTGCTTCACATTTGCAACTACTTTTACCTGGTTTCAAAAACAGCATTTAGGGGCAACGCAGCCTACAAATCAAAGCAGTCTAAAGGATTGCAAGAAATGATGAATGGATTTACGACTGCAAACGTGTATTGAGGAATATTAATCAAGACTTATCAAGTATATGTTTCCTAGGAGAGCTGTATGAGAGTTTTCAAAGACATTCTATCCAAACTACGGATGTTATCAATTCAACCTGTGTAAGTCCAGAGGGGCCCACCAAATATTTCAAAGAACTGTATTTCAGAGACTTATAATACTATTGTGATAGTTTTCTTATAGGATTAAGAGTTTACCTAACAGTTTTACCAATAAAACATTGTAATGTAAAGCTGACACTTTAGTTTATTGTGTGTTCTGGGTGTCCCCAATCATAAATATACACTCCGTTAAGATGAGCATACAATAGTATGCCTTTTATTCCCCTCTTAGCTCCCTATGAGATGTGACCTCTATTGGACACCAAACCACCCACTAAACCAAATAGCCCTGTCAATGCCTGCAGCAAAACATTTTTTTTAATACTTACCCGACTTGTGTACTCCTAGCAGCAGCACAGTTCTATCTTTACTAATCCAGAGCAAAACACCTCAGCTCTGCACTGGCCCTCAGGTGTCAAGAGAATTATAGATAAGTCTGATGAGATCAAGTATGAAGATTTGTTTTTCCATAGTGGTCATGGAGTTAGGACAAGGCTATATGGAACATTAATAATATGGGCTGTCCATAACAACCTGTGGGTGGTTAGTGTCCCAAATAAATTTGACAGGTTCCCTTTATGAATAAAGGATATCAAGCAGGCTGTTATGGGAAACAGACCCAGAATGTTTTCCGAGGTTTTTACCATTCAGAAATTAGTAATAGAGTCATTAAAGGGAGGTCCGAGCCCAGCTGGCTGCTTTCTATATATGATTACTGTCTTGGTTCGGGTGAATGAATTTAATCCAAACCTACATCCCTTAGATTTGGTGATCTTATTTGGTGACCCAGTGCAATAAACACTTCCTCCAAGTCCAATCAAACGCATCTCATAGCTGCAGCCAAATCCCTAATCCCTCTATAATGGTTTCAGGAAGCCATTCCCACTTCACAGCAATGATTGGCCAAAATAGACACTTGACACTTAAATGACATATTCACACGAACCTTGGGAACCCATAAACTGTCCAACTGATTCATTGGCTGTCTCTCCTTGGACCACCTTGGGCTGGTACTAATGCCTGCTTAATGGGAATGCTCACATAGTGTAATGATGTATGATCCAATCATACAGCCATGACAAACCGATATTTGCCAAATGTTGCTCAGATGTTGCTCACATCCTTTTCCGGCTTCAAAAACTAACTATATCCTTGCTGCCTAATACATCCCAATCTATAACAGGTACCATTGTCATGAGATTAATACAGTATGTAAAGGTACTTAATAGTGAAGTATATTGCAAAGTTTGTTCACTTCACCCCTCACTGCTGATTTATGAAAAAAAAAAAAGTACTCTCTTTCTCACTGTGTGACTTTTCTTAAGAAAACTATATTTATGTTGTTGCTAATGGCATATAACCTATCACAGGTTTTCTGGTGTGAATGATGTAGGAAAATATAGCTACCTCTATGGCTAATAGACATTCATAGTTCATAGGAGAACAGAAAAGCATGGTATTAAGTGGTAAGGAAACAGCTGATCTGCAGGGAACTGAACAGTTGGACCCCCACCAGTTTAAAACTGATACACTATGTTAAGAATAGTATGGAAATCTTGGGATTCTGTTAAAATATACTGCAGAATTCTGTTTATTTCAGAAGCAGCAGTTCATACATATAGTAGCAATGTTTTGATAACATCATAAATCTTCTTCAGACACAGATTACACCAATACTATGAGGGACAGCGTATTCATGAACGCTACAGGTGTTACTAGAATATGTTTGGACTGCTACTTCTGGAATAAACACAACTCTGCAGCATACTTTCATGGAGTGCTGAGATTTTCTATTATATTGAGGAGGGGGTGGAACCTCACTCTGGCATGACAACAATAATGGAGCACCATGTATCCTTACTGTATCTTAAGAATAGGTAATACATTTTTAAAAGCTGGTTATCCCTTTAAGGATACTGGGTATAGGAATGTAACATTAAATCAGTAGATCTTGTTTCCGAGTAACATAAGGTTAGCAACAAAATAATTTTGCTGCTTTTCCTAGCTTTATAATTAATAGTTTGCTTCTGTGTAGCCCAGGGTCAAAGTGCAATGAATAGAGTGCCTTTTGTTTCAATATTTGCTGAGAATTTAGTGGAAATTCGAAGTCTGGAATTCCTGTAATAACTTGCTTATCCTTCTTCCACTGTAAATGCAGAATAATCTGTAAGTAGTAAGCTTTTAACACATTAGTGCAAATGAGATCACTTACTCAAGCAATTACATGTGTAGTGCACTGACAGTAAGAAACCAATAAGATAGTTAAAGGAATATTTAGGTTTTACTATATTGAGCGCCTATTAAAAAAGGCCATCAATATTAATTTATTGGGGGTCTGATTCTCAAACCTCATTAATCAGCTAATTAATGATTTTAGTTAATGATTCTCATTGTTTTCATCAATCTGCATGCTGTCTGCTTAGTAGTGTGCATGTTGGATATTAAAGTTTTTATAGTTAAGTAATCGACAATAGCGCAGATCTGATATTTCTCACCACACTAAGTATAGGCTCTCAATATTGTGATATGCAGGAGTCTGTTTATTCTACATTGTGCCAAATGTGTGATGTTGAATGAATCACATAAAATGACATAGACTGTAGGCAGCCTGACATTGGATGTGTTACAGTCTGTAGGCATCCTTTCATTGGGAAGGCTGACAGTTCTAAGGTGTAAAAGAAGTACAGATTATGGAAAGTTGTAAGGGAATGTGAGTATAATGAGATTAATATAGTTTAGTTTGGTCTCTTCAATAAGTTTCACCGTAAGAGTAAGTTCATACTATGGAAAATGAAGAGGAATTTAAGGTGGACACCCACTTCAGATTCCTCTTCATTTTCCAAAGCCTGCTCCCCATGATAAATGCTAAGTGGCTTTCTGCCACTGAACAGGCACAGATGAATGGTTCCAATCAGTAGGGTATCTCCAGTCACAGACTATTCTGTGGCTGAATAAGATGCTGAATCCGTGGCATGATCGAGGAGTACACTCAATATTCTGCATCCTACTTTAATTTCTGCATCTCATGGAATAAAAAGGGAGGCGGAATCGGGGCAGAATCTGCTGCTGATTTTGGAACTGATTGCATCTCACAATCAGCAGCAGGTTGTGCCTTGTGAATGGGTATAGAAAGATATATAAAAAATAACAGCAAACACAATGGTTCAGCGAAAAGCACTGAGTTTCTGGGTTTGAGTCTGTTGTTTCTCTGGCCAGCACTCGTCGGTCTCTATCTCCCAGTTTCGGGGGTCAGCTGACTCGGGGCACATTCTGACAATCACTGTTCACCTCCCGCTTCGTAATCACATAGGCCACTGTCAATTTTGGGAATTCAGTTCACTTGCTATGTCCCTTAAGGATTGACCATTTCTGTGGTACCCCACAATTACCCCTTTCTCGAAATCAGACAACTCTGCACTTCGTGGCATCTTGCATGTGACTAATGTCAATGCCTTAATGCCAACGCTGTTTCCTATATAACGGAGAAACAGGTGACATACGTCAGGACCGCAGGTATCTTCATTTGAATGGGTGTCCAAATACTTATTGGTAGACAGTGTATCTACATTAGTTAGCTGATTTTTCTTTAATCTGCATATTTTAGCGACAATTTTGGATCATAAGAACCAATCATTGGTTTTTCATAGAGTTATGGTCTCAAGTTACAATATTTCAATTTGCAATAGTAAATATCATAATTTGATGGGCCACTTGTACTTTGCCACATCTGCATTATATGAGTTTGTGTAAGAAGCCAAGCATGTAAACTAGCACCAGACAATCCCCAACACCTGACAGTCCCTGACACTGTGACATGGTACATGGGGCTTAGTGGTTAGCACTGTAGGCTTGTAGCGCTGAAGTCCTAGGTTTGAATCTAACCAAACGACATCTGCAAGGAGTTTGTATGTTCTCCATGTGTTTGTGTGGGATTCCTCTGAGTACTCTGGGGCATTATCATACAGGCCCAAAGCCTTATGGTAGCAGTAGCAGCCTGTTGCCGTACAGACCCAAAGCCTGTGCTAGCAGTAACAGACTATTACTACCACCACAGGCTTTGGGCCTATATGGTAATATCCTAGACCACGTGACATCTGGAATTTTACCATATTGGCCTGAAGCTGGCTATGATTAGCATCGGATCCCGGAGAGGTGAGTAAAACTGTTTATTATTTTCTCTCACCTCCCCTGGGGCTCCAATTATTATACTAGGGGGTCTGAAAAGACCCCCGAGTATAATAATAGTGGCAGTGGGATCGCAGCTGGGGCTTGGGCCTACTCACTACCGGCCTCCGCGGCCTATAGTATAAGGTGACGTGGGGGTTGGCAGTGAGCAGGCCCAGGGACAAACAAACATTAAGCTCTCATACTTACCGACCTCGTGCTGCTGCTACTGCTTGTCTTCTCCCAGGGCTGCTCCTGCGTCCCAGCATAGGGGGCTGTGCTGAGACGCAGAAGTCGTCATCGACATACGCTGAGTGTGGGCCTGAGCTAACGTGGCCACGTCACCCGGCATAAGTTGTAGCCGGGGGAAGGGATCAGGACTGGAGCGGGGGCCCACTGCAGCGAGTCAATACGGTCGAGTCAATTACCGTATTGACTCGAGTGGTAATTTCCCTGGTCCACAGTAAAAGACATCTGTGGGAGGCCGCTGGAACAGCGCTGCTACCGATAGGTGGTCGGTGAGGCAGCGCTGTCTCCAGGGCCGCCTTAAGATGTTTCCAAAGCAGAGAAGATACTCTGGAAACATCTTGGGGCGGTCCTCACCTATCGCTGCTCCAGCAGCATCCCACAGATGTCTTTCACTGTGGACCAGTCATGTGACATTTTCAATTACCATATTGACGCGAGTATAAACCGAGGTGCACTTTTTCAGCACAAAAACTGTGCTGAAAAACTTGGCTTATACTCGAGTATATATGGTAGAATTATTATCACATAAAGTAACACATGTCGATTTTCAAAAATGGGGCCTGGTCTTTAAGGTCTTTTAGGTCATGTTCTTAAAGGGTTAATCACTATTGTATAACTATATCACACATGAGCAATTACCAAGTGACAAAACTGCACTTGTTTTACTGCAAATTACCAAAGTTTCGCAGTGTGGCTGCATGGCATGTACCAGTGTGGCCTGTCTACAAGTGCCATTTATCCCCTAAAATAATAGAAACATTCAAAGTGATACGTAACTAGCCTTGACCTTGCCATTACTATCACAATAGATCACGCAAACGCATTGTATCTAGGAATATTGTTATCTGAGTGTTTTCATAAACCAAAATTCCATAAATAATTGTGTTCTTGTATTTGTATATTGTATGAATTGGCTTAAGGATAATTGAGGGAGAAAACTATTTCTTTTACATAAAAAGGCATAAATTAAAGTAAACATTCCACACAATGTCTTATTGTATTAGCTTTCACAAATGCAACAACTATTCTTAACCCATCCAGACACTTAACCCTATTAGGGACCTAAATGAATAGAACCATGGCAGGAAACGTGTTCAGCCTTTCCCAATCACATACACTTAGTCTCTTATTTCTACTGCTGTTATCACCAAGGTTTCATCCTATCAAAAGTATCACCTGACAAATGGAATAATGTCTGAACATGTTTTTCTCTTCTTTGTTTTTATTTCAATTGCAGTTGGAAAAATGTCCCTACAGTGAAGTAAGGGACACTTAAATGAGTTAAGAAAACCTTTTTTTTTTTTAATATTACGGTACTATCCTATTTGAATCAATATGTGAGCACCCAGAGGGAAGAATCGAGGAGTTATGAATTGCATCATCTCAATGGTTTGGTTAAAATGTTGCAATATTGTGTTGGATTAGTTTCATGAGAAATTGCAGTAGTTAACAAAACTGGAGATCAGTTAACGCTAGGTTCACACTAGTGTTTGGCTTTCCATTCTTCGGGTCTGCTTGGGGACTCAAAAAATGGAAAGCTAACCTGCTTAAAAAGCGGTTACCCGTGGAAACCCGTGGACCCAATAGACTACAATGGGGTCCAAAAAATACAGAGAAAAAAGTCCTGCTTGCATTAAGCAGGTTCGGGTACAGAAACCCCAAACATATACCAAGTGCTACTGTGAACCTAGCCTTTATCGGTTCATATCCACACATCTGCTTGCATTAAGCAGGTTCGGGGATGGAAATCCTGAACGTATACCAAGCACTAGTGTGAACTTAGCCTTTATCTGTTTCATACATCTAAAAGTTGGAGGTACCAGACACTCTGTGATAAAATTATAAGTTCTGACAAAAAGGAATTTCCAAAATGGACAGCCTTTTTAAGAATACAACTGCGCTTAAAGTTAGCAATTACTTATATCTTTATATCCACAATCAACAACTTAAAAAACAAAATGATACCAAGGCCGCAATATTAAAAATAGAGCAGGATACTAATCTGTCCTACTATTGATATAACTACCGAGAACTAGTGAATGTATGACAAGAACAGTTTCTACACCAAGCCAATGCCTCCTGTAGGTAAGTATAAAAAAAATACAACAGTCTGGAACTAAAATCCTGGCATTTTATGTTTATCTACATAAAAAAAAAAAAACTACTACAAATTACCAGTTTACCAACTCTTTTTTATTTCAGTGAAATACCAGGTCCCTTTTATTGTATTAGAACTATAACATCACATTTGCTTTTGAAATTTTACCTTATGTTTAGAGCCCGAGGTCTGAATAAGTTCTGCCACTAGGTGTATCCATAACATTAACTATTAGAGATGAGCGAACAGTGTTCTATCGAACTCATGTTCGATCGGATATTAGGCTGTTCGGCATGTTCGAATCGAATCGAACACCGCGTGGTAAAGTGCGCCATTACTCGATTCCCCTCCCACCTTCCCTGGCGCCTTTTTTGCTCCAATAACAGCGCAGGGTAGGTGGGACAGGAACTACGACACCGGTGACGTTGAAAAAAGTAGGCAAAACCCATTGGCTGCCGAAAACATGTGACCTCTAATTTAAAAGAACAGCGACGCCCAGCTTCGCGTCATTCTGAGCTTGCAATTCACCGAGGACGGAGGTTTCCGTCCAGCTAGCTAGGGCTTAGATTCTGGGTAGGCAGGGACAGGCTAGGATAGGAAGGAGAAGACAACCAACAGCTCTTGTAAGAGCTAAATTCCAGGGAGAAGCTTGTCAGTGTAACGTGGCACTGACGGGCTCAATCGCCGCAACCCAGCTTTCCCAGGATCCTGAATGGAATACACTGTCAGTGTATTCCCGTATACCCGATATATACCCCGATACCCGTTCCAACGGTGTGCCCCCCCACCTTCACCCCAGAAATACCCTGCAAGTCCCCTAGCAATAGAATTGGGGCTATATACACCCACAATTTTTACTACTGGTATACAGTGCCATTGTCTGACTGGGAATTCAAAGAATATATTGGGAATACAAATACCCTCATTTCTTGCTACTGCCATATAGTGCCAGTTTCTGACTGGTAATTCAAAGAATATATTGGGGTTACGTGCACCCACAATTTTTACTACTGGTATACAGTGCCATTGTCTGACTGGGAATTCAAAGAATATATTGGGAATACAAATACCCTCATTTCTTGCTACTGCCATATAGTGCCAGTGTCTGACTGGGAATTCAAAGAATATATTGGGGTTACGTGCACCCACAATTTTTACTACTGGTATACAGTGCCATTGTCTGACTGGGAATTCAAAGAGTATATTGGGAATACAAATACCCTCATTTCTTGCTACTGCCATATAGTGCCAGTTTCTGACTGGGAATTCAAAGAATATATTGGGGTTACGTGCACCCACAATTTTTACTACTGGTATACAGTGCCATTGTCTGACTGGGAATTCAAAGAATATATTGGGGTTATAAATACCCTCATTTCTTGCTACTGCCATATAGTGCCAGTTTCTGACTGGTAATTCAAAGAATATATTGGGGTTACGTGCACCCACAATTTTTACTACTGGTATACAGTGCCATTGTCTGACTGGGAATTCAAAGAGTATATTGGGAATACAAATACCCTCATTTCTTGCTACTGCCATATAGTGCCAGTGTCTGACTGGGAATTCAAAGAATATATTGGGGTTACGTGCACCCACAATTTTTACTACTGGTATACAGTGCCATTGTCTGACTGGGAATTCAAAGAGTATATTGGGAATACAAATACCCTCATTTCTTGCTACTGCCATATAGTGCCAGTTTCTGACTGGGAATTCAAAGAATATATTGGGGTTACGTGCACCCACAATTTTTACTACTGGTATACAGTGCCATTGTCTGACTGGGAATTCAAAGAGTATATTGGGAATACAAATACCCTCATTTCTTGCTACTGCCATATAGTGCCAGTGTCTGACTGGGAATTCAAAGAATATATTGGGGTTACGTGCACCCACAATTTTTACTACTGGTATACAGTGCCATTGTCTGACTGGGAATTCAAAGAGTATATTGGGAATACAAATACCCTCATTTCTTGCTACTGCCATATAGTGCCAGTTTCTGACTGGGAATTCAAAGAATATATTGGGGTTACGTGCACCCACAATTTTTACTACTGGTATACAGTGCCATTGTCTGACTGGGAATTCAAAGAATATATTGGGGTTATAAATACCCTCATTTCTTGCTACTGCCATATAGTGCCAGTTTCTGACTGGTAATTCAAAGAATATATTGGGGTTACGTGCACCCACAATTTTTACTACTGGTATACAGTGCCATTGTCTGACTGGGAATTCAAAGAGTATATTGGGAATACAAATACCCTCATTTCTTGCTACTGCCATATAGTGCCAGTGTCTGACTGGGAATTCAAAGAATATATTGGGGTTACGTGCACCCACAATTTTTACTACTGGTATACAGTGCCATTGTCTGACTGGGAATTCAAAGAGTATATTGGGAATACAAATACCCTCATTTCTTGCTACTGCCATATAGTGCCAGTTTCTGACTGGGAATTCAAAGAATATATTGGGGTTACGTGCACCCACAATTTTTACTACTGGTATACAGTGCCATTGTCTGACTGGGAATTCAAAGAGTATATTGGGAATACAAATACCCTCATTTCTTGCTACTGCCATATAGTGCCAGTTTCTGACTGGGAATTCAAAGAATATATTGGGGTTACGTGCACCCACAATTTTTACTACTGGTATACAGTGCCATTGTCTGACTGGGAATTCAAAGAGTATATTGGGAATACAAATACCCTCATTTCTTGCTACTGCCATATAGTGCCAGTTTCTGACTGGGAATTCAAAGAATATATTGGGGTTACGTGCACCCACAATTTTTACTACTGGTATACAGTGCCATTGTCTGACTGGGAATTCAAAGAATATATTGGGGTTATAAATACCCTCATTTCTTGCTACTGCCATATAGTGCCAGTTTCTGACTGGGAATTCAAAGAATATATTGGGGTTACGTGCACCCACAATTTTTACTACTGGTATACAGTGCCATTGTCTGACTGGGAATTCAAAGAATATATTGGGGTTATAAATACCCTCATTTCTTGCTACTGCCATATAGTGCCAGTTTCTGACTGGTAATTCAAAGAATATATTGGGGTTACGTGCACCCACAATTTTTACTACTGGTATACAGTGCCATTGTCTGACTGGGAATTCAAAGAGTATATTGGGAATACAAATACCCTCATTTCTTGCTACTGCCATATAGTGCCAGTGTCTGACTGGGAATTCAAAGAATATATTGGGGTTACGTGCACCCACAATTTTTACTACTGGTATACAGTGCCATTGTCTGACTGGGAATTCAAAGAGTATATTGGGAATACAAATACCCTCATTTCTTGCTACTGCCATATAGTGCCAGTTTCTGACTGGGAATTCAAAGAATATATTGGGGTTACGTGCACCCACAATTTTTACTACTGGTATACAGTGCCATTGTCTGACTGGGAATTCAAAGAATATATTGGGAATACAAATACCCTCATTTCTTGCTACTGCCATATAGTGCCAGTGTCTGACTGGGAATTCAAAGAATATATTGGGGTTACGTGCACCCACAATTTTTACTACTGGTATACAGTGCCATTGTCTGACTGGGAATTCAAAGAGTATATTGGGAATACAAATACCCTCATTTCTTGCTACTGCCATATAGTGCCAGTTTCTGACTGGGAATTCAAAGAATATATTGGGGTTACGTGCACCCACAATTTTTACTACTGGTATACAGTGCCATTGTCTGACTGGGAATTCAAAGAATATATTGGGGTTATAAATACCCTCATTTCTTGCTACTGCCATATAGTGCCAGTTTCTGACTGGTAATTCAAAGAATATATTGGGGTTACGTGCACCCACAATTTTTACTACTGGTATACAGTGCCATTGTCTGACTGGGAATTCAAAGAGTATATTGGGAATACAAATACCCTCATTTCTTGCTACTGCCATATAGTGCCAGTGTCTGACTGGGAATTCAAAGAATATATTGGGGTTACGTGCACCCACAATTTTTACTACTGGTATACAGTGCCATTGTCTGACTGGGAATTCAAAGAGTATATTGGGAATACAAATACCCTCATTTCTTGCTACTGCCATATAGTGCCAGTTTCTGACTGGGAATTCAAAGAATATATTGGGGTTACGTGCACCCACAATTTTTACTACTGGTATACAGTGCCATTGTCTGACTGGGAATTCAAAGAATATATTGGGGTTATAAATACCCTCATTTCTTGCTACTGCCATATAGTGCCAGTTTCTGACTGGTAATTCAAAGAATATATTGGGGTTACGTGCACCCACAATTTTTACTACTGGTATACAGTGCCATTGTCTGACTGGGAATTCAAAGAGTATATTGGGAATACAAATACCCTCATTTCTTGCTACTGCCATATAGTGCCAGTGTCTGACTGGGAATTCAAAGAATATATTGGGGTTACGTGCACCCACAATTTTTACTACTGGTATACAGTGCCATTGTCTGACTGGGAATTCAAAGAGTATATTGGGAATACAAATACCCTCATTTCTTGCTACTGCCATATAGTGCCAGTTTCTGACTGGGAATTCAAAGAATATATTGGGGTTACGTGCACCCACAATTTTTACTACTGGTATACAGTGCCATTGTCTGACTGGGAATTCAAAGAGTATATTGGGAATACAAATACCCTCATTTCTTGCTACTGCCATATAGTGCCAGTTTCTGACTGGGAATTCAAAGAATATATTGGGGTTACGTGCACCCACAATTTTTACTACTGGTATACAGTGCCATTGTCTGACTGGGAATTCAAAGAGTATATTGGGAATACAAATACCCTCATTTCTTGCTACTGCCATATAGTGCCAGTTTCTGACTGGGAATTCAAAGAATATATTGGGGTTACGTGCACCCACAATTTTTACTACTGGTATACAGTGCCATTGTCTGACTGGGAATTCAAAGAATATATTGGGGTTATAAATACCCTCATTTCTTGCTACTGCCATATAGTGCCAGTTTCTGACTGGGAATTCAAAGAATATATTGGGGTTACGTGCACCCACAATTTTTACTACTGGTATACAGTGCCATTGTCTGACTGGGAATTCAAAGAATATATTGGGGTTATAAATACCCTCATTTCTTGCTACTGCCATATAGTGCCAGTTTCTGACTGGTAATTCAAAGAATATATTGGGGTTACGTGCACCCACAATTTTTACTACTGGTATACAGTGCCATTGTCTGACTGGGAATTCAAAGAGTATATTGGGAATACAAATACCCTCATTTCTTGCTACTGCCATATAGTGCCAGTGTCTGACTGGGAATTCAAAGAATATATTGGGGTTACGTGCACCCACAATTTTTACTACTGGTATACAGTGCCATTGTCTGACTGGGAATTCAAAGAGTATATTGGGAATACAAATACCCTCATTTCTTGCTACTGCCATATAGTGCCAGTTTCTGACTGGGAATTCAAAGAATATATTGGGGTTACGTGCACCCACAATTTTTACTACTGGTATACAGTGCCATTGTCTGACTGGGAATTCAAAGAGTATATTGGGAATACAAATACCCTCATTTCTTGCTACTGCCATATAGTGCCAGTGTCTGACTGGGAATTCAAAGAATATATTGGGGTTACGTGCACCCACAATTTTTACTACTGGTATACAGTGCCAATTTCTAACTAGGAATTCAAAATGCGCAAGGCTCCCGGAAAGGGACGTGGACGAGGCCGTGGGCGAGGTCGGGGGAATGGTTCTGGGGAGCAAGGTAGCAGTGAAGCCACAGGGCGTCCCGTGCCTACTCCTGTGGGGCAGCAAGCATTGCGCCACTCCACAGTGCCAGGGTTGCTTGCCACATTAACTAAACTGCAGGGTACAAACCTTAGTAGGCCCGAGAACCAGGAACAGGTCTTGCAATGGCTGTCAGAGAACGCTTACAGCACATTGTCCAGCAGCCAGTCAGACTCTGCCTCCTCTCCTCCTATTACCCAACAGTCTTGTCTTCCTTCCTCCCAAAATTCCGAAGCTTTACAGAACAATAACCCAAACTGTCCCTGCTCCCCAGAGCTGTTCTCCGCTCCTTTCATTGTCCCTCAACCTGCCTCTCCACGTCACGATTCCACGAACCTAACAGAGGAGCATCTGTATCCAGATGCTCAAACACTAGAGTCTCCTCCATCTCCGTTCGATTTGGTGGTGGATGACCAGCAACCCACCCTCATCGACGATGATGTGACGCAGTTGCCGTCAGGGCATCCAGTTGACCGGCGCATTGTGCGGGAGGAGGAGATGAGACAGGAGTTGGAAGAGGAAGTGGTGGATGATGAGGACACTGACCCGACCTGGACAGGGGGGATGTCAAGCGGGGAAAGTAGTGTGGATGTTGAGGCAGGTGCAGCACCAAAAAGGGTAGCTAGAGGCAGAGGCAGAGGTCAGCAGCTTAGGCGAAGCCAGGCCACACCCGGAATCTCCCAAGATGTTCCAGTTCGTACCCAGCCCCGAAAAACTCCCACCTCGAGGGCACGTTTCTCGAAGGTGTGGAGTTTTTTCAAGGAATGCGCCGAGGACAGATATAGTGTTGTCTGCACAATTTGCCTCTCGAAATTGATTAGGGGCTCTGAGAAGAGCAACCTGTCCACCACTTCAATGCGCCGTCATTTGGAATCCAAGCACTGGAATCAGTGGCAGGCAGCAACGGCAGGACAAAGGCCGACTGCCGTTCACGCCACTGCCACTGCCTCTGCCTCTGCCTCTGCCACTGCCACTGCTGACTGTGCTGGCGATGCACTCCAGAGGACGAGCCAGGACACCACTTCATCTGCCTCCGCCACTTTGTTGACTTCTACCTCATCCTCCCCTGGTCCTGTCTTATCTCCTTCTCCTGCACCATCAAAGGCACCATCAGGCGTTTCTTTACAACAACCCACCATCTCTCAGACATTGGAGCGGCGGCAGAAATACACTGCTAACCACCCACACGCGCAAGCCTTGAACGCCAACATCGCTAAACTGCTGGCCCAGGAGATGTTGGCGTTCCGGCTTGTTGAAACTCCCGCCTTCCTGGACCTGATGGCAACTGCGGCACCTCGCTATGCCGTCCCTAGCCGTCACTACTTCTCCCGGTGTGCCGTCCCCGCCTTGCACCAGCACGTGTCACTCAACATCAGGCGGGCCCTTAGTTCCGCGCTTTGCACAAAGGTCCACTTGACCACCGACGCGTGGACAAGTGCATGCGGACAGGGACGCTACATTTCACTGACGGCACACTGGGTGAATGTAGTTGAGGCTGGGACTGCTTCCCAAACTGGCCCGGTGTACCTCGTCTCCCTGCCTAACATTCCTGGCAGGGACACGAGAAGAACACCCCCCTCCTCCTCCTCCTCCTCTACCGCCTCCTCCTCCGCCACCGCCTCCTCCTCCGCCACCGCCTCCTCCTCCGCTGTTAGATTGACCCCAGCTACGAGTTGGAAACGTTGCAGCACTGGCGTTGGTAGACGTCAGCAGGCTGTGCTGAAGCTGATCAGCTTGGGGGACAGACAGCACACTGCCTCCGAGGTGAGGGATGCCCTCCTCGATGAGACGGCAATATGGTTTGAGCCGCTGCACCTGGGCCCAGGCATGGTCGTTTGTGATAACGGCCGGAACCTGGTAGCAGCTCTGGAGCTTGCCGGACTCCAACATGTTCCATGCCTGGCCCACGTCTTCAACCTAGTGGTGCAACGTTTCCTAAAGAGCTACCCCAATGTTCCAGAGCTACTGGTGAAAGTGCGGCGCATGTGCGCCCACTTTCGCAAGTCGACAGTAGCCGCTGCTAGCTTAAAATCTCTCCAGCAACGCCTGCATGTGCCACAACACCGGCTTTTGTGCGACGTCCCCACACGCTGGAACTCAACGTTTCAGATGTTGAATAGAGTGGTTGAGCAGCAGAGACCTTTGATGGAATACCAGCTACAAAACCCTAGGGTGCCACAAAGTCAGCTGCCTCAGTTTCACATCCATGAGTGGCCATGGATGAGAGACCTTTGTGACATCCTACGGGTCTTTGAGGAGTCCACAAGGAGGGTGAGCTCTGAGGATGCGATGGTGAGCCTTACAATCCCGCTCTTGTGTGTTCTGAGAGAATCCCTGATTGACATCAGGGATAACTCAGATCACACAGAGGAGTTAGGGATAGCATCCGATCCGTCACAGCTGGAGAGTAGGTCCACACATCTGTCCGCTTCACTGCGTTTAATGGAGGAGGAGGAGGAGGAGGAGGAGGAAGAAGAGTTGTCCGATGATGTGATGGTGATACAGGAGGCTTCCGGGCAACTTCGAATCGTCCCATTGTTGCAGCGCGGATGGGTAGACATGGAGGATGAGGAGGAAATGGAGATTGAACTTTCCGGTGGGGCCAGAGGAGTCATGCCAACTAACACTGTGGCAGACATGGCTGAGTTCATGTTGGGGTGCTTTACAACCGACAAGCGTATTGTCAAAATCATGGAGGACAACCAGTACTGGATCTTTGCTATCCTTGACCCCCGGTATAAAAACAACATCTCGTCTTTTATTCCGGTAGAGGGGAGGGCCAATCGCATCAATGCTTGCCACAGGCAATTGGTGCAGAATATGATGGAGATGTTTCCAGCATGTGACGTTGGCGGCAGGGAGGGCAGTTCCTCCAGTAGGCAACCAAGTTCTCACCGGTCCACACAAACGAGGGGCACACTGTCTAAGGTCTGGGACACCTTGATGGCACCCCCTCGCCAAAGTGCCGCCACGGAGGGTCCTAGTGTCACCAGGCGTGAGAAGTATAGGCGCATGTTGCGGGAATACCTTTCCGACCACAGCCCTGTCCTCTCCGACCCCTCTGCGCCCTACACGTATTGGGTGTCGAAGTTGGACCTGTGGCTTGAACTTGCCCTATATGCCTTGGAGGTGCTGTCCTGTCCTGCCGCCAGCGTCCTATCTGAGAGGGTGTTCAGTGCAGCCGGTGGCATCATCACTGACAAGCGCACCCGTCTGTCAGCTGAGAGTGCCGACCGGCTCACTTTGATAAAAATGAACCACCACTGGGTAGAGCCGTCATTTTTGTGCCCACCTGTGTAAAGCACCCCAACATGAAACTCCATGTCTGTACTCAACCTCTCCAATTCCTCCGCATCCTCATACTCATCCACCATAAGCGTTGCACAATTCTGCTAATACTAGGCTCCCTCCACCCTGATTTCCCCCAACTCTGCTGGTTAGAGGCTCCCTCCACCATGAATTTGCCCAAACTGGGCTGTTTAGAGGCTCCCTCCACCATGAATTGGTCCAAACTGGGTTTTTTAGAGGCTCCCTCCACCATGAATTTGCCCAAACTGGGCTGTTTAGAGGCTCCCTCCACCATGAATTGGTCCAAACTGGGCTGGTTAGAGGCTCCCTCCACCATGAATTTCCCAAAACTTGGCTGTTTAGAGGCTCCCTCCACCATGAATTTGCCCAAACTGGGCTGTTTAGAGGCTCCCTCCACCATTAATTGGTCCAAACTGGGCTGGTTAGAGTCTCCCTCCACCATGAATTTGCCCAAACTGGGGTGGTTAGAGGCTCCCTCCACCATTAATTGGTCCAAACTGGGCTGGTTAGAGGCTCCCTCCACCATGAATTTCCCAAAACTTGGCTGTTTAGAGGCTCCCTCCACCATTAATTGGTCCAAACTGGGCTGGTTAGAGGCTCCCTCCACCATGAATTTGCCCAAACTGGGCTGTTTAGAGGCTCCCTCCACCATTAATTGGTCCAAACTGGGCTGGTTAGAGGCTCCCTCCACCATGAATTTGCCCAAACTGGGCTGTTTAGAGGCTCCCTCCACCATGAATTGGTCCAAACTGGGGTGGTTAGAGGCTCCCTCCACCATGAATTGGTCCAAACTGGGGTGGTTAGAGGCTCCCTCCACCATTAATTGGTCCAAACTGGGCTGGTTAGAGGCTCCCTCCACAATTAATTGGTCCAAACTGGGCTAATTAGAGGCTCCCTCCACCATGAATTGGTCCAAACTGGGTTTTTTAGAGGCTCCCTCCACCATTAATTGGTCCAAACTGGGCTGGTTAGAGGCTCCCTCCACAATTAATTGGTCCAAACTGGGCTAATTAGAGGCTCCCTCCACCATGAATTGGTCCAAACTGGGTTTTTTAGAGGCTCCCTCCACCATGAATTTGCCCAAACTGGGCTGTTTAGAGGCTCCCTCCACCATGAATTGGTCCAAACTGGGCTGGTTAGAGGCTCCCTCCACCATGAATTGGTCCAAACTGGGGTGGTTAGAGGCTCCCTCCACCATTAATTGGTCCAAACTGGGCTGGTTAGAGGCTCCCTCCACCATTAATTGGTCCAAACTGGGCTGGTTAGAGGCTCCCTCCACCATGAATTTGCCCAAACTGGGGTGGTTAGAGGCTCCCTCCACCATTAATTGGTCCAAACTGGGCTGGTTAGAGGCTCCCTCCACAATTAATTGGTCCAAACTGGGCTAATTAGAGGCTCCCTCCACCATGAATTGGTCCAAACTGGGTTTTTTAGAGGCTCCCTCCACCATGAATTTGCCCAAACTGGGCTGTTTAGAGGCTCCCTCCACCATGAATTGGTCCAAACTGGGCTGGTTAGAGGCTCCCTCCACCATGAATTTCCCAAAACTTGGCTGTTTAGAGGCTCCCTCCACCATGAATTTGCCCAAACTGGGCTGTTTAGAGGCTCCCTCCACCATTAATTGGTCCAAACTGGGCTGGTTAGAGGCTCCCTCCACCATGAATTTGCCCAAACTGGGGTGGTTAGAGGCTCCCTCCACCATTAATTGGTCCAAACTGGGCTGGTTAGAGGCTCCCTCCACCATGAATTTCCCAAAACTTGGCTGTTTAGAGGCTCCCTCCACCATTAATTGGTCCAAACTGGGCTGGTTAGAGGCTCCCTCCACCATGAATTTGCCCAAACTGGGCTGTTTAGAGGCTCCCTCCACCATTAATTGGTCCAAACTGGGCTGGTTAGAGGCTCCCTCCACCATGAATTTGCCCAAACTGGGCTGTTTAGAGGCTCCCTCCACCATGAATTGGTCCAAACTGGGGTGGTTAGAGGCTCCCTCCACCATGAATTGGTCCAAACTGGGGTGGTTAGAGGCTCCCTCCACCATTAATTGGTCCAAACTGGGCTGGTTAGAGGCTCCCTCCACAATTAATTGGTCCAAACTGGGCTAATTAGAGGCTCCCTCCACCATGAATTGGTCCAAACTGGGTTTTTTAGAGGCTCCCTCCACCATTAATTGGTCCAAACTGGGCTGGTTAGAGGCTCCCTCCACAATTAATTGGTCCAAACTGGGCTAATTAGAGGCTCCCTCCACCATGAATTGGTCCAAACTGGGTTTTTTAGAGGCTCCCTCCACCATGAATTTGCCCAAACTGGGCTGTTTAGAGGCTCCCTCCACCATGAATTGGTCCAAACTGGGCTGGTTAGAGGCTCCCTCCACCATGAATTTCCCAAAACTTGGCTGTTTAGAGGCTCCCTCCACCATTAATTGGTCCAAACTGGGCTGGTTAGAGGCTCCCTCCACCATTAATTGGTCCAAACTGGGCTGGTTAGAGGCTCCCTCCACCATTAATTGGTCCAAACTGGGCTGGTTAGAGGCTCCCTCCACCATGAATTTCCCAAAACTTGGCTGTTTAGAGGCTCCCTCCACCATTAATTGGTCCAAACTGGGCTGGTTAGAGGCTCCCTCCACCATGAATTTGCCCAAACTGGGCTGTTTAGAGGCTCCCTCCACCATGAATTGGTCCAAACTGGGCTGGTTAGAGGCTCCCTCCACCATGAATTTCCCAAAACTTGGCTGTTTAGAGGCTCCCTCCACCATGAATTGGTCCAAACTGGGCTGGTTAGAGGCTCCCTCCACCATGAATTGGTCCAAACTGGGGTGGTTAGAGGCTCCCTCCACCATTAATTGGTCCAAACTGGGCTGGTTAGAGGCTCCCTCCACAATTAATTGGTCCAAACTGGGCTAATTAGAGGCTCCCTCCACCATGAATTGGTCCAAACTGGGTTTTTTAGAGGCTCCCTCCACCATGAATTTGCCCAAACTGGGCTGTTTAGAGGCTCCCTCCACCATGAATTGGTCCAAACTGGGCTGGTTAGAGGCTCCCTCCACCATGAATTTCCCAAAACTTGGCTGTTTAGAGGCTCCCTCCACCATTAATTGGTCCAAACTGGGCTGGTTAGAGGCTCCCTCCACCATTAATTGGTCCAAACTGGGCTGGTTAGAGGCTCCCTCCACCATTAATTGGTCCAAACTGGGCTGGTTAGAGGCTCCCTCCACCATTAATTGGTCCAAACTGGGCTGGTTAGAGGCTCCCTCCACCATTAATTGGTCCAAACTGGGCTGGTTAGAGGCTCCCTCCACCATGAATTTGCCCAAACTGGGCTGTTTAGAGGCTCCCTCCACCATGAATTGGTCCAAACTGGGCTGGTTAGAGGCTCCCTCCACCATGAATTTCCCAAAACTTGGCTGTTTAGAGGCTCCCTCCACCATTAATTGGTCCAAACTGGGCTGGTTAGAGGCTCCCTCCACCATGAATTGGTCCAAACTGGGGTTTTTAGAGGCTCCCTCCACCATGAATTGGTCCAAACTGGGGTTTTTAGAGTCTCCCTCCACCATGAATTGGTCCAAACTGGGGTTTTTAGAGTCTCCCTCCACCATGAATTGGTCCAAACTGGGGTTTTTAGAGGCTCCCTCCACCATGAATTTGCCCAAACTCTGCTGGTTAGAGGCTCAATCCACCCTGATTTTCAAAACAAATGTTGGTGCCAACCTCAACTTACTACAAGGGCCAAATTCACTGCTGGTGACAAGCTCTCCTCACTGCAAGTGCCAAATACACATGTTTCAAGGTGTTTTCCTACTGTCAGAGAGGTGGTATTGAGTGTGTAAAGTGTGTAGTTGTTAGGCTGTGATGTTGGGGTAATAGAGGGTCTTTGGTGTGTTAGATGCCCCCAGACATGCTTCCCCTGCTGTCCCAGTGTCATTCCAGAGGTGTTGGCATCATTTCCTGGGGTGTCATAGTGGACTTGGTGACCCTCCAGACACGGATTTGGGTTTCCCCCTTAACGAGTATCTGTTCCCCATAGACTATAATGGGGTTCGAAACCCGTTCGAACACACGAACATTGAGCGGCTGTTCGAATCGAATTTCGAACCTCGAACATTTTAGTGTTCGCTCATCTCTATTAACTATCGATCACCTGCACAGAGTAGTAACTCTGTTCTATTACAGTATGACAAACATAAGGCTTACAAGCAATTGCACAATACATACTAGATTTTATACCTGAATGTCTATATCACTACATAACTGACTCTTGTTTGTTTTTAGTGAAATACTGCCAGGACCCATCATCTTCTGGAGTAGAAAATGTTCTCCAAAGTCATTTTTTATTTATTTTTTTAGTAGAAAAGTGACAGAAAAAGTGACAGCTAGATGCTTCTGTTTCACAATGTTTTTCCAGTGATTCTGGGCAACAGGGTGTAGTGAGAAAACACTGAGAAGGCAGCATTAAACCTACTATTCCTAAGCAAGTTTTATTCCCACACTTCTTAAGACAGCATACAGTTCTACCTTCTTGTTTGAGTATGTCATTATTAAAAGTTATCATGAGCATGGATTTTCCTATTCATACCGCACACAATTGGCTAAATTAAAAAGATTTTGTGAGTAAGCCAAGTCCAGTTGAGCAGACATAAAGAATGCCGAGAACGCTAATAGCTCAGAGAAGCTGAATCCAAGGAGATCTTTCATGCTTTTGAATTTCCTTAGCACCAGAGAAGTGATCTCTACACTGTTTTATTTTGTTTTCAATAGAGCAGTTTCTGAGAAGACTGCCAGTGAGCAGAACATTACTCCTGTAGTATAACTAGTAATGCAGACCATACCACAAACTCATAGACATGCCAATATTCAAAACCAATAGGATTATAAAAGCCCCTTTTGTTAGTTTTAGAAGCATATTGTAACACTTCTGGTGAGTGTCAGTACCACATCTAATAATAATAATAATAATAATAATAATTTTATGTATATAGTGCCAACATATTCTGCAACACTTTACAAATTAAATCAAATGAGTTTATAGTGAATATTTAATGTCCCTTATTGAAATACATGTAACCCCTTCCCACTCTGCGCCATACTACAGCTCTGTAATAGAATGGCACTATAATGCCATGGGCACTGGAGCTATGCCTGCAGCATTACATTCGGCACTTGGCTGTATTGCATGACCTTGGCCTTGGATTAACTGCTAGATTAGACAGATAAACCAACTCTGGTGGATTAACCATCAGATCAAGGGGGTCCCCACCTCTCCTCGTATACCCCGCAATAAGATTGTTTGGTCTGAGGGGTTGCCATGAAAGCCAAGAGGCTGAGCCATGGACTGCCTGTGTCTAGTCAGCCTATGTGTGATGTGCTGTGATAATATGTATTTCAGTACATTGCACTGGGAATTAGAGATCCTAGGTTCAAGTTCCCTTGAACGGACTGGTAAAAAAAAAAAAAAAAAAAAACGTTAAAAATAAAGTAGAAAAAAACGTATTTATTAATTTTTTAAAAAAACCTTATTGTAAAGAATCAAAACAAACATGTTAGGTATCCTCATGTACGTATAAGTCCCCACTACCTAAAAATAACATTATTTATGCCATGTGGTGATAGCCGTTAAAAAAAATATTTACCACAATGTGAAAATTAACGTGTGACGTCCGGAGTCACTTCACTGGAGTACCGGGGAAAGGTGAGTATGATGTTTATTTAATTTTTTTCACCTCCCCTGGCTTATTTTGAAAATAATTTTTTTGCTTGGACAACCTCTTTAAGCTGGATCCACACATTGATTTATCAAGCCTTGTATGCCACTTTTCTGGTGAAAAGGCGTTAAAACGTCAAAATTTATATCACACTTTCTGGTTTTTGCACAAAAAATAATTAAATTTTTTTTTTTTTTTTAAGTGGGCAGAGCTAGGTGGGTATAGACTTAGACTACAGTGGAAGTTGTTTATTAGAGATGAGCGAAGACTAAAATGTTCGAGGTTCGAAATTCGATTCGAACAGCTGCTCACTGTTCGAGTGTTCGAATGGGTTTCGAACCCCATTATAGTCTATGGGGAACATAAACTCGTTAAGGGGGAAACCCAAATTCGTGTCTGGAGGGTCACCAAGTCCACTATGACACCCCAGGAAATGATACCAACACCCTGGAATGACACTGGGACAGCAGGGGAAGCATGTCTGGGGGCATAAAAGTCACTTTATTTCATGGAAATCCCTGTCAGTTTGCGATTTTCGCAAGCTAACTTTTCCCCATAGAAATGCATTGGCCAGTGCTGATTGGCCAGAGTACGGAACTCGACCAATCAGCGCTGGCTCTGCTGGAGGAGGCGGAGTCTAAGATCGCTCCACACCAGTCTCCATTCAGGTCCGACCTTAGACTCCGCCTCCTCCGGCAGAGCCAGCGCTGATTGGCCGAAGGCTGGCCAATGCATTCCTATGCGAATGCAGAGACTTAGCAGTGCTGAGTCAGTTTTGCTCAACTACACATCTGATGCACACTCGGCACTGCTACATCAGATGTAGCAATCTGATGTAGCAGAGCCGAGGGTGCACTAGAACCCCTGTGCAAACTCAGTTCACGCTAATAGAATGCATTGGCCAGCGCTGATTGGCCAATGCATTCTATTAGCCCGATGAAGTAGAGCTGAATGTGTGTGCTAAGCACACACATTCAGCACTGCTTCATCACGCCAATACAATGCATTAGCCAGTGCTGATTGGCCAGAGTACGGAATTCGGCCAATCAGCGCTGGCTCTGTTGGAGGAGGCGGAGTCTAAGGTCGGACCGAATGGAGACTGGTGTGGAGCGATCTTAGACTCCGCCTCCTCCAGCAGAGCCAGCGCTGATTGGCCGAATTCCGTACTCTGGCCAATCAGCGCTGGCCAATGCATTCTATTAGCCCGATGAAGTAGAGCTGAATGTGTGTGCTTAGCACACACATTCAGCTCTACTTCATCGGGCTAATAGAATGCATTGGCCAATCAGCGCTGGCCAATGCATTCTATTAGCTTGATGAAGCAGAGTGTGCACAAGGGTTCAAGCGCACCCTCGGCTCTGATGTAGCAGAGCCGAGGGTGCACAAGGGTTCAAGTGCACCCTTGGCTCTCCGAGGGTGCGCTTGAACCCTTGTGCAGCCTCGGCTCTGCTACATCAGAGCCGAGGGTGCGCTTGAACCCTTGTGCACACTCTGCTTCATCAAGCTAATAGAATGCATTGGCCAACACTGATTGGCCAGAGTACGGAATTCGGCCAATCAGCGCTGGCCAATGCATCCCTATGGGAAAAAGTTTATCTCACAAAAATCACAATTACACACCCGATAGAGCCCCAAAAAGTTATTTTTAATAACATTCCCCCCTAAATAAAGGTTATCCCTAGCTATCCCTGCCTGTACAGCTGTCCCTGTCTCATAGTCACAAAGTTCACATTCTCATATGACCCGGATTTGAAATCCACTATTCGTCTAAAATGGAGGTCACCTGATTTCGGCAGCCAATGACTTTTTCCAATTTTTTTCAATGCCCCCGGTGTCGTAGTTCCTGTCCCACCTCCCCTGCTCTGTTATTGGTGCAAAAAAGGCACCAGGGAAGGTGGGAGGGGAATCGAATTTTGGCGCACTTTACCACGCGGTGTTCGATTCAATTCGAACATGGCGAACACCCTGATATCCGATCGAACATGTGTTCGATAGAACACTGTTCGCTCATCTCTATTGTTTATGGCTGAGAAATTTTGCATAACTTTCACCAGAAAACTGGTGCAAGTTATGGCTGAAACCCCCACCAATTCCTAAATGGAGTAGGTTTCAATTCTGATGTAAGAGACCTCCTAAGAGGTCTGGTGCATGAGACCTCTTGCAATGCTCCTGAATTATTAAGAAGGACTAGTGTACAAAGGGTGTAAGAACATCCCACAAAGTGCCTATCATAAAAAATCATCATCACTGAATTTGTGTTGCTTTTAAAGGGGCAAATTTTGCTGCCTTTTTTTTTTTTTTTTTTAGCCAAATCCAGGAGTGACTCTTTCAATTTCTCAATTTTTTTTTACTCCACTCTGGGCTTTGACTTGAAAACCTAAAACAAAATCTATATTATATATATCTGTACAATACATCATGCATTGAATGCCAAGTGACATGCAAGGCAAGAAAAAGTCACGCAAACGTGGAAACCATGGGAATCTAGGCAGGCCAGTTCAGGGATGTCTCAACCCCACAGATTACTATAATTATGCCAGTCCTTGACCGATGTAGATTTCAATTGTGGACCTCCTGTAATGCACCGTAAAGAGATCACAATGTGTTAACAATTGTGCCAAAGTGGACAAGACCAGTGCAGAAATCTAAATAAATTGGCCCTAATGTGAAGCCTTAAGTTGTATTTTCTTCATTTCTTACACACACTAAAAACATTACAAGCAAGCGCATGAGGTCTGAGCAAGTTCTGCCACTAGGTGTGTCTGTCACATTAAATATCCATCTTCTATTTATTTCTGTAGAGAGTAGTGACTGTTCTATTACAATAGAGTGGATCAGATAACAACCACAGTGCGTACGAGCAATTGCACAATAAAAACTATATTTTATATGCCATTGTGAACTGGTTTAAGTGATTGATTTGCTGTTACCTGATCTACAAAGAGTTACCTGGCACAGTCAGTTATAATAACAGAACATAAAGCAAACCAGCTTCACACATGTCCACAGTCTTTAGTGTCTCAATTATGTCCTTTACTTTCAGCAAGCAAATATGGATCAGGGAAGTGCAGGAGCTCTGGAACTGAGAGCTGTCTGATCCATCAATTTGGGTATGCTTGGGGTACTCCCTATTGGGACTTGTTGTTCACTGGGGAAAAGTGTATTCGGTTACCTGTTTATAAGAAGTCTACCAATAGAACAGAGCCATTTATTATAAAGTCAGGATAGGCAGAGCGATGCTAAGGGGCACACCTTCCATGAGGTGATCTGAGGCATGGCATAAACTATGAGGGTTGAGGAACACAGCATTCTTTTTTTTTATAAGCCATTACCTATTGTATCATTCCAATAGGTAGCAGCCGATAATTTAGTCACTTATTTGCTGTTGTCCAAGCCAGGCGGCACTGCACTTATGTCACAATGCTCAAGAAGCCAGAATGTTATGTCCAGCATCTCGGTGTTCTTCAGCGTCAGCTACAGTACACCCTGGACAGGAGTGGGGAGGAGTAAATTATAGGCCACTACCTATTACTATATTACAATATGTAGTGGTCTAACATATACTGTGGGGAAGGGGGAGGCATAAACAAAGGTGATCATATATTGTGGGGAACAAAAAAAGAGTTTATATACTGTGTGTGGGGCATAAAAAAGGGGTTATATACTGTGGGGAGGATATAAAAAATGTTTCTCATATCCTAGTTAGACTGTGCATTGTCTAGAGGGCAGTGTCAGGCAGGTGCAGACAAGGGGTGTGATTCTGAGCTATGACACTGGCTGCCTCTGATTGGAGCTCAAAATCACACTCCCTGCCTGACACTGCCCTTCTGACATTACAGAGCTTAAATAGCACATCAGGCCTCAAAACTATCTGCGCTTGTTGCTCGGAATTGGTGGGGGATACAGTAATATCAGCAGAGCCACACCTATTAACAGATGCTAAGAACTTGTACTGGTAGAGGTGGTGAAAGGTCTTCTTTAAAGGCAAACCAGAACATCTCATCCAAAATTAAAGTGGTTTGGCTCAATGATAGGCCATAGACATGGGCCTAAGAAGACTTCTTTTGAAAAACACTTTGTAGTATGCACAGTTAAAGAGGACCTTTCATGTCCTCGGGCACATGTAGAATTATAATACCACTAAAAAGCCGACAGTGTGCTGAATTCATCGGCTTTCCTGTTATGTGCACCTGTTGAAGAGCTATTGGTGGCGTTACCCTAGCTCTTCACTGTCAGAAGAGTGTTTCTGACAGTCTATGAGGAACGCCCCCCCTGACAGTAGAGTGGGGACGCTCCTTCCTGCCCAGCAATGACGCTGAGGAATGCCCCCCCAAGTACTAGTCTATGGAAGAGTCGGGTTTTTCTGTCCGCTTGAAAAGTTGGACATCTTTGGGAATGGACAGTTAAGGACAGGCACGGAGTGCAAAAGAACGCACCCGATGTCCATTTAAATGAATGAAAAGTGTCACGGACACAGTTAGTCTCCGCTGCTAATGTCCGTGCAAGATTTTGAACGGACACTAGCAGCGGACACTACCTGTCGGACAATGACGGTAGTGTGAATGCTCCCTTAGAAAAATCTATTACACATTTTACATGAGGGCCAAGGAGCTCCAAGTTACTTCTCTGACCGTTGCTGATGCTGGATGATAAATCAGGTGTATCTTTATGTCTAGTCTAAATGTATCAAACCCTGCACTCCAAAATTTTGGCATCAAAATTTGAGTTCATTTGTATGAAATTTGTATGAAATTTTTTCAAGTGTTGCAATTTCACTTCGGTAGGGCACTGGAGTAATAAGTGAAGTAACTTCTCAGGACAGAAAATGCTAGACTTAAAGATGAGCCAAATTAATCAATTAAAAATTATTGCAAATTACAGAAACCAAGACTACAGCAAGTCTGATTTAAAAATGATTCTCATGATATGCTCTCCTAAGCTTAAGCCACTTATGCTTTTATACCAGAATGTTTGTGTAATTTTTTCCTGCCCATTTCTGACTAGCCATGCCCTTTTCCAAGTTACCCACAACCATTTTCAACAAAGCCCAGAAAAATCTAAGGTTAAGGCCCCGCATTGTGAAAACGTAGCATTTTTGTCTAGTGTGGAAATGCAGCGGAACAAAATATAATTCTTTTAGCTTTGGTTTGGTACGTGGGGCCGTAGCCTAAGAACATAATTAACACAGCAGTTTTTGGCCAAAAATTTAGCTGCAATTATGAGCGTTCTGCATGCACAGCTATGAGTTTTAGGCTAAGGCTACTCGTTGCGGAAACTCAGCATTTCTGGTTGCTGTGGAAAAAAAGTGAAAGAAAACACTGCGCTTTTTGCAGTATCTTCAATGTGAATGAAATTTTGTTTACTCTCATTCACACACTTCAGGGGGAAAAAAGCAGCAGAAGACTGTGTTTTCAGAAACATGTGCTTTGAAAAATGCTGCATGTTAATTTTAGCTACAAAATCGCAAGCTTTTTTTCCCTATATATTAAATAGGAAAAGAAAAATATAGTAACATAGTAGATAAGATTAGGTGAAAATGTAAGTCATTGAAGTCCAAGCTATTAACCCACCAAGATGATCCAGAGAAAGGCATAAAAACCTCTCAGGGCTGTCACCAATTACTCCATCTAAGGAAAAAAATTCCTTCCCTACTACAAATATGGCAATTGTACTAAATCCTTGGATCAACATCCAATCCTAAACATTTCTAGTTCCTATTACCTATGATATTATTACTCTCAAGAAAGGCATCCAGGCCCCCCTTGAGACAGAACAATTTTAGTTAAAATATCATGATATCACCAAATCTTCTGGCAGTGAGTTCCATAGACTCACCGCTCATACTGTAAAGAAGCCCCATCTATTGTAAGATTTGAACAGAGGCAAAACCATATCGTGAGCATTTATTTATGCAGCCCATGATTTTATTTGCCTTGGTTTACTGGTTGCCTAAGTTTACTGTCCATCAATATCCACAAGTCTTTTTCAGTTGTAGTCTTAGCCAGTGTTTTATCACTTAATACACAACTGTAACACTTTTTGTCACAGTTCATGTACAAAAATTTGCATTTATCCATATTAAAACTCATCTGTCATTTCCCTGCCCTAGATTCCCTAAATCCCATTGTAATATTCTACTATCCTAGTCTGTGATAAAATTATACATCTACAAGATCATTAATAAACATATTAAAAAGACGGTGACCCAATACCGACCCCTGTGGTACCTACTGGTACCACTAATAATCACCCTCTGTTTCCTATCCATGAGCCACTTATTAACAAATATTTTCTCCTAATCCCAGTATTGTCATTTTATGTACCAACCTCTTATGTGGTACGGTATCAAAAAAAATCCATAAAATACTACATCTAGGGAATTACCCAGGTCCATTCTCGAACTTGCCTCCTCATAGACGTTGAGTAGATTAATCCGACAGGCCCGGATGTCTCACAAACCTACACTGATACTGATTTATAAGTTTATTGTTAATAAGACACTCCGGGATAACATCTCTTAGAAGCCTTTCATATAATTTTCCCACAACAGAGATTAAACTTACCCGCCTATAGCTTCCAGGCTCACTTTCTGACTCCTTTTTGAATATTGGCACCACATTTGTGATGAGCCAGTCATGTGGCACAGTCCCAGCCTTTGCTGAATCTTTAAATACTAGACATAAAGATCTGTCTATCATAATTCCCTCAGAACTTAGGGGGGTTGTAGAAGAACTGCAGAGAAAATGCAACAAAAATCTTATCCATCTTATCCATCAAATCTAAAGCTGTGATATAGTTATTGCTTTCCATGCAATAACTTGGGCCATTGAGGACACAGCCTATTTTGGATTTCGAAACAAAGCTTCTTTTTAGTTTTTTGTTTGTTATTCCAACATTCTGAGTCATAATTTTCTTTTTTAGTTGACATTACCATATGAGGGCTATTTTTTTATTTGCTGAACAAGTAATATTTTTCAGTGTTGCCATTTTTGGATACCTAAAACTCATTGGTCAACTTTTATTTTTTATGGGGAAATGGATAAACAATGGCACCATTGTTGTTTTTTTTTAATTCATTTTATTTTTATTCTGTTCATATGGTGCCATAAATAACATTTTAACGTTACTCTACAGATACAAATAGTTTTTTTTTTACTTCTTATATTTGATATCTTTATATTTTATATTTTCTGAAAGCCGTTACTTTTTAATTTTCAGTGTTAACCTACATCATAAAAAATGATTTATATTGAAATTAATTTTTTATTTTTTTAATAATATTTTTATTGAGTTTTTAACATAATACAAAGTAACAGAGCATAAACATAGAAAAAGTAGGCAATTAGTAGAGTATACAGAGCATGTATTAAAAGGGTTATCGCCAATATATGCGGGCCACGTTTTTGCGTGGCTCGTGTAGTAGTGACAAGAGATAAACATTTAACTAGTAATTTAACCATACCTCTAGTAAGGGGAGGGGGAATGAGGAAACATTCTATAACATGCTAGAATTCGGTGGGAGTTTAATACTGAAAAAGGGGGGGGGGGTAATGCAGAGGAGCTTTAGAAGAGATAAAGAGACTGAAGGGAAAGGGGGGGTCAGGAAAAGAAGGATAGAAGGGCATAGGAGGAAAAGGAGAGAGGGCGGGAGGGCATAAAGTCAAAAGACAAGAGGTCATGTGGTCAAAAGTCAGGAGTCAGGAGTCAGGAGGTCGAGGCCCGCGACGGACCAGTCTTCCAGGGAGCCCATATTTTCTCATTCTTCCAATGGGTCCTGTTTTTCCAACTGGACATCTCCTCGAAGCGAGAAATTTGGTTAACTTTTGAGATCCATTCCCCTAAAGAAGGGGATTCCGGAGATAGCCACTTAGTTGGGATCAGGGAGTTTGCTGCTAGAATCAGAAGGGAGATCACATTGGATTTGGATGGTTTGTACGTGGAGGAGGCGAGAGAAAGGAAGACCATAGTTGGGGTGATTTCAAAAGATGGGGATGTGAGCTTTCTCAAGAAATTTTCTATGTCGTTCCAATAGTCCCGGATTTTAGGGCAGGACCACCAGATGTGAGTAAGAATTCCTTCAGGAGAATTGCATCTCCAGCAATTGCTATTCGGAGAAAACTGATGTTTGTGTAGCCAATGGGGGGTATGGTACCATCTGGTAAGTAATTTATAGTGGGTTTCTTGAAGTCGGACACAAGGGGGAAAAAACCATGGGAGTGTGAGAGAATTTGTACAACCTGTTCATCCGAGAGAGACATGCTGAGATCTTGTCCCTACGCTGTCAAGAAATAGAGTTTCTGTGGGTCTGGAGGCGCTATGTAGGTTGAGAGGACATAAGATGTTTTAGAAAGCAATTTATGTTTGGCTAGGACTGCTCATTCAAAAGGTGTCAATGTTGTCCTTAATGAATCTAGAGAACTTGCGCAGCGAACTATGCCTTCTAAGTGGAGTTTACGAAGGAAGGAGTCTGGTGTCAAGTCTGGGAGTAGTGAGTAGAAGCGGTCAGTGTCAAATTTATGGTCCAAGCCAATAACATCAATGAGTCTATGGGTAGAAAGGTGACGCCAGATCTCTTGAAATTCTGTGGAGGGCTTACCGAGGAATTTCAGGAGGATGTCCAGAGGGAGAATAGGGGAAGGATAGGGGGCAAGAACGTCTCTCAGACCTTGCCATGCCTCACATGCTCCAGAGATGAGAGGGTGTATGTTTCTAGAACAGAGGCCCGAAGATCCACAGAACCAAAGGTCGGATAGGGAGGGAGGGCCAAAAGTCTGAAGAGATAAGTCTGCAATCATGGACCTCGGGCTACTCGAGGTAAGATCTATCCAACGTTTAAGTTGAATTGCTCTATAATAGTTGGCAATTTCCGGAAGGCCAATTCCACCCTCCTGCTTCTTTTTCCTGAGAAGGGATGCTGCAAGTCTCGAAATTATTTTTTTTAACATTTTGAGGTAATTGCAAAATCTACAAATGTTTTTTTTAGAAATTATTTTATACCATAGCTGGATTATTGCATGCTGCTAATTTTGCTATTGAACTGTTTTCAGGTATTGTCTACCTATGGTTAAGTGATAGATTCATGTCTTGTACTTTATTTAAAATGTTGATTTTTTTGGCCTGAAAAATCATTCTAAAGTTCCTGCCGCTAGGTGTCTCCCTCCTTGCAAATTTGCTATTTACTTTGTCACTTCTCTCTGTTAGGCTGAGGCCCCTCGTTGCGGAAACACAGCTTTTTTTTGTCGCAGATTTAGTTGCATTTTTTTGAGCCAAAGTTAGAAGTGGATTCAGCAGAAGATAGAAGTATAAGAACTTCCTATATGTTTCCATTTTTTTTTTATAGGAAGAATATGCAAATCTGACTTCCATGATATAATTAGGAAGCCAGTGCCTCAGGCATGCACACCAATAGAGGGCGCTCACTGAGAATGTGCAAGTCTATCTTCCATGATGTAATTAGGAAGACAGAGCCTCAGTCAAGCAAACCAATAGAGAGCGCTCCCTTTGTTTGCAATGATGTTGGGATTATACCAGGTAGTCCCTCAGCCAAGGACAGCTGTTTCAATGTTCTTGCATCTCATCAGCTTGGCGCAGAGAGGACTGATCTCGCAGAGGTGAGAGGCTTAGACAGGGTTGAGGGGATATTGTCACTCCATAGGGAGAGACCACCAATTAGGTGTGTGGAGTCTTATTAAGCCATGAGCACTCCACTGTGCAAAGGAACATGGGAAGAATATGCAAATCTGACTTCCATGATGTAATTAGGAAGCCATTTTTTTTTAGTAAATCCTAGGTTTGGCTCAAAAAAATGCAGCAAAATCTGCAACAAAAGAAGCTGCGTTTTCGCAATGGGTCCTCAGCCTAAGTCTGTTTTTAGAAATCAGGATTCTCAAGATGGAACACAGAATTGAAGGGGGAGTGGCAAGTCTCTCTTCATAGGCTACTTTGGGCATTGTATCAAATAATAATCATATATACACTCACCGGCCACTTTATTAGGTACACCTGTCCAACTGCTCGTTAACACTTAATTTCTAATCAGCCAATCACATGGCGGCAACTCAGTGCATTTAGGCATGTAGACATGGTCAAGACAATCTCCTGCAGTTCAAACCGAGCATCAGTATGGGGAAGAAAGGTGATTTGAGTGCCTTTGAACGTGGCATGGTTGTTGGTGCCAGAAGGGCTGGTCTGAGTATTTCAGAAACTGCTGATCTACTGGGATTTTCACGCACAACCATCTCTAGGGTTTACAGAGAATGGTCCGAAAAAGAAAAAACATCCAGTGAGCGGCAGTTCTGTGGGCAGAAATGTGTTGTTGATGCCAGAGGTCAGAGGAGAATGGCCAGACTGGTTCGAGCTGATAGAAAGGCAACAGTGACTCAAATAGCCACCCGTTACAACCAAGGTAGCCAGAAGAGCATCTCTGAACGCACAGTACGTCGAACTTTGAGGCAGATGGGCTACAGCAGCAGAAGACCACACCGGGTGCCACTCCTTTCAGCTAAGAACAGGAAACTGAGGCTACAATTTGCACAAGCTCATCGAAATTGGACAATTGAAGATTGGAAAAACGTTGCCTGGTCTGATGAGTCTCGATTTCTGCTGCGACATTCGGATGGTAGGGTCAGAATTTGGCGTCAACAACATGAAAGCATGGATCCATCCTGCCTTGTATCAACGGTTCAGGCTGATGGTGGTGGTGTCATGGTGTGGGGAATATTTTCTTGGCACTCTTTGGGCCTCTTGGAACCAATTGAGCATCATTGCAACGCCAAAGCCTACCTGAGTATTGTTGCTGACCATGTCCATCCCTTTATGACCACAATGTATCCAACATCTGATGGCTACTTTCAGCAGATTAATGCGCCATGTCATAAAGCTGGAATCATCTCAGACTGGTTTCTTGAACATGACAATGAGTTCACTGTACTCCAATGGCCTCCACAGTCACCAGATCTCAATCCAATAGAGCATCTTTGGGATGTGGTGGAACGGGAGATTCGCATCATGGATGTGCAGCTGACAAATCTGCGGCAACTGTGTGATGCCATCATGTCAATATGGACCAAAATCTCTGAGGAATGCTTCCAGCACCTTTTTGAATCTATGCCACGAAGAATTGAGGCAGTTCTGAAGGCAAAAGGGGGTCCAACCCGTTACTAGCATGGTGTACCTAATAAAGTGGCCGGTGAGTGTATATATTTATGTTCATAACAAAAGATTGATTTAAATTGTGTGTGTGTGTGTGTGTGTATACTGTATATATACACATACACACAATTTAAATCAATCTTTTGTTATGAACATAAAAAAAAAAAAGAAAAGCCACATACCATTAATTAATCTTGAAATATTTCTACTTTTACACTAGTCATTTAATCAGACTCAGCAGGCTTTTCTACTTCAATATCCGTTTTGCTGTGTAGATTGGAACAGAATATATTATCTCAATATTAAAGGGTAGACAAGTTAATGGCAGCTACTATAATTTGTACTACTGGAGGCCTAGAAAAAGTAAAGACAGCAGCACTATATGCACAGAGAATGCTTTCCCCTGCTTGTGGAGAGAGGCTGTACTTTGCTTCATGAAGGGTGAAATAATGAATGACACTTCTCTTCAGTTAAATCCCATAAAGCACTGTTTATACAGACAATCCAAGAACAGCATGTAAGTCTACAACATGGCCGCCCCAGGGAACTTTTTACAAATAGCCAATAAATAGCGACAATTTAGCTACAAGTTGCCTAACCTGTTACCAAGGGGTTGCAAATTCCACATGTTGACACACAGCATTAATAATTATGCGACTTACACGTCTTTTACAATGCCATTGGCTAAACTGGAAAACATATCACTGTAAAAAGAGGTAGCATGACTAGTTTGTGTCTCTAGCTTGACAAGTTCACAAAAAAGCTCTGAATGCTTGAAGGATATATGGGGTAATATGATATCACATTTGTACAAGCTGACAAGTGCAGAAGAAAAGCAATCACTTGATCTTGTCCTTTCAGCATGACATAAGTCTTCAATGCAATTAAAACAGATGATGTGAAAGCCTTAAGGTGTCTTATTTAGCCAAGTGGTGGAGATTTACTGCTGAGCTCTTCAACTTGAAAAGTTAGCAAAGAGCAACTCTGAAAGGAGTCAAGTTGACAAACTGAGAGAAAAGTGTGAGAAATTATGTTACTTTCATTTAAGCGGTTTTCAAGTTGTATATAAATGTAAGTAATACAATCAGAATAAAGGAAAGTTATAGGCAAGGTCTGGCTAGGCTTTCCTTTCCTGTTCATATACACTGCAGAAATGGAAAATCTGCCCCTTACTTTGTAATGGGGTTGTGGTTGCAGTATATTTGTATGTTTGTTTTCTATCCCCATTTAGACAGATGAGGTAGATTACAATTGCAGAAAAGTGTGTAAACATGTCCCCATTCCCCTTTATATCTGTAGATAGATAGAGATGAGCGAACACTAAAATGTTCGAGGTTCGAAATTCGATTCGAACAGCCGCTCAATGTTCGTGTGTTCGAACGGGTTTCGAACCCCATTATAGTCTATGGGGAACAGATACTCGTTAAGGGGGAAACCTAAATCCGTGTCTGGAGGGTCACCAAGTCCACTATGACACCCCAGGAAATGATGCCAACACCTCTGGAATGACACTGGGACAGCAGGGGAAGCATGTCTGGGGGCATCTAACACACCAAAGACCCTCTATTACCCCAACATCACAGCCTAACAACTACACACTTTACACACTCAATACCACCTCTCTGACAGTAGGAAAACACCTTGAAACATGTGTATTTGGCACTTGCAGTGAGGAGAGCTTGTCACCAGCAGTGAATTTGGCCCTTGTAGTAAGTTGAGGTTGGCACCAACATTTGTTTTGAAAATCAGGGTGGATTGAGCCTCTAACCAGCAGAGTTTGGGCAAATTCATGGTGGAGGGAGCCTCTAAAAACCCCAGTTTGGGCAAATTCATGGTGGAGGGAGCCTCTAAAAACCCCAGTTTGGACCAATTCATGGTGGAGGGAGCCTCTAAAAACCCCAGCTTGGACCAATTCATGGTGGAGGGAGCCTCTAAAAACCCCAGTTTGGACCAATTCATGGTGGAGGGAGCCTCTAAAAACCCCAGTTTGGACCAATTCATGATGGAGGGAGCCTCTAAACAGCCCAGTTTGGGCAAATTCATGGTGGAGGGAGCCTCTAAAAACCACCAGTTTGGACCAATTCATGGTGGAGGGAGCCTCTAAAAACCCCAGTTTGGACCAATTCATGGTGGAGGGAGCCTCTAAAAACCCCAGTTTGGACCAATTCATGGTGGAGGGAGCCTCTAAACAGCCCAGTTTGGGCAAATTCATGGTGGAGGGAGCCTCTAAAAACCCCCAGTTTGGACCAATTCATGGTGGAGGGAGCCTCTAAAAACCCCAGTTTGGACCAATTCATGGTGGAGGGAGCCTCTAAACAGCTCAGTTTGGGCAAATTCATGGTGGAGGGAGCCTCTAAACAGCCCAGTTTGGGCAAATTCATGGTGGAGGGAGCCTCTAAAAACCCCAGTTTGGACCAATTCATGGTGGAGGGAGCCTCTAAACAGCCCAGTTTGGACCAATTCATGGTGGAGGGAGCCTCTAAAACCCCCAGTTTGGACCAATACATGGTGGAGGGAGCCTCTAAACAGCCCAGTTTGGACCAATTCATGGTGGAGGGAGCCTCTAAAAACCCCAGTTTGGACCAATTCATGGTGGAGGGAGCCTCTAAACAGCCCAGTTTGGACCAATTCATGGTGGAGGGAGCCTCTAAAAACCCCAGTTTGGACCAATTCATGGTGGAGGGAGCCTCTAAACAGCCCAGTTTGGGCAAATTCATGGTGGAGGGAGCCTCTAAACAGCCCAGTTTGGGCAAATTCATGGTGGAGGGAGCCTCTAAAAACCCCCAGTTTGGACCAATTCATGGTGGAGGGAGCCTCTAAAAACCCCAGTTTGGACCAATTCATGGTGGAGGGAGCCTATAAACAGCCCAGTTTGGACCAATTCATGGTGGAGGGAGCCTCTAAAAACCCCAGTTTGGACCAATTCATGGTGGAGGGAGCCTCTAAACAGCCCAGTTTGGGCAAATTCATGGTGGAGGGAGCCTCGAAACAGCCCAGTTTGGGCAAATTCATGGTGGAGGGAGCCTCTAAAAACCCCCAGTTTGGACCAATTCATGGTGGAGGGAGCCTCTAAAAACCCCAGTTTGGACCAATTCATGGTGGAGGGAGCCTCTAAACAGCCCAGTTTGGGCAAATTCATGGTGGAGGGAGCCTCTAAAAACCCCAGTTTGGACCAATTCATGGTGGAGGGAGCCTCTAAAAACCCCCAGTTTGGACCAATTCATGGTGGAGGGAGCCTCTAAAAACGCCAGTTTGGACCAATTCATGGTGGAGGGAGCCTATAAACAGCCCAGTTTGGACCAATTCATGGTGGAGGGAGCCTCTAACCAGCCCAGTTTGGACCAATTCATGGTGGAGGGAGCCTCTAAAAACCCCAGTTTGGACCAATTCATGGTGGAGGGAGCCTATAAACAGCCCAGTTTGGACCAATTCATGGTGGAGGGAGCCTCTAAAAACCCCAGTTTGGACCAATTCATGGTGGAGGGAGCCTCTAAACAGCCCAGTTTGGGCAAATTCATGGTGGAGGGAGCCTCGAAACAGCCCAGTTTGGGCAAATTCATGGTGGAGGGAGCCTCTAAAAACCCCCAGTTTGGACCAATTCATGGTGGAGGGAGCCTCTAAACAGCCCAGTTTGGGCAAATTCATGGTGGAGGGAGCCTCTAAAAACCCCCAGTTTGGACCAATTCATGGTGGAGGGAGCCTCTAAAACCCCCAGTTTGGACCAATTCATGGTGGAGGGAGCCTCTAAACAGCTCAGTTTGGGCAAATTCATGGTGGAGGGAGCCTCTAAAAACCCCAGTTTGGACCAATTCATGGTGGAGGGAGCCTCTAAACAGCCCAGTTTGGACCAATTCATGGTGGAGGGAGCCTCTAAAAGCCCAGTTTGGACCAATTCATGGTGGAGGGAGCCTCTAAACAGCCCAGTTTGGACCAATTCATGGTGGAGGGAGCCTCTAAAAACCCCAGTTTGGACCAATTCATGGTGGAGGGAGCCTCTAACCAGCCCAGTTTGGACCAATTCATGGTGGAGGGAGCCTCTAAAAACCCCAGTTTGGACCAATTCATGGTGGAGGGAGCCTATAAACAGCCCAGTTTGGACCAATTCATGGTGGAGGGAGCCTCTAACCAGCCCAGTTTGGACCAATTCATGGTGGAGGGAGCCTCTAAAAACCCCAGTTTGGACCAATTCATGGTGGAGGGAGCCTATAAACAGCCCAGTTTGGACCAATTCATGGTGGAGGGAGCCTCTAAAAACCCCAGTTTGGACCAATTCATGGTGGAGGGAGCCTCTAAACAGCCCAGTTTGGGCAAATTCATGGTGGAGGGAGCCTCGAAACAGCCCAGTTTGGGCAAATTCATGGTGGAGGGAGCCTCTAAAAACCCCCAGTTTGGACCAATTCATGGTGGAGGGAGCCTCTAAACAGCCCAGTTTGGGCAAATTCATGGTGGAGGGAGCCTCTAAAAACCCCCAGTTTGGACCAATTCATGGTGGAGGGAGCCTCTAAAAACCCCAGTTTGGACCAATTCATGGTGGAGGGAGCCTCTAAACAGCTCAGTTTGGGCAAATTCATGGTGGAGGGAGCCTCTAAACAGCCCAGTTTGGGCAAATTCATGGTGGAGGGAGCCTCTAAAAACCCCAGTTTGGACCAATTCATGGTGGAGGGAGCCTCTAAACAGCCCAGTTTGGACCAATTCATGGTGGAGGGAGCCTCTAAAAACCCCAGTTTGGACCAATTCATGGTGGAGGGAGCCTCTAAACAGCCCAGTTTGGACCAATTCATGGTGGAGGGAGCCTCTAAAAACCCCAGTTTGGACCAATTCATGGTGGAGGGAGCCTCTAAACAGCCCAGTTTGGGCAAATTCATGGTGGAGGGAGCCTCTAAACAGCCCAGTTTGGGCAAATTCATGGTGGAGGGAGCCTCTAACCAGCCCAGTTTGGACCAATTCATGGTGGAGGGAGCCTCTAAAAACCCCAGTTTGGACCAATTCATGGTGGAGGGAGCCTATAAACAGCCCAGTTTGGACCAATTCATGGTGGAGGGAGCCTCTAAAAACCCCAGTTTGGACCAATTCATGGTGGAGGGAGCCTATAAACAGCCCAGTTTGGGCAAATTCATGGTGGAGGGAGCCTCTAACCAGCCCAGTTTGGACCAATTCATGGTGGAGGGAGCCTCTAAAAACCCCAGTTTGGACCAATTCATGGTGGAGGGAGCCTCTAAACAGCCCAGTTTGGACCAATTCATGGTGGAGGGAGCCTCTAAAACCCCCAGTTTGGACCAATTCATGGTGGAGGGAGCCTCTAAACAGCCCAGTTTGGGCAAATTCATGGTGGAGGGAGCCTCTAAACAGCCCAGTTTGGGCAAATTCATGGTGGAGGGAGCCTCTAACCAGCCCAGTTTGGACCAATTCATGGTGGAGGGAGCCTCTAAAAACCCCAGTTTGGACCAATTCATGGTGGAGGGAGCCTCTAAACAGCCCAGTTTGGACCAATTGATGGTGGAGGGAGCCTCTAAAAACCCCAGTTTGGACCAATTCATGGTGGAGGGAGCCTCTAAACAGCCCAATTTGGACCAATTCATGGTGGAGGGAGCCTCTAAACAGCCCAGTTTGGGCCAATTCATGGTGGAGGGAGCCTCTAAAAACCCCAGTTTGGACCAATTCCTGGTGGAGGGAGCCTCTAACCAGCCCAGTTTGGACCAATTCATGGTGGAGGGAGCCTCTAACCAGCAGAGTTGGTGGAAATCAGGGTGGAGGGAGCCTCTAACCAGCAGAGTTGGTGGAAATCAGGGTGGAGGGAGCCTAGTATTAGCAGAATTGTGCAACGCTTATGGTGGATGAGTATGAGGATGCGGAGGAATTGGAGAGGTTGAGTACAGACATGGAGTTTCATGTTGGGATACTTTACACAGGTGGACCCAAAAATAAAGGCTCTATCCAGTGGTGGTTCATTTTTATCAAAGTGAGCCGGTCGGCACTCTCAGCTGACAGACGGGTGCGCTTGTCAGTGATGATGCCACCGGCTGCACTGAACACCCTCTCAGATAGGACGCTGGCGGCAGGACAGGACAGCACCTCCAAGGCATATAGGGCAAGTTCAAGCCACAGGTCCAACTTCGACACCCAATACGTGTAGGGCGCAGAGGGGTCGGAGAGGACAGGGCTGTGGTCGGAAAGGTATTCCCGCAACATGCGCCTATACTTCTCACGCCTGGTGACACTAGGACCCTCTGTGGCGGCACTTTGGCGAGGGGGTGCCATCAAGGTGTCCCAGACCTTAGACAGTGTGCCCCTCGTTTGTGTGGACCGGTGAGAACTTGGTTGCCTACTGGAGGAACTGCCCTCCCTGCCGCCAACGTCACATGCTGGAAACATCTCCATCATATTCTGCACCAATTGCCTGTGGCAAGCATTGATGCGATTGGCCCTCCCCTCTACCGGAATAAAAGACGAGATGTTGTTTTTATACCGGGGGTCAAGGATAGCAAAGATCCAGTACTGGTTGTCCTCCATGATTTTGACAATACGCTTGTCGATTGTAAAGCACCCCAACATGAACTCAGCCATGTCTGCCACAGTGTTAGTTGGCATGACTCCTCTGGCCCCACCGGAAAGTTCAATCTCCATTTCCTCCTCATCCTCCATGTCTACCCATCCGCGCTGCAACAATGGGACGATTCGAAGTTGCCCGGAAGCCTCCTATATCACCATCACATCATCGGACAACTCTTCTTCCTCCTCCTCCTCCTCCTCCTCCATTAAACGCAGTGAAGCGGACAGATGTGTGGACCTACTCTCCAGCTGTGACGGATCGGATGCTATCCCTAACTCCTCTGTGTGATCTGAGTTATCCCTGATGTCAATCAGGGATTCTCTCAGAACACACAAGAGCGGGATTGTAAGGCTCACCATCGCATCCTCAGAGCTCACCCTCCTTGTGGACTCCTCAAAGACCCGTAGGATGTCACAAAGGTCTCTCATCCATGGCCACTCATGGATGTGAAACTGAGGCAGCTGACTTTGTGGCACCCTAGGGTTTTGTAGCTGGTATTCCATCAAAGGTCTCTGCTGCTCAACCACTCTATTCAACATCTGAAACGTTGAGTTCCAGCGTGTGGGGACGTCGCACAAAAGCCGGTGTTGTGGCACATGCAGGCGTTGCTGGAGAGATTTTAAGCTAGCAGCGGCTACTGTCGACTTGCGAAAGTGGGCGCACATGCGCCGCACTTTCACCAGTAGCTCTGGAACATTGGGGTAGCTCTTTAGGAAACGTTGCACCACTAGGTTGAAGACGTGGGCCAGGCATGGAACATGTTGGAGTCCGGCAAGCTCCAGAGCTGCTACCAGGTTCCGGCCGTTATCACAAACGACCATGCCTGGGCCCAGGTGCAGCGGCTCAAACCATATTGCCGTCTCATCGAGGAGGGCATCCCTCACCTCGGAGGCAGTGTGCTGTCTGTCCCCCAAGCTGATCAGCTTCAGCACAGCCTGCTGACGTCTACCAACGCCAGTGCTGCAACGTTTCCAACTCGTAGCTGGGGTCAATCTAACAGCGGAGGAGGAGGCGGTGGCGGAGGAGGAGGCGGTAGAGGAGGAGGAGGAGGGGGGTGTTCTTCTCGTGTCCCTGTCAGGAATGTTAGGCGGGGAGACGAGGTACACCGGGCCAGTTTGGGAAGCAGTCCCAGCCTCAACTACATTCACCCAGTGTGCCGTCAGTGAAATGTAGCGTCCCTGTCCGCATGCACTTGTCCACGCGTCGGTGGTCAAGTGGACCTTTGTGCAAAGCGCGGAACTAAGGGCCCGCCTGATGTTGAGTGACACGTGCTGGTGAAAGGCGGGGACGGCACACCGGGAGAAGTAGTGACGGCTAGGGACGGCATAGCGAGGTGCCGCAGTTGCCATCAGGTCCAGGAAGGCGGGAGTTTCAACAAGCCGGAACGCCAACATCTCCTGGGCCAGCAGTTTAGCGATGTTGGCGTTCAAGGCTTGCGCGTGTGGGTGGTTAGCAGTGTATTTCTGCCGCCGCTCCAATGTCTGAGAGATGGTGGGTTGTTGTAAAGAAGCGCCTGATGGTGCCTTTGATGGTGCAGGAGAAGGAGATAAGACAGGAACAGGGGAGGATGAGGGAGAAGTCAACAAAGTGGTGGAGGCAGATGAAGTGGTGTCCTGGCTCGTCCTCTGGAGTGCATCGCCAGCACAGTCAGCAGTGGCAGTGGCAGAGGCAGAGGCAGTGGCAGAGGCAGTGGCAGTGGCGTGAACGGCAGGCGGCCTTTGTCCTGCCGTTGCTGCCTGCCACTGATTCCAGTGCTTGGATTCCAAATGACGGCGCATTGAAGTGGTGGACAGGTTGCTCTTCTCAGAGCCCCTAATCAATTTCGAGAGGCAAATTGTGCAGACAACACTATATCTGTCCTCGGCGCATTCCTTGAAAAAACTCCACACCTTCAAGAAACGTGCCCTCGAGGTGGGAGTTTTTCGGGGCTGGGTACGAACTGGAACATCTTGGGAGATTCCGGGTGTGGCCTGGCTTCGCCTAAGCTGCTGACCTCTGCCTCTAGCTACCCTTTTTGGTGCTGCACCTGCCTCAACATCCACACTACTTTCCCCGCTTGACATCCCCCCTGTCCAGGTCGGGTCAGTGTCCTCATCATCCACCACTTCCTCTTCCAACTCCTGTCTCATCTCCTCCTCCCGCACAATGCGCCGGTCAACTGGATGCCCTGACGGCAACTGCGTCACATCATCGTCGATGAGGGTGGGTTGCTGGTCATCCACCACCAAATCGAACGGAGATGGAGGAGACTCTAGTGTTTGAGCATCTGGACACAGATGCTCCTCTGTTAGGTTCGTGGAATCGTGACATGGAGAGGCAGGTTGAGGGACAATGAAAGGAGCGGAGAACAGCTCTGGGGAGCAGGGACAGTTGGGGTTATTGTTCTGTGAAGCTTGGGAATTTTGGGAGGAAGGAGGACAAGACTGTTGGGTAATAGGAGGAGAGGAGGCAGAGTCTGACTGGCTGCTGGACAATGTGCTGTAAGCGTTCTCTGACAGCCATTGCAAGACCTGTTCCTGGTTCTCGGGCCTACTAAGGTTTGTACCCTGCAGTTTAGTTAATGTGGCAAGCAACCCTGGCACTGTGGAGTGGCGCAATGCTTGCTGCCCCACAGGAGTAGGCACGGGACGCCCTGTGGCTTCACTGCTACCTTGCTCCCCAGAACCATTCCCCCGACCTCGCCCACGACCTCGTCCACGTCCCTTTCCGGGAGCCTTGCGCATTTTGAATTCCCAGTTAGAAATTGGCACTATATACCAGTAGCAAAAATTGTGGGTGCACGTAACCCCAATATATTCTTTGAATTCCCAGTCAGACAATGGCACTATATACCAGTAGCAAGAAATGAGGGTATTTATAACCCCAATATATTCTTTGAATTCCCAGTCAGACAATGGCACTATATACCAGTAGCAAGAAATGAGAGTATTTGTAACCCCAATATATTCTTTGAATTCCCAGTCAGACAATGGCACTATATACCAGTAGCAAAAATTGTGGGTGCACGTAACCCCAATATATTCTTTGAATTACCAGTCAGAAACTGGCACTATATGGCAGTAGCAAGAAATGAGGGTATTTGTAACCCCAATATATTCTTTGAATTCCCAGTCAGACAATGGCACTATATACCAGTAGCAAGAAATGAGGGTATTTATAACCCCAATATATTCTTTGAATTCCCAGTCAGACAATGGCACTATATACCAGTAGCAAGAAATGAGGGTATTTATAACCCCAATATATTCTTTGAATTACCAGTCAGAAACTGGCACTATATGGCAGTAGCAAGAAATGAGGGTATTTGTAACCCCAATATATTCTTTGAATTACCAGTCAGACAATGGCACTATATACCAGTAGCAAAAATTGTGGGTGCACGTAACCCCAATATATTCTTTGAATTCCCAGTCAGACAATGGCACTATATACCAGTAGCAAGAAATGAGGGTATTTATAACCCCAATATATTCTTTGAATTCCCAGTCAGACAATGGCACTATATACCAGTAGCAAGAAATGAGGGTATTTATAACCCCAATATATTCTTTGAATTCCCAGTCAGACAATGGCACTATATACCAGTAGCAAGAAATGAGGGTATTTGTAACCCCAATATATTCTTTGAATTCCCAGTCAGACAATGGCACTATATACCAGTAGCAAAAATTGTGGGTGCACGTAACCCCAATATATTCTTTGAATTACCAGTCAGAAACTGGCACTATATGGCAGTAGCAAGAAATGAGGGTATTTGTAACCCCAATATATTCTTTGAATTCCCAGTCAGACAATGGCACTATATACCAGTAGCAAGAAATGAGGGTATTTATAACCCCAATATATTCTTTGAATTCCCAGTCAGACAATGGCACTATATACCAGTAGCAAGAAATGAGGGTATTTATAACCCCAATATATTCTTTGAATTACCAGTCAGAAACTGGCACTATATGGCAGTAGCAAGAAATGAGGGTATTTGTAACCCCAATATATTCTTTGAATTCCCAGTCAGACAATGGCACTATATACCAGTAGCAAAAATTGTGGGTGCACGTAACCCCAATATATTCTTTGAATTACCAGTCAGAAACTGGCACTATATGGCAGTAGCAAGAAATGAGGGTATTTGTAACCCCAATATATTCTTTGAATTCCCAGTCAGACAATGGCACTATATACCAGTAGCAAGAAATGAGGGTATTTGTAACCCCAATATATTCTTTAAATTCCCAGTCAGACAATGGCACTATATACCAGTAGCAAAAATTGTGGGTGCACGTAACCCCAATATATTCTTTGAATTCCCAGTCAGACAATGGCACTATATACCAGTAGCAAAAATTGTGGGTGCACGTAACCCCAATATATTCTTTGAATTACCAGTCAGAAACTGGCACTATATGGCAGTAGCAAGAAATGAGGGTATTTGTAACCCCAATATATTCTTTGAATTCCCAGTCAGACAATGGCACTATATACCAGTAGCAAGAAATGAGGGTATTTATAACCCCAATATATTCTTTGAATTCCCAGTCAGACAATGGCACTATATACCAGTAGCAAGAAATGAGGGTATTTGTAACCCCAATATATTCTTTGAATTCCCAGTCAGACAATGGCACTATATACCAGTAGCAAAAATTGTGGGTGCACGTAACCCCAATATATTCTTTGAATTACCAGTCAGAAACTAGCACTATATGGCAGTAGCAAGAAATGAGGGTATTTGTAACCCCAATATATTCTTTGAATTCCCAGTCAGACAATGGCACTATATACCAGTAGCAAAAATTGTGGGTGCACGTAACCCCAATATATTCTTTGAATTACCAGTCAGAAACTGGCACTATATGGCAGTGGCAAGAAATGAGGGTATTTGTAACCCCAATATATTCTTTGAATTCCCAGTCAGACAATGGCACTATATACCAGTAGCAAGAAATGAGGGTATTTATAACCCCAATATATTCTTTGAATTCCCAGTCAGACAATGGCACTATATACCAGTAGCAAGAAATGAGGGTATTTGTAACCCCAATATATTCTTTGAATTCCCAGTCAGACAATGGCACTATATACCAGTAGCAAAAATTGTGGGTGCACGTAACCCCAATATATTCTTTGAATTACCAGTCAGAAACTGGCACTATATGGCAGTAGCAAGAAATGAGGGTATTTGTAACCCCAATATATTCTTTGAATTCCCAGTCAGACAATGGCACTATATACCAGTAGCAAGAAATGAGGGTATTTGTAACCCCAATATATTCTTTGAATTCCCAGTCAGACAATGGCACTATATACCAGTAGCAAAAATTGTGGGTGCACGTAACCCCAATATATTCTTTGAATTACCAGTCAGAAACTGGCACTATATGGCAGTAGCAAGAAATGAGGGTATTTGTAACCCCAATATATTCTTTGAATTCCCAGTCAGACAATGGCACTATATACCAGTAGCAAGAAATGAGGGTATTTATAACCCCAATATATTCTTTGAATTCCCAGTCAGACAATGGCACTATATACCAGTAGCAAGAAATGAGGGTATTTATAACCCCAATATATTCTTTGAATTACCAGTCAGAAACTGGCACTATATGGCAGTAGCAAGAAATGAGGGTATTTGTAACCCCAATATATTCTTTGAATTCCCAGTCAGACAATGGCACTATATACCAGTAGCAAAAATTGTGGGTGCACGTAACCCCAATATATTCTTTGAATTACCAGTCAGAAACTGGCACTATATGGCAGTAGCAAGAAATGAGGGTATTTGTAACCCCAATATATTCTTTGAATTCCCAGTCAGACAATGGCACTATATACCAGTAGCAAAAATTGTGGGTGCACGTAACCCCAATATATTCTTTGAATTACCAGTCAGAAACTGGCACTATATGGCAGTAGCAAGAAATGAGGGTATTTGTAACCCCAATATATTCTTTGAATTCCCAGTCAGACAATGGCACTATATACCAGTAGCAAGAAATGAGGGTATTTGTAACCCCAATATATTCTTTGAATTCCCAGTCAGACAATGGCACTATATACCAGTAGCAAAACTTGTGGGTGCACGTAACCCCAATATATTCTTTGAATTCCCAGTCAGACAATGGCACTATATACCAGTAGCAAAAATTGTGGGTGCACGTAACCCCAATATATTCTTTGAATTACCAGTCAGAAACTGGCACTATATGGCAGTAGCAAGAAATGAGGGTATTTGTAACCCCAATATATTCTTTGAATTCCCAGTCAGACAATGGCACTATATACCAGTAGCAAGAAATGAGGGTATTTATAACCCCAATATTTTCTTTGAATTCCCAGTCAGACAATGGCACTATATACCAGTAGCAAGAAATGAGGGTATTTGTAACCCCAATATATTCTTTGAATTCCCAGTCAGACAATGGCACTATATACCAGTAGCAAAAATTGTGGGTGCACGTAACCCCAATATATTCTTTGAATTACCAGTCAGAAACTAGCACTATATGGCAGTAGCAAGAAATGAGGGTATTTGTAACCCCAATATATTCTTTGAATTCCCAGTCAGACAATGGCACTATATACCAGTAGCAAAAATTGTGGGTGCACGTAACCCCAATATATTCTTTGAATTACCAGTCAGAAACTGGCACTATATGGCAGTGGCAAGAAATGAGGGTATTTGTAACCCCAATATATTCTTTGAATTCCCAGACAATGGCACTATATACCAGTAGCAAGAAATGAGGGTATTTATAACCCCAATATATTCTTTGAATTCCCAGTCAGACAATGGCACTATATACCAGTAGCAAGAAATGAGGGTATTTGTAACCCCAATATATTCTTTGAATTCCCAGTCAGACAATGGCACTATATACCAGTAGCAAAAATTGTGGGTGCACGTAACCCCAATATATTCTTTGAATTACCAGTCAGAAACTGGCACTATATGGCAGTAGCAAGAAATGAGGGTATTTGTAACCCCAATATATTCTTTGAATTCCCAGTCAGACAATGGCACTATATACCAGTAGCAAGAAATGAGGGTATTTATAACCCCAATATTTTCTTTGAATTCCCAGTCAGACAATGGCACTATATACCAGTAGCAAGAAATGAGGGTATTTGTAACCCCAATATATTCTTTGAATTCCCAGTCAGACAATGGCACTATATACCAGTAGCAAAAATTGTGGGTGCACGTAACCCCAATATATTCTTTGAATTACCAGTCAGAAACTAGCACTATATGGCAGTAGCAAGAAATGAGGGTATTTGTAACCCCAATATATTCTTTGAATTCCCAGTCAGACAATGGCACTATATACCAGTAGCAAAAATTGTGGGTGCACGTAACCCCAATATATTCTTTGAATTACCAGTCAGAAACTGGCACTATATGGCAGTGGCAAGAAATGAGGGTATTTGTAACCCCAATATATTCTTTGAATTCCCAGACAATGGCACTATATACCAGTAGCAAGAAATGAGGGTATTTATAACCCCAATATATTCTTTGAATTCCCAGTCAGACAATGGCACTATATACCAGTAGCAAGAAATGAGGGTATTTGTAACCCCAATATATTCTTTGAATTCCCAGTCAGACAATGGCACTATATACCAGTAGCAAAAATTGTGGGTGCACGTAACCCCAATATATTCTTTGAATTACCAGTCAGAAACTGGCACTATATGGCAGTAGCAAGAAATGAGGGTATTTGTAACCCCAATATATTCTTTGAATTCCCAGTCAGACAATGGCACTATATACCAGTAGCAAGAAATGTGGGTATTTATAACCCCAATATATTCTTTGAATTCCCAGTCAGACAATGGCACTATATACCAGTAGCAAGAAATGAGGGTATTTATAACCCCAATATATTCTTTGAATTACCAGTCAGAAACTGGCACTATATGGCAGTAGCAAGAAACGAGGGTATTTGTAACCCCAATATATTCTTTGAATTCCCAGTCAGACAATGGCACTATATACCAGTAGCAAGAAATGAGGGTATTTGTAACCCCAATATATTCTTTGAATTCCCAGTCAGACAATGGCACTATATACCAGTAGCAAAAATTGTGGGTGCACGTAACCCCAATATATTCTTTGAATTCCCAGTCAGACAATGGCACTATATACCAGTAGCAAAAATTGTGGGTGCACGTAACCCCAATATATTCTTTGAATTCCCAGTGAGACAATGGCACTATATACCAGTAGCAAAAATTGTGGGTGCATGTAACCCCAATATATTCTTTGAATTCCCATTCAGACAATGGCACTATATACCAGTAGCAAAAATAGTGGGTGTATATAGCCCCAATTCTATTGCTAGGGGACTTGCAGGGTATTTCTGAGGTGAAGGTGGGGGGGCACACCGTTGGAACGGGGATTTGGGGTGTATATATGGGGTATACGGGAATACACTGTCAGTGTGTTCCATTCAGGATCCTGGGAAAGCTGGGTTGCGGCGATTGAGCCCGTCAGTGCCACGTTACACTGACAAGCTTCTCCCTGGAATTGAAGTTATATGTAAGCCCAATATATTCTTTGAATTCCCAGTCAGACAATGGCACTATATACCAGTAGCAAAAATTGTGGGTGCACGTAACCCCAATATATTCTTTGAATTACCAGTCAGAAACTGGCACTATATGGCAGTGGCAAGAAATGAGGGTATTTGTAACCCCAATATATTCTTTGAATTCCCAGACAATGGCACTATATACCAGTAGCAAGAAATGAGGGTATTTATAACCCCAATATATTCTTTGAATTCCCAGTCAGACAATGGCACTATATACCAGTAGCAAGAAATGAGGGTATTTGTAACCCCAATATATTCTTTGAATTCCCAGTCAGACAATGGCACTATATACCAGTAGCAAAAATTGTGGGTGCACGTAACCCCAATATATTCTTTGAATTACCAGTCAGAAACTGGCACTATATGGCAGTAGCAAGAAATGAGGGTATTTGTAACCCCAATATATTCTTTGAATTCCCAGTCAGACAATGGCACTATATACCAGTAGCAAGAAATGAGGGTATTTATAACCCCAATATTTTCTTTGAATTCCCAGTCAGACAATGGCACTATATACCAGTAGCAAGAAATGAGGGTATTTGTAACCCCAATATATTCTTTGAATTCCCAGTCAGACAATGGCACTATATACCAGTAGCAAAAATTGTGGGTGCACGTAACCCCAATATATTCTTTGAATTACCAGTCAGAAACTAGCACTATATGGCAGTAGCAAGAAATGAGGGTATTTGTAACCCCAATATATTCTTTGAATTCCCAGTCAGACAATGGCACTATATACCAGTAGCAAAAATTGTGGGTGCACGTAACCCCAATATATTCTTTGAATTACCAGTCAGAAACTGGCACTATATGGCAGTGGCAAGAAATGAGGGTATTTGTAACCCCAATATATTCTTTGAATTCCCAGACAATGGCACTATATACCAGTAGCAAGAAATGAGAGTATTTATAACCCCAATATATTCTTTGAATTCCCAGTCAGACAATGGCACTATATACCAGTAGCAAGAAATGAGGGTATTTGTAACCCCAATATATTCTTTGAATTCCCAGTCAGACAATGGCACTATATACCAGTAGCAAAAATTGTGGGTGCACGTAACCCCAATATATTCTTTGAATTACCAGTCAGAAACTGGCACTATATGGCAGTAGCAAGAAATGAGGGTATTTGTAACCCCAATATATTCTTTGAATTCCCAGTCAGACAATGGCACTATATACCAGTAGCAAGAAATGTGGGTATTTATAACCCCAATATATTCTTTGAATTCCCAGTCAGACAATGGCACTATATACCAGTAGCAAGAAATGAGGGTATTTATAACCCCAATATATTCTTTGAATTACCAGTCAGAAACTGGCACTATATGGCAGTAGCAAGAAATGAGGGTATTTGTAACCCCAATATATTCTTTGAATTCCCAGTCAGACAATGGCACTATATACCAGTAGCAAGAAATGAGGGTATTTGTAACCCCAATATATTCTTTGAATTCCCAGTCAGACAATGGCACTATATACCAGTAGCAAAAATTGTGGGTGCACGTAACCCCAATATATTCTTTGAATTCCCAGTCAGACAATGGCACTATATACCAGTAGCAAAAATTGTGGGTGCACGTAACCCCAATATATTCTTTGAATTCCCAGTGAGACAATGGCACTATATACCAGTAGCAAAAATTGTGGGTGCATGTAACCCCAATATATTCTTTGAATTCCCATTCAGACAATGGCACTATATACCAGTAGCAAAAATAGTGGGTGTATATAGCCCCAATTCTATTGCTAGGGGACTTGCAGGGTATTTCTGAGGTGAAGGTGGGGGGGCACACCGTTGGAACGGGGATTTGGGGTGTATATATGGGGTATACGGGAATACACTGTCAGTGTGTTCCATTCAGGATCCTGGGAAAGCTGGGTTGCGGCGATTGAGCCCGTCAGTGCCACGTTACACTGACAAGCTTCTCCCTGGAATTGAAGTTATATGTAAGCCCAATATATTCTTTGAATTCCCAGTCAGACAATGGCACTATATACCAGTAGCAAAAATTGTGGGTGCACGTAACCCCAATATATTCTTTGAATTACCAGTCAGAAACTGGCACTATATGGCAGTAGCAAGAAATGAGGGTATTTGTAACCCCAATATATTTTTTGAATTCCCAGTCAGACAATGGCACTATATACCAGTAGCAAGAAATGAGGGTATTTGTAACCCCAATATATTCTTTGAATTCCCAGTGAGACAATGGCACTATATACCAGTAGCAAAAATTGTGGGTGCACGTAACCCCAATATATTCTTTGAATTCCCAGTCTGACAATGGCACTATATACCAGTAGCAAAAATTGTGGGTGCACGTAACCCCAATATATTCTTTGAATTACCAGTCAGAAACTGGCACTATATGGCAGCAGCAAGAAATGAGGGTATTTGTAACCCCAATATATTCTTTGAATTCCCAGTCAGACAATGGCACTATATACCAGTAGCAAGAAATGAGGGTATTTATAACCCCAATATATTCTTTGAATTCCCAGTCAGACAATGGCACTATATACCAGTAGCAAGAAATGAGGGTATTTGTAACCCCAATATATTCTTTGAATTCCCAGTCAGACAATGGCACTATATACCAGTAGCAAAAATTGTGGGTGCACGTAACCCCAATATATTCTTTGAATTACCAGTCAGAAACTGGCACTATATGGCAGCAGCAAGAAATGAGGGTATTTGTAACCCCAATATATTCTTTGAATTCCCAGTCAGACAATGGCACTATATACCAGTAGCAAGAAATGAGGGTATTTATAACCCCAATATATTCTTTGAATTCCCAGTCAGACAATGGCACTATATACCAGTAGCAAGAAATGAGGGTATTTATAACCCCAATATATTCTTTGAATTACCAGTCAGAAACTGGCACTATATGGCAGTAGCAAGAAATGAGGGTATTTGTAACCCCAATATATTCTTTGAATTCCCAGTCAGACAATGGCACTATATACCAGTAGCAAGAAATGAGGGTATTTGTAACCCCAATATATTCTTTGAATTCCCAGTCAGACAATGGCACTATATACCAGTAGCAAAAATTGTGGGTGCACGTAACCCCAATATATTCTTTGAATTCCCAGTCAGACAATGGCACTATATACCAGTAGCAAAAATTGTGGGTGCACGTAACCCCAATATATTCTTTGAATTCCCAGTGAGACAATGGCACTATATACCAGTAGCAAAAATTGTGGGTGCATGTAACCCCAATATATTCTTTGAATTCCCATTCAGACAATGGCACTATATACCAGTAGCAAAAATAGTGGGTGTATATAGCCCCAATTCTATTGCTAGGGGACTTGCAGGGTATTTCTGAGGTGAAGGTGGGGGGGCACACTGTTGGAACGGGGATTTGGGGTGTATATATGGGGTATACGGGAATACACTGTCAGTGTGTTCCATTCAGGATCCTGGGAAAGCTGGGTTGCGGCGATTGAGCCCGTCAGTGCCACGTTACACTGACAAGCTTCTCCCTGGAATTGAAGTTATATGTAAGCCCAATATATTCTTTGAATTCCCAGTCAGACAATGGCACTATATACCAGTAGCAAAAATTGTGGGTGCACGTAACCCCAATATATTCTTTGAATTACCAGTCAGAAACTGGCACTATATGGCAGTAGCAAGAAATGAGGGTATTTGTAACCCCAATATATTTTTTGAATTCCCAGTCAGACAATGGCACTATATACCAGTAGCAAGAAATGAGGGTATTTGTAACCCCAATATATTCTTTGAATTCCCAGTGAGACAATGGCACTATATACCAGTAGCAAAAATTGTGGGTGCACGTAACCCCAATATATTCTTTGAATTCCCAGTCTGACAATGGCACTATATACCAGTAGCAAAAATTGTGGGTGCACGTAACCCCAATATATTCTTTGAATTACCAGTCAGAAACTGGCACTATATGGCAGCAGCAAGAAATGAGGGTATTTGTAACCCCAATATATTCTTTGAATTCCCAGTCAGACAATGGCACTATATACCAGTAGCAAGAAATGAGGGTATTTATAACCCCAATATATTCTTTGAATTCCCAGTCAGACAATGGCACTATATACCAGTAGCAAGAAATGAGGGTATTTGTAACCCCAATATATTCTTTGAATTCCCAGTCAGACAATGGCACTATATACCAGTAGCAAAAATTGTGGGTGCACGTAACCCCAATATATTCTTTGAATTACCAGTCAGAAACTGGCACTATATACCAGTAGCAAGAAATGAGGGTATTTGTAACCCCAATATATTCTTTGAATTCCCAGTCAGACAATGGCACTATATACCAGTAGCAAGAAATGAGGGTATTTATAACCCCAATATATTCTTTGAATTCCCAGTCAGACAATGGCACTATATACCAGTAGCAAGAAATGAGGGTATTTATAACCCCAATATATTCTTTGAATTACCAGTCAGAAACTGGCACTATATGGCAGTAGCAAGAAATGAGGGTATTTGTAACCCCAATATATTCTTTGAATTCCCAGTCAGACAATGGCACTATATACCAGTAGCAAAAATTGTGGGTGCACGTAACCCCAATATATTCTTTGAATTACCAGTCAGAAACTGGCACTATATGGCAGTAGCAAGAAATGAGGGTATTTGTAACCCCAATATATTCTTTGAATTCCCAGTCAGACAATGGCACTATATACCAGTAGCAAGAAATGAGGGTATTTATAACCCCAATATATTCTTTGAATTCCCAGTCAGACAATGGCACTATATACCAGTAGCAAGAAATGAGGGTATTTATAACCCCAATATATTCTTTGAATTACCAGTCAGAAACTGGCACTATATGGCAGTAGCAAGAAATGAGGGTATTTGTAACCCCAATATATTCTTTGAATTCCCAGTCAGACAATGGCACTATATACCAGTAGCAAAAATTGTGGGTGCACGTAACCCCAATATATTCTTTGAATTACCAGTCAGAAACTGGCACTATATGGCAGTAGCAAGAAATGAGGGTATTTGTAACCCTAATATATTCTTTGAATTCCCAGTCAGACAATGGCACTATATACCAGTAGCAAAAATTGTGGGTGCACGTAACCCCAATATATTCTTTGAATTCCCAGTGAGACAATGGCACTATATACCAGTAGCAAAAATTGTGGGTGCACGTAACCCCAATATATTCTTTGAATTCCCAGTCAGACAATGGCACTATATACCAGTAGCAAAAATAGTGGGTGTACATAGCCCCAATTCTATTGCTAGGGGACTTGCAGGGTATTTCTGGGGTGAAGGTGGGGGGGCACACCGTTGGAACGGGTATCGGGGGTATATATCGGGTATACGGGAATACACTGTCAGTGTATTCCATTCAGGATCCGCGGAAAGCTGGGTTGCGGCGATTGAGCCCGTCAGTGCCACGTTACACTGACAAGCTTCTCCCTGGAATTTAGCTCTTATAAGAGCTGTTGGTTGTCTTCTCCTTCCTATCCTAGCCTGTCCCTGCCTACCCAGAATCTAAGCCCTAGCTAACTGGACGGAAACCTCCGTCCCCGGTGAATTGCAAGCTCAGAATGACGCGAAGCTGGGCGTCGCTGTTCTTTTAAATTAGAGGTCACATGTTTTCGGCAGCCAATGGGTTTGCCTACTTTTTTCAACGTCACCGGTGTCGTAGTTCCTGTCCCACCTACCCTGCGCTGTTATTGGAGCAAAAAAGGCGCCAGGGAAGGTGGGAGGGGAATCGAGTAATGGCGCACTTTACCACGCGGTGTTCGATTCGATTCGAACATGCCGAACAGCCTAATATCCGATCGAACATGAGTTCGATAGAACACTGTTCGCTCATCTCTATAGATAGATTATAAACGTTCCTGTTCTTTAGCCTTTTCTTATAATACATACAACTTTTCGCCCATTCAACTAAAGCAATAAACACTTTATTTGCAGTACTTATTCTATATATTCAGGAATCTGTTCCTATAATCTGTGAATGGTTTGCAGAGTATATCATCATGTAGTAATAATGGATTACATAAATTGTCATACATAAATTTGCAGTCAATTCAACCATCATCTGTGCTATATAAATATCTACACAGCTTGAATATTTCAATAGCTTCCGTATAAATTCTACCTTGTAATAGACATTTACCTGATGAAAAGTCCAGATGTCATTTACTTATCTGATTTGACGTTTCATCGGAAGCCTCTTCAGTATAGCCTTAATGCTCTCTATAGCTATATCCAATAATTTAACTCAATCTCCTTCTCTAACATGATACCTTTTGGGATATATCAAGGATATCTATTACATTGATCCAGCACAGGTCTTTTTTGACTTAGATCACCAGGTTAATGTGTGCTATAATTGATTTATGATGTTGAAGAATCATCTTAGTAGTAATGTTCAAATCTCTACTTGCGGACCTACATTCCAAGGAATAACGTATGAAATTGATACTGTAAAATAATTGTTTTCACCTTTTCACTACTGTTTGTGTGAACAAAGACAGATCCTAGCATTTACCTGCAACAAGTATAAATAATATACTTTAGTTTCCGTATTATATTTTTTCCAAATATAGGCACATCAAATATCATATATTTTCCCCAGCTTTATCTTTATTGTTCAAGACATATGAAACTGATTTTTAGTGCTAGTTTAGACACTATTATGTCTGACCTTTCCTTAAATTTACATTTTTATTTTTTTGCAATTTTTTTTTTTTAAAACAAAGTGGTATATTTTAGAACAATTACACTTTTAGCTATAAGAAATTGCTATTACATGACTCCACTGGCATCAAACGCCTTTGGTTTGCAGCTGGTCTATTTTAGAAATGAATTACTTGCAACCACAGCCAAAGCGTACAAGTTAACAGAGGACAAAAACTAGATCAAACACATAGTGAGGATGTTGATTTAACATTTCCCAGTAATTTCTTCATGTGCAACGGACGTTCAGAGGTAGTAAAAAATGTAACCACTTTAACAAAGAAAGCTTATAAAAATCTGAATCACTGATAGTTACATTCACATAATGAAGTTTTATTGCGTAGCTTTCAATAGTACATATAGTATAGCTTCCAACTCAGTACAACTATTGAAACACTCTCTTCAAGCAAGCTCTTAAACTTGGTTTAATCTAATAACAATCTAATACAATATGCTTCATCATGTTAGAGCTTATTCTTCCTATCCATATTTCATTGCAAGGAGGAACTGCCTGGTAGTGACATGATCATTGCACATTGAATTATTTCCATGTGCATCTTTTAACATCAATGGGTCAAAGTAAACAGACACATGTGGGAGCTCTAGGGCAGACTAAATCTAGGTCATGATAGTTTCTTCTAGCCTGAGTCTCAGCTTGATTTTTAGTAAATATGATCTGGCTGTCTCTGTGATAGCTTGCAATTGAATTTCAATGTGTTTTTCTTTTAAGGTTTCCATACTCAAAAACAGACAATAGCATTAATAATGTGAAAACAGCAAAAGTAAAATAGCAGGATACAGTATTGCAAAATAGTGAACAGAAATGTCTTATTTCATCTTTGCTACATTTACCTGTCTACTAAACTGATGTAAGTAAAACACATAGTAGCCAAACTCCTAATATAAGAAGTTCTAATATTTGACAGTAAATATAAATCTGGAAGGAACTAACTAGAAAGCCACAGCTATGTAGTTTGTGTTGTATGTACTTAAAGGCTAAGATATCATTTTGTGGAAAAGCTGCTTTTTTTGCAGTTTTTGCTGCATTTTTTTTTTTTTAGCAAAATCTAGGAGTGGCTACAAAAGGATGGAAAATATAAAGAAACTACTGACTCTAGGTTCACACTTGCACTTGGGTTTCCGTTCTTCAGGTCCGCTTGGGGACCCAAAAAATGGAAACCCAATCCACTTACAAATCGGTTACCCCAATATAGTCTATAGAGTATGCCGAGTTCCTACCTGGTTTCCGCCTGAAAAATGTGGAGAGAAAAATCCTGCTTACAGGAGCCTTAGATGTTTCTCTTCCACTCAATCTGCTCCAGGATTTTGCTCAAAAAACTGCAGCGAATAGCAGCTTTTCCACAAAGTGGGGACTCAACCTAAAGCCAACAGTTTCTGCTGAGAGATTAGCAAAATCCAGCACACTGCAGAAAAATACCCACAGCAAAAATGCTGAAATTTACAAAACCGTCATGTTTTTGGAAATTGGAGCATGTCAATTAGAACTACACAAAAACACTGGTGATTTCCATATAGATATAATAGAAACAGAAAATCTGCATAGGAAAACTCTGCAGACTTCTGTGAAAAGCAATACAGGAAAAAACGCAATGCGTTTCTCCCGCGATCTGTCCTGCATCAATTATTCTTCTGCGGACCGCTACGTGGGGCCGTAGAATAAAAAGGGGTTTTCCAATAAACTTAACCATAATTTAAATTGTTGACAAAAAGTTTTTCAAAATGTTATTTTATAAATAGTTATAAACTTTGCAGAGTTTGAAGATTTTCTCTAACCACCAGGAGACAGTCTGTTATCTTGATTGGTTGCTGATGGATAAGACCATGAATGCAGGAACTTTGTATACTCTGAACTCAGCCATGATTTCCTCACTGTCAGTTCAGGTTATCTTCTCATATATCTAGTTTTTCTGCCTGATAATCTGTCCACAATAACAAAACAATGGCTGATTTTCTGACAAGTGCCAGACCATAGAAAATACCACAAATACCTCTGCGGCCACAAGAAAAATGGCCGCTTACACAGTAAGTAAGCAGCCATTTTCTTGTGGCCTGTGGGCATGCACAGTCCACTCTGCCTGAGGCCTAGAAGTTTGACCCCTAGCACCGGAGAAGACGTGTGAAGAGGCCGTTCCTGAAGAAGATGGAGGTGGCCCTGGAGAGTTCTCTCACAGCATTGGGGACACCCCCAGTGCTGTTTGAGCACTGGGGCCCACCCCCAGTGCTGCAAGAGAACTCATTCGCATACCAACAAAAACGAATTTCTACTGAATGGCAGGGGAGAGAAGATATCTAAAGGTAGGAGAAGAACAGCCTTTCTTAAGGCTATTCCTACGTGTTAATTACAAAAAATTGCGTTTTAATGATAGAATCCCTTTAAAAGTCAAGAATACCTCTCTAAGAAGTATCTGCGCCAAAGGCTAAACAAAAGAACAAAAGAAAATGACTCAAAGAATATCCAAACCTCCCAACCTTCTAGTACAGAAAGAGGGACAGAATGCACACGAAATGTGGTCTCACCCATTTCCGCTTTGACTACGCCTATTCTTATCCATTTCTCCTTAGCTCCCCCATACACTATAATGCCTCTTCAGTCCCCTACAGTTGCCTTCACAGCATAATTTGCCCCTCCAGCTACCCCCACTATTTAATGTCCCTCTCAAGCTTGTCACCTTCCAATTGCCCCCAGTTTAATGTCCCCTTCCAGTTGCCCCAGTTTAGTGTCCCTCCTCCAGTTTTCCTACAGTATAAATTCTCCCCTCCATTTCCCCACAGTATAAAGCCCCCCAGTTGTCCCTACAGTTAAATATCCCCCTCCATATGCCGCCACAGTTTAATGTCAACCTTCAGCTGCCTCCAGTTTAATGTCCTCCACCCCAGTCCTGCAGGCCTCATCAATGGTGGCATCCTCTGTGCAGGGAAAGGGAAAGAGGAGCGCGGGCCTCTTACCATCCTCCGCCCCTCCCCCAATGTGTTTCTGCTACCCTGGGACTCCTGCCTGTCCCCATGGGGACCTTCATTACTTCTATGCCCTCCACCACCTCCCCACAGGGCTCTGCACTGCCTCCCTCTGCCCCTGGGACTTCCTCCTCACAACTGATCCCTGCTGCTGCATCTATTCCTGCTGCTACATGTTGCAAGCAGAGGTATACTGAAATTGGGGCGACTCCATCTCTGTCCCCCTATGCCATCGTCACGCAGCCCTCCCCTCCTTTACTATCTCAAGCTCCTGACACATCCCCTGCGCCACCTCCGTGGTTGGAATACCTTGCTCAGCTTCCCTCTAAGGAGGATTTTGCTTCACTGATTGCTACTGTTATAGCGGCTTGCTGTTCTCAAATACGTACAGAAATTTCTGCTTTAAGACAAGAATTTCAGCACATTGTACACCGGGTCAAATCTCTAGTGGATGACCATGACCAGACCCGTACCCATCTTTTCCAGCTGCAGGACCCTGTTCTCTCCCACTCCCAGGCTTTCAGTGACATGCAGCACCATCTAGAGGATCTGGATAATCGGGGCAGACGAAACAATATTAGAGTCAAGGGGCTGCCAGAAGCTACACATGAGGAGGACCTGCATGTTACATTGGAAGCAATCTTTAACTTCATTATGTAGGAGCCTCCGTCTCACAAAATTAAGCTGGACAGAGCTCACAGAGCCCTCCGTCCAAAAGGAACTGGCCCTAACCCACATGATGTGGTTTGCTGCGTCCATGACTTTGCTGTGAAGGAGGTTATATTGTCTAAAGCTCGTAGACTCAAAGACATTGATTTCGACAAAGCTAAGATTCAGCTTTACCAGGACCACTCGTTGATCACGCTGCAAAAACGTAGGTATCTTCGTCCCCTGCTCCAGCTTTTTCATGATCGCCAGATTCCATACGCTGGGGCTTTCCCTTCGCCCTGACAGCCAGGCATGAGGGCCATTCTGCCACCCTTCGAGTGTACTCAGACCTTTTGTGCTTCTCTGGACATTCCTCCTCTGGACTCCACCTCCACCCTTGCCTCAAGTCTGGATGGTCCAAAGGCCTAAAAGACATCAACTACCCTCTCCTACTGCTCCTCCTAGGAGGTCAAGAATGGACCCTCCTTCCTCTTAGCTGTCTTGACTCTCCTGCTCTCTCCGAGGGTTGATGTGGTGTTTCCTCTCTCTCTATCTCTCTTCTTCTCTCCCTCTCCTCCTCCTTCTTGACTCTCTTTTTTCTCTGGTCCCGTTTGCTCTCTTTTGTTGTTGTCTGATGTATGCTGGTGGGGTGGGCTCATACCTCCCCTCTAGTGCTCTACTTAGGTCCACCTACTGGTTGCGGGTTCATGATGTGTGGTTCATAGGGTAAATGATCATTTGGACATTTGTTCTTTGCCCCCGGTCAGGCAACTTAGTCCTGACCGTTTATTTAGATTCCCCTGTATACTTTGTTCACCTGTTTAATTTTGCACTTTGTGTACTAACCTTCTGTTCCGTATTTGTTTTTTTTTGTTTTTTTTTCCTATTGTGTCTTCTCCCCCCCCCCCTCTCCTCCCCTTCCGTCTTTCCTCTCCTAGGTCTCAAAATGGTCCTTTGTTCCTTGAAGACATCCCTTCAGTGGTCTCCTACTGGATCCACATCCTTGATGATTTCAGTTGGTCTCTTACTCCTTGGGACCTTCCATGGTCTTTTGGTCTGTGGGTGAGTACACCTTCAATCTGCCGCTGTTCCTTACTCCTGAGCCCCAATGGTTAGATGCATCACAATTAACGTTGACCGTACAGGAACGTTTACCTTTGCCAAACATTATTTCCCCACTTCTTTCTCTGCTTTCCATGATCGTCGCAAGGCAGGGGTCGCTATACTTCTGTCTCGCTCGTGCCCGATCTCGGTAACTGAGTCGCACCTCAACCCGGGAGGCCGCTTTGTTATCCTGGAGGGCCTCCTCCACGGTTCCCCCATTGTTTTATGTAACCTCTATTCCCCCAACTCTGGTCAGATTTCATTCCTGCGTCGAGTCCCCTCCTGCCTCCGCTCTCTTCCCTCGGTGACGTGGCTGGTTGGCGGCGACTTCAACATGCTCTTCTCGGAATGGGTAGATCGCCTTTCTGTCCCTCCAACCCCGGCCCCCCACCAACAGGCCCTCCTGGCTTGAGAATTCCATTAACTGATCCGCTCTCATTCCCTCTATGACCTCTGGCGGGTGGACAATCCCACGGCCCGTTCCTATACTTTTTTCTCCCAACCCCACAACACGCATACACATATTGACTATTTCTTTGGAAATGCTCCGGCCCTCCTCCAGCTCGTTGATACCGATATCGGTACCATCTCGTGGGATCATGTTCCGGTAGTCATCACCCTTTCCCCTGCCCCGCGGGCGGTACGCCGCTGTCACTGGCGCCATAACGAATCTCTACTTAAGTCTCCCACTTTGCTAGAAGTCTTGCGTTTCCACTTGATTGATTACTTCTGCGACAATTTAGGCTCAGTGGATTCTCCTGCGGTGCTTTGGGAAGCCTATAAGGCTATGATGAGGGGCCACTGTATCGCTCTAACATCTAAGACGGATTTACTTACTATTATAAAGCCTTTCAGAACAAGCTTCCTAGCCATCTCCTGGCTCTCTTTAATTCTTTTCTCTCAGGTTCCCCAATTCCTCCTTCGATGTCAGGCTCCCTCCTTACACTGATCACTAAGCCAGGTAAAGATCCCCAGCAATGTTCTAACTATCATCCAATAGCCTTATTGAATACTGACTTAAAGCTCTTCACCAAGCTTCTGGCGAACAGACTTAATGCTTGGCTTCCACTACTTGTCCACAAGGATCAGGTTGGCTTTGTACCCTGTCGTCAAGGTTGCGACAATACTAGAAGATCTCTGGACTTGGTGGAGGTAGGGCGACGTATGGCGACTTCTCGGAGTATAAGGAAAACCGAGGCACTCCCTCTTAACATCCCACATGATGACCTTTACACTTCTTCGTTCCAATTTCGACTTCCAATGGTGAATGTCTTCCATTTGCTATCTAGGGATTCAGATTTCTTCTTCTTATCATACCCTTTATTCGGCAAACTACCCACGGCTGTTTCGCGACTTAAGAACTCTCTTAGATAAATGGCAGCCCCTACCGATCTCCCTACTGGGGAGGATAGCAGCAGTTAAAATGACCCTTCTTCCAAAATTACTATACTATTTCGAGACGCTCCCCGTTGCAGTTCCGCAAAACGAGCTTCGGGTTTTACAAAAAAGCTATCTTTAGATTCATATGGCAAGCCAGAGTCTAGGGGTTTGGCCATGCCAGATCTTCTACTTTATTACTGGGCAACCCATCTACGCTGTATCCCGTTTTGGGCCTCCGCCCCGGCATACACCAGGTGGGTGGAGGTGGAAAAGCTCTGGCTGGTCCCCATGCACCCCAATGCTTTCTTATGGGTTGGTTCTCCCCCCCGCTCCTCCCTCCCCCTATCTACTTGGCCCCATTTGCTTTACTTGCTCGATATGGTCTACGTGCAATGCTACATTCTCTCTAGCATCCCCGCGCTCATCTATGGTATCCATTCTGTACAACCCTCTCTTACCCGACAGCCTTTAACCCACCATGGTTCGCGTGTGGTCCTCGGCAGGCCTTTTTCGGATTGCTGATATGGTTGACCCTGTGACGTTAGAGCTCAGGCCCTTTGACTATATAGTGGCTAACTCGGGTCTTCCTCAGACTGAGTGGCTCCATTACTCTCCGGTAGTTCACTTTGTCCGCTCTCTCCATGGCTCCTCTAAAGTCTCTCCCCCTACACTATTTGAAAAGATTTGCCATGCTGGCACCTCCACGAGGGGCTTCATATCCTCCGTGTACCAGCTTCTTGTTTCTCAGACGACTGGTTCTCCTATTCAGCATCGATATATGGCCAAATGGGAGGAGGCATTGGGTACCCCCATTTCTCAGGAACAGTGGCAGATTGTCTGGTCTCATGCTCAAAAATCGTCCCAGTGCATTACATTTAGGGAAACACAATATAAACTCTTGATGCACTGGTATCATACCCCAGCTCTTCTTCATGCTCTGAATCCTACACTTCTGTCAAGATGCTGGTGTTGCAATGCCGCGGTGGGTACATTATTTCATATTTTTTCTTCTTGTCCTCGTCCTGGGTTTCTGGGGGGAGGTGAAAGCCCTGAAAGACGTCCTTTTTGTGCAGGGGGTCCCTTTAGATCCCCTCCTGTATTTACTGAACTTCCCTCCCAGGCACCTAGGTAGCAAGACTTCCAGACTTTTCCTATACCTCTGTACAGCTTCAAAAATGCTTATTTCTAGACATTGGAGGAGCGGGAACCCTCCCTCAGGCATTGAACTCCTGGCACGTATCAAGGATGTGAGGAGCCTCAAGTTCCTAACTGCTAACCTTAACAACACCCTGGACAACTTCCTATCTAACTGATTTCCCTGGGATGCTTACTGTGCACTACGTGGCCTTTGATCTTGGACCTTCTTCCCTACTTCCCCTCCCCCCTTTTTTTCCTCCTGTTTCTGTCTGTCTGTTGTCCTCCCCCTTCTGTTATTTTGCTGTTGTGCGGCATGCCATTTTCTGGTTTTACTCTCCTTGGGGTTTGGCAGTGTAGCCTTTCCCTCATGTTCTTGGCTTTTATTTGCCTTGATCTTTGTTTGTATTGCTTTAAATGTTTAAAAACTCAATAAAAATTACAGTTGAAAAAAAAAAAGTCCCCTGAAGTTGCCCCACAATATTATGTATCCTGGTACCAAACACACATAAAAAAACCTAACATTCACCTTGCCTCATTCCCATGCTGTTCTGTCTGCTGTCTCTGGTCCCAGAGTCTTCAGGGAGCTGCAGGTGTGAGAGCAAAGACAGGGACCAAATAGTAAAGTAGGGAGTAAATGGCTACTTGTTTCACCATTGTATTCAATTCATCTGTGTCCAGACACAGGTTAGTTGAACATAATTCCTGCTGACATCGATAACAGGACAGATCCAGAATCCAGGAGTATCCCAATGAATACAGGATTGTTCAGAGGTATGGAGTTATTTAAGGCTGAGGCCCCACGTTGCAGAAATGTAGCTTTTTTTTGTTGCGGTTTTTTGAACCAAAACCAAGAATGGCTACAAAAGGAATGGGAATAATATAGGTAGATCTTATACTTCTTTACTCTCTGATGAATCCAGTCCTGGCTCTGGCTCATAAAACTGCAGCAAAATCTGCAACAAAAAAAGCTGCGTTTCTGCAATGTGGGACCTCAGCCTAAAAAGCTTTTAAAAATTTAGATGGACTAAATCTTTAATTTTCCCATTAACAAGCCCAATATGCCAATTATGTATTTTGATACTAATTGTGAACAAAGCTATAGCATCAAACAATTCAAAAATGTTAAAATTTATATATATATATATATATATATATATATATATATATATATATATATATATATAAATAATTCTCCTCCTCTGTTGCTGTACACTTTATAAATGTAAGAATTTATCCAGACTTAGCCTCCTCCAAAAGGAAGCTGAGTTACAAATGTACTTGGTAATAATGGCTCATGGAGGAGCTCACATACAACAGCATGTCATTACCCTTACAATCCGAACATTGACTACAGATTACTCAAATCCAAGATTAGCATAAAGTTTGTGTCTCAGAGACACTGACTAAGCCAGACATTGACTAACACATTACAACAGCTGAAAAAGCACATACTTTCATTGATCGGGATTCAAAGGGTAGAGCTGTGTGACTAACACGTGAACAGGAATAAACACAGAGGAGCAGATATTTATGTTATTCAGATGGCAGAGCACTATAAAACTAAATTGTTAGCAGAAGTATTCCCTTCCTCTTACATGAATAGTGACTTCCCAGAGAGCAGTGTCTTAAGTTGTACAGTCCTTTCGTGACAAAATCTTTTGTAAGAAATTCCCACAATTTACAGAAGTTGTTTTTGAGGAGAAATAGTGAATTAAAGAGGATGTTTAATCTCTTCTGACATGTCTGCATTCTTTAATACTTGCATTCACCAGTAAATAACAATGCTACGGCATCTTTTCTTAGAAATCTGTGTTGTTTCTTACTGGTTTTCTCCAAGCAGTGAATTAATAAACTCACAACTGAGCAAATTTCACCACACTTTGACACTTTCAGCGCAGACTTAATAGTGTTAAATTCCAGGCTAAATAAATTGATGATCTATCCCTAAAATAGGTAATCAGCATCAGATCATTGGGGGGCACGAGACCCAGCACCCCCATGAACCAGGTACTCTAACACTGGAACATGCACAGAGAATGATGCAGACGCCTCCAGTCTTTGTGTATTGGACAAGTTAAGTCACTGTAACTCAGTTCCCTTTCACTTTGATGTGCAGTAATCTGGCTAACCCTCTACACAGTCACTGTCTCTGGATTCATTCTCTGTATACATTGCAGTGCTGGTGGCTGCTGCGAAAAGCTGATCAGAGGAGGTGCTGAGTACCATGAACCGACCAATTTGACATTGATGACCTTTCCTAAGAATTGAAACAACAAAAGGAAAGAGACCACGGCACCGAGCCGTTCCTTGTGTGACACCCTCAATATAGAGAGAAATGATAAGACAGTGCAGGTGTACGCTCACCTGATTTGGTTGTGTATGACACAACAACGAATAACTCTAATGACCAGGCAACCAATTTGGTACTGGAGGGCAGCCACTGATAGCAGTCACAGGGACATCAGAGCAAGTAGAAAAATGGACCAGCCTTGCGAGGGATAGGCAATAAACCAGCGCTCACCCAAAAATTTTGTCCACTGGGGCAGGATTCATATTGCACTTGAGAAAGGGCTCCAATGCCCGGAACGCGTCGTGCCAAATAACGTTTACTTCCGAATTTATTATTGGGTGAGCGCTGGTTTATTGCCTATCCCTCGCAAGGCTGGTCCATTTTCCTACTTTCCTAAGAATTGGTCATTAATATCTTTAGGCTTGAAAACCTCTTTAACCTCATAACTATCCAAGAATGCTCTTCTCACACAGACTGCCATGGTCACCAGAACTTAAATGCTATCCATGCCCATCTCTCACAGACATTGCTTCGAATGCTCTCTTCTAATGCACCCATCTTTCTCACAGACTGCTCTTTATGACACTCCTCTGTTACATAGACTTCTCTTGATTCCCCAATCTGCTTTCCATGTCCTGTTTTACAAAGCTCTTCCAATGACCTACCCCCTCCTTACATAGACTGCTCATAATGCCCCTCTTTTACATAGATTGCTCCTTATGATCCCCTTCTCTCAAACATTGATAATTTTGGCCCCCTTCTTTTACAAACTGCCTCATGCTCCCCATTCTCCCTCTCCCTGACAATGTTTCTGGGGCTCAGGTCTAAATAGTAGTGTGAAATTGTTTATTGGTGGGATAGGGGAGGGATGACATGCAGCACACCACAGAAATTATGGAGGGGGAAGATTGATGGTATGCATAGTGCATTGTGAAAATGTTGTAAGTCAGCACTACGAGTAACAGAATTAGGTTGGGGTTTCTTTTCTCTAGTTCTGTGATTCAGCTATATTTTTAATAAATGGATTGTCAGAACCAGGGAGAATTAACTGTATCCCACTCCCCACAGACTTCTCTATCCTTCTTTACATAGATTGACCTCCCCTTCTATCAGGCTGTTCTTCCCTCCATACGTGGCTTCTCCATCCATGTAAACTACCTGCTGTGGAAATTTGAGACAATATACTGTAGCTTAACTTGCCATTTAGCGTGTTCACTAAACTGTGGCGTAAAAGGTTAACTCAATTTTACAATTTGTTCTGTGATAAGATATCATACTGCAGTGTCCGGACTGTCAATGTAAGCTTTGCTGCATTATACGTATTCTGATTATATACCACTGTACATAATTATAGGTCAAAGAGTAAGAAACATTCTAGAAACAGGCTAGGTCCAAAATGTCTAATGAAATACTACATTTGTACTATATTAAACAGAAACTTTTCCAAACAAGAATAATGCAGCTTTATTTCATATTAAACTGAAGCCAATGAGACTTCATTTCTTTAATAGAGAGTACTTAATTACATTTCATAGCAGACCCTTACTATGTCGCCAATATTTTTCTGGCTCATGACAACCCATCTTAGTGGAGCCTTCAGGAAATTTGGTAGCTGTAAGAAGCTTATTGAATTTACAAGGGCCAAGTAAGCTCACATTAGCGTAAATGACTAAACCTCGAAGTGATGGAACTGTCAGCTGTCTAGTGGGATTGGTATAATACTATATGTCTAATTCATAGCCAATATTTGTAAAATACTCAGCAAAATGAGTCACTAAAACTGAATGCAAGAAAAAGAAATAGGAAATAAGAAAACACTGACACATTTTAAGAAGCTCTGCAGATATTCGTCAAATTTTAAGGCCTGGTTCAGATCTGATTCGGTATTCCGTTCAGGGAGTCCGCTTGGGGACCCCGAATGGAATACTGAATGCATTAAAAAGCAGTGAGCAATTAAAACACACTTCAAGAAGTACTTTTGTCTCTGCATTATTCGTGCGGACATAGCGCAGAAAACACACAGACCCCATTATAGTCTATGGGGTCCGTGTGGTTTCTTGGCTAACTGTTTTTAATGCTTTTGGTATTCCGTTCGGGGTCCCAGCGGACTCCCCGAATGGAATACCGAACGCAGATCTGAACCAGGCCTAAGAGAATGTATTTGGCATATCTGACATTTTCTGTCTCTGTAATATCAATTATAACTACTGAATCAATAAGAAAAAGTTCCTAATTAAATTTTAATTTATGCAAATATATATATATATATATATATATATATATATATATATATATAAAATTTAAAATACAAGTCAGTTATTAAAAGCTGTTTCAATTCTATGAAATATTATTCATTGTATATTTCCTTATTTATTGCTATTTTATTATTGTATTGTTACTTTCACCAATTGTATAATTACAGACACAAAAGTATATGACAGCTGGCCTTTACTTCCACTACAATATACACTAGTGCTATTATATTTTCCTTCATTATTGGACTTTTTCAGTCCCTACAAATAGTATATCGTCTTAAATACCGTCTTGTTTATTTTTTTCTAAGTTCTTATTTGTTCTTGTTATTTAAATAAGTACACATTATACTAATGTAATACACTCAACCATCAAGAAAACAAGAATATTTCTTATATTACAATAATGTTAGTGGCCCACTACGCATATATGTAGACTGTGTAGTCTGTTTATACCACGATGGCATTGCTTAAATCAGAATTTTACAATTGCGGCAAATTTTTGATGTATCTGAGAAGTCATGCCCACGTGTCAAACTAGAAGTTCTAAGTCATAATGAGGACTGGAATAAATGCGGTGATCACAATAGTAAATCTGGCCAAGTGTTTAAATAAAAAATGAAATAAAAAAAAAAAATCACATTACTGAAAGTGCAGGGCCCACGGGTACGGTTCCCTTTTTGATATTATTTGAGACTTTCTATCATGCATTGCTTGCTCAGGTCCTTCACAAGGATTAACATAGTCGATACTTTTTCCCCAGAATATCCTGTTAAACATTACTAAATTGCAAAAGTGTTTTATGTCATGCAAAATGGAGCAAATAATTTTACAGATCAAATTGCAATGTGCAAAAGTAATTACTGACAAATATGTAAAATGATAATATAAATTATAATTTTGAAGGGAATGGGGCTGGGTAACACTAGGGACATTGCCAGGCTTTATGAAGCTTACTTTATAAAATGGGAAAGTGTTTCCTTAGGTGACTCACAATGTGTCATACATGCAGAGCAGAATGAAATGTATACTTTTCACTTAACAATTATCAACTTTTCATGTCTCTTCACATAGAAGAGTATATGAAAATGGTTTGGCTCAGAAAATTTATTACATGTGCCAAGCAGTGAAACTAAGTAAAAGTGGCCTATAGGCTCTGACCTACATTCACTCTAATATTCCATTAGACTCTATCCAAGAATCCACAGGAGGTTTTGGCCAGAGCTGAGACAGGACAATAGTAATGTGCCAGTCCTATGCTCACCATTCCATTGTGAAATGTTAAGAAAGTTCCAGTTAGTCTTAGTATATGGATACTGTTAAGAGTAAGGCGAGCTAGTTATCTAGGCAAACCCAACAAAATTCTGTTGTATTTATGTCCAAAATACATATAGTAAATGGGATGGCTAGAGTAACATGGCACTGTAAATAACAGAGTTAAAAAAAAATACCTCCGCCCCTCCGCGCAGACAGGTATATCTGTAATTGGACATGTTGCCCTCATTAGTATGGTATGTGTTTTTGACTCTTTCCAGACTGCCCAGCTTACAGCAAGCACTCTCTCTACTGTAGAGCAAAGTGTCACCTTTGACCAGAGTTGCAGAGTGCCCCTGACCAATGCGGGGCCCATCTGGGGATTCACTGGTTCCCCGGTGGGCCAGTTCGACTATGAATGCATATTTCTGTAATAAAGCTCAAAAAAAATTTGCACAACTAAAGAATTCTAGTTGATTTTAGGTGCCTGATATATTTTCTACATGAGTCTGGGGTGAAACCCTATCAAGTGTACCAACTAAATTATTAGGAGTGCTGTGGTTTTTTCAAACTTTCTCTGCTAAGAAGTCAAGAAGGCGGTCCTAACACTGATAGACGGCCTCTTTGACTTCTTTGCCTAGAAAGAGCAGAGATAGAAATGAATAAAATACAAGTTATACTGAAGTACAGTATATGCCAATCTGCCCAGCTCCTCCAGCACTATTCCATGCTGTCTACATTTTCATGGTGAGAGGCTCACTTTAATAATAGTGTGAGCATTCTTTTTTTACAACTCTATATTTTACTATTCCTTCTGAAAATTCATGAACAAATTGACAGTGGGATGTTACCAGGATATGCCAGGATAGTGATATATCCCGTGATAGATCCTTTTTAAACATGTTGTACAGTAAAAATGATGCAATGTATATACCCCAAGTAAAATGTCCTTGGCAGCTCAAATTATAATGGCCAAATCCATCTGTTTGTTGCATCATGCAGAAAAACATTTCTTAAACTAATACTGTAGAGATGTATTATACATTGATAATACTACACATCCTCATACAGGAATTTAATATATCTATGACGTTCACCCTGAACAGACCTACAATTTAGTGAAATATTCCAATTTGTCTTGAAAACATTTCAACATAATATCACAAAATGCAACACAAAATTTCCTTCCCTCATTGGGTGGTCACACATCGACATGCCAAAACACGGCAGTTCTCTTTCTACCTAACAGGGGAATAGCAGAAGTAGCAATATGTACTGAGGCCTGGAGCCTGAGAGAGAGAGAGCCCATCTCTACAATTTAAGACAACACCCAAAATGTTGACAACACAAGGTAAGTAGGGAACCCTTTACAGATTTTGTATTGGGGTCTAGGACTTTCAAGTTATGGCTCTGCTACTGAATACTGATCAACCAACTCTGCAAGTAAAAACATTGTACTTAATTTTTAACAATTCCCTGCAATTACCTGAAAAACTTTATTAATGGAATCCAACACTTTGGCCTCTATTCAGAGTGAGAAGTCATTCCAAATGTCAGTCTCGCAGCCAGCCAATGAGAAGAATTGTGTGATTTTATTATAAATTTCACGCAGGCAATGTTTCAGATAGATCTGGGTCTGTCATTTGGTCCATCTAATCCCTAACCAGCATTAATTTTATATAATTAACACTTTCCAGTTGGAAATAAATTTGGCACTTTACGGGGGTTATTTAGTGGGTATGTATCCATTTGCAGATGTTTTTATTTATGACCTCTACTGACATAATCCATGTATGGTAAAAACACAGTCAGTACTTTGAAGCAATAGGTTTAGAAATATTTGGACAGTGGCACAATCTTCAGGATTTGGGCTCTGCATTCTGTCACATAAGATTTGGAATGAAACAGCTCAGATACAATTGAAATGTATACTTTTAGGTTTAATGCAAAGAGTTGAACAAGAATAGCCCATAAAGCATTTAGGAATTGCAACCATTTTTCTACAAAGTCTCCTCATTTCAGGGGATCAAAAGTAATTGGACAAATTAACATTACTATAAATAAAATGTCCATTTTTAATACTTTGTACAATTTTTTGCAAGCTGCGACTGCCTGAGTCTGGAATCTAAACCGATCCCCAAACGCTGGGTTTCCTTTACTGCAGTTGTCATCAGTTGTTTTGGTTTTTTTGTTTTTTTGGTTTTTTTTGTGGATCTTTCTGCTTTACGTTTAGTCTTAAGCAAGTGAAAGACATGCTCAATCAGTTTGAGATCTGGTGATTGACTTGGCCATTGCAGAATATGCTACTTCTTTGCCTTAAAAATACCCTGGGTTGCTTTGCCAGTATGTTCTAGGTCATTGTCCATCTGTACGGTGAAGCACCTTATAATCAAGCTTGTTGCATTTGGTTGACTGTGAGCAGAAAGTACATCCCTGTACACTTGGGAATTCATCCGGCTGCTTCTGTCTTCTATCACATCATTAATAAACACTAGTGACCCAGTGTCATTGGAAACCATTCATGCCCAGATCATCACACTGCCTCTGCAATGTTTTAGAGAATGCTTTGGATTGCGAGCCATTTCAAGCCTTCTCCATTCTTTATTCTTCCCATCTTACTGGTACAAGTTGATCTTAGTTTATTTGTCCAAACAATCTGGCATTTCTATTTTTGAGGCTGATTAATGGTTTGCACCTTGTCATGAACCCTCTGTTTTTGCTCTCATTATTATTATTATTGTTTATTTATATAGCACCATTAATTCCATGGTGCTTTACATTTGGGGGTTACATACAATACACAAAATATACAGGTACATATCATACTAACAGTGATCGGCTGGCACAGTGGGGTAGAGGGCCCTGCCCGCGAGGGCTTACAATCTATGAGGGAAGGGGGTAGAGACAGAAGGAGAGGGGGAGACTGTACAGATGGCGGTGCGGTGATAGTGTTATTGGAGGTTGTAGGCCTTCCTGAATAGGTGAGTCTTCAGGGCCTTCTTGAAGCCTGTGATTGTGGGGGTCAGTCTTATGTGTCGTGGTAAGGAGTTCCAGAGTATGGGGGATGCACGGGAGAAGTCTTGGAGACGGTTGTGTGAGGAGCGGATGAGGGCAGAGCGGAGTAGGAGGTCGTTGGAGGATCTGAGGTTACGTGTGGGCAGGTAGCGGGAGATGAGGTCAGAGATATATGGAGGGGACAGGTTGTGGATGGCTTTGTATGTTAGCGTTAGTAGCTTGAACTCAATTCGCTGGGCTATGGGTAACCAGTGGAGGGACTGGCAGAGGGCAGCAGCCGGTGAAGATCGGGGGGTGAGGTGGATTAAGCGAGCAGCACAGTTTAAGGTGGACTGGAGGGGGGCGAGGGTGTTTGCCGGGAGTCCATGCAGAAGGGTGTTGCAGTAGTCTAAGCGGGAGATTATGAGGGCCTGGACGAGCATCTTGGTAGTTTCTGGGGTGAGGAAGGAGCGGATTCGGTGGATGTTCTTGAGCTGGAGGCGACAAGAGGTGTTGAGGGTTTGAATATGTGGTTTGAAGGATAGGTCAGAGTCCAGGGTAACCCCAAGGCATCGGGCCTGTGGGACAGGGGTAAGTGGGGTTCCATTAACTTTGATAGATGGGTCAGGTGGAGGGGCCATACAGGATGGGCTGAAGATGATAAACTCTGTTTTCTCCATGTTGAGTTTGAGAAAGCGGGAGGAGAGGAAGGAGGCTACGGCCGCTAGACAATCTGGAACTCTGGCCAGCAGGGAGGTAATGTCTGGTCCAGAGATGTATATTTGGGTGTCGTCGGCATAGCAGTGGTACTGAAAGCCATGAGATTCTATGAGTTGGCCCAGGCCAAGGGTGTAGATGGAGAACAGGAGGGGTCCTAGGACGGAGCCTTGGGGGACACCTACAGAGAGAGGGCGTGGTGAGGAGGTGGTGTGCGAGTGGGAGACGCTGAATGTGCGGTCAGAGAGGTATGAGGAGATCCAGGAATGGGCCAGGTCTGAGATACCAAGGGATGAGAGAATTTCTAACAGGAGGGAGTGGTCAACTGTGTCAAAGGCAGAGGAGAGGTCGAGGAGGAGGAGGACAGAGTAATGGCGCTTGGCTTTGGCGGTTAGCAGGTCGTTAGTGACTTTTGTTAGGGCAGTTTCAGTGGAGTGCCGGGGTCTGAAGCCTGACTGAAGTCTGTCAAAGAGCAGGTTGGACGAGAGATAAGAGGAGAGTTCTGAGTGGACGTGTTGCTCGAGAAGTTTTGAGGCGTACGGGAGCAGTGAGATGGGACGATAGTTGGCAGGAGAGGACGGGTCCAGGGATGGTTTCTTAAGTATAGGAGTGACAGTGGCGTGTTTGAAGGCTGAGGGGAAGGATACATTGGTTAGGGATAGATTGAAGAGATGGATTAGGGCTGGAGTGATAACTTCAGTGAGCTTGGGGATGAGATGTGATTGAATCGGGTCGAGCGCACAGGAGGTGAGGTGGGATTTGGAGATTAGGGAGGAGAGTTTTTCATCAGTGATGGAGGAGAAACAGGTCAGGGATGGGGACCAGCGAGTAGTTGGGTGAATGGATTGTCGGGGGAGTAGGGTGAGACTGTCTCTGATGGTGTCAATTTTAGTTTTGAAGTAGGAGGCGAAGTCGTCAGCTGAGATAAGTGATGTCGGAGGGGGGGCGGGAGGACGGAGGAGGGAGTTGAAGGTGGAGAATAGTTGTTTGGGGTTGCGAGAGAGTGCGGATATGAGTGTGGTGAAGTAGACCTGCTTGGCGGCGGTGAGTGCGTTCTTAAATGTGAGAACTGCCTCTTTGTACCTGAGGAAGTCCTCCTGGGAGTGGCTTTTTTTCCAGAGGCGCTCTGCAACCCACGAGGCACGTCTCAGTTTTTTAGTCTGGTCAGTGTGCCAGGGTTGTCTATTGGTTGGTCGGGCTCTGGAGTTTGTGTAGGGGGCTACAGAATCAAGGGCTGAGGTAATGGTGGTATTATAGAAGGCAGCAGCGGCATCTGTGTCCTGGATTGAGGATATGTCAGTGAGTGGTAGGAGAGAGTCTGAGAGGGTGCAGGTGTCAAGGCGGTTGAGGTTCCTGCGGGGGCGTGGTGGTTTAGAGAGTGGGGGGTCCGTTGGAGAAGAGAGGGCAGAGAACGTTAGCAGGTTGTGGTCAGAGAGCGTGGATGGAGAGTTAGAGAGGTTGCATATGGAGCAGAGGCGGGTGAATATTAGGTCTAGTGTGCCCCCCTTTGTGTGGGTGGCAGAAGAGGACCAGAGGGAGAGACCAAAGGAGGTGGTGAGGGACAAGAGACTGGAGGCGGAAGGGTGGTCTGTGTTAATGGGGATGTTGAAATCCCCCATGATGATGGTGGGGGTGTCTGTAGATAGGAAGTGTGTGAGCCAGGTGGTGAAGTGGTCGATAAAGGCAGCGGTAGGTCTTGGCGGTCGGTATATGACGGCCAGTCAGAGGTTGGCGGGTGAGTAGATACGAACAGAATGCACTTCAAAGGAGGGGGGGTTAAGGGCAGGTAGCGCCTGGATAGGGGCAAATGAACACTTGTCTGACAGGAGGATGCCTACGCCTCCGCCAGGTTTGCTGTTGGGGCGGGGAGTATGTGAGAATTGCAGACCTCCATAGGCGAGTGCAGCGGGGGAGGCTGTGTCTGAGGGGGTCAGCCATGTTTCAGTGAGACCAAGAAATTTAAAATCATTGAGAATGAAAAGGTCGTGGATGTAGGTAAGTTTATTACATACGGAGCGGGCATTCCACAGTGCACCGGGGAGGGCAGGGGGAGGGGTAGGAGTGAGTGAGATTCGTTTGAGATTTCGGGGGTTCCGTGCTCTAGCGCCAGTTGTGGGGAAACGGCTGACAGTGGAGATTTGCTGTGGAGGTCCAGGGTTAGGAGATACGTCACCAGAAGTAAGGAGGAGCTTTATGGTAAGGAGTCTTTGCTTTATGGTAGACTTAGATACTGATACATCTACTTTCTGAAGAGTGTTCTTCACTTGAGTGGATGTGGTTAAGGGTTTTTTCTTCACTGTGGAAAGGATTCTGACAAAAACAAAAATGTGGATAAGTCTATCAACAAAACCACTGGAAGGGTATTAAGTAAAGGGTTAAAACCACAAATTTTATTAATAGGGTTTAAAAGTTTGAAAATACAACCCCTTCACAAGGCAAAAGAATAAGTGATTTAAGGTGATCTAAAACACTTATGAGCACCAATATGTAGCCACCTAAATGTAACTAGGACTGTCGTTACTTATTAATATTGTTTCTATTCACGACAGTAAAAGAGCTAGCAACACTCTAAATAGTGTCAAAACAAGCTAAAGGGTAACAATCTGTCTATTAGACCTACATAAGTTGAATTAGGGCACAATCTATCTGGCCAAGCTATACTAGTGGAGCTGAGTGTTTAAATACGCCAAAGGACACCCTGAACTCCAGCTATATATTATTGGTCCAAGAATCAACAATTCAAAGGGGGACTCTTAACAACAGTAACGCCCTCAGATAAATTTAGTACCTAGGTTGTTACTTAATTGTTATTTCCCTAAGGAAATCCACAGCATAACCCTAGGTAACTAAATAGTTTGTTGTTATTAAGTTGTTATTTTCCTAGGGATATCTTATCCTGATAGCTAGCCCTCAATCTAGGAGCTAGTAATATAGGAGTTTCCCTACGTATTGTCTAATAAAGCAGTCTAAAGGTTACAAAGTGGTGCTCAGCTAAAGCTAAGTCATCAGTGATTTCACTGGTATCACTCCTATGTTGCTGGAGTATCCACCACGATACACTGAGACTTAATTAATTAAGATGAGATCAATTCTAACGCGTTTCTAAATTGCTCTACAGCAATTTGTCATCAGAGGTAATGTCCCTGTCCTAGTAATTACGGAGCTAACAAAATCTCCCGCTCCCCCAAGTCATTAATGGTCAGCCATCATTTAATACCCTTCCAGTGGTTTTGTTGATAGACTTGTCCACATTTTTGTTTTTGTTTGTTTATACATTAGGGTACTTCCCTTGTTATCTAATTGGTGGAAAGGATTCTGCAATCATCCATCACCATTGTCTTCTGTGGACATCCAGGTCTTTTTGAGTTCCAAACTCACCAGTGTGCTCTCTTTTTTACCAGAATGTACAAAACTGTTGATTTGGCCACTCCTAATTTCTTTTTATTTTAGCCCGATGATAGTTAGTTTGACTTTCATTGAGAGCTCCTTTGACCACAGGTTGTGGGTAACAGCTTCTAAATGCAAATGGCACATCTGGAATCAACTTGAGACCTTTTACCAGCTTAACTGATAATAGATTAACAAGGGAATAACCCATACAGACCATTAAATAGTTTTTGAGATAACTGTCCAATTGCCTTTGATCCATTGAAAAAGAGGCAGATACATATTATAGAACTGTAATACCGAAATCCTTCCTCCAGTAAAAATGTGAATAACATTTAAGCCCATATTGATTATATAACTGCATCTTGAATAGGTATTGGTAAACGGCTAAAATGCCATAACGTGAGTCACTGTCCAAATATTTCTATACCTAACTCTATCTGCCTATCTCCAAGGTGACAAAAGCAAGCCTTCTTATTTGACCCAAGAGGAAGGAACACATTTAGAAACACAGAGAGACCTCTGCTGAAGTTGAGAACACATACTGTGGGAAGGTTTAGTTCTTGAATCTGAAAACCTCATTTTGGTATTGCTAAGGTTTTGTGGCAGGAAGTGATGAACAAACATAGCAGCTCAGCAAATAAAACCATGTCCGTCCTGTTTGTGATTCCCAATACCACCCCACCAATTTCTCTAACGTACTTGAATGACAGACAGCCACTTCATAGTTTAAATGTATTCTTTGTGTTGACACTTTTTTTTTATATTTGTGCATAAATGTTTTCTTTGACTTAATTCCCGGATTCCATGTTCTATTTCTCTTTTATCTGAATTTGACATGGCACTGTATCAAATCTCACATCTATTAAGAAAAAAATAAATATATATGTATCACATACACACACACACACATATATATATATATATATATATATATATATATATATATATATAATCAAGATATGTTCTTATATATATGGCAATTTCTCCAGTCCATGGAACCTTCAACAATCGCTTTTTTTTTTTTTTTTACACCCGGTACTTTTTTGGTGCCAACTCAGATGAGGCTAAATCATAGCGGGCCACAGTCACTAATAGCAGTAATAGTCCTGCTATGATTTAACCCATTACTATGCCCCAAAATGCATAATAAATACATTGGTGGGGCAGTTCTAAAACAAAGAAAACAACCATAGTGGAGTCATGCAGCTATTAGCCACGGCAGCCACTGCCCTACTATACTGTTGCTCTTTGAACATCTGAATTTCATATGAATTGTGAGACAGGCCCTGCAATACAAATAAACACAGGGACAACCTGGCAATACAATTGAATTGTCTGACTGCATAATGCTACATAGCAGGTAAATTGCACTAACTCGATCCACCTGTGATTATTAACTCTGCTCCAACTTTATGGGAACAAATTTTGTTTGTTGTTACAAGTGAAACAATTAAAATGCGTACAGTAGCTTCAATTTCGCTATCTCTGCATACAAAGACTCTGTGGAAACTATAAATAAGCAGAAATGTGCAGCTGCCTCCGGTGCAAGATCTATACAATGTTTGGAACAAAAAGCAGCAAACTCCGTGTACTCTGTTCCAGAATACCAGAGCTTTATTCACTTGAATTGGAGCAGGCCTGAGTACTTCAGCTTGTAGATCTGTACACTCTACAGTTCCATTACCTTGAACAGCTGTTGGGTAAGGGTTAGATGTATCTTGGATCTTAAGTGCTGCAGTAAGGTGTCGCAGTTGCAAGTTACAGTTAACATCCAGTACAGAACAACTCCTTAGCCGCTTCCATAACTTTGCGGTATTTATACAACACAGAGCGTTAAGTACCTTACAAGCAACGACTTAAGCACGCCATCTGAATACACCTCAATATTCCCCACTTCCTGAGAGGCAATTGTAAAGAGATGATTAGTGTTATTCATTTAACCAGTCAGTGGTTTTACATTGTAGATGTTAGTGTACATAGACACATATACAATAATATTTTTTGCATAACAATGAATAGAGTACAACCTTTTTGAAATATCAACTTTTCAATATCGTATTGCACATGTATATACATATTTCAATTAGTTAGGAAAATTCTAAATTCAAGTGCATATCACCAAACATAAAAAGACCAGGTTTCAGTTATCTTAGGCCTCATTCACAAAACAATGAAAAATGGCTGTGCGACAGCAATTCTTGTAATGACTGTCACCCCACTGTTTTAAATCACCTTGCACTTGTCTGCAAGGTATACTCGCTGATGCCCCTGTTTGACTTCAGTTTGACTTTCAACAGTGTCTCTTGGCCGTAGGCCAGCATTTGCTTGTCATAGGATTAAACCAGTAGTCCTGATTGCTGTATAGGAGTTAATGAGTTAATATCATGGAGGCCACTATAGAGCCAATTTATTAAGACGTGTGCTTTGTCTTAATCACTTTTGTGCATAGGAAAGAGATACACCAGAATTCTTAAAATGCTATGGCCTCTTAAAAATACAGACACCTTGCTAGAGGTCCTGTGCACCAGAAATGAAGTTAACAACAGCTAGGGATTGGCGTAGTTTTCTGATTTAACTGTAGACAGTTTTCTGTTGTGAATAATAAAAATCTGACAGGCCAAGGTATACCAGGCATGACTGTCTAGATACCTGCAAAAGTCAATGTCACCACTTTTTCGCAAAAAACATGAATGACAACAGTTGTGACTGTTTCATGCTTTGTATACCAGAAAGCTGGTATGATTTTAGGGCTGGCCCAAAGTCAAACTGCTTCCGTGACACAGTAGGTCCACAAGATAGTATAACTAAGCACATCTATATTCAGTTGTTAGCGCTGCTGACTTACTAAAACAAGTTAAAATCTAATCAGTCATATCTGAGTCCTACCAGTTTTCTCCAATAAAAGTCGATTGTGAGCTGTGTATTCGGGACATGTGTGAGCAAATACATTTTCTGCACAGTACAATATAATATATTTGTTCTATATAATGAATGAGGAATGGATGATAGAAAAGAACTAAAAAGGAACTGGATAATTAAGATACTTTATTTTGTTATTAGTTAACCACTAGAGATGAGCGAACAGTAAAATTTCGGTTCGATATTCGTCTCGAGTAGCCCCTCGAGTAGCCCCTCAATATTCGACTACTCGAATCGAATATCGAACCCTATTATAGTCTATGGGGGGAAAATGCTCGTTTCAGGGATAGGCAACGTTCAATCAAATTATACTTACCAAGTCCACGAGTGAGGGTCGGGCTGGATCCTCCGAGAAGTCTTCTCCGTGCAGCGTCCCCGCGGCATCTTCTGGCTCTGAATTCACTTTGCCAGGCATTGGGCCTGCACTACAAGCGGACATGCGCAGTCGGCTCTGCCCAGGCCTAATGCCTGGCAGAGTGAATGAACAGCCGGAAGACGCCGCGGGGAAGCTGCACAGAGAAGACTTCTAAAGGTAAGAGAAGAACCAGCGTTGATTGGCTGACTGTATAGCATTCGGCCAATCAATGCTGGTTCTGCATCGAACTTTTACATTCGAATAGCGAGTGGTACTCGATCGAGTATGAGTATTTCGAATACCATAGTATTCGATCGAATACCTACTCGATCGAGTACTACTCGCTCATCTCTACTAACCACCTATCTTGTAGGCAACTGTCATGACAAGAATTTTAGTAGAAACTAGTAGTTACTAGTAGAGTTATTAATAGCAGAAGAAGATTAGTATGTAAGATAGCACATGATCATTGTTAGGCCTCATGCACACAAACAGTAAAGTAGTGTTTTTAAAATACATTGCTTTCAATGGGGTATTCACGGACTATCAGAAAAGGACATGCCTTATTTTTGCCTATTTACACAGGTTCCTCAATAGAGTCAAGTCTGCAAAAAGTTGTGAAAAAAGATATTTGCATCAATTTTGTGCATGTAGTCTAAGTTTTAGAATCTCACAGCAACTGTAAGGGAATGTTCACACAGCGGAAACCTTTTCCGCCGTGTGAATTTTCCACGCAAGTAGTGCACCAGCATCCCGTTGCGGCATCCCACTCCTGATTAGGCTCAAAGGAATTGGCCTAATCAGGAGTGAGTCTTGAGCCATGGACGCCGTGGCTGATTAAGCCGCAGAATCCGTGGCAAGATAGGGCATGTTGCTTCTTTTTCCCGTTAGCTTAAAAAAAAAATCACTAGCGGAAAAAAAAAAAACAAGGGCCTCATATTGAAATGAATGGGAGCCTTTTTGCAGGTGGATTTTGAGGTGGATTCCACGTCAAAATCCGACTGCAAAAAACTCAGTTTGAACTGACCTTAAGGGCTAGTTCACACGGAGTAAACGCGCTGCGCACCGTAAAAAAACACGGCGTACACGCGCCGTAAACGCGCCACAATGCGCGGCGCGTTTACTCCGTGTGAACGAGCCCTAAGAATTGTGAGGAAAGCTGCACTTGAGGTGCTGATTTTTGTGAACAGAAACTTCAGTTTCCTACTATGATGCTTGCATACAGATCACATATGTGATCTGTTGCTGTCCAGTGGACTAATGTACTTCTATTTTACACTAGACATACCGTCTATTTGGTCACAGCCATAGAAAACTGACCTGAGCAGATCTTTACATATTGAGTGTTCCTCATATCAGATTTCCTTGTTTGTCTTACAAGGTGAAAAAAAAAATTGATTGTCATGTCAAAGTCAGGCTGTGCTGATGGGTCACCCTTTTTCACTGCAGTAGCCTAGCTATCTATAAAGGCAAGACGTACAGAATGTATATACTGTTTTATCTCACCTTCTCCAACTTTCAATAAGTGGCATTTTTCCGTCTTGCTTACAAACACTGATGATCTGCAATTTTACGTTAATTAATATTTAGCATAAATCTTATCTTTACAGTCTCTGTTTCCGTTTTTTTTACTGTATTGTGGATATTTACACTTATATAATTCTTAAAAGAAAACGCAAAAAGATCATTATGGGAAATGCTGTCACAAACAACTCAACCACGTGCCCAAGAGATGTTATAGAAGAGCGTGACTTGATCTTGTGTAAACACTAAGAGTAAGAATTTTCTTTTACAAGTTGGGCACTAGACTAGTTAATGCTTGTGTTGTAATACCATTCATGGCAATGAAAAGCTATGGCTGGCAATCTTTATGTAAACTATAGTGAAAAACACTTGATAATTAGCACCTGATTCTGTGAGCTCACACAATGTAAGTAGATCATGGTGACCCAGACAATAAAAGAACCGTACGTTCTTGCCAAGACCAGCTTAGTGTGTGTAATACGGACATGGAAGAGAGTCACCATAGATAATACTGATAAACACCTCAGTGTACAAATCACAGGGACATTCAATAGCTTGGTTCATACCTAAGCCCTTTCTAAACAGATGGTGAAGAACTCATTGTTACACCATGTAACCACTTTTGTTCATAACTGCTATTGAACAAACATGTCAAACAAGTTCCAACAAGTGCAGCTCAATCCCTTGAAAAGAGCTATCAGGTCACAGTGCTGAAATCTTGTCACACCAAATACCTGTAAAGAAATCGTTGCATGTAAGTGGCCAGGCAAAGCAGGCTTCTTAAAGAACAAAAGGAGCCTTGTCTTGCAATAAGGTGACGATTCCTAATTGAAATCAATGATTTTTATTGTGTCTTTGATAAGTCTGTTTGCATAGCTGCACACTCAATGAAACGGTTATAGACGTTACTAGGAACATTTAGCCATAAGTTACACTCTTAGGCCTTGAACTATAGCTGGGCACTTGCACCATGTTTACTCTGCATCATCCTTGGGGGTAGTGTTGAAAGTTTACAACTCTAATGAATATATTAAAATAGAGCCAGGCAATTTCATTAGGTTTGACTACATTTATGGAAATGTACTCAAACTGCCCACGCTGTCATTTTTTCCTTGAGCTCCTGCCAACACATGCCCGAAAGAAGGCATCCAATGAGAAGAAAGCTGTTAAAACAATTGTTTTATTCAGTTTACTTATTTACGAACAGATGGGGAATATTAAAATATTATGGTCCGCGAAACAGACCTATAAAAGGAAATTCTTAGCATTTTGAAAAAAAAATAAATAAACTTTTCTCTCAACTGAATTTTTTTTTTCCTCTTGAAGCATTTTAACTAACATTCAATCTATGACACTGGCATCAGCTATTAGCTAATTGTGATAGAAAAGTGCCACGAATATAGCAGCAATTTAACCACTTCAATGCTTGTTAATAAAAAACAGTATATAGTAACAATGATTTGCATCAAAAATCTCAAGAATATGATGAGGAAATAGTTATTTTAGTGATAAAAGGCTTAAAACAGGCACAAAGATATATATATATATATATATATATATATATATATATATATATATATATATTTAAACAACAACATTCATGACTGGTCCTGATCCAGAAGAAAGTTCAAGCCAGCTGGAAAAAGTCGAATATCCTTGGAATACTACTTCCAGCTGGAGGACTTTTAAATGCTGAAGGAACCCTCTGTGGGTAGAGAGAAATCCAGTTACAGTATGTAAAGCCCACACAGATCATGAATGATTCCCCCTTTTTTTCTTGAATATCAGAGTAGTACAGAGTAACTTCTCAGGCCTGGAATTAGGTATAACACACCATATTAGGTTTTCCTAGGGTGTTTTTTGTAGAGTTGAACTTGAATGGACTTTAGTGATAATTTTTTTTAATTTTTTTTTCATATGAAATCTCAACTTTACATCTATCTATCTATCTATCCCATATCTATCTATCTATCTATCTATCTATCTATCTATCTGTCTGTCTGTCTGTCTGTCTGTCTGTCTGTCTGTCTATCTATCCATCCATCCATATATTTATGAGATAATCAGACTACTGTGTCAGGGTTTCACAAGCCTACCAGATTCAATTAATGCAAAATGACTGATTTTTATTTTAACCGTTAGAGCAGATCTGGGCAAAGTCCGGCCCCCGGGCCATATCCGGCCCTCTGACTGATTCAGACCAGCCCGCACAGCTTGTCTAGGGAGGCGTGTCTAGGGGGCGTGTCTTAGTGTCGGCAGGACAGTGTAGGAAGATGGAGACATGTGGTGTGTGTCATAAGGTACTGGGGAATGTGAGATGCAGGGGGGAGTGTGTGTGTCTATATGTGTCTGTCTGTATGTGTGTCTGTATGTGTGTGTGTGTCTATATGTGTGTGTGTCTGTATGTCTGTGTGTCTATATGTGTCTGTCTGTATGTGTGTGTCTGTCTATATGTGTCTGTCTGTATGTGTCTGTCTGTCTGTATGTGTGTGTCTGTCTGTCTGTCTGTGTGTGTCTGTCTATATGTGTCTGTCTGTCTGTGTGTGTCTCAGTAACCTAGGGTCAGAGATGGAAGGGGAATGTTATACTAGGCCAGAGATGGCAGATGGAAGGGGGGACATGAAACTGGGGGAGAGATGGAGGGAGGACATGAAATGGGGCAAATGAAGGGGGATATGAAACTGAGGGAGACATGGAGGGGGGACATGAAACTGGGGGTAGATGAAGAGGGCACTTAAACTGGGGGGACATTAAAATGGAGACAACTGGAGGGGGCATTAAACCATGGAGGTAGGTGGAGGGGGACCTGTCTGCCTCTAGTTGCCCCCAGTTTAATGTCACCCTCCAGCTACCCCTACGGTTTAATGTCTGCTTCCATCTTCCCGATTTTAATGTCCCCCTCTAGTTGCCCCCAGTTTCATGTCCCACTCCAGCTGTCAATTTATTGCCCCCCTCCAACGACCCCCACTGTTTAATGTTCCCCTCCAGCTGTCCCAGCTTCATGTCCCCTCTAGTTTCCACCAGTTTATACTGGGGCACCAGGAGAGGGGCTTAATACTGTGGGGCAGTTGGAAGGGAACATTATAATGTGGGGGCATATAATGTACGGGTGACTGTAGGAGGATTATACTTTGTGGGAGCACATGGAAAGATGATTGGGAATGGGCAGAGTCAACATAGAAGTGGGTGGAGCTAAATTTGCCGTGGTGCGGCCCTCTAGCATAGTTTCAATTTTTTATGCGGCCCCATGGGAAAAGTAATTGCCCACCCCTGCGTTAGAGTGACAATACACATTTTTAAGGTTTTGTTTTGTCAAGCATTCTGAATGTACTATATACAGTATATTCAGGGGCAGATTAAGGGTACCATGGGCCCCGGACTGTTCAGAAAGTATACCCTCTCCCCATTCACACCAAAGATACCTGTGAAAGAATAATATCCCATAGCAGTCACCAATGCAATATAATGTCCCATAGTGGCCCTCCATTCAGTATAATGTGCCACAATGGGTTTTCCACAAATTTCGGGATCAGCCTAACACAAAATGTATAGGGTTCGCCATCCACAAACTACAATTATTATACTCTGGAGTCTCGTCAGACCCCAAAGTTTAATAAGTGGAGGATCAGGGAAGGTGGAGCCCAGGATGCACTCTGGCACATAGGTCCTTGTCCCCTTTGAGCTACCGGCATCATGACATTACCCCAGAGTATAATAATACCAGTTTTGGTTCAGACGTGTTCAGTCCAAACAAACCCCCAAGCAAAACTGCAAATATTTGAAATGACAAATTTTGCTCTGCTAGACTCCTATGCCCCACATCTATGATCAACTGTATCTCCGGATGCTGATAAAGTTTTTTAGGAGATTGAGGGCAAATGGGAAGTTGCTGGCCACTGCGCTCAGTTCCACCCAGGGCAACTACACACTATGCCTTGGTTAGAATCTGCCCCTTGTTTCTGCTACATTTATGCAGCAATATAATACATTGTTATTTTAATTGTATTATTAACATTTACCCTTGTGGAATATGTATATAATGATATTAAATATGTGGGGAGAATATTTAACTTTATCTAACTTAACTATTTAACTTTATCATTTTTACTATATACCCCAGGAATCTTTGCTACATGCCATGTAGTTTTTCTAGTAACTGATGATGAGTGGTATGAGGTACCAAAGCAAGTTTCATAGTGGTGCTGATGGGATTGAGATCACATTCTTCTATGATTCAGCTAGGTGTATCATTAGTGTGGCTTTTTATTATTGTGCATCATTTTGTGTCACAATTAGGGTTGAGCCAATCTTGAGATTTCAGGATCGTTTTTAAAATCCAATTTTCGATCATTTTCCAGCCGATCCCAATTGTGAAAATTGCTCGATCACCGATTGGTATCCGATCTTTCCCGATCCTGATCACTCAACCCTATTCATGATATATACATGAATAGGGTTGAGCCGATCTTGAGATAACCGCCGACGTCTATCCCGCCGGAAAAGATCGGGATCGGAATTCCGATTGCGATTGTGAAATTTACTCGATTGCCGATCGGAATCCAATCTTTTCCGATCGCTCAACCCTAGTCACAATCCTGTCCATTACTCTCTGGACAAAATAGTAGTGCTAAGTAATCTCCTTGACTTACTAGTATGTGGCTGCGACTGTACTTTTGGCCCCTGATCTACTATGACATCAATGTGTGGGAAAGTTCACGTCCAGTAATAAATATAATGACAATCTTGTAGTCGAAAAAAAGAGTATATAAACTACAAGTGTGATGTTTTACATTGTCAATATCTGCGTCTTGGACAGTGAGAGAACCAAGTTTGCTAAATTAATTCTGAGATTTGGATCTTGGCAGCGTTCCTTTTCCAGGACCATCTTAGTCACATCTGGAGAGGATTTCTGAGTTTCCATCAGGCTACCTTCCCAATTCTAATATGACTGTCAATCACACACGTTTCTTTGGACATTGTCCTGTCTCTGGTTTTGTCATGTGCTTTTACTGATTCCTAGGTCCTAGCATCCTATGAGATTAGCAGTTGTGATGTATTTGATATTTACCAGATGTTCAGGCAGCATAATTTTCACTCCTGATGGACAAGAACAATATTAAAGGGAACTTTATTTATTTAATCATTCCAAGTAGATCAGATGAAAGGCAAAATGTAATATTATTGATCTACCTATAGTTTTCTAAAATAAATGTCAGCAGCAACTACAAATTTTTGGAAGATTGAACAGGTATTATCAAAACCAGACAAGGATTTCTGTGCTTAATCAGAGAACAATTCATGGGGCATTTGTAGGAGGCTCTAAATCTACACCGGGGCACACCATTTATCTAAACATTGGTGGATGTAGCCAAATAAGTAAAACCAACAGACTTCTCCACATCTCATCTGGATTCATTCACAGAAGCCAGAAGATACTTTGTGCTAATGTCATCAAAGATGCCCTTAGACTCTAACTCATTTAGGATCAGTTTCACGTACTTCATGAAACTAACATTTTTACTGTGATCTGAAAGCATTTCTTAACCCTTCAGGGAATATTTACAAAAATATTGTTAACACTATTATTAAACTATATAGAAGGGAAGATAAAAAAGGATGGGATGTGGCCAAGGATGTTGGACTGCAGAGGGTACAATCACACCTAAGCCAAGGAGAATGTGTCCAGTACGATAAGAGATGCGTCCTTGTAACAAATTTTACATTAGTGCCCAGTAAGTTAAAATTCTGGATATAACACCTTAAAATAAGGTCTGATCACCACTATAGTGTTATAAGAAGTCTAGTTAGTAAATAGCTTAAACAATAACATATATACTAAAGATCTAGCTTACAGGCTAAAGAGTTTGATGATCATCGATATCAGATCCTTATGACAAGTAATCAATATCATCACCTGGCACCCGACTGATTTGTTGATGTTGGAAGTCATGGTGCTGTTAATACACAGTGGACAGAGTCAGAAGCAGTTAGCTCCGTTCACTATGTAGTTGTTGTGCCGAGTTACCGTAGTTCATCTCTAGGGTTGAGCTGATCTTGAGATTTCAAGATCGATTTTAAAATCCGATTTCCGATCATTTTCCAGCCGATCTCGATCCCGATCTCGATCGTGAAATTGCTCGATCGCCGATCGGAATCCGATCTTGTCCGATCCCGATCCTCAACCCTAGTCAATGCTTTTCTATGGGAAAAGTCACTTTTGGGGTTGAGCCGATCTTGAGATAACCTCCGATCTCGTTCCCAATGGAATAGATCGGGTCGGAATTCCGATCGCGATCGTGAAATTTACTCGATCGCCGATCGGAATCCGATCTTTTCCGATCCCGATCGCTCAACCCTACTCATCTCCTATCACATGGAAGCCCCTATACACGTTAGATGGTCAGTTGGTCCTTTTGATAATGTTCAGCTGGCAGTAATCTAATGTGTATGTCCAGCTGTACAGCAGATAACTCCTTCGATCGTATCCAGCCTTTTCACTTTAAGCTATAAATTACTTCATCTACTGTTGATATACAACCAAATTATATTTACACATCTGCATAAAATAATATATATAACTGAACCAGTTCTCTACCCTACTGGATGTAGGCCTATCATTAATGTTGTGACAAGAATGTGCAGCATGGTGGCTCAGTGGTTAGCAGTGTTGCCATGCTGGGTTCAAATCTAACCAAGGGCACCTGCATGAAGTTTGTTTGTCCTCCCCATGCTTGCGTGGGTTTCCTCCACAAGTCAAAAATCTAATGAAGGGTAATTTGACTTCCCGTAAAAACAACATGTTGGGGATGAGCACCTGTGCAGCAGATGCTAACGCCACAATGTTCCCTGCACTTTGAATCTCCCCTACTCTACAATGCTCCCAGCACATTGCAAATGTTTCTCATTCACAAAATAGCTAACTAAGAAAATCCAGTATTTGAAGGAATTAGGCTACATCAGCATTGAATTGCCATTTTATATGAATGGTGCCCAAAGACAAGCTAAGGTGTATGCATTGATTGAAAAATATTTGCTAGTATGATGACAAACTTACCGTGCATTTGTTTGGTTTCTCTCCAGAATGGACCCGCATGTGAATGAGAAGTTTATATCGAGCATTAAATGGCTTGTATCTTCGGGGACATCCTGCCCAAAAGCAAGCAAAATCCTCCCCTTTTCTCTGATCTATATGAACCTTTTCTATGTGCCGTACAAGTTCCTCCTGCTGATCATATAAAGCGCTGCAGTCAATCCACCTGCAACAATGCTTACCATTAAAATCATCTATTTCTCCTTCTTCTTCGAGTAAAGGAATTTGTCCTGGAGGTGGGAGTGAAAGTGGATGGGACTGGTTTAAAAGTTCATGTTGATGCATGTGTTGATGGATATGGTAAGGTGGTGGTGGACCTTGGTGGGCAGGAGATGCTGTGAGAGTAAGGGAAGACTGTGATGATATGTCAATTGTTCCTCCTGGGAAATCATCCAACCTCTCACTCTTTAAGACCCCTATAGCTTGTCCTTCATTTATTCCAATGCTGTGTCGAACTACCATATTGTTCATGGCATCAGCCTGCAAACTATTTTGTTCCAACTGCTGCATGCGCTGATATTCCGTCACATTCTCTGGAAGTGACACATTATCACTGATAGCTAGAAGACTTTTTTGAGAGTTTGATCCAGCACATGTTGGAGGAATACAGCTACCTCTGACTCCTAAAAAATGCCCATAAACTTCTGGTTGAGGTGAGATGGTTGCCGGGGAAGCTCTTGATCCATTTATATAGGCAACTAATGAGGTTGGTGAAGTGCGGATAATAGTATTAAAGTCAATTCCTATACCATCAGATAATGGAGACAAGGAAAGAGCTCTTTTCTTCGACCGTGCTGAATGTGATCTGGGAGAAGAATGTCTAGGACTAGGATAAGGAGAAGAGTTATTCTCTATGCCAAACAAATATGAGGGCAATGAATTTGAGACACTGTTATTGGACATAGAAGTTCCTGGAGGGATGCTTAGTATATCGCCAGGTTCACTACTGTTTTGAGATCCATGGTTAGAAGCATGAACTCTATATCCATGGGACCATTCCTGTTTAACACTCATTGTAGAATGACTCTCTGTTAGGCTTAAAGTTGTGGAGGCAAGAGACTCACGGGACATAAGTGATCTAAGTGGAGGAAAAAAATAGAAAATATATTAAACAGATTGGCAAAGCGATAAATTCATCAAGCATTGTTAGAAAAAGTATACGTTCTCAATAAGACTGAGTATTGTTTGCGCTCTGTCAGATGGGGAAATGTATTTTTCTCATGGATCACAATACATATTAAATTAGGAAAAGTGGCAGAGGGAACAATGTGTACTTACTTATAAATCGCTACCAATTAATCAGTCGTGTCAAATAAATTCTGACTGTACAAACAGTCATCATTTTGATTTAACCCATTCCTTGTGGAGTTTGTTGGAAAGACTTTTTTTTTCCAATAGAAACAGTGTAAGTGGTTGCAATAGTGTTTATAGGTCATAAGTTAAAAGAGTTTCATAACCCTATCAAAAAAGCAGACAATTCCCAGTGGACAAAATAGTGCAAATGTTTAAAATGGTTCTAGGTAGTTTAAGGTGCCGATCTCATGATTAAGAATCCTAAGCATGTAACTGCATGACAACACCAATATTGTGAAACTTCTTGACATGACCACCTCTCAAAGGAAATGCTTGCAAAAAGTACTATATAGAATGCAATTTAAAGGGGTTTTCCTGGTTAAAAACATTGGTGACCTAAAAACAGATCACTAATATGAGATCAGTGGGGGTCCAACACCTGGCACCCTCATTGATCAGTTGTTCTCAGCAGCTGATACACAGAGAATGGCAGACAAAGCAGAGATATCTGTTCTCTCTACAAGGGCAGCTTGGACCCCATTCAATTTAGTTTCACTTCTACATAAAGAACAGACCTATCTGCTTCCTGCTCCATTCTCTGTGTATAAACTAATGAGAACAGCTGTTCAGTGGGGGCGCTCGGTGTCAGCAATATTTTTAGCCTTAACGTCACCAATTCCTTTAGATCATGAGCTCCTTTAATTTAAAAATACTTCCAGTCGAAAATGAAAACACAATACTGCTTGTGAATCCTCATGTGTGCTTTAGGGTCAGTTCACACGTGAACTGCCCGCGTGGGTTTTGACACGGAGAGAGACGCGGTGAGCCGCCTGAAGAAAGGGCATGTCCTTTCTTTTCTCCGCTAGCGGCAGCCCGCCGCTAGCGGAAAAAAAAAGCCCGGTGGTCTACATAGACCACCATTGTAAAGGGGCGGATTTTGAAGCGAAATCCGCTGTCAAAATCCGCCCCTTTGTTCACGTGTGAACTAGCCCTTAGTTACTACCCTGTTTCCCCGAAAATAAGACAGTTTCTTATAATTAATTATCTAACGAAATATATGACCTTTCTTATTTTCGGGGGATGTCTTATGCAGTGGCTGGAGTGGGGAACAATCGGCAGTCATGCTAATGCTTGCTTAGCGGAGCGCCGGCATGACTGCCGGTTGTATGTGATCCATAAGGTGAAGGGGGGGTGTCTTATTTTCGGGGAAACAGGGTATGTGCAGTCTTTCACAAAATAGTTTGTTTTTCCTATAGCATTTACCAGTCTGGGAGAGGAATTGACTGTCTGATACTCTTTCCCATGAGCTCTCCTTGAACTAATGTCTTTGTCACTTAGACATCATTTTTCTAAGGCCATCAATAAATTAATAGCTTCTCAATCATGTTCAGTTTCAATAGAAATTATTGTATTATGACTATTTATTATAACACAGGATTTCTAGCATACTTAGCACTTTCACAATATACCCTAAAACCCCCCAAAATTACAAATACTTTAAGGCTAAGAGCCCATGTAGACAAACGCAGCTAAAAATACTGGGGGAAAAACAAAGTGAACTCACTGTCCAGTTTTTTGCGCAGCTTTTTCATGTAGTTTATGCTGTGTATTTCTCCTCTTTTTTTCCTTCCTCCTATTAAATATATTGGGGAACTGGTTGCAATTTTGCAGCCAAAAATTAACATGCTTCTTTTTACAAAGTTTTATATATATATATATATATATATATATATATATATATATATAATTTTTTTTTTTGCAGGGTGTGGATGTTTCATATAGAATTAAAATTTTTAAGTGCTTACTAATTTTCTGTGTTTATAAATATATGTAAGAAGGTTTTCCAGAGGATTATGGGACTTTCCTTTTCTAACTGAAAATATTGAGATGATTATCATACAAGTGATTTACTGGCAGAACGAGAATCAGACTTTACAAAATTTCAGTATTAACATAATAATAATGTAATGCCTTTAGCCTGCTGGCAAGGAATCAGGGCAATGACAAGGAATTTCCTACCCCCTTCAGAAGCTTTGCTCTATTTTTGGATTACTTCACTAGCTATCATTAGCAAATCCTTTAATAATTCTACAATAAAAAATTGAATGATTTCCAACCTATCATACAATGATGGCACAAAATTTTATTATGCTTCTTAATCAACTGAACTTGGCACTGCACAAAAATACACAATAGAAAATAATATTAATACCAGTGATAAGTATTTCATTTTACATGGCTTTTCTTAGGAAAGTACCCTAAAAAAGTCTTATGACATGTATTTACATTTATGTTGTTTTTTTAAGATATATTAGCAGAAGTAGCCAATGTACTGAAAACAGTAATGGCCTGTTCACACAGAGAAAATGTGCGTGTATTTTGGCAAAATACATGTGTAAAAAATACACGTGTAAAAATAAGACTCTGACTTCAATGACACTTTTTTACACGTGTAAAAAAACACGTCAAAATACACATCAAAATACACAAGTAAAATGTCATTGAAGTCAATGGGAGTCTTATTTTTACACGTGTATTTTTCACACGTGTATTTTGCCAAAATACATGTGCATTTACTCCGTGTGAACGGGCCCTTGGGTTGGTTCACATTAACGTTTGGCTTCTGTACGGAAGGAGTCTGCATGAGGACTCCCCCGAATGGAATACCAACGCAACTGCAAGTGCTATGCAGTTAAGCACATGGACCCCATAGACTATAATGGGGTCCGTGTGCTTGCCATGCACTGCCCACATGACCGTGTGCTAACCACCGGCTGTGAATGAAAAGAAGCCGCAGCCACAAAATCAGACAGGAATAAGACCTGTTCCATATTTTGCGGGCCGGACTGTTGGCCTGCACATGGCCAATTCTAATTCTCAGTCATGTGTACGAGCCCATAGAAATAAATGGGTCAGTATGCTATAGGGCAGGGGTCAGCAACCTTCAGCACTCAAGCTGCTGTGAAACTACAACTCCCAAAATGTTCCATTCACTTCCATGGGAGTTCCAAGGACACCAGGGCAAGCATGGATGCTGGGAGTTGTAGATTTACAACAGTTGGAGTGCTGAAGGTTGCCTACCCCTACTATTGGGAAAAAACCTGGATAGCCCACTGACCTTTCATATGTTCATCTGCAAGGGGCTTAAGTCTATGACTGGAGAATCCCCACTGATAAGGCTCATCAATCTGGATTTAATCAATGGCCGAAAACCACGGTAGATTGCCAATTGGGACTCAGCCAGAATGCAGAAAATGAAGAGGAATCTACGGTCTGCCTCAAATTTCTCTTAGTTTTACATAGTATGTACATATTCTAAGGATGATGCCCTTTGTTTAGTCTAAGTTGCATTTTTTGCTGAAGATCCTGCTACAGATTTTTGAGCCAAAACCAATAATGGATTTAGCAGCAGGGAGAAGAATAAGCACTTCCTTTACATTTTCTACGCCTTCTCAAGCCACTCAAAAATGGCAGCTATATAGTTGTACCAAAAACTGCAGCTTTTCTGTATTATATGGCCTCAGCCTATAACAATTTATTTATCTCTGCCCCATTTTAAGTTACCACTTTTTTTTGGTTAGGAGCAATTCTTTTTTTTTTATAAAACATTCTAGTATTTTTTTTATGCTTTTTTTGCTTTTTTATGTATGTTACAACAACAGTATCCCAACTTACATATCATAAGCAACAAAATGTCATAATAATATGTCTACTAAAAGTGCAACGGGATTTCCCAGGTGCACCTGTGTGTATCTGTACCAAGTTCAATTGTGTCTTTTGCACCAGAAAAAAAAAATCACTTGTGAAAACCATATGCAATTTATATAATTTTTTGTTCTGTATTTTTTTCCATTAAATTATTAATAGAACGCTAATAAACAATATGATATACTAATAACATTATGAAAAAATATGTACATTCTTTTTTTTCTCTAAGACTTCTAAATGTATTTTTTCTCTTTTCTTTTATATCTTAAGCTTCATGCTCAATATAGATGAGGAAATAAAATTAATAGTAATTGTAATAAAATGTGGGGTTGTAGTCTAATTGTTGTAAATAAGTATGAATATGTATGTTGGGACAGCTCACCAAACACAATTTTTGTCCAGGCGGCATGTAAATAATGGTTTATTGGAGGTGCATGGATGCCTTTGGACCATCACATTGAGACACGGCTCCAGAATTACATAGTGTTAAAAGTCCAGCCCCCACTGTTAAAATCCACTTTATTTCCTCACTGTAAAAGCCTTTTAAAGAAATTAAATAAAGTGGAGTTAACCAATGAGGTTGGACGTTCCGCTCTATCTATTCATGGATGTCATGAGACCACCACTTTTCTTCTAATACAACATACAAAAAAAACAAAAAGTAGTAAGTTAGACCTGGTATCAGATGGAGGTATAGCTAAGTGCTGAAGATTCAGATTCCTTTGTAAGTTTGGGCTGATCTGGTGGCACGCTGTTGCAGCTTGATTTGCTGGAGGGGATATAGGACCCAGTCTCTGGACCATCATGGGGCTACTAGTGACCATAAGATTGTTGCAGTTGCTTTTTCCTTGTGGCTTGTTTTGCTGGCCAAAAGAAACATTCCCTGTAAATACAGACAACGCAGTAAAGCTGTAGTATCCAGACAATATTCTGTATATTAGTATGCAAAACAATTAATACAATGGACAGTTCAGACATATATTGGCATCAATAATTCATGTTTCTCATTTATATACTAGGTGGTCTATCCCTTTAAATATTGTGGGTTTTAACATCTACCAATAAAAGTTGAGTTTTATTATACACCTTATATTTTGCCATTTCTTTAGAATGTTTTTCATTTACAAATATAATTTGGATTGTGGCAATTGGAAGACGGGAAACCAGAAAAAGAATCCTTCTTTTAATCTATAAAGAGTCATGCTCATGACCGTAATGTAAAAAGGGTCCTATCATGGACAAAGAAAGTGAAATATATAAAATGAATTTTGAAATCCGACAAGGAAGAGTGGAACTTAGACAATAGTAAGCCAAATATTGTATAGTCTTCTTTTTGTAACTCATCATGCTATTGTTTATCCGTGATGACATCACAAGTTTCTCATTAATTTCAAGCCACAAATATAGATATGGAGAAAGGCAGCATGATCAGTTTCCAACAATGGATGTATATGTACACTGCAAACATATTATGTCAAAGCTGAGTTACGTTGTCATAGGCTGCCAAGATGTGGTTGACCAGCCACAATAACATTAGGCTTGAATGCTGCCAGAATATTTGCAGAAAATAACATGGAGTGATTTTTCATGTTTTTGTTTGTTTAGAGAGAATAATACAAGCTTACATCAATCCAGATGTAATAATCATTTCATAATTAAAAAATATAATAAAATCAACATTCGAGCCAAAAGGATATGTAATTATAAATATATATCGTATTTTTCGGACTATAAGACGCACTGGACTATAAGACCTAGGTTTTAGAGGAGGAAAAAAAATATTTAGTAACATGTTACATTTATTCTATGGGTCGGTACGATCACGGTGATACTTAACTTAATTCTTCAGAACAAAAACCCATTTTGGGAAAGAAAGCAATTGTTTCTGCATCACCATCTTCAGAGAGCAATAACATTTTTATTCTGTAGACAGAATTGGTTAATGGCTTATTTTTTGTGGGACAAGTTGTGAATTTTATTGGTACTGTTTTGGGGTACATATGACTTTTTGATCACATTTTATATCATATTTTGTGAGGCAAGACAGTAAAATGTCATTACTTCCATGGTCACTGATGAGAACCCAGGCTGTCCAAAATAGATGTGTTGTGGGGGGCCAATGTGGGGCACTGAACCGGCAGAAGGCTTCCATGGCAATAGTAAAGCGGTTTGCCTTAAGCCCTTGCTTGCTGCATTATACTATTACAGCAAATGTTGCTAAGATGTTAACTTTGTCATTAGCTATTCAACATAAATTAGTGATTACTGATTCTATAGGAACTTAGAGGGTAAGTAACAGTCAGAAGCTGTTAATTAAATGCCCTTGATAATCTGATCATCAGAAGTGTGGCCGCCTCTCTAGGGTTGGTGTTGTCCCAGAGGAGGTAGTAACTGGGCTAATATGTTCTATTTTCCATGTTTGTGTATGCTAGCTCATATACAGTGTTTGATGCCCCCTTCTTTTTTCTGTGTTTTAGTTATTTAAGATTTATTTGTGTTATTTATTTAATATTATATATGATGGATGGGCATGCATCATCCTATTGTTACAATAAAGATATTCCCTGTCCTGTTGTGTCAGCCTGGGTATAGTGATAATATTACAACTGGCCTGATATTTGATCCATGTTTGTAGTTTTCTGTTTTTTTGTGATGATGTTTATGTACATCACATTTTACCATTGTGATGTTTCTCTTCCTCCTGTGACCCACTTATACACTTGTGACCCAATCTTTTTAAACTTGTCTGACTTTATATTTCAATTTCTATAAACTTGTTAATGGTTTTATTAAATTTTGTGCAATGATACATAGTCTATTTGGTTTTGGTGGGTTTCCGACTGAAGAAAAGCAGAAGTTTTGGCAACTTGCTGATCTGGAGTATTCAAGGATGTGTTACCACAATGCCAAGGAGGAAAGACATCAACAATAATCTTAGCAAAACAACTGTTGCTGCCTATCAATCTGGGAAGGGTTATGAACAATTTAAAGTCCATCATGCAAAAGTGGGAAAGATTATTCACAAGTGGAAAACATTTAAGACTGTTGACAATCATCCCAGAAGTGAACATAAAGTGAAATTCACTCCAAGGTTGGATCATATAATGATCATAGAATGTGTAAAAGAAAAAAAACTGAGCTAAATCTAAGACTCTACAGGCATCATTTAGCATGTTAAATGTTCTAGTTTATGACAGTACAATTAGAAAAAGACAGAACAAGTATGGCTTGTTTGGAAGGGTTGCCAGGGGAAAGCCCCTTCTCTCTAAAAATAACATTGCAGCATGGCTTAAGTTTATAGAGTTGCATCTGAACAAACCACAAGTTTCCTGGCATATTGCCCATTGGACAAATGAGACCAAAGTGGAGATGTTTGGCCATATCGCATATCATCATGTTTGTCAAAAACCAAAAACGGCACAAACACAACTGTCAAGCATGGTGGAGTAGGGGCGATGATTTGGGCTTATTTTGCAGGCACAGCACCTGGACACCTAGTAGTCAGTGAGTCAGACATGAACTCATTGGTATACTAAAACGTCAAATGTGAGGTCAACATTCAACAACTAAAGTTTGGCTAAAACTAGGTCATGCAAATGGCCATCCTAAGTACAGCAGTAAATCTACAATAGATGGGCTAGAAAAAAAAATCAAGGTCTTGTAACAGCTCAGACAAAGTTCAGACATTGATCTAATTGAAATGCTGTGATGGTACCTTAAGAGAGTTGGGCATAAATGAATCCCCTCTCACCTCGATGCACTGAACCAACTTTGTAAGGAAAAAGGGGCTAAAATAGCTCCTGAACAATGTGAGAAACTGATAAAGTCATACAGAAAATTATTACTTCAACTTATCTCTGCTAATGTTGGTTGCATAATCTATTTATTTATGGGATGTGTACTTAGATTTTCACACATTGATTTTCCATTTTAGCTTCATTTTTGTTAAATAATGCAATGACGGAATCTACCATGTGCTGTTAATTTGAGGTTGGATCTTCTAAGGACCTTTTTTTTTTTAATGTCCTGATACAATAAAACCCAACTCAAAAATTCAAAGAGGGTGTAATTTCCTTTTGTCATACCGGTATATGGCGTATATCAGCAGCCACTGAGCAGTTTGCACTCCTGCTTCTATAAGTGCTGGAGAGAATTATTACTCTATGTGTCCCTCTGACTGGCCACAGAAGAAAAAAAGTGAAACATCAGCTTGTCTGTTCACTGTTGAGCATGATCACTAACTCAGCAAATGTAGCTGAGCCATATGCAGTTTTGGTATCACTGGAAGGCTACGGTAATTTGCAGATTTTCCTCTGCGAAAGTTTCTTAATGTCTCCCTACTATCCTGTATGGAGAATTGGTATTCCAGTAAAACAGTTATCCATAATAGTTTAAAAATAGAGATGAGCGAGTACTGTTCGGATCAGCCGATCCGAACAGCACGCTCGCATAGAAATGAATGGACGTAGCCGGCACGCGGGGGGGATGGCTGGCCGCCATCAAAGCGGAAGTACCAGGTGCATCCATTCATTTCTATGGAGCGTGCTGTTCGGATCGGCTGATCCAAACAGTACTCGCTCATTTCTATTTAAAAAGAACATTTTGCAGGGTGGTTCCTCAAATCTAACTTGTTATCTATAGGATAGGTAATAATGTCTCACTGCTGATGGTCCTGTGTTCCATATCTGAATGAAGCAACACTAGTGCATTGCTACTTGGTTCAAACATTATGGTATTACATGAAGATAGATAAGTGCCTTTACTTGGTGATCTCTGTCAGTCCCATAAAGACTGAATGGATCAGAAGTACGCATGTATACCTAATGCTTCATTGAAACAGGGAGCACAAATCCACGGTTCTCATGATCAGTGTAGGGCCCCTAGTGATTTGACACTTATCACCTACAGTATCCTGTGGATGGGTAATAAGATGTAAAGGTGGGATGATGACTCTATTAACTTCCTTAGTCTCCTTCCAGAAAAATGTTAATCTTAATAGAAATATTCCAGCATTTTACATTACTCATGTACTTTATACATTTTGCATACTCCATACATTTTACACTAAGAAAGGATAGCTTGAAAGTCACATTGATTTGATTGCAATTTCAACAGATTTTATTTTATTAATTTGCATCTCTATGGATATGGGAAACCATGTTTTTTTCATTAAGTATTAAGGTGCTATGTATTTTTTGATCCAGTTTCAGTTACGCAATCTTTATGTAAGCTTTTAATAAACAGTTTATAACTTGTAGAGGAAAAGTCATGTTGAAAGATGTTGTAGAAAATATCTAAAACATTGTGATTGACTGTCTATTGAATGTTCTGCTGTTTCAGCATTGCAGATCCTATCTCTTATCGGACTGGAAGTGGTGACATCCACCATGTGCCAGCGGTATTGAGTTATTGTCCTTATCAGTCACATGCTGTCAAGTGCACACGACTTGCCTCAGTGGTCATGTGCTGGTCATTCAAATGTAACTCCCGAGGCCAATGATTCGTCAGTGGTCAGGACAGGACATCACAACTTCAGCCCTATATCACCACAAAAAGCGGGGCTGAAATGGGGAATATTTAATGGCTGAATATTGTCTTCTTTGTTTGAAACATTTTCCTGTACTTAAAGTACTCAATTTTTTAGATCTCCTGGACAACCCCTTTAAAGAGGCTAGTGAATATAGGGATAACTATTCCTGTTTTGGCCATGTTTCTTGCTATGTACTGTACCATTGCTGAAAAGAACCCAGAGGCATAATTTCTAAGAACTAACATAACACAAAATATCCTTTTATAAACTCCATTCAACAATGTATGTAAAGTATTTTCCTCTGCTCCTAATAGTTTGCAAGGATAAAAAGAATCCTTAGTACTTATGACAGTATCGTCTTCTTTCATATTTGGGGATGTATGGCTATAAATTTGTGGTGCAGAATACTTAGTCTGAGTACAATGAGTGGGACTCGTTTTTAATTTGTTCGGTCACTAAAGTTTATGCTCTTGTCACTGTATTTGGCTTCTAGTCTTTGTAGTTTTGAAGAAAAATCTGAAGAAAATATCAAGCAATGAAGTCAACCAAGTTGAATAGATTGAGTCCTGTCGCCTAAAATGATTACATTTGTTTACACAGCAGGAAAAAGATATTTTGTCAAAAATGTAAATGTATTTGCTACTCATTTGCCATTTTGCTACCAGATCTCCATGGTGAATCTATCAGTTAACCATCTTGTCTTTCAAAAATGTTATTAGCTGTGTCCAGAACTCAAATTCAGTAACCATTTACTCTATCTTTCCTAAACATCAGTCATTATGTATTACAAAATACAAAGTAGACCCCATATACAATTTAGAAGTAGACCTGGCACCCAATTCCAGTGTATGCTGTTAGCCTATATTCACACGGCCTTGCAACAGCTTTTTTTTAATGGCAGTCACAGAGTCGCATTAATTTCAATGTCTGTGAATCGGGTCTAATCACATGACTGATATTTTACTATAAGGAAAATGTTTGTTCTCATGCCATGTTAGCCAGTGGGTAGGAAATATAAAAAAAAAAAAAAAAAAAAAATTAATAGTCTTCAGTAGTTGATACCTTTTTAATGGCTAACTAATAATGATCACAGATTATGTTTCGGAACGTCTAGGCTCCTTTCTCAAGTAAATTTAAAAAACATTTCTGAAGGCTGCATATTTATGTACAAAAGGACACATAGAGATGGGGGGTAGAGGGTTATTAGTTATTGGTAGAAAAAATGTAAACAATTCCAGGTTCTTATCAGTTCTCAGGGTCTCAGGTCAGTGATTTCTGTAAGATGCCATAAACTCATGTACAGATTTAACCACTTCTCCTGCTTCAAACATTGGAGAAGGGGTTAAATCTGTCACATGGGTTTATGGCATCTTAAAGGTGTTTTCCCATCCAGTGTATCAGCACTGCCTAGAGCCGATCAGATAATATGCAAATGATTGTACACAATGGACTGAGGGTTAGCTGTGTGTTTAAATAGAGAGATAACAGACTGGGCTTTACCAGCCTGCTGCCAAGAGCAGTTTATATAGTATGTAAACATTGTCATTTACCGGGATAAAAAGTAGCCTATGTGTTGATCGAGGTTACAAACTATCTGTGCGAAATTTCATGCAAATCCATTCAGCTATTTTTGCGTGATTGATTAACAAACACATAAAAATCCAAACACACAAATTTTCACATTTATAGTATTAGTAGGATAGGATATATGTATATATACACGACCAGCGTTAGGGGGGCCAAACTGGCCCCTGGTTCCCAAGGGGCCCTGGGATCTGCAACACCAAACGTTACAAGTGTATTAATTACAAGTGTATTGGAATGCTATGCACGCCAATACTGTGACCATTGACATCTATGGTAGAGTAGGACGCTACATAGATGTTACTGCATAGAAAACGGAGAAGGACCTGCGGTGACGACATCACTGGTCCTTCTCTGGAGGAAACAAGCAGGGAAAAAGACTTCAGTCTCAGGACACAGCAGGGAGCCTGGGAAGGTGAGTAAAACTTTTATTATTTTATATAGTCAAATGTCCTAATTTAAGTTTCCTATAACTGGAAGAAGGAAATCCATGCAAACATGGAGAAAAGATACAAACCTTACGGTTGTCTTTAGCTGGATTCAAATTCACGACCTAGCATTGCAAAGCCACAACCCTAACTACTGAGCCACCATGCAGTCTACTTTTTAGCTGCTAATCGCTATGTGGGACTTACTAACAGCCCCCCTGTTTTGATTGGCCTTATTACCTAGTCAGACAAGGCACAGAAAGAGTCTAAAGGTAACTAAAAAAAAAATTAATAAATTTGGTTTAAACCATATACATCAATTATTAATATAAACTATTCCTGAATTCTGGTGCATTTTTTGGTGCATATATGTGATTTGACTGCTGCAACTAAAACCCAAAGCTGAGTTGTGGGTTTGAAAACCACAGTATGTTAGATGTTGCTGTGGGTTTCACCCATGTGATTTAACCTGGGCAGTTGTGTACAATCTGGAAGCTGTGGGAGACCGGTAATGATTCCTGGGTATATGTGTGCCACAGGGAAAAACAAGTGATTTCAGGTAGTTTTTGACACAAATGCTTTCAGAACAACATTAAATGTTACTGCTTCAAATTGTGTAGTTTCACATATAGTTTTCTTTGGGAAAAAAGGCACAATTTTGATGCAGTTTTTTGACTCAAAACATGTGCCCCTCTTTTTGGGCATAGTTTTCGCAGGTGTGTCTTTTTTGTGCAAAAAGGCGCAAAGTGCCAATGGCCCTAAAACTAACATGTGCACAACATTTAACAATACTGGAAACCATGAAATGGTAAGACAAAACACTCAACATATAGAAAAGTACAAAATTTTATTTCAATCACAAAAATAACATGTACATGTCGTATATGTCCAAGGACAGACACAACGGTGAAAAATAACCATAGGGTCAGCGAAACAAACAGCCTGCAAACTTGACTATGACTCCCTATCTAATCAAGTGAAATTCACATAGGCAGTATATATATATATATATATATATATATATATATATACACACTTATAAGGGTATGTATCAGCATCTGCATCTCATATGACAAATAATGCATACATCATGATAGAAAAGCGTGCAGCAGATAGGCAAGTGCCATGATAGGTAGATCTCACATAGACTACAGCACAAACAAAGTATAATAACATGTAGCCAACTTAGGAGTGGTTAAACATATGTGCTAACTATAAGTCAGAACAAGAAACATCCCCATAATGTAGTAGATAATGGGAGACAGAGGGGAGAGGCTGTGTGGGTGTGGGTTTGTGTTTGAAATAAAAATTTGTACTTTTTTACATGTTGACTTTTTTTTTACTTACCTTTTCTTGGTTTCCAGTTAGCTTACATATTCTATAAGCACACATCTATCAGGGCTGTTTTTTGCATTTGCGGAATAAGATTTTTATTAAGCTATTTTGTTTATTCCCGTTTTTTGTGCTGTGCTTCTTTTGCTAACATTTAACAATAGTATAGCAGATGTCGGGAAGGGGTTCAATACATGACATCGCCCATAATATTATTGCTGAGGTTAAAGGGTTAAACACTCCTAACCATCATGTGTTAACAATACACGAGACAGAGCAATAGGAAAAACTTTTCCAAATATATTGTAATTTTAATCCCTGTAAATTGTATAAAAAAAAACCTCAGCCCATTAGTTTTATTGCATTTCCTATAACAACTTTGCAGTGTTACATACATCTCGTACATCATTCTACCACAGCCATAACACAAAGAGTCATTAGACAAAGAATTTTGTATGCGATGCAAACACGATCACACTATGTCTATATAGTTCATATTTCCATAAATAACCCTATACCCGCCTTTACGGCCTAATTATTCTGTAACAAGGGATAGAATAGGCCGTATGGAATCCAATGCTATTAAAGCAATTCACAAGAAACAATCATTACAGCGCTGCTAAAACACAAAGGAGTCTTTGCAATGCAATTTCTCCTCTGTTATAGCAACTGGGCACCTTTCCTTTCTATGGCAACTGTGCATATCAAAACAAACAAGATTTTCCAAAACGTAACAGTACTTGGTAATGGATTCTTAGCGTCCAAGGATCATTACACTTCAGTTAATTTTTTACACACCAGTAACAAGCGATTACTCTGGGCCAGACAAATGCATGCTAGATCTTCCTTGCATAAGTCATGTGTAAAGGGCTTATTGGGGAGACAATGGAAGTGTTTCTAGGCACTTGACATCTGAGATCCATATTCTACTGAGAGAAGTCTGACCTATGGGTAAAGATTGATTTCTATCCTATACTTTACACCTTAGTTATATTCTTCCAGACTTAATGGATCACGTGGGCCAAGTGCTTTTCTGACGTTAACTACAATATGATTTGATGATTTTTATCTCAACATTTTGGATTATGCCTTTTTGTTAGAAAAGCTCTGCAAAAATAATCCCATCAAAATGTGTACTGATTAGAGATGAGCGAACAGTGTTCTATCGAACTCATGTTCGATCGGATATTAGGCTGTTCGGCATGTTCGAATCGAATCGAACACCGCGTGGTAAAGTGCGCCATTACTCGATTCCCCTCCCACCTTCCCTGGCGCCTTTTTTGCTCCAATAACAGCGCAGGGTAGGTGGGACAGGAACTACGACACCGGTGACGTTGAGAAAAGTAGGCAAAACCCATTGGCTGCCGAAAACATGTGACCTCTAATTTAAAAGAACAGCGCCGCCCAGGTTCGCGTCATTCTGAGCTTGCAATTCACCGAGGACGGAGGTTTCCGTCCAGCTAGCTAGGGCTTAGATTCTGGGTAGGCAGGGACAGGCTAGGATAGGAAGGAGAAGACAACCAACAGCTCTTGTAAGAGCTAAATTCCAGGGAGAAGCTTGTCAGTGTAACGTGGCACTGACGGGCTCAATCGCCGCAACCCAGCTTTCCCAGGATCCTGAATGGAATACACTGTCAGTGTATTCCCGTATACCCGATATATACCCCGATACCCGTTCCAACGGTGTGCCCCCCCACCTTCACCCCAGAAATACCCTGCAAGTCCCCTAGCAATAGAATTGGGGCTATATACACCCACAATTTTTACTACTGGTATACAGTGCCATTGTCTGACTGGGAATTCAAAGAATATATTGGGAATACAAATACCCTCATTTCTTGCTACTGCCATATAGTGCCAGTGTCTGACTGGTAATTCAAAGAATATATTGGGGTTACGTGCACCCACAATTTTTACTACTGGTATACAGTGCCATTGTCTGACTGGGAATTCAAAGAATATATTGGGAATACAAATACCCTCATTTCTTACTACTGCCATATAGTGCCAGTTTCTGACTGGTAATTCAAAGAATATATTGGGGTTACGTGCACCCACAATTTTTACTACTGGTATACAGTGCCATTGTCTGACTGGGAATTCAAAGAGTATATTGGGAATACAAATACCCTCATTTCTTGCTACTGCCATATAGTGCCAGTGTCTGACTGGGAATTCAAAGAATATATTGGGGTTACGTGCACCCACAATTTTTACTACTGGTATACAGTGCCATTGTCTGACTGGGAATTCAAAGAATATATTGGGGTTATAAATACCCTCATTTCTTGCTACTGCCATATAGTGCCAGTTTCTGACTGGTAATTCAAAGAATATATTGTGGTTACGTGCACCCACAATTTTTACTACTGGTATACAGTGCCATTGTCTGACTGGGAATTCAAAGAATATATTGGGGTTATAAATACCCTCATTTCTTGCTACTGCCATATAGTGCCAGTTTCTGACTGGTAATTCAAAGAATATATTGGGGTTACGTGCACCCACAATTTTTACTACTGGTATACAGTGCCAATTTCTAACTAGGAATTCAAAATGCGCAAGGCTCCCGGAAAGGGACGTGGACGAGGCCGTGGGCGAGGTCGGGGGAATGGTTCTGGGGAGCAAGGTAGCAGTGAAGCCACAGGGCGTCCCGTGCCTACTCCTGTGGGGCAGCAAGCATTGCGCCACTCCACAGTGCCAGGGTTGCTTGCCACATTAACTAAACTGCAGGGTACAAACCTTAGTAGGCCCGAGAACCAGGAACAGGTCTTGCAATGGCTGTCAGAGAACGCTTACAGCACATTGTCCAGCAGCCAGTCAGACTCTGCCTCCTCTCCTCCTATTACCCAACAGTCTTGTCTTCCTTCCTCCCAAAATTCCGAAGCTTTACAGAACAATAACCCAAACTGTCCCTGCTCCCCAGAGCTGTTCTCCGCTCCTTTCATTGTCCCTCAACCTGCCTCTCCACGTCACGATTCCACGAACCTAACAGAGGAGCATCTGTGTCCAGATGCTCAAACACTAGAGTCTCCTCCATCTCCGTTCGATTTGGTGGTGGATGACCAGCAACCCACCCTCATCGACGATGATGTGACGCAGTTGCCGTCAGGGCATCCAGTTGACCGGCGCATTGTGCGGGAGGAGGAGATGAGACAGGAGTTGGAAGAGGAAGTGGTGGATGATGAGGACACTGACCCGACCTGGACAGGGGGGATGTCAAGCGGGGAAAGTAGTGTGGATGTTGAGGCAGGTGCAGCACCAAAAAGGGTAGCTAGAGGCAGAGGCAGAGGTCAGCAGCTTAGGCGAAGCCAGGCCACACCCGGAATCTCCCAAGATGTTCCAGTTCGTACCCAGCCCCGAAAAACTCCCACCTCGAGGGCACGTTTCTCGAAGGTGTGGAGTTTTTTTAAGGAATGCGCCGAGGACAGATATAGTGTTGTCTGCACAATTTGCCTCTCGAAATTGATTAGGGGCTCTGAGAAGAGCAACCTGTCCACCACTTCAATGCGCCGTCATTTGGAATCCAAGCACTGGAATCAGTGGCAGGCAGCAACGGCAGGACAAAGGCCGCCTGCCGTTCACGCCACTGCCACTGCCTCTGCCACTGCCTCTGCCTCTGCCACTGCCACTGCTGACTGTGCTGGCGATGCACTCCAGAGGACGAGCCAGGACACCACTTCATCTGCCTCCGCCACTTTGTTGACTTCTACCTCATCCTCCCCTGGTCCTGTCTTATCTCCTTCTCCTGCACCATCAAAGGCACCATCAGGCGTTTCTTTACAACAACCCACCATCTCTCAGACATTGGAGCGGTGGCAGAAATACACTGCTAACCACCCACACGCGCAAGCCTTGAACGCCAACATCGCTAAACTGCTGGCCCAGGAGATGTTGGCGTTCCGGCTTGTTGAAACTCCCGCCTTCCTGGACCTGATGGCAACTGCGGCACCTCGCTATGCCGTCCCTAGCCGTCACTACTTCTCCCGGTGTGCCGTCCCCGCCTTGCACCAGCACGTGTCACTCAACATCAGGCGGGACCTTAGTTCCGCGCTTTGCACAAAGGTCCACTTGACCACCGACGCGTGGACAAGTGCATGCGGACAGGGACGCTACATTTCACTGACGGCACACTGGGTGAATGTAGTTGAGGCTGGGACTGCTTCCCAAACTGGCCCGGTGTACCTCGTCTCCCCGCCTAACATTCCTGGCAGGGACACGAGAAGAACACCCCCCTCCTCCTCCTCCTCTACCGCCTCCTCCTCCGCCACCGCCTCCTCCTCCGCCACCGCCTCCTCCTCCGCTGTTAGATTGACCCCAGCTACGAGTTGGAAACGTTGCAGCACTGGCGTTGGTAGACGTCAGCAGGCTGTGCTGAAGCTGATCAGCTTGGGGGACAGACAGCACACTGCCTCCGAGGTGAGGGATGCCCTCCTCGATGAGACGGCAATATGGTTTGAGCCGCTGCACCTGGGCCCAGGCATGGTCGTTTGTGATAACGGCCGGAACCTGGTAGCAGCTCTGGAGCTTGCCGGACTCCAACATGTTCCATGCCTGGCCCACGTCTTCAACCTAGTGGTGCAACGTTTCCTAAAGAGCTACCCCAATGTTCCAGAGCTACTGGTGAAAGTGCGGCGCATGTGCGCCCACTTTCGCAAGTCGACAGTAGCCGCTGCTAGCTTAAAATCTCTCCAGCAACGCCTGCATGTGCCACAACACCGGCTTTTGTGCGACGTCCCCACACGCTGGAACTCAACGTTTCAGATGTTGAATAGAGTGGTTGAGCAGCAGAGACCTTTGATGGAATACCAGCTACAAAACCCTAGGGTGCCACAAAGTCAGCTGCCTCAGTTTCACATCCATGAGTGGCCATGGATGAGAGACCTTTGTGACATCCTACGGGTCTTTGAGGAGTCCACAAGGAGGGTGAGCTCTGAGGATGCGATGGTGAGCCTTACAATCCCGCTCTTGTGTGTTCTGAGAGAATCCCTGATTGACATCAGGGATAACTCAGATCACACAGAGGAGTTAGGGATAGCATCCGATCCGTCACAGCTGGAGAGTAGGTCCACACATCTGTCCGCTTCACTGCGTTTAATGGAGGAGGAGGAGGAGGAGGAGGAGGAAGAAGAGTTGTCCGATGATGTGATGGTGATACAGGAGGCTTCCGGGCAACTTCGAATCGTCCCATTGTTGCAGCGCGGATGGGTAGACATGGAGGATGAGGAGGAAATGGAGATTGAACTTTCCGGTGGGGCCAGAGGAGTCATGCCAACTAACACTGTGGCAGACATGGCTGAGTTCATGTTGGGGTGCTTTACAACCGACAAGCGTATTGTCAAAATCATGGAGGACAACCAGTACTGGATCTTTGCTATCCTTGACCCCCGGTATAAAAACAACATCTCGTCTTTTATTCCGGTAGAGGGGAGGGCCAATCGCATCAATGCTTGCCACAGGCAATTGGTGCAGAATATGATGGAGATGTTTCCAGCATGTGACGTTGGCGGCAGGGAGGGCAGTTCCTCCAGTAGGCAACCAAGTTCTCACCGGTCCACACAAACGAGGGGCACACTGTCTAAGGTCTGGGACACCTTGATGGCACCCCCTCGCCAAAGTGCCGCCACGGAGGGTCCTAGTGTCACCAGGCGTGAGAAGTATAGGCGCATGTTGCGGGAATACCTTTCCGACCACAGCCCTGTCCTCTCCGACCCCTCTGCGCCCTACACGTATTGGGTGTCGAAGTTGGACCTGTGGCTTGAACTTGCCCTATATGCCTTGGAGGTGCTGTCCTGTCCTGCCGCCAGCGTCCTATCTGAGAGGGTGTTCAGTGCAGCCGGTGGCATCATCACTGACAAGCGCACCCGTCTGTCAGCTGAGAGTGCCGACCGGCTCACTTTGATAAAAATGAACCACCACTGGATAGAGCCTTCATTTTTGTGCCCACCTGTGTAAAGCACCCCAACATGAAACTCCATGTCTGTACTCAACCTCTCCAATTCCTCCGCATCCTCATACTCATCCACCATAAGCGTTGCACAATTCTGCTAATACTAGGCTCCCTCCAACATGATTTCCCCCAACTCTGCTGGTTAGAGGCTCCCTCCACCCTGATTTCCACCAACTCTGCTGTTTAGAGGCTCCCTCCACCATGAATTGGTCCAAACTGGGGTTTTTAGAGGCTCCCTCCACCATGAATTGGTCCAAACTTGGCTGTTTAGAGGCTCCCTCCACCATTAATTGGTCCAAACTGGGCTGGTTAGAGGCTCCCTCCACCATGAATTGGTCCAAACTGGTTTTTTTAGAGGCTCCCTCCACCATGAATTGGTCCAAACTGGGGTTTTTAGAGGCTCCCTCCACCATGAATTGGTCCAAACTGGGCTGTTTAGCGGCTCCCTCCACCATTAATTGGTCCAAACTGGGCTGGTTAGAGGCTCCCTCCACCATGAATTTGCCCAAACTGGGCTGTTTAGAGGCTCCCTCCACCATGAATTTGCCCAAACTGGGCTGGTTAGAGGCTCCCTCCACCATGAATTGGTCCAAACTGGGGTTTTTAGAGGCTCCCTCCACCATGAATTGGTCCAAACTTGGCTGTTTAGAGGCTCCCTCCACCATTAATTGGTCCAAACTGGGCTGGTTAGAGGCTCCCTCCACCATGAATTGGTCCAAACTGGGTTTTTTAGAGGCTCCCTCCACCATGAATTTGCCCAAACTGGGCTGTTTAGAGGCTCCCTTCACCATGAATTGGTCCAAACTGGGCTGGTTAGAGGCTCCCTCCACCATGAATTTCCCAAAACTTGGCTGTTTAGAGGCTCCCTCCACCATGAATTTGCCCAAACTGGGCTGGTTAGAGGCTCCCTCCACCATGAATTGGTCCAAACTGGGGTTTTTAGAGGCTCCCTCCACCATGAATTGGTCCAAACTTGGCTGTTTAGAGGCTCCCTCCACCATGAATTGGTCCAAACTGGGGTGGTTAGAGGCTCCCTCCACCATTAATTGGTCCAAACTGGGCTGGTTAGAGGCTCCCTCCACCATTAATTGGTCCAAACTGGGCTGGTTAGATGCTCCCTCCACCATTAATTGGTCCAAACTGGGCTGGTTAGAGGCTCCCTCCACCATTAATTGGTCCAAACTGGGCTGGTTAGAGGCTCCCTCCACCATGAATTTGCCCAAACTGGGCTGGTTAGAGGCTCCCTCCACCATGAATTGGTCCAAACGGGGGTTTTTAGAGGCTCCCTCCACCATGAATTTGCCCAAACTGGGGTGTTTAGAGGCTCCCTCCACCATGAATTTGCCCAAACTCTGCTGGTTAGAGGCTCAATCCACCCTGATTTTCAAAACAAATGTTGGTGCCAACCTCAACTGTCAAATTCACTGCTGGTGACAAGCTCTCCTCACTGCAAGTGCCAAATACACATGTTTCAAGGTGTTTTCCTACTGTCAGAGAGGTGGTATTGAGTGTGTAAAGTGTGTAGTTGTTAGGCTGTGATGTTGGGGTAATAGAGGGTCTTTGGTGTGTTAGATGCCCCCAGACATGCTTCCCCTGCTGTCCCAGTGTCATTCCAGAGGTGTTGGCATCATTTCCTGGGGTGTCATAGTGGACTTGGTGACCCTCCAGACACGGATTTGGGTTTCCCCCTTAATGAGTATCTGTTCCCCATAGACTATAATGGGGTTCGAAACCCGTTCGAACACACGAACATTGAGCGGCTGTTCGAATCGAATTTCGAACCTCGAACATTTTAGTGTTCGCTCATCTCTAGTACTGATGTCCCTATATTGCAATATGACAGCAAATGATCAAGTACCCTACAGGGAGACAACAAGGGTGAAATAAAGCTTTATACTTTGTTCATTTACATCAGACTGTGTAATGTCTTTGCTGCACCTCTGTCATCTCTTAGTGTACCATGGACCAGCAGCAGCCCACATTCACACCCCCACCTGCAGCTGTAGCAGCGTCACCAATGACACAATGTGTGGATGCTCACACACTGCATCTATTGAATTGGAAACCAGAACTACTGCTAAAATGGAGACAATCTTTTAGGGCACTGGTATTTTTCCATTATAGCTGCATGAGGACAGTAGACATGAGCCTACACACCCTCATCAGATACGCTGTTTGCACAACCTGAGAGGTCGTAGATGTGTCATTCAGACTGTATTACATCTTACAACTTTCAGTTTGACAGAACTTTAGCTAACTTGGGCATCCCGATGGATACAGTCAATGCTGAGGCATACCCTCTCACCACATTGAGTTTCTACTTATCTGTATAGGGCATTAGGGACACTTTCTCTCCTGCCAGGACTTCACTCTCATCTCTAGATAATTGCCCCTGACTTCTTCCATTACTTCTTCCACTTTGTCACACTTTGTCTACAGTTAGGTTATCTAGTTAGTGGTTATCTGGAGTATATAGTCATTACTTTGATATTCCTGATGACAGATTCCCTTTAATAATATTCATTTATTTCACCTTCACACCGGGACCAGAACAGAAATGGTCAGTGCTTTTAAACCTACATCTACTATCCTTCAGTAAGCAGAGCAGAACGCACTGGTGCAACATGTATCAGAGACAACAAATATCTGGAACCAGTACTGTGCACAATACACATCACTGAAAACTCCGTCCTTACATCTGGGCTGGATCTGATTCTTATTTCATAGCAGTTCTGAGAATATATTTGCATTTGTGAACAATTACATTTAATAACAAGCATCACAAATAATTACAATGCAACTCATTAGTTCTGTTGGCATCTGCTTTAAATCCTAAAACATTTCCTGGACTTGTCTTATAGCCTATTGTCTTACAAACTGACATTGTTACACAGAAAATCAAGTTACATTTACAGCACAGGTCTCAGTTTTATTTATCAATAAAATGCTTAACTCTGTGCACACCACACTGCCTATTCTCTATTTTGAAGGCCTGTAAAAAGGCATCAATTTTAATTTTAAGCCCTTTTTAAAGCATTTTAACAGGTGTTTTTTCTGGTGGTATTTTTTATTTTATTACATGTGGATTTGTGTGTCTTTAAAGTCTTTTAGTCTGCAGCAAAATCAACTTGATTTCAGGAGTTTTTGGTGTCGCGACAGTTAGAGGAACCCGCTGCTTAATTTTTATGGAAATTCCTCAATGGGTCCATCCTGTGTAGCCCCAGCCAAAGGGTCATAAAAATTATTCATTTATCACCAGCCTGAACCTAGCATTAGTGGGTGCACATGTCCAGTTTGACCTTGTTAACAAAAAGATGTTATCATATTCTATATACTTGTAGTGCCAGTCAAATGAAAGTAGCTCTGGTTTTCTAGTTTTATGTCCATAAATCTTAAAGCGGTTGTCCCATCTCAAGGATCCTAACTATACTGCTAGCTTATGTGGATTTAAGACTTTACCTAAATACATTGCTTCAGCAAGACTGCTTTGTTTGGCCGCTATCTGAGATTATTAATTTATTTGTTTACACTTTGTTTCCTTAAGCACTGACCTGAGGATGATCTTATCTCTCCGCCCAGGACAAGTGATGTAGCTCACTGCTCTCAGGGGGGAGGGGGAGCTGAGTGATCCGTGCTTGTATTTCTGAGCTCTTTATCTTTCCACCCAGGACAAGTGACGTAGCTCACTGCTCTCAGAAGGGGAGGGGGAGCTGAGTGATCCGTGCTTGTATTTCTAAGCTCTTTATCTTTCCACCCAGGACAAGTGATGTAGCTCACTGCTCTCAGGGGGGAGGGGGAGCTGAGTGATCCGTGCTTGTATTTCTGAGCTCTTTATCTTTCCACCCAGGACAAGTGACGTAGCTCACTGCTCTCAGAAGGGGAGGGGGAGCTCAGTGATCCGTGCTTGTATTTCTAAGCTCTTTATCTTTCCACCCAGGACAAGTGATGTAGTTCACTGCTCTCAGAAGGGGAGGGGGAGCTGAGTGATCCGTGCTTGTATTTCTAAGCTCTTTATCTTTCCACCCAGGACAAGTGACGTAGCTCACTGCTCTCAGAAGGGGAGGGGGAGCTGAGTGATCCGTGCTTGTATTTCTAAGCTCTTTATCTTTCCACCCAGGACAAGTGATGTAGCTCACTGCTCTCAGAAGGGGAGGGGGAGCTGAGTGATCCGTGCTTGTATTTCTAAGCTCTTTATCTTTCCACCCAGGACAAGTGACGTAGCTCACTGCTCTCAGAAGGGGAGGGGGAGCTGAGTGATCCGTGCTTGTATTTCTAAGCTCTTTATCTTTCCACCCAGGACAAGTGATGTAGCTCACTGCTCTCAGAAGGGGAGGGGGAGCTGAGTGATCCGTGCTTGTATTTCTAAGCTCTTTATCTTTCCACCCAGGACAAGTGACGTAGCTCACTGCTCTCAGAAGGGGAGGGGGAGCTGAGTGATCCGTGCTTGTATTTCTAAGCTCTTTATCTTTCCACCCAGGACAAGTGACGTAGCTCACTGCTCTCAGAAGGGGAGGGGGAGCTGAGTGATCCGTGCTTGTATTTCTAAGCTCTTTATCTTTCCACCCAGGACAAGTGACGTAGCTCACTGCTCTCAGAAGGGGAGGGGGAGCTGAGTGATCCGTGCTTGTATTTCTAAGCTCTTTATCTTTCCACCCAGGACAAGTGACGTAGCTCACTGCTCTCAGAAGGGGAGGGGGAGCTGAGTGATCCGTGCTTGTATTTCTAAGCTCTTTATCTTTCCACCCAGGACAAGTGACGTAGCTCACTGCTCTCAGAAGGGGAGGGGGAGCTGAGTGATCCGTGCTTGTATTTCTAAGCTCTTTATCTTTCCACCCAGGACAAGTGACGTAGCTCACTGCTCTCAGAAGGGGAGGGGGAGCTGAGTGCTCAAGCAAGCTTGTATTTCTGAGCTGTTGATTGAATTTTGCTGATAAGGGCTGAGACAGGGAGTCTGTTACCTCTGTATGTAAACACAGACCTAAAATTGAATTTATTGCAAGCTGGTCCTGTAGCATGTAAGTTTGGGATTCTCATCACCTATGAAATCCAGCTCTGCTATATCAGCTTCATATTGTGCATCTTCTAGTGATACTGTGCTAATTTATTTACAACCATCCCTCATTACTGACTGCAAACATGTACTGCTATGAAGAGAGCTAGCAGAGCTGGCTTTGTCTGTGAGACAGCAAGTGAAACCCCACCCACCAATTTACTGAGAAAACCAGAAAGTGAACAGAGCAAACAGCCTGCAAGTTGGTGAACAAGGTGAGTTGGGAATACCCCTTTAATGTAAATGTAAATGAGAATTTAGTACCCCCTAAAAGTATTATTTAAATAAAACCAGAAAAAAAAACTCTTGAGTGTTTTATTTTTTAATTTGAGTGGCAGCATGGCAGAAAAACATCATTTACTGGGGCTGTTTCTACGGAAATACGCATTTTATTTCTTCTAGCAAAAAAATGTTTTTCCCTCATTGAAGTAACAATCCACAAAAAAAGAGAAAAACATCACAAATAGTATGTATAATGTGCAATAAATACATTCTTAAAAATGAATAGTTTTCAACTGGACATTTCATAAAATCTCCTTACAGCGTGACTCTACACCTGAGGTTTCTGAGTATGACATAGATAGAATCAACTATTTCACGTACCTCACTTAACAAAAATGTCATTGATTCTTAGCATTAATAATTAACTGTTTAAGCTGACAAAAATACTTCATGGCAGTGTGTTACATGATCCATTTCCTCATTCCAGGCTATGTTCCTCTCCTCTGCTCACCCCCAATATTGGGTTAATATCTAAACCTCTATGATGTATGACATGCAACAATACACTGCAGCAATGTCTCTCTGGAATGCCACAGAAAACATGTTGTAATAGAGGCACAATGGGGTATATAACACCATTATGTCTACCTGCCTACTGTGGTTTCTTTGCTTGCAGAAGGCATTTGGAAATATGAAGAAATATACAGTACAAGAGTCTCAATGTTCAGAAGTGCAACATATCGAAAAGTAGGTTTCTTACTCCAAAAATAAGAAAAACTGGCAAACTTACTTTCAATGGGATAGAAATGCAGAAATGACAGATGTTTGTTCTAACTATCCTCGTGGTCACTATGTCTGAAAGCAATAGTATTTGTAAAAATGCTATTTTTGGGGGTCAACAGAAAAGTAAGAAATAATAGTTGAAAAATGGACTTTCACTTTCAATGTTTAGCAGATACTAGAGATGAGCGAACACTATTCAAAACAGCCGTTTAAATAGCACGCTCCCATAGAGCATGCTATTCGAAACGGCTGTTTCAAATAGTGTTCGCTCATCTCTAGCAGATACGTAAGTAATTTACCCCAAGTGATGAAAGACAAAAGAAACAAGCAGGCCCAACTACTGTATAGTTATTAAATGAAAGATTGTCTAATTCATTCCGTACATGATTATACTTCTGTAATGCATTTATGTCCATTCAGCACAGCTCATTGGTTTGCATGATACCGCAAGCAATTAACCTTTAGAGCTAACAAAAGCAAAAGTATGTAGAAGTTATAGGATACTGGTGGAATAGATATAAGAAGCTGTGAGCATGCTGTACTACACAATAGCACTGATTAGTAATGTACCCCAACAGTTCATGTTCATGTACTATTAAAGCTTTACTAAGCTGTATGTTAGAAATCGAAATGATTCAACTCTGCAATGTTCCAGAAAACGCCAATGACAGAATCTGATACATCCACAAACTCATAAACATTTATAAGTGGTAAATAATATTGTCCTAGACCCAATGGTAATAGATACTGATGCCCTATCGGCAGGAGTCTGGCACCTGGAGCCTGGAGCCATCATTCATACCACAATTATGTACCTAGTAGTTAGTAGTGACCTCTAACCTATAGTTCTTCATGATCACCTGTCCCCTGCCTGTTGGGAACACACTTGTTCCAATATGTACTAAATCTGGCTGTACTACTGTGCCATCTTCTTGTGGTGTTCTGAAAATACCAATAATCTTGGTAAGAACTATCTCCTTTCAAGTTCCTGATCGAGCAGCTGCTTATCCATAAGACACTGCTGCTCAGATAAACAGTTCCAAGTTTATTGGAGTGTCTGAGTTCATGGCTGTTTGTCAAAAACCTGTTTGGCTATTACCAGCTTATAGAGCGTCTATCGCCAACATTTAAACATTTTATTTTATTTAAAAATCATTTTAATATTAGTGAAGTTGTTCACACATAGAAGATTTGGTGGGGCCCAGATTTATCAGACATAGATATGGCATAAATGTCTAAGATGAACATTACCTCTTTAAGTAAAGCTTAGGTTTTATATTGGTCTAATAATCTGAAAGCCAAATTTTTCAGACCAGATACGGTATAGTGCAATGTTACTATGCTCAGTTAGTTCTAGCTGAATGCTTCATGTGAAAGCTCTCTGCTTTGTTAAATATCAATAATTTCTTTGTTTAAAGATATTTCTGAAACCAGGAAATTATCTCCAGCCGCTTTCTGCATAACAAGTATGTGAATCACCAATATTTCTTAGATTTGCTACTCTCTGCTGGTTTACTGCTTAAATGTATACGTTATCATAGTATTCTGTATAAACTTTATATAAAGTTTATATAAAGTATAGCATGCTCCAGGGCCGATGTCATGTTGCCATGACAGCCGGGAGCCTGTACAAGGCTCCCAGGCTTGTCTGCAAATTCTCTCTTTTGCAGGCTGGTCTATGCAGCCTGCAAAAGAGATGATGATTTTTTGCAATGCATTGCAATGCATTAGCATTGTAATGCATTGCATTAGTGATCAGACCCCCTGGGGTTCAACACCCCTAGGGGGTCTAATAAATGCAAAAAAAATTTTTTTTTAAAGTAAAAAAAATATAAAAAAATATAAAAAGTATTAAAAGTTCAAATCACCCCCCTTTCCCTAGAACACATATAAAAGTAGTTAAAAACTGTGAAACATATACATGTTAGGTATCCCCGCGTCCGAAATCGCTCGCTCTACAAATCTATAAAAATATTTTTCCTGTTCGGTAAACGCCGTAGCGGGAAAAATAGTCAAAAGTGCAAAACCGCCATTTTTTCACTGTTTTGATTCTGATAAAAATTTGAATAAAAAGTGATCAAAGCAATAACATTTCCCGAAAATGGTAGAACTAAAAAGTACACCCAGCCCCGCAAAAAAAGACGCCCTATGCATCTCCGTACACTTATGTATAAAAAAGTTACGACCGTCGGAATATGGCGACTTTTAGAAAAAAAATTTTTTAACACAGTTTTGGATTTTTTTAAGGGGTCAAAATGTAAATAAAACCATATATATTTCATATCCCTGGAACCGTACCGAAACACAGAATATAGGGGACATGTCATTTTGGCTGCACAGTGAACGCCGTAAAACCAAAGCCCGTAAGAAAGTCGCAGAAATGCATTTTTTCTTCAAATCCACCCCATTCTGAATTTTTTTCCTGCTTCCCAGTACATTATATAGAATAATTAATGGCGGCATCATGAAGAAAAATTTGTCCCGCAAAAATTAAGACCTCATATGGCTCTGGGAGCGGAGAAATAAAAAAAGTTATGGGGTTTAGAAGGAGGGGAGTCAAAAACGAAAAACGAAAATCAAAAAATGCTATAGGCGGGAAGGGGTTAAAAATTTTCACCTGTTTAGTATATTCACCTTTTATACACTGCCAAAATTGTTGGGGAAAATTGCCGCATGTGCTAAATAGCATTGGTAGAGCAAATTCGCAGCAGTTTCATCCCAGCAGCCACTTTGCCACATACAAATGTGTCCATCCTTTTTTCTCATTAAATACAATGGTTGTGATATGCTAGCAAAACTCTTGACAGGCTGCAATATACAACATGACTAAGTAGCCACACATGGATACCTATAGGATAGATATTTTTTTTTTTTAAATGTAGATTGTGAACCCCACATAGAGCTCACAATGTACATTTTTTCCCTATCAGTATGTCTTTGGAGTATGGGATGGAGATCCATGCAAACACGGGGAAAACATGCAAAATCCTTTCAGATGTTTTTTTGCCCTTGGCAGGATTTGAACACCAGGACCCCAGCGCTGCAAGGCTGCAGTGCTAACCACTGAGCCACCGTGTGGCCCCCTCTAGATAGCCATCTTGTATCTTGGTATATGTTGAGCCAATATGTTCCTGAGGAAAGGTCAGGAAGGACACAACAGATAAGGAAAGGCCTATAATTTTTGATTTGACAGAGATGAACATGTATATGACAAGGCAGACTTATGTAGGTCAGCTCCCTTTATAATACTCCTTGGACAATCTCCAAGTTAGATAAATAAACACCTTCTTCTAGAGAGTTATAATACATGATACACTGTACATGTGAATCACACGTTCATAATCATTTCGTTATACTTATTGAAACCCATTGAAGAAATGTAAATCATGATGAAAAGATTTGACCTCATTATGATGAAGTGACCAGAAATCTAAATTAACTTAACCCCTTCATGTCACAGCCAATTTTCGTTTTTGCATTTCCGTTTTTCCCTCCCCCATTCCACAAGCCATAATTTTTTCATTTTTCAGTTTGCAGAGTCATATGAGGGCTTTTGGTTTGTGAAACAATTTGTAATTTGTAATGGCAACATCCTGTACAATGTACTAGGAAGCTGGAAAAAAAATTCTGAATGAGGTGGAATTGGGAAAAACGCATTTGCACCAATTTCTTATGGGTTTAATTTTTACATCATTCACTATGTGGTAAAAATGGCATGTTACCTGTATTCTATGGGTGAGTACAATCACTGCGATACTAAATGTATTATTTGTTGTAATGTTTTGATACTTTTTAAAAATGGAAAAACTTTGCAAATAAAAAAGCATTCATTTTTACACAGCTCTCGTGGGTTCCCACCATATCATTTCATTTGTGTTGAGGTTTGGTTTTGACTGGGCCATTGCAGTACCTTATTTTCTTTTTTCAGCCATTCAGTTGTAGACTTGCTGCCTTCTTGGTATTGTTGTGCTTTTGCATAATTCAGGCTTTAGGCTGTTGAATAGATGGTATACCGGTATACTGTGGATGGTATATAAAGGAGTTCATACTCAATTCAACAACTGAAAGGTGTCCAGATTCTGTGGTAGCAAATCAAGCCCAAATCATCACCTCTCCACTACCATGCTTTGACAATTTTAGTGTTTGGGCTGTTATGCTGTGTTTAGTTTTTCTCCAAACATGGCACTGTGTATTACAGCCAGACATCTCGACTTTACACTCCAAAGTCCTCTTTGTCTGTCCAAAGGACATTGTTCCAAAGGTCTTGCGTCTTGATCAGACGTAAGTTTGGCTTGTTCCTGGCAACCGGGCCAAACAAGCCATATTTATTTTTCTTTTTGTACTGTCCTATAACTGATGCCTGTAGAGTCTTAGATGTAGCTGTTGGGTTTTTAGCAATTTCTCAGGACATTGCATGGGTGAATTTGCTGACTGACCACTTCTTAGAGGATTGTCAATCATCTTAAATGTTTTTATTTGTGAATAATTGTTCTCACTGTATAATGATGGATTTTAAATTGTTTGGAAATTGCCTTATAACCCTTACTGATTGATGGGCAGCAACACTTCCTTCTCCAGGATCATTGCTTATGCCTTTCCCCTTTGTGTTAATATATATTTGTATGGTCCAGACAAGTAAACTGCCAAAAGTTTTCTTTTTATAGAGGCGGTCGCACTTGTTATAAATTAAGTGCATTTGATTCACAGCCCCTGACTGCTTCCACCTTCTCAATTCCCATGGAACCAATAAAGGTGTACTTAATTTTTCACATAATATGTCTGCATCTTGCATGCTACTCATTAATTAAATAATGCAATGGTGGAATCTGTTATGTATTGTTATACATCAGATGTTTTATATACCTAATTTAAGACCTTCTAAAAACTAGATATTTCTTTTGTTATGTCCGAATATAGAAAACCATATAATTCAAAGAGGGTATACATTCTTTTTCTCATGACTGTTCAATAGCGATAGAGGCTAGACAAAGACAGCTAACAGTTACGGGCCCTTGTTTTTTTAATATATCAGTATAGAGCACCTCCTTATTGTCTCTCGCAATCCACCAATTGTTAGCCATGAAGTTTATTAGCGTAGGCATTAATTCACAATCTAATTGACAATAGAAAACTGGTGTTATAGATCCTCCTTGCCTACTGGACCCCTATGCAGTTACACTAAATGGTATATCCATCCCTCAATAGCAGCATGTTGGATTAGACTTCATTGAATCTCACCAAGATGCTACAACTAATGTGTCTTTCCTGCAACCCTATCTGATAAGAAAAGGGACTCCAGTATTTAAGAAGTCAATAGTATGGGCTTACTTTTCATACTTTGTTACTGTGGGACATTTATGCAATTTAATTGTGCCTATTATTTCAGCTTGCTGAGCATTTTACAGTTGGCCAAATTACAGAAAGCCTGTCCTTGTGTGTAGATATGTCATGAGAGATCATAAAACCTGTTGCCCAGAACACAGCTCAGGCTATCTGGGGATCAGTCAGGGCATTTAAAAAAAATTCTCCGATAGTTTGTATACTTTACCCTAATTCTAATGACTTGTCCAGCAAATTCTGCTAAAATATTCTTCACATTTTTTCTTAAATAAACACTTTTAAAGAAATCTGCAACCTGCATCTATTCAGGATTAAAATAAAGACTTGTTCTTGTTTCACTCTCATCTAGTCAAGTCACAGGAAAACCAGTCATGGGAAAACTATACAAACAGTCCCAAATATTTGAAAACTGCATTGTTAACAAAGTTTTACACTTTTCACAAAGAGTAAGGCATTTCTCCTTTCAGATCCCCCTTTTCAATAGTTCAAGGCATGCTAATTAATTGGAATTTTCTAGGGCTGTTTCGTTTCCAAGAAAAAAAACATATGTATCTTCCAGCGTATAACAAAGAGCCCAAGGATAAAAGGTAGGATTTATATTATAAAGAAAATAGTTTTCTAGCAGTAGCTCTTCACTTTAGATCTTTGCTACATGTGAACTTTACAGTAGGACATCTCAACCATTTTTATTGAGTATTCATTAACATATTTCACATAGGTTAATGATAATCTTTTATATCAAGTGGAGTTTGTGTCTACTGTCTGTCTATCTATCTATCTATCTATCTATCTATCTGTCGATCTCTCTCTCTCTCTCTCTCTCTCTCTATCTATCTATCTATTCCCATGTCTGGTGAATTAATATCTCTCTATCTACAGATGTAACAGTAAACTAGTTCATCAAACAGCTGCAGAACACTAATTTGACTTTTTCAATGGGGTTTGTTGTGTTTTTTGTAATTGCCCTTGTTTTTTGATCGTGTATCTAGTCACATACAAAGTAGGTTGGAGTAACACACTTTGTTTGCAGGGTCTCCACTTTACAGGACTATTGATTCAATGTTACAGAAATGTTAACAAAATAGTGACAGTTTCCTACTCAATGCATACAAAGTACATTCGCCAGAATTAGCATAGTCCATAAGCAGGGCATTCGGGACTTACTGAGGTACACAGGTTCACAGTGTTCTGTGACGTAAAGGTTACACTTCAGAGAGTGAAACATGACTGGATGGAATGACACACTGCCAGTAACTGAACTCCAAAATTGTATGTGAATATCCCATTATAGAGGAATTATGCTCAGCGTAAAAATATGTATCCCATTGCACTACATAGGGACACGCCACAGAACGTGCTCAACTAGAACCCCATCTGTGGCAAATACTTAGCCAAAACAAAAGCTCAGTTACTTCCTTGGAAGGAACATAACTCATATCACACAGAATGATATACATAACAATACACAACTTTATAAAAATATAAATAAAAACACATTTCACAAGATGTGCAACAATCTGCTCAATATACCCGTCTTGAGTAGTGAGGTCTCATTCTAGGTCATTTAGTTGGGTTTCCACACCTTACAATATCACACTGCAGCATCTTATCAGATTTCAGTTAGAGATTGCTAAACATGCATCGATCTTTCTAGCTATCTCTTTATCTAATATCTATCTAGATTCCATTCTGTGCAGCCCTTAACCAGGTTTGCACTGTTAGGCAACACTCACACTACAATTATTAATGCCCTTTGCTGTCATTCTGTGACGGATGAAAGCAACAGACATTAAATAAGGGTAGTGTGAACCCATCCTCCTATCTATCAGACGTTTGCACTATCAACATGCTATACAAGGGAATATAGCTAAGTTTAATTCAGGACTTTGGAAGTGCTATACTCTGAAATTATGACCCACAGACTAAGAAAGCAATAGCTTTGGAGAGAACAGGATTTCCATCAGACTGACGTGTCATGATCTCATTTTGCCAACTTACTCACTCACTAACATTGAAATCATGTCATCACAAACAGTAGAGGCTGATCTTGCTTGAATGCTTTGACAAAAAAAACAAAACAAAAAAACAAACATATTAATTAGAAATACATAAAAAATCCCTGTCATTATGGTCCTGGTCTCACTTGCCGGCTATGGGGTAGAGTACTATGCAGCAGACTGTCTTAGCAGAGGAAAATGGTTCCAAAATGTTTGCAATACTTCACCAGGGAGACCAATAATAAAAGTAAGGAATTACTACAAACACATTTTCAGTAGAACTGGTAGAGAATTCAGCTGCAAAGTAAAGATAGATTTCAAGGAAATACCATGGGCAGACTCATGATCATCCAGTAGGCAAAGTGTTTCACATAGTAAGCTTTTCCAAACTCTTTTGGCAGAGAAAACACAACAGCATACTACACAATGCCAACTTTCAAAATTTGGGAGTTTCCAAAACCCAAAAGCCATTACAAGCTCCTCTATATCCTCAGAGCTTTCTAACTAAAACCACATCAGGTTAATATCAGGAACATATTAAAATGGCCTCTAAGAATGTTTCTGTTGCCTTGTTCTAATGTCTCCTATTCAAGTGAAAATAAGAATAAAGGTCTCTAACCCCCCGGCCATGTTGTCAGGGAAGTACACAATAGTAAGCCACTGCACACTAAAATGAGTAAATCAGTAAGTTAGTAATAGAGCTGGCATTCAGGTAGAATATAAGCAGCCTGTAACAAAGACACAACAGTGCTCTAGTATCAGCATAGCGGTGACAATTCATCATTATGGTTACATCATTTCTGTGGTGTTTAATAGACACAAATTGTCAGTTTACAACTATTTAATGCCATTGGCAACTAACATGGTGCTAAAACACCTGCATCACCCACTGTTCTGAAATTGGTACGGCAGTGGTAGGGCCACCACTTTGCCGCATTTATCACCACAAAAGTGAAGGAAATGAAGGCAAAATCTGCTGTTATTAATGGGCTGGCATGGATTTATGTCTAGGCACAAGGAAGCTTGGAAGATATCTCTGTATGTAATTCATAATGAGTAGCAGCCTCACCATAAATTCGGCACACTGAGGCAGTGTTATTGCCAGTTTTCTGGAGTACAAGGCAGAGAAAGTGGCAATTTTTTGTGTAAAACGTGTTCTGTGTTTTGACCCACTCCTGTTTTGTATACAATCACTGATTCAAAAAGATGAGTAAATGAGACGTAATTGTTTTGCAGATTTTTTTTTTTCCCTATTTCTCATCTCCTTTAAATCTATATACCAGTTGTATTATCAACATGGCAATATTTTTTTAAAGCTACTCCTAATAGCATATGGAGGGAATTTGATGTTTGCAACAAGGAATACATTTCCAAGTATCTGAGTTCCCAGGCTGCATACTACCCAGTGTTAAGTCAAGCCTTTTCAAGCAATGACAAATACAGCACTTGGGCACAGTTCACAGCTTGTGCTATTACTTGAAGTGCATCAGCAGGCCCAAATAAGAGTCTCTGAGTGCTGTTGTTAGAGTCTGGAGGGATAGGATTGTGAGGGGTGTTGAATAGTATTGTACGACCAGAATGACTGTTCTACAGTATAGCATAGATAGTTAACAGCCATTCATTGTAGAGCTACAAGTCACCCAAGGGAATGCTGCAATGAGAATATGCAGGTTAACAACATCAATAAGTACATTTTTAAAATAACTGTATACTTTTATGTCAGTGTTCACACTAATCCATATCTCCATCTAGAAACCCACACAAACGACATAAACACTATGCAATAATTACACTGCAGCACTTACTATCGTGGGATAAACAATGACTTCTATCTATCTCTGTGAGAAGTTGTCCACTGAGATTGTCTATACATTTTCTGTATCAGGAATAAACTGTAATAAGATGCAAACAGCTAACTGGCAAACTTCCAAGGTCCTGAAAAGCAGGCTAAGCAGGTCATAAAAGTAGCCCCTTGAAGAATATATACAGTAAATACAGTATTGTCGGAGCTTTTATATTACTGTGCTTCCACCAATACAGTGGAAATACACAATTTATATTGCATTACAAAATGTAACAGTTCGTTACATTTGTATACATGCCTAATTTTGTGTTTCCAGCTTTTTGCTTATAGAACTCTGCCTTCCGCAACAGTAAGCTCTTCTCTTCGGCGCATGTGCACTTTAAGCCTTGGGTCGTTATGATAGTTTAACATCCCGTCCTCCTGCGACACACAATTTTTCTTTTGGTGCACTCACATACTTTGGTTCTAGTTGCGGTCTCCATTGCCACCAATGAGTATAGCGCTCGCAGCTTTTACTGCATTTTTTTAATTAAAGGCATGATACTATTTAAAGCTCACAAAACAGTTAAAGAGGACCTTTCACCACTTTTGGGCACATGCAGTGTTATATACTGCTGGAAAGCTGACAGTGCACTGAATTCAGCGCACTGTCGGCTTTCCCGATCTGTGCCCGGTGTGAAGAGCTTACGGTCCGGTACCATAGCTCTTCTATGGTCAGAAGGGCGTTTCTGACCATTAGCCAGAGACGTCCTTCTGCCTCGCGGCGCCAATCGCGCTGTGCTGTGGAGCGGGGAGGAATGCCCCCTCCCTCTGCTCACAGCGCTTGTCCATAGACGAGTATTATCAGGAGAGGGAGGGGGCGTTCCTCCCCGCTCCACAGCACAGCGTGATAGGCGCCGCGAGGCAGAAGGACGTCTCTGGCTAATGGTCAGAAACCCCCTTCTGACTATAGAGCACTACGGTACCAGCACCGTAAGCTCTTTACACGGGGCACAGATCGGGAAAGCCGACAGTGCGTTGAATTCAGCGCACTGTCAGCTTTCCAGCAGTATATAACACTGCCTGTGCCCAAAAGTGGTGAAAGGTCCTCTTTAAGCGTTGTCCCCTGATGAAGCCATCCGTGGTGAAACGCGCCTCGGGCATTCCGGTCTTTGGTAGACATATTCATTATTATTTTTGCAATATATTGTGTTCAAAGTTGTTCTTTTGTTAACTTTTGTGTCATGCCTTACTTGTAATGTCTTTTCAGCCTTGCACTCACTTCATTATTTAGCTACTATGCTTTCACTTGTGTATATGGCTACATGTGTGTATTCTCTTATGCACCTACACTGACTTCTATCTCTATTTAGGGGTACTGCTACTATATTTATTTATTGATTTATTTATTTATTTTTTGTGCATATACTTTTCAGCTAGCTGACACATAATTATTATAATATTATTGTTTTATTGTTACACTTTTGCTTGTTTATATTTTACTGTCTATTGTTGCCTGCCACTCACCGTATTTTGTGGTGTGTTGGTCCTCCTATATTTAGCCAGTATTTTTGATATTTATATGAACTACAATTTTGGTGATTTTTTATATTTGATTATTAATAAATACAATATTTTTATGGTGATCCTGTCTTTTGACAATTATTCCATATTGTATAGTATGCCTAAAACTAGCCGGCAATGAATGAAACGATTCGTCATTTCACATATTGCCTAGGCATTCTATGCAATTCCGAACAAGAAGCCAGCAAAGTATGAAATACTAGGCGACCTTCATTCTCGCTTCGCTTCTAGCATGAAGCCGCTTCCGGGCACACACGATACAGATGACAGTCTCTCTCTGCCGTTGCCTCAGGCTTACACTTCGTTCAGCAGCATCTCTGATGGTCTCTCTCTGTCTATCTCTCGCGCGTGCGCGCTTTGTTTCTAGCATGATACCCGACAGTCTTCTCTGCTCTGCCGTTGCCTCAGGTTTTTGAAATTCCACTTAGTTTGGTTTTGTTCATAAAGGAAAATGTGGGAAGGGGGGAGGAGGAGCAAGCTGGAGGGTCGGAGAAGGACATGAAACAAGGATTCGATGAGGAACTGTCCAAAATTTGAGGGAACGCTGCCAAAAACAGTATTTGCTTAAACCAAACTACTTACTAGAAGTTAATCAATGATGTCCAAAACACGTACGCCAAAAATGACTACTAAGAAGTAACCCAGGGACTACTGGTTGCTGAATTGCTATGATGTGATGATTGTAGGAAACAAAAGTCAACTCATTTATCCTGTTAAAGAAGGCGTCAGTAACTGCTATCCAGTATGACGTCACAAACTGTTTTCACTACATTTCACGCCACTTCACGGAGCAGCTCGTTTGGGGGGGTTTGTTATACTTTGCCTAAATAGCATTCAGCATTCTATAGAATGCCTAGGTACTTTATACAATGCCTAGGCAAAGTATGGAACGATTCTCCTATTTCATACATTGCCTAAAAACGCCAGGCATTCTATAGAATGCCTGCTTTTAATGCATTGCCATATATATATATATACATATTCAGAGAAAATTCAGTATTTTACAAATAGTAAAAAGTAGTCCTACCGAAATTTTGCAGGTTTTTAACTCTTATTTACCAATTCAAATTCATAAATCACCAAAATATTAAATTCAATGCCACGTAAAGTAAAGTTGATTATTTGGGCATGAATAAGGATCTTTGACAAGGACCAGGGTGTGATAGCTAGACACCTAGGTCAGAGCATCTCCAGAACTTGTGTTCCCTATGGGCAGAGATCAAAACTTTAGCTCAGAAATGAAAAAATATCACTAAGAAGCGTAGTATCTGATAAGGAGCTGGATTGTAGGGATATGAGTGCAGTATACATGAAAGAAGCCTGGAGTGTGAAAGACAATTAGGTGGTGGGTGTGAGGATGGAAAGAAAAGGTTTTTGTTAAACTGATTTTTTAACCCACATTTTTATACTTTTTTATTGTTTGCACTTTTGGGGAGTTAAAAATTCTGTCATGGCATAGAAATTCATCTCTGTTGCCTATTCTGGATAAAAAAGGACAACGAGCGCCACTAAGTGTAGTTTTTAAGTGCAAAAACAGCATATAGATAAAGGACAAATTCATAAAATGACCAGCTGGCCTCTCACCCGGTGGGGTTGTGAGTGGATCACAACACACTTTACCACATTGAGCATCCTGGTGAGAGTGGCAGAGGTTCCAACACGTACACCAATAGACTGGGGAGTGGAATGGATAGTAACAGGGACCAAAATCCCTTATCAGAGGATAAGTAGAGGATAAAAGTTAAAGTGATAAAAGTGATCTTTTATTGAGGTAAAATATAGTAAGCACAATGTGTTTCTGGCTCTAAAATAGCCCTTTCTCAAGTGCAGAGGAAGAAGAGACCCTTCTCATGTGCAATACACTAAGTGCAACGTCGAGATTAGAGCACCGACATAGGAAAGACAGAGGTGATATAGAGTATTGGAGAGATACTCATGTATCCATGTATGAGCAGCAGGAGAGTAAATCTGCACTTGAGAAAGGGCTATTTTAGAGCCCGAAACGCATTGTTCCTACTATATTCTACCTCAATAAAAGATCACTTTTATCTACTATTGGATCTCTCCTCTACTTATACGACCATCGAGCGCGGATCCTCCGATAAGGGATTTTGGTCCCTGTTGCTACCTATTCTGGATAGGCATTCTAGATCTGGATACATTTTACTATAAAGAACCCTTACCGCCAAACATAAACAATGTAATTATGGCTCCTATTGCTTTGCTCTAGTACTTACACAATCTTGTGAAAATTCCCCACAACATTCAAGGTACACCTTTGAGTTTACAAGTGAATGTTGGAATATAAACTAGCACCACATAAGTAGGATTAAAAGCTGTAATTCACATGTGATAGATACTTACTAAAGCAGTTCTACTATGTGAATGCCAATGTGTTTCATTTTGAATTTGAACAAGCTAAGACATTCCAGAAGGAGGTATGTGCCAAGCTATACATCAGAAAATACAGTGATTTTGGTGTTTTGTCAACAGGTGAAGACAGGCTGGATATGCTTTCAGTGAATATAGTCACATAATAGTCAACACTTAAACAACTTAACAGCTATTTAGCGCTAGAACCCAAATAAATGGCATATTCATTAGGGATGATGTCATATGTGCTACAATAACACTAGTGTTTTGTAGCTCGGGTTTATGAGTACTTGATCGACGCATTTCTCTCTCATTAGAACTTATGTGAATTCTGGAATTTTTCAAAAAATACGAAGATGCAAACAACACTGGGGAAATGAAGCAACACACAAATATACAAGAAACATATAACACCTTTACTGGGTTCTTTACATTTATAACTATCCAGGGTAAAGTCATGTCTAAGAGTTTATAAGAGTGCTTTATGTCTGAAAATGTTTTCTTGCAAAGACAGAAAATAAATGTCATAGACCTTTTTAGCCACAACTGTGAGATAACTGATTTATAATAAAATCTGGTGGACTTTTTAGAGCACAAGTTCATGTTTGGCATGCCTAGGAGGACAGCTATACTGTGTGCAGAAAACGTTAGTTGGACCAAGAGCCCTTCTGCCACATAAAAGGCAACAGTATTATAGATGACACATGGAAGGTGATTTTCCTTTTACAGATTTAGCACTAGGGCCCAGGAACTACAGTTTATGTCTAGGACAGGTGAGTAAGAAGCCAGTGAACAGTGTTAGCTCTTCTTCATATATACAGTGTTTTATCACATGTTGATTTTTGATCATGTGATTGGAGAAAAATAGTTGAATGTGCTAAGTAGAGTTCCAAATTGTTACTATCCAGGACCCTGAATGGCTCAATTGCACAGGTGGGTGGAACCATTTTAGGTATTGGGTGCACCCATAGACCAACACCGACGGTACCAACAGCATTGCAAACTCAGATCTGAGAAAACTGTAAAAAACTGTACGTTTTTTGTACAAGATGCTGAACGTTGGAACTGTCACAATATTTCATCACTAGTGATATTTCAATTGTTACCATTGGCAGAAGAGAAGTACTGCAAATGGCTCTATTAAAGCAGCCACGGGGAATCTGAATTCATTAGTGCTATTTCCTGTTCCTCAAATTGCTCTTAATCATATCAGAAGAAGAAAAAGAAAACTCCAAATGAACTGTGTATTAGGATATTGCTCATGGTGCAATTTCATAGTAGATTAGCTAACCTGACAGCAAAGGTGAAAGATACCAAGTAACTCTCTATCTGAAACTTTCTTCTGTCATGTTTTTTACTTTTCTGATGGATGAAAAAGTCCTGAATGCATTTGGAAAACATAGTGTTTTTTTCTACTGTATTTCCACAGCAGCCAAAACACAACTTTTCCACAACATGGGGCCTTAGCCCTCATGAGTCACATACAACTCTTAACTATAGGGTCCCTGGTACTGCTTTATCACTGGTCTTTGGATTTCTGGTTCACTGGATCACTGGTTCATGCTGTGACAGAAATCATCCACTTCTTTTTGTTACACTGCATGAACTTGATAAATTCACTGTATTATAAAATGTTGTAGTTTTGTCTATGCAATGTTTGGCGAAGAGATCTGGCTTGTAAAGTCACATGTATATTGTAGACATTCTGGCAAATTTCACTACTATGACTTGTACATGATAAATGTATATCCTAAAGCAGGAAACGGTTTGACTTGCATTATATGCCGGGCTCCACTGATTCCATTTAAGTACAGATTTTCTGAATCATGGCTAAACTCATAGAAGTAGAGATTATACTTAATGGAGCATGATCTGCTGTAGAAAGGCATAATTGCTGCCGGAGAAAATGTTTCTTTCTGATCATATGGTCATTAGAATGTGGAATGTAAATATGAAGTAAAGAAATGATGGGAGGAAGTAACTAATAAAACACTAGATATGTCGGGATATTAGACTGTTACAAGTAACCAACCAATTGTACAGTAAAAATAACTCAAATGTGCATAAATAAATAATACAAGTAACGTGAAAACAATGAACAAATATATACTATAGAGAAAGTATAGATATTGGAAATAATTGTTTACCGTTCATTGCTAACAAATTAAATTTACAGGCAAAATACTGAAGCACTGGTGTAAAGTTACCTTAACTAGAGGTTGTCCAGGCTACTTTTTTTAATTAGGCCAGAATAGGTGAAAAAAAATTAAAAAACATATCTGTCCCTGGTGCTCCGGTATCCCCCCCAGTGCTGTCCAGTCCTGCTTCTGGGCTTCTTTTGTGGAAATTCCATGTCTCTTCCACTGAGTCCACTGATTGATCTCAATGGTCATGTGACCACGTAAGCAGACTGAGGCCGGGTTCACACGGAGTATTCTGGCTCGTCATTTGGTACGTAGACGTACACGCCTATTTTGCAGCCATGATTTTGCGGCGGCCGCAAAATAGCGCCGCGTGTACGGTACCGGCTCCCATTGAAAACAAGCGTATACGGAGCGTATACGGCCCGCAAATCCTCCCGCGGCGTCTACGTACCAAATGACGAGCCAGAATACTCCATGTGAACTCGGCCTAAGGAAGGGAAACGGGGTCCAATCAATGGTCTGAGCATTCACGTACGTAAGAAAATAACGGAGTTGCAGGACAGGACTGTGCTGGAAGACACCAGAGCACCGAAGACAGGTGAGTATATTATTGAGCATATTTTTTTTTTTTTCACCTCCCATGGCCTAAGAAAAAAAAAAAAAAAAGCCTGGACAACTCCTTTAAGTAACCAGTGTCAGCCAGCAGCAGCCAACGCAAATAAAATCAAAGAAGGGATCCAACAAAGCAGAGATATAAAAGATAGTTTTGCAGTTTTGCCCTTTTTTTTTATACAAATCAATAGATAAACAAAAAATTGTATATTGTGTAAGCGTGTAAGTATAACAAAGACAAAGCAGAGCTATAGTGAATGCATAGGAGGAACTCCAAAGTAAAGAGGGCAATGAGTAGAATACAGTACCAAGAAAGACTGTTAAGCTGATCAATGTTAGGGCTAAGTAGCTTGAAATAGACATGGCTTTGAAATGATGTCATTACTAGTATAAATGAATAAATATAAACACATCAATATACAGTACTTCTATCTAATAAACCTTTCTATTGAGACCTGTAACTAGCCACCACTTGTAGAAGAAAGAAGGTTTCACCATTAGCACAGAAGACCTTTTTTACTGTTAAAGTATTGAGATTATATATATATATATATATATATATATATATATATATATATCTGACTTTCTTGAGTATAATGACATAACAAGTTATGGTTACTACTAGATTACTGATGGGTCATGACCTAGGGATTTATTCTGGTTATCATATTTGATGTCAAAAAGGGTTTTCTTCCACCGCAAATGGTGACTTCCTCATAAACCATTTTTATGTTTCCCTGGATAAACACTATAGGATAACAAGTAATGGATTTGTATTTTCTTTCAATCTTACTGTGTCAGTGTGTTTATTTACCTAGGTCTGTATACCCTTGTTTTGTTAACTGAGCACCGAAATTGTTCCTTTTAGAGGAAATAGTTTTGTGAACTGTTCCCTGTATGAAAACTAATATATTTTACTCATTTCTAAGAACCACAACTTTAAAGAAAGCCATAGGCTAAAGATTATTATTTAGTCTAAGGCTCCTGATAGTCTGTTAACTGTCTTCTAGATAGCCCAGATATCAGGCAAATTATTGGGAACAAGCATTTATAGGAATGCTTGCTTCAGATCAACTGACCAGTGGGCAAACACTCACTTGTCATAAGATTGCATCTTTTACGCGCCATTAAAAGACGCAGATTATGGGCAGCACATCACTCTGATCATAGTCACGATGGATCCTCCGCCATGTGCTTTGCATTTGCCTATGTAATAGCTGATGTGTTTATGATCACCTTAGTGTTAGTACAATACGTTGGCAAAGCATAGTACAAAGAAGAAAAAAAATTATAGCAATCTCTGATGTTTGCTTATAAATACTTGACCGGAAAAAAAAAAAAAGAAAAACCTGAAAAGTACTGTAAATTATATAAGAACAAAGTAGAAATAAGAAGTAAAGTCATTACTGTGAGAGGTTCATTTTCAATGAAATGCTCCGTTCCTTCTGCTAGGAAGCGATATGACTGCAATAGATATTGTGGGTGGCTCCACTGTTTACTGAGTAACACATTTGTAAAAAGCCTTCCACGCACTTCTAAAACATGCTATTGTTGACAGGAGACAAATGAGTCTGATGGTTTCTGTTCACATTTCTCACACAGTATAACGGCTGTAACTGCTATGGTTTACATACATTACACAGAAGAAGGCTTCAGTGAAACAAGCCCAATGACATCTATACTGTGCTTCTGAAATCACAAGGAAGTAACGCTGTCCCTAGTGTGGCCTTGTGAACAAAGACTACCCTTACCTGACATTTGGAGACCAGTCTATAAACAGTTAGAGTATTCTAAACTGCTTAATAATTGTTGTATATTTCCAAAACGTGGACCACAATATACAGATTATTTGTGTAAATAGCCAGTGACATACATGGCCCCTATGGGAGAAATCATTTTATCACACCGCAGGTAGGTTCCAACTCCCAACATGTCTTCATATGTGATACATATTTCTAATGACATTCAAAACACAAGTCCATCCAATTCAATCTAATATTGCAAAGTATTGATTCACAATAAGGCAAAACTCTTATGAACTATTGTAATGACCTACTGACCCATACTTGAAAGAAAAAAAAAACTCCAAATAGCAGACAAAATCAAAGGGTGAACAACCCATTTTAGCAATTGTGTACCCAAACATGTATTCCTACAGGATTATATTTTCAGATAAGCATCCAGGCCCCAGTGCTGTAATAAATTAACCATTACAAGATGTTGAAACAGAAAGATGCTTTGTCTTTGCGTTTCTGTTCCCATAATAAAGACTTCCTATCTATATTCTTATCATATACATTTATGCCTTTTATATGCAGCCTATGACCATGGTTGGCACTGACAGCTAAAGTTAATGGGGTTTTCCAGTAATAACACTTACAACAAGGTGAAGAATATGTGGTACTCCAATAATTGGGAGAACAGGGCTCCTTGAGTGCCAAAGTTCTGTATGTGACTATCTCCATCAATCCTCAGCGGACTTTCTGCTTCCATAGGGAATCCTATAGGGAAACCACCAGCATTTCTATAGGTGTAATTGACATGTTGCAATTCTAAAAACCACCACGGTTTTGGAAATCGTAGCATGTCCACTGCGCATATTTTTCTGCAATGTGTGGATGGGATTCACTGCAATCTCATCCACTGTGGAAGGACTGTAAAACACAGTAGTTTTTGCTGCAGAGTTTCTGCCATGTGGGCCCCCCAACCCTGCTCCATATTTCCCTTATTGCTCCACAGTTTAAAGGGAGTATGTTACCAAGAAACTCAATATCAGTTGGGAGACCACCATATGCAAAACTTATCTGGCAGCTCAAGGCGTCCATATGGCTCATTTATCTGACAGCTATTTTTCCCGATTCTCCTATGCATGTGAACACTAAGTAATGTCAAGCATGCATGTGTCTTCAATGGTGAAAGGGGAGTAAACTGCTGCCAAACACCTCTGGTAGTGGCTCATTTCTCGTATGCTGAAAAAGCAACAAGCTCTTCATATTAATCTGTCAGGGCACAGTTTGGAAGCTCCCATTAACATAAGATAGTCAATTGGTTTCGCAAAAATCAATGGGTTTCGCTATTTTTTTTCCCATATTTTGTATATATGAGATTTAAGAGTAAAAATTTGAATTTCGTGCGGCATCTTCACTTACTCCAATTGGGTCCCTTTCTTTTCTTAACTTATCCCCATTATGTCCATAACCCTTCATATTTGCATTTGATCTTTTGCACACAAAGAGTTAAATGATAATTACCTTGACAAACAGTTTATTTTCCTTGGACCTAACCTTGAGGTTCCTATTTACCGATGCTGGTAAAAGTACAATGCATTAATTTGATCTACAGCGCCGCTAATGAATGTACCTAATGTACACGGGATACAGCCAAGACCTGAAACTAAAGTAAACATTGTTTCCCACCTTTTTGGCTGCTGTGAATGAAAACTGCTGCTGCCTGAGCTGGAGTCCTGCCAAGAGCGTTTAACAAATTCATTTTTTCTGTGCCACGACTTGATGTGTAATATTAATCCCTTCAGGGAGCGAACAATAGATGAGAGACAGCTGAACAGTTGACTTTACATTTTTCTAAGAAATAGACATGTAGACATACTGTAATGTGATGAATGAAGTACTATATCGTGAATATAACTTCTTTACTGACTCACTTATTCTTTGAGATAACATTATCTGCAGTTTTCTACTTTTCCGGTATTTCTACAGTTCTGTTCTAGTTTACACATGCATGTTGCGGATTCTAACAGTTTGTGATGCATTTTATCTTGGAAGGACATATTAGTTATGAAGCTGTAATTGGATTATCTGCTATTAATTCCTAGACATAGTCATTCCTACTTTCCAGAGTGAGAATGAAAGATTTGTGAAGAGGTTAGTTTGCTGAGGTACAAATGCTAAATGGTCTCATGGCCATAAGCAATGATCCAGCAACCTAAACTGGAAGAAGAAAAATTATTGGGGTATGTGTAAATTTAACAATACTAACATTTTCCATGCCAGTCTTGATATCCTCTCTGCTATCATAGGGTGCGCCTGGGCCACCTCTGGGTGCACTTATTCTGAAATCCTCCTGTAAATCATCATTTACTCCAGAAAACTGGCATAAGTGATGAATAATGTGTTGGGGCCAATGGACATGCTCCAACATGCCTACTTTTCGGAAAGTGGCTTGGTGGCGTAAAAAGACCAGTTGCAACAATTTTTTATGTAAGTGGCATATAAAAAGTCTCAAGCCTCTGATATTGACTATTTCATATCACACTGACTAGGGAGACAACAAATCTCCCACATTGTATTCATGTTCCATATTTTGGATGCTAGCTGTGGATATTAGAGACTAGAAATTCCTAAACATATAACCAGGATGCACGCTCACTCTCGGCAGATCTTAACACACACGTGTAGCAAACAGACACGTGTGTGTCAAGATCTACCAAGAGTGAGCGCCCATTATGGTAATATGTTTGGGAATTTCTAGTCCCTAATATCCACAGCTTGTGTTATTCGACTGTCCCTAGTCGTAACACCAGTGGACGCTGCCACGCCCAACTCGAAACCTATTGGACGCCCAAGAATTATTTGAAGCGCACAGTCTTCATTTATTTATTGGACACAAGAGTACCCATTCCTGGCTACTCATATACAGTTCCAACAAGGGCGCAGCCTACCATCTTGATTAAGATCTCAATCTGCACATATTTTAGATGTTGTAAATGAATGTGCATACCTAGAGCAAAATTCCTATCAAAATTTACCTTGACCCCTTCAGAACACAGATATTTTGGGCCATAAGGATGAAGCAAATTTTTTCAGTCCCTGCTTTTCAAAAGCTTTTATTAATTTTCTGTCAACATATCCCCATAATGTCTTATTGTTTGCTGGCTTACGATGGCTTATTTTTAATGCCACATATATTAAGTAACTGTTATGCATTCTTTTTTGGAGAGGATATACAAATGAAAGCAATTTCACATTTCTATGATAGATTTTTGTTAGTAATTTGTTATCAGATTCCTACAGGCATAACATGTGTTTCTGTTGATGTAGCTGTATGAGAACTTTTTGGTGGGATGACTTTGAGTTTTAGCACAATTTTGGGACACACAATTGTTTTGATTGCTTTTTATTCTTATGGAGCCTTCACACGGAGTTTACGCTCCGCTCATTCTGAATGTAAACTAGTTTAGAGTGAGCGTAAAAAACAGATCCCATTGACTTCAATGGGTGCCGGCATACGCACGCTACCCATTGAAATCAATGGGAGGCTTTTTTACTTATTGCTTTCAATGTGATACGCGGGCTATCTCGATTTTGGCCTGCTGGTTTAGGTCTCTTTCACACCATTCATCTGTAGTAAGTATGTAGTTTCAGCAGCATCTTTGATGTTCTTCAACATCAAAGTTGCGATAAATAGGACTACATAATATCTTTCACTTTTTAACACACATCAAGGATTAGAAAATCCCATTTATAAAATATAAAGAGTCATGTTTTGTGTCATTTATAAAAAGATAAAGTTGGAAAAATTTACAAGACATTTAGGAAAGTGACATAAGTGAGGAATTATTTACTGCAGTGAAAAATGATTTTATTTTGTGGTCAGAAAGGCCTTTTACTTTAAGTATGTACACTACTTTTGCAAAGTGTTATTCAATATAGGAAAACATTATACACGACAATTATCCCAACATTGTACCAATCATAAAAACAATACCATACAAAATCCAGTGGATTGTGGCCAAACTCTAATTTTCAATGGCATATTCTAGGCCCAAATTACAACATATCTTTATTACTCAGCCCTTCCTAAAATAGAAGTTAGCCCCTATTTTAAAGTATGACGTGACACCAGTTTCTGGATATTTAGTGGAGCAGAATTCGGTTGTTGTTGGCACAATATATACTATGGTCAGTGTTTCCTCTAAGCTCAGCACTCTGGAAATGACAGAGTTAAAGCAACATATTAATGCAGTCAGCGAGCCCAAAAACAGTAGACATCAAAATTCACACAAGAAAAAAGGTAGACAGCTATACCTGTCTGCAGGGTGTGGTACTTTTTACTCTTTCATTTCCAGAACACACAGTTGTGGTGTCATAGATCCAAATGCTGAGATTCAGAAGCATAATGATAGACTTGTTAGGCTGGGGCCCCACGGGCTGGAAACGCTGCGGAAAATATCACAGCGTTATACAGTATCTGCAAAGTGGATGGGATTCACGCAAATCCCATTCCCACTTCCCAAAATCCGCAACTCGAACATGCTGCGATTTCCAAAACCGGTGTGATTTTGGAAATCATAGCATGTTCATTATATCTACAGAAACGTCGGTGGCTTTCCTGTAGATATAATGGTAACAGACAGTCCGCGGAAGAAACCTCCGTGAACTTTCTGTTCAAAGCGCTGTTGGAAGAACCATGATGCTACACAGGCGGGTCTACCAAAGAAATCCCAGAAAAGTTCACATAAACTCCCATTATGGGTTAAGCGTAAGTTCACACTGGGTTTTTTGGACTGGAACCTGAGGCAGAGGCCGCCTCAGGTTCCAGTCCAAAAGTAGAGTAGCAGCGACTGAAAGCCGTTGCACTGCACCGGCATCCAGCAGCGCACTCCGCTCCGGATAAGACCCAATGAATGGGCCTAGTCTAGAGTAGGGAGTGTCTTCAGGCCGAATCGCGAGGAGACAGCCTGAAGAATGAGCACCTCGCTTCTTTTTTCCCGGAAAAAACTCCTAAGCGGCTCCCATTGATTTCAATGGGAACCGTCTTTTTGGTCAGAATTTTGAGGCGGATACGCATTCAGGCACGTATACACGTGTCAGAACGCGGCGCTTCAAAACAGATCCCATTCATTGCAATGTGTGCCGGCATACGTGCGATACACATTGAAATCAACGGGAGGCTTTGTAACCCATTGATTTCAATGTGTATTGCGCGTATGCCGGCACACATTGAAATGAATGGGATCTGTTTTGAAGTGCCGCGCTCTGACACGTGTATGCGTGCCTGAATGTGCGGCGCATTACTCCGTGTGAACTGCCCCTTAGTTTTCATAAGCCCTACCTTCGTTAAAGTTAATTTAATAGGAAATGGGAAGTTTGCAATAACAGTAGTGAGCCCACATACATAATAGAAAGAAGAAAATTTGTCCGGCAGCTCTCTGATACTAAAATATAACTTTTAATTGAAAAACACCATAAAATGATAAAAAACTTAATGTGATATTCAAAAGGAAAATAAATTACATCAACCCCCTAAAAAACGCAGACGCGTTTTGGAAACATAGTTCCTTCCTCAGAGCTCAGTCCACATACATATTTAGGCCTCCTGCACATGATCATAATTGTGGATCCAAGTTGCGGATCAAAGTACAGACACATGCATTTCTATGGGCCCAGACACACAACCAAATTTTGTGTTCATGACATATCCAAGGACTTTTGCGGATTTTTTTGCGGATTGCGGATCACCATTTGTGGACTGGATAGTAAAAAACAATATGGTCATGTGCAGGGGGTTTTATTTCTGTTGCTTACAAAGCACTGACATAATCCACAGTGCTATACATTTTCAGTCTCTATTCACATCATTCCCTGTCCCCTCTCACAATCTAATTTCCCTATCTGAGACTTACACACTAGGACCAATTTTATAAACAAATATATAAAATATATATATATATACAGTCATATGAAAAAGTTTATATTTTGGTGTTTATAACAGCCATTTCAGTTTGATATATCTAATAACTGATGGACACAGTAATATTTCAGGATTGAAATGAGGTTTATTGTACTAACAGAAAATGTGCAATATGCATTAAACCAAAATTTGACCGGAGCAAAAGTATGGGCACCTCAACAGAAAAGTGACATTAATATTTAGTAGATCCTCCTTTTGCAAAGATAACAGCCTCTAGTCGCTTCCTGTAGCTTTTAATCAGTTCCTGGATCCTGGATAAAGGTATTTTGGACAAACAATTCAAGTTCAGTTAAGTTAGATGGTCGCCGAGCATGGACAGCCCGCTTCAAATCATCCCACAGATTTTCAATGATATTCAGGTCTGGGGACTGGGATGGCCATTCCAGAACATTGTAATTGTTACTCTGCATGAATGCCTGAGGATTTGGAGCGGTGTTTTGGATCATTGTCTTGCTGAAATATCCATCCCCGGCGTAACTTCAACTTCGTCACTGATTCTTGAACATTATTCTCAAGAATCTGCTGATACTGAGTGGAATCCATGCGACTCTCAACTTTAACAAGATTCCCGATGCCGGCATTGGCCACACAGCCCCAAAGCATGATGGAACCTCCACCAAATTTTACAGTGGGTAGCATGTGTTTTTCTTGGAATGCTGTTTCTTTTTGGACGCCATGCATAATGCCTTTTTTTATAACCAAACAACTCAATTTTTGTTTCCAAAATGAAGCTGCCTTGTCCAAATGTGCTTTTTCATACCTCAGGCAACTCTATTTGTGGCGTACGTGCAGAAACGGCTTCTTTCTCATCACTCTCCCATACAGCTTCTATTTGTGCAAAGTGCGCTGTATAGTTGACCGATGCACAGTGACACCATCTGCAGCAAGATGATGCTGCAGCTCTTTGGAGGTGGTCTGTGGATTGTCCTTGACTGTTCTCACCATTCTTCTTCTCTGCCTTTCTGATATTTTTCTTGGCCTGACACTTCTGGGCTTAACAAGAACTGTCCCTGTGGTCTTCCATTTCCTTACTATGTTCCTCACAGTGGAAACTGACAGGTTAAATCTCTGAGACAACTTTTTGTATCCTTCCCCTGAACAACTATGTTGAACAATCTTTGTTTTCAGATCATTTGAGAGTTGTTTTGAGTAGCCCATGATGCCACTCTTCAGAGGAGATTCAAATAGGAGATCAACTTGCAATTGGCCACCTTAAATACCTTTTCTTATGATTGGATACATCTGGCTATGAAGTTCAAAGCTCACTGAGGTTACAAAACCAATTTTGTGCTTCAGTAAGTCAGTAAAAAGTAGTTAGGGGAATTCAAATCAATAAAATGATAAGGGTGCCCATACTTTTGCACCGGTCAAATTTTGGTTTAATGCATATTGCACATTTTCTGTTAGTACAATAAACCTCATTTCAATCCTGAAATATTACTGTGTCCATCAGTTATTAGATATATCAAACTGAAATGGCTGTTGCAAACACCAAAATATTTAGAACAAAAAATGATTAATATTAATAGGGGTGCCCAAACTTTTTCATAGGACTGTATATATTTATATATACAGTATATATATATATATACTGTACTTGAATTGTTTTGTAAAGAGGAATGGTCCAGAATACCTTCATCCAGGAACCAGGAACTGAATAAAAGCTACAGGAAGCGACTAGAGGCTGTTATCTGTGCAAAAGGAGGATCTACTAAATATTAATGTCACTTTTCTGTTGAGGTGCCCATACTTTTGCACAGGTCAAATTTTGGTTTAATGCATATTACACATTTTCTGTTAGTACAATAAACCTCATTTCAATCCTGAAATATTACTGTGTCCATTGGTTATTAGATATATCAAACTGAAATGGCTGTTATAAACACCAAAATATTTAGAACTAAAAATGATTAAGATTAATAGGGGTGCCCAAACTTTTTCATAGGACTGTATGTATATATCAGCATAAGGAAATACCTAATAAGTAACAGAGGAATTATTTCTTACTACAGTGGAGAGTAATTCACTGCAAGACTATAACTGTACAACAGTATAAGTTGAATTTGAAGTGAGATAGGATTTTCCACTGTACTATTAAATTGATCTTCCTGTCAGATTCTCTCTATAATAACATTACATTTTTAGAATCCTGAAAAGGTTGAACTTATCTTCATTTCAGGCTCTCTTACTTGTAAGTAGATAAGCCCGAGTAACTGTAGACTGTTCTAATTTTCCACACTTTTTGAGAAGCATTCATACTTAGTAAAAGGCCATGTTTCTATCACCAGTTCACACTTGGCATTGTCTAATGTTTTGAGTCTGGTTTCATTTCCATATTTTGGAAGTACGCAATGCTCCAGCCAGAAATTACGGCAAAAAAAAAAAAAAATGCATTTCATAATAAATATGCCGCAAACAGGAAACACCACCTTATTTTCACAAGAACATTAATATCATCAAGAAATCAAAAAGCAGTTTTTGTAAAATAAGTAGTTCAAGCTCACAGTGCCTACTACATGAGCTAAACTATGGCAAAAACAGTAGGTACAAGTAAAGCTGATGTCAACTCCTAAAAAAAGATTTCAGATGCCACGGCCTAAGATTTACCTGGCTATAATACTGTCCAGTAAATGCACAATAAGTTAGGCTAGAACTCCAGATGTTTTGATAATGTACAAATAGTCAATACATAACTTTCACTTTTAATTTTGTGTATGCGAGAGAAATTCATACAGGTTTACTGTGTTTGTCATGTAACCAAAATGTTACTCAACATACGGGTGGCACTCACTTGTCTGTTCACCTGTTTAGCAAACTGACATGACCTCACTAAGCAGTCTCTGCATGGTGGTCCCAGCTATAGAGCTGACTTGATAGCACCAGTTCGATCAAGAACATATAGGGCTTGTTCACACGGGGCAAGAGGGGACGGATTTTGGCGCTGAATGCACGTCAGAATCCGCCCCCTCACAATAGAGGTCTATGTAGACCGCTAGCTTACTTTTTTCTGTGAGCGGCAACATGCCACTCACGAAAAAACAGAAGCGAGCTGCGCTTTCTTCAGGCAGATTCCGCAGCTGATTCAGCCCTGGCGCCCACCTCACGACAGCACCTTCTGGACTAGGCTAATTTTTTTTGACTACTCCGGAGCGGAAAGCTGTGACTGTTGGAAGCTGCGACAGTCGTGACAGGTGCATTTTGGCCCTATTCTGATACGGCTTTCTGCATCAAAATCAGGACCAAAATACACCATACCGTGTCCCGTGTGAACTAGCCCATAAGGGACTTCATAGACACAACTGGACACCAAAGTTAGTTAGAGGTGGCAGGTATAACTGCTCGTGTAGCAAAATAGTTGATGTAGACAAAAGATTCACATGGAGAGCTGATATATAAACAATGAATATTCCATTTTTACAAGTCGGCAAAAACATGCTAGAAATTAATCCATCATAACTAACTCATAACTAGGTCCATTGAAACTTAACAGACATATAATTCAAGACAGAGTTATAAAACTCAGTTACAATGTACTGTAATTATACAAACCTAGGAGAAGATGCTCAATGTTAAAAAAAAAAAAAAAAAGAGAGAAGTTTTCTAAACATAAGAGGCCAAATATCTTTCTATCAGACATTGTATAATGTCATCTGAGATGTAGATCTCAGATGTAGCAGGGCTGAGTATACGGTAAAGCAGGGACAAAGCAGAAGAGTAGATAGACAAGTCAATGTACAGTAATGCAGATGTAGCAGAGTCCAGTATACGGCACAGCAGAGAGGAAACAGAATAGTAGATACTATCTCCTTTTCTGTTTCCTCCCTGCTATGCCGTAGGAATGAATGGACACAGGCAGCGCGCAGGGTGTTAAGCGGCCGGACGCTGGCACAGGCTATGTGCTGGCTGCATCCATTCATTCCTAGTTTCGAATAGTACTCGCTCATCTCTAGTAGCTAACATTGATAGCTTTTCCCACAATGATTGGCCAGTAGCAAAGCATTGTGGGAAATAACTTCCGACTTCAATCGCACCTAAAAAGATCGAGATCGGAATTCCAATCGCGATCGTGAAATTTACTCGATCACCAATCGGAATCCGATCTTTTCCGATCCTGATCGCTCAACCCTAACCACCACTTTCTCAGAGCGATATGCACTTTTTTAGTCCATATTGTGCATGATACTGGAGAAAGCTTCTCCAGACAACCTACCGGGCAGACAGGCATGAGCACTGTGCACTTGTAAAAAAAAAATTGTCTGCTTCTTGTCAGTAAATTCAGGCAATTTAAATTTGGGGGATTTTTGACCCAATTTCATTCTCTAAACTTATTGCTATCCTGTCTATGTCCAGTATGCATAAAACTAGCTGCAAAATGGGGATACAAATATGTAACGCCTGTGGCTAAGTAACTGTTACCAAGCAACATGCATTCAAGGGCACTATACCGTTAAGAATCCTGAAAACCACCACAAAGTTGTAATAGAAACTGAAAATATTTTGTGCGGATTGATTATTAATTAGTTAATAAATACTCGGTAAAACTGCCTTGTGGTCACACAAGCAGTTTCCTCATGCTTGAGCAAATGAAGTATGAGGGTCACCACAGCAACTGGGCTGTGTTTACAGTGAAGGGCCTTTGTCTCGGGATAACAGAGCAATGATGTCATTTGTCTAATTATATGTTGTTCTATCAACAAACTCTACACGCTAAAAAGAAGAATAATAACACTAAAAACACCATAAAAGTAGAACATTGTCAATATTGGATGGAAACCAAGACCAAAGGCATGCTTTACATTTGTAAGGAATTAACATGGAAAACAATTAAACACAAATTAAAACAATCAAATGCACATTTATTTAGTTAGAACTTGTTTTACACACATACTGTTCTTGTTTGTTACTATCTTTTATTTGCCTATTATTAAAGTACAGCATTCCAGGTTACTAATGGGGGAAGAAGCCGCAGAACACCATTTAAAAGTTGTGCATGATCTCCAGAAACAAAGAGTCTAGAGATGTAAGGGCATATCTTTGGCACGAGTGCCAGAGGTGGCAGTCAGAACCCTCTCTTTGGGCTCCCATCTGTGGAACAGACGACACTGTGTGTGTGTGGGGGGACGATTGTACTATGTGGGGGCCATGGTGAGGCAGATTGTACTATGTGGTGGCTCCGCAATTGTGGATCTGCAGAGTATTAAGGATAAATCGCTGTGTTGGCACTTTTTTATAAATTAGTGGGTTTTGGGTTGCAGTTTGGGCACTCAGTCTTTAAAAGCTTCGCCATCACTGGTCTAGAGCCTTTCCTACCATCCTCAGGTATTATTTGTTAGTACCGAGACCTGCTTATTCTGTATTGGGGAACAGGGCCGCCGATAGGCCAGTATTACTGCTACTGGCGTCAGGGGCCCGGCCAAATTGAAAAATGGGGGGGGCTCGGTTTTGGACCGCCACCGTGTGCCGACCCCTGGCGCCCGCAGCAGTCATTATACGGTATACAGCTGAAGCGAGGAGCTGACACAGGTCAGCTCCTCGCTTCACCGCTGCGCACCTCTCTCGCTGACACATATGCGGCTGCCGCCGGCTACTGACTTGTAGACACGATCATTAGCCGGCGGCAGCGGCGAAGCGAGGAGCTGACCTGTGTCAGCTCCTTTCTTCGCCGCTGAACGCCGCCTACTGGCTGTGTAGACGCGATGTGATGACGTCACATCGCGTGTACAACTGTGCGCCAGTGAGGGAGAGAGGCGCGTGGAGAGCAGCGTGGGAACGTGGAAGAAGGTAAGAGTAATGTGTACTGAGGTGGAACGTGAAACTGGGGGCAGATGAAGGAAAGGACGGCATGACACTGGGGGCAGAGATGGAGAGGACAGCATGACACTGGGGGCAGAGATGGAGAGGATGGCATGACACTGGGGGCAGAGATGGGGACATGAATCTGAGGGCAGAGATGGAGAGGATGGCATGACACTGGGGGCAGAGATGGGGGACATGAATCTGGGGGCAGAGATGGAGAGGATGGCATGACACTGGGGGCAGAGATGGAGAGGATGGCATGACACTGGGGGCAGAGATGGGGGACATGAATCTGGGGGCAGAGATGTGGAGACATGAATCTAGGGGCAGAGATGGAGGACATGAATCTGGGGGCAGAGATGGAGGGGAGATGAATCTGGGGGCAGAGATGGAGGGGAGATGAATCTGGGGGCAGAGATGGAGGGGAGATGAATCTGGGGGCAGAGATGAAGGGGATATGAATCTGGGGGCAGAGATGGAGGGGAGATGAATCTGGGGGCAGAGATGGAGGGGAGATGAATCTGGGGGCAGAGATGGAGGGGAGATGAATCTGGGGCAGAGATGGAGGGGAGATGAATCTGGGGGCAGAGATGGAGGGGAGATGAATCTGGGGGCAGAGATGGAGGGGAGATGAATCTGGGGGAAGAGATGGAGGGGATATGAATCTGGGGGCAGAGATGGGGGGGACATGAATCTGGGCAGAGATGGGGGGGACATGAATCTGGGGGCAGAGATGGAGTGGACATGAATCTGGGGGCAGAGATGTGGGGACATTAATCTGGGGGCAGAGATGGGGGGGACATGAATCTGGGGGCAGAGATGGAGGGGGGGACATGAAACTGGGGGCAGATGAAGGGTGTATATGAAGCCAGGGGAGAGATAGAGGGAGGACATATAATTTACGGGTGACTGTAGGAGGATTATACTGTGTGCGGGCACATGAAAAATGAATGAGAATGGGCGGAGTCAACATAAAAGTGGGCGGGGCTAAATTTGCCACAGCACGCAGAGTGTGCCGCACATTTTGTCCCTCTTTCGGTTCTTCAAAAGTTGGGAGGTATGGGTACAGGGGGCAATGAAAAGATGTTAGAAGGTGGACGGGAGGGGGGGGGGTATTGTTGGGGCATCGGGTGTGCGGCACTGTGGAGAGGGAACTGGGGCAATAATATATAATATATAAGTTTTTAGCTGGAGAACTACAAGGCACACAATACCTCCAAAGGTATGTGTGCTTTGTATTAATAATGATGTAGGTTGCTATGCTACTAGCATAGCAGCCTGTTTGGGGGTGGGACTTTCACTTTAAAGGAGTGTTCACATTGCATTTTTGGCCTCCCTTGCTGGGATACGTTGGTAACCAGTCACAATCAGCTCCCCACTTATCCCTGCACGGAGAACTGCAGGCCCCCCTTTTTTTAATGGCCAGTTCTTTGTGCAGGGATAAGTTGACAGCTGATTCTGACTGGTTACCAATGTATCCCGGCAAGGGAGGCCAAAAACGCAACGTGAAAAAGCCCTGAGGATTTATTAAGAGGGCTCTTATAGATGGTGTTTGCTCTCTATAGGCGCTGTCACACGGAGCAGATTTTACCTGCAAATAGAATCTGATTAAGCCTTGTAATGCTGCTAAATAAAGGGAAATGTAATACAGAATTGGTATGTCGCAAAATAAAGCAATTTTAAAATGGGGGGGGGCAGACACTTAGGCTGTATGGGGCCCCAAAATTCCTGATGGCGGCCCTGTTGGGGAAGACAAGGTTTAAATACTGTACAATCTGTACTTTCATCGAGTTCTGTATTAATCAATGGTACAAGCAAATATAACAGGCTTTAACATATTTTATTAGAATATACACTTCCCTTTCCACATATGAGACTTCTTTCCTCCTCTGTGCTTCTTAAACTTTGCCAAAACTGAATTCTGATAGGTCAGGTTACATGTTGCCAAAGTAATCTTTGGAGGGGTAAAGGGGCAGGAGGAGGAGATTGCTGGAGGTAGACAGAGGCAAAGACATAAATGTAGACAATGCTGCAGCTTCTAGTGAGTGATATACCTCACACAGTGCTGGATTCACAGCTAATATCTCTATGATGTCCTACATACAGTAACTTCACTTTGTATGTAATAGAGGTAGATGACCAGGGTCATGATAGCTAGTTTACACTGACTTACTCAGGGAAAATTGAAAATTAGAACTAGATCCTGGAGAGGGTAGAACATGTGAAAAGTACAGGACAATAGCCAAATATTGTGCTACTCCATGTGTACACACAGCAATTTATCCAGGAAAGTCGCCTGAATTGACAATCTCCCTTTCATCACCTGTATATGGACCAACATCTTTATACATCAGACTAATCTACATTTACAACCTTGGAGCAATCTTTAAATTGAAGATTTCTTTCTTGCCATTCCATCCAAGACAGAAACTGAGGGTAAAAGCAATTTATTACTGTCTCAAGTTTCCTGAGCTACTGTAAATGCACAGCAGAAGAAGTCATACATACAGTGCTAATCTGCTCATAAATAGAACCTATGGAACCCAATTAGTTATTTTATAATTCAGTGGGGGATGTCAGGAGCTGGTGTGGTGTGGTGTGGTGTCCATTATACACAGGAACCTCCTGCATGGAGGTTTGTGTCATAGACCACAAAGCAGATGTAAACAGAGCCTTAGTCTCAGTGATCATGTAATTGCCATCTATAGGCTAAATATTCTAGGTCTTAGCAAACACAGACCAGCTGTAGCCCCTACTGCATACATACTATACTATACAACTAGATTGTCCTTGTCATTAGGGTTGACATAGCAGCCTTAGTTACAAGGGAAAAGAGCAAAGTGGATAATCAAAATACGGTTAAAATGGCCCTAAAATTATCTAATGATTCTATAGTGACATTGTGTAATAAATAATAAAATACAAGTAAAAAAGTAAATGTAAAAAAAAAAAAAAAAAAAAAAGAGAGTATCAAACTACAGTATGAGCACAGTACACCATGCATATCAAAAGGACTTGCTGTTGCAAATTAAAATGGATAAAGTGTACCTGTTATTATAAGTTACTTTTCATGGTAAGCTGTGATGTCTATAGCATTATTTCTGGCCATTATGAGACTTAGATTTTGCATTATTTGTTTTTCCCTCTTGCATACAATATCTGTAGTTTGCTTTTCTCCCTGAGCTGGTGGGTGCAGACTATCTTCCAAATACTGCACACAGTAAGTAGATGATAATCTACTCCCTAACTTTCTCTCTCACTCAGGAACAGCTCCAACATCGAGCAGGGCATATATAGAAATGTACTGACCTGTACTGATGTGAATACATAACTTGGGATGAGATAGAAATAGATAGATATGAGATAGTTTTTTTTAGCTCCAGAATCAGTGTAACATATGTCTCTGATTCCTTCTATCTGCTCATTTTCACTCGTCCCTTTTCCATAGACTTCAACACACATCTATAGTAAATGTCAGTCTAGCAGGGAAGGGTGGTAGGAAAAACATCCAGCTAAGAAGCATTTTTCTTTTTACAGGAATCTAATTCAAAAAGTAGTAGTACACCAGTATGAATAAAAAAAATAAGACATAGTTTATTCACCCATGTTACAACACTTCAGCTCCCACTGGATGTTTTTTTCAGATTTAATTACTTTTAAATTCCTCCTCTAAAACGTCAAAATAAAACATTTATAGAAAATTAAAATCCCATATGTATTTCATAACAAAAATAGAGACTAGTTTAGACAACTAGAGAAATAAAAAAAAATTAGTTGCTATAGCTATATGTGCAAAACACTGATCATCTTTGGTCATTATCAAACAAAATAGTTGGAAAATGAGGAATTAATATTGCTGCATACAAAGTGATTTATCATGTACTTATACAGACATAGCCTTATTTATCTTGAATCCCATAACTTGCAGCATTCTAAAAACCAATGGTATAGTAAACCACTTAAAAATTAAAGTTGAAGATGGCTGCAAGTGTTTATTTAACTTGTTAATAAGAATATTAACGTGGCTTCATTTGTATAGTGCTCATATGCTAGATGGGTAAATCTCAAGACTAAAGTGGGTAAGCAGCCCTATAAAATGTATGCTTAAAGGGGTTGTCCGAGATAAAAGCTAATTTCTAAACTAATCCAAACACACCCCCGCCGCCTACTTTCTAGATTACATAATTTATCAAAAATGTATATTTACCCACATGACCGCCCCAGGGACATTTTCTGGTTACTTGTGGCGTTCCGTTTCCCCATTTCCAGAAACGGAATGTCACTACTAGTCCCCCCACCTCCACCCCATCATACTTACTTTTCTTCCTTCTAGACTTCCTCCTGAGGGACAGCTCCTTCTTCTTTTCTGACTGATGGCGCGCGCAATAGAACCAGCGCTGTGTGAACCATAGAACCATGTGCTCTGCAGCTGACAATACACTTCTACTGCGCAGGCGAGGGAGCAGTAAAAATGGATCGACCAGACTATTATGCACACCAGCAGTCAGAAAAAAGAAGGAAGCTGCCTCACAGGAGGAAGTCTAGAAGGAAAATGTATAAGTATGACTGCGTCGGGGGGTGGGCCGCAGGCGAGATAGCTATAAGGCAGGGATAGCTATAAGGCAGAAACGCAAAACGTTTTTTTCAAGTCTCTGCATACCTTCTGCCCCTATTATACATATACGGAAAATGCCAGCATTTCTGTAGGTATAATTGACATGCTGTGATTATAAAAAACAAACGCAGATGCAGCTTTCACATTGCAGATTTTTTTTCTGCATTCTGTGGATGGGATTAGCTGTCCACTTTACCGGTATTGTAAAACGCTGCGTTTTTGCAACTTGGAGTCTTGGACTAAGTTGTGCTTTTCTAATAAATCTGAGGCATTTTGACAAAAAAAAAAAAAAAAAAAAAAAAGTGCCCTCAACATGCCTTTCTCTTTGTAAAGATGAGTGACTAGAAGTTTCTAGAATTTCTCCTCTGGTGGGATTATCTTGGCAAAAAAGTACACACTGGCTGCTTGTCTTATTTCCTAAGGCATTTTTACATTTCTAACTTTTCTGTTGTATTAGATAAAAGAGTAAAACAATCTGGGCTACATCAAATCCTGATGTCTGAATGTTTCTTAAGAATCTACAATTGGTTTATTCTATGAAGTTGTTTATGACACAGCTATTAAGGCTATGCAAACAAAAGAGTTTCTGAGACATATCTTATTTTAACAAATTGTTCTAATCCTTTTAAAACAATACCTATTTTTTTCATAAATCTGAAGAACATGCAAACATTGTCATACATCTTATCAGCGGTATCTTATGCATCTTTCTGCAGCCTATAGTTCCTTTCCCTTTCAGCATGCACTCTGAAGAAGTTCAGAAACCCTTCAGTCACTATTCCTCTAAAATACAAATTCTAGACTGGAAAACGGAAGGAATGCTTCAGTAGATCTTCCACGGTGTCTACCTGTGACTAAATGCTCTAGATGTTCTCATAAGCTATGGGGATAGGAGGCAAGAGACATCTGATATTCTCATTGAATGAATGCACAACACACTTTTGACATCACACAAGAAATAAGATCACTCACTTGGCACAAAATTATAGACTGAGGGGCAAAATGGTGGCTCAGTGGTTAGCACTGTAGCCTTGCAGTGCTGGAGTCCTGGGTTCGAATCTTGCCAGGAACAACATCTGCAAGGAGATTGTATGTTCTCCCCATGTTTGTGTGATTACCTCCCATTCTACAAAGACATACTTAAATGGAAAAAAAAATGTATGTTGTGATCCCTATATGGGGCTTACAATCTACAGATTTACTAGTACTTATTTAATAGTAAATTAATGTCAACTTAAACTGCACCAGAATCATCAATGTATCTAATGCTGACTCATTAATCTTGAGCATCTTTAGGCTGTCCAGTCTAACTTTACTCCATCTATAAGTTGTCTTAATTTTTAGCAAAAATTGCAATTAGAAGTGCCTTTTTACTAACAAACCACACTCCTTCCTAGTAGGCCAAACACCTTGTCAGAAAAGATCCAGAAGGAGTCAGAAGATGTCTAAGGTTAAGGCCATACATTGTGGAAACGCAGTGTTTATGACCTTTTTGTAAGCACTGTGATGAGGACATGGAAACTTGCTTTGTAGTTTAAGATGAAACACTGAAGCTCACAATCTGCAGTACAAGAGAATGAAATATCTGCTCTTTTTACACATCAAAGCTGACTCCACATCTTTCTGTTCTGAGGTACATTGCAAAGGGATTGGAACAGACATCACACCATAATGACTACTAACCTTTAACACAATTTGCTGGAAAAGGAGAACCAAATTCCTGTTGCTTTGGCTTGGATGAAGAAGATGGCTGCAGGTTAGGTGCTTGAGGCACTTGGAATATGGGTTTCCCATTTGTTATAACTTGTCTCCTAGGGCTTAAAGCAGGTAAGTGAATTGTGCTCTCACTGCTCTGTGGTGCTACTCCACCTCCAAGTGGCATCTTTAAATATAAGTTCCCATTAGCAGGACTGGGTGTGGCACTATTAGAAGATGGACATGGAGTACCTGTATGTACTCTAATTGGTGGAATCTGTTGTCCACTGATCATCCCAGGTCCCTGTGGGGTACCAGTTGCCCTATGGTTCATATTGCATGTCCTTCCATTCATTGTGCTTGATCTCAGAATCTAATTTTGCTCATCTAGGAGGGTTTTCCAGATCATTGAAGCGATCCTTCTTTGTATGTAAAATATATCTGTTGAGAAAAACAAACAAACAGATATTACCATATAATTATTCCCAACTATACAGTTATTCCAGAAAGAGGAGTAGCTACACTTTCCATCACTTCCAGCAAGGTCAGTTCTCTGCCTTGATCCTGGTCAGTTCAGACTGGCTTGATGCTGTTCCCTTCTCCAGAGCATCCAATACCAGGGCACCTGTCCCACCAGTCCATATTAGCTATATCACAGCAAAACTTTTGAGTGATTGCCCTCTTAAGGGTACATGCACATGATCAAGATTTATATTCAGAAAAATCACACTGAAATCAGCATGTGTGCACTCTGAAATCCACACTAACTGAGGTTTTCTACATTTTTCTAAATTCTAAATTTTATGGCATTTTTTTTTAAATTTGTGTCAGATATAAGAAGTAAATTGACATGCTGCACTTTCGTGCAGAAACCAAGCGAAGACCACACAAACCCCATTAGAGTCTATGGGGCCCGCAGGTTTCCTTAGGCTTCATTAGGTAACTGCTTATTTATGCGTATAGGTTTCTGTTCGGGGGTCCCCAAGCAGACTTCCTGAATGGAAACCCGAACGCAGATGTGAATAGGGCCTAAGAATTAATCCTTCCAGATACTTTTATGTTATGCTGAAATTCTCTTTATATATATTTATTTATGTACCTGTACAACACACACCAAGGAAGCACTACAATATCTATAGTAGGTACAATGTGAATACAATAAATAAATCAAAGTATATAAATACCCTTTCAAAACGGAAGCATTTTCATTAAACAAGGAATGTAAGACTTCTGGAAAAACATGCCATGCATAGCTTTCCTTCCAATGCCAAGTGCACTTTTTCCACATGACACATTCCCTGCTAATCAGAAAACAGCATCTCTTATTGGCCTGTTGTTTTACAATGTCTGCAATGTTATTTTTTGCAAGTAATCTATCAAATTCTATTCAAATTCTAAGAAAACTAAAGATCATGAATGTTTTACATTGAGTCTGCTGTGTCTATTTGCCTGCTATCAATGTATGTCACTGTAATTGTGTGCAACTAGGTATTATGAAAATACAAAATAATATTAAGTTATTGTAACACTCTTTGCTTACTATGGGAAGCATTATTATATCGGTCACAAACCATGCCCCCTTTTACCATCTGAAAAGTAAGCTTGTATTGCCAGGCACAAACAATAGAAGGCAAATACTATATTACTGTATATTTCACTGTGTCTGTCTTCCCGCACATATTAGTGATGTGTTTACAATGTAGCTCCCGGCTGATGGGTCACTTTGAGCATCACATTAGTCTGCAAGTCTGCAATAAAAACTAGATCTAGAAAATAAAAACTGTACTACTCTATCTCTTTTTATTGAGGCAGGAGTGTAACATAAGGGGTTGCAGAGGGTGTAGACCCTAAGGGGTCTCATAAGGTACCTCTTCCCAGTGTGAGGAGACTAGTACTATAAACTATACAATATCGTTGGGGGATCTGATACGGACTTTGCATTGGGGCCCAAGAACTTCATGTCACACCTCTGTATGGATTCAAGGATGAGAACGTCATCAATCACACTTAAGAATTTTTTGCAGAATCATTTAATTTTTTTTTATAAAAGGAAGCTGCTTTGATTCCTTTCACAAATTGTTTGCGACTTCTATACATAACTGTGTTGAAATCATCCTGCAACTTAAATGGAAAACAAAATCGTTTTCAACCCCCTTAAGCAAATAATTCTGACATAAATGAGTTAAACGTGTTTTATGTTCACCACTGTGATGGATGAGTGACATAAATAAGCAGCTCTTTAAACATGAGGAAAAAAACAAAACTATATCTAACACGAGTCTGTAAAAGCATTGTTTATCTATTGCCGTAGAGGAAATCTGAGTATACTGTTTGCTTTAAATATTACAGATTGCAATGGTATGTTTTAGAGATATCCTAAAAGTTCCCCTAAAAATGAAGCACCACAAGGCATGTAATACATTCTGTACTAGTCAGGATTGGACAGATATAACAATTAGTTTATACCATATATTTAAAGAGATACTAAGATGGTAAAATAAATAGAAATTTCCCAACACTTTACATAGTAACAGACTATTTTCAAATTTTCGTTATTTCATATTGCCCTTAAAATATATATTTTATTACATATTCTGAACATTTTGCAGCCTCTTCAGTGTTCCATACTGTCATGCTTCCGCACTGCTTGTCTCTGGAAAGAGCTATAGTATTTACTATATATTCATTTAAATTGAGATCAAGCAACGCAGAACTCTGACTACATTTGCTACAGTGATGAAACTACCAACATAGCAGCTGCTATGGGTTCTGTGACCTTTAGGTGCATTCACACGGTGGAAAATGGCGCTGAATTTGGTGTGGAATCTGCGTCAGATTCAGTGCTGAAAAAAAGCCTCCCATTGACTTCAATGGGTTCCTTTTTCTGCTAGCGCTGTGTAGTGCATAGGACCTCCTGCAGGCTGAAATGGAGCCGAGGCATCTATGGGCAGGAGCGTGGATCAGTAAGAATATTTCTTGGGTGAACATCACAAGAGTCATCTCACGAGGTTTGCCCAGCGGTTTTGCTCAGACCGAAGACATCTGAAACGGAACTACTATGGGGTGCCTCCAGAATATAATGGGCGAAGGCCCAACCTGCGTGATACAGATCAATCCCCCTGAGGTTCAAGACCACTAGCAGGTCTAATGAATACAGTATTAAAAAAAAATACTACTTTTTTTTTAAAAAGTACTAAAAATGTAATTCCCCCCTTGCCCTACAATACATATAAAAGTAAAAAATTGCTGTGAAACACATACACATGTTTTCCTGTGTCTGAAAACACCTGGTCAACAAACTTATATAAACACACATCACCCCGCAAAAATGGCACCCTATGATCCACATACATGGAAATATAAAAAGGGTAGGAGTGTCAGAATATGACAATTTTAAGGAAAAAAAAAAAATTTTTTGAAATGTTTTGAATTTCTGTTAAGGGTTTAAAAGGTACATATAACCATATAAATTTGATATCTACTGAAATTGTACTGAAACATAGAATACACGTAACATGTCATTTTGACTGAACAGTGAACACCGGAAAAAAGAAGCCTATAAGAAAGTCGCACAAATGTACTGTTTCTCTAGTTCCACTCCATACTTTTTCCAGCTTCCAGGTACCATTGTACAAAATAATAAATGGTACCATGGTACCAAGGGGATATTGCATATTTGCACAGATTTGCATATTCTTCCCATGGTCCTTTGCGAAGTGGCGTGCTAAAGGCTTAATAAGTCTCCACACACCTATATGGTGGTCTCTCCCTAAGGAGTGACAATATCCTCTTAACCCTGTCTAAGCCTCTCACCTCTACCAGGTATAGTCCTCTCTACATAGAGCTGATGAGATGCATGTACATCGAAACAGCCGTCCTCGATTGAGAGACTATACCTGGTAATAATCCTAGCGTCACTGCAAAACAAAGGCCTCTTGAAAGGTCGAGCATGATGCGAAAGGGAGCAGCCTTTATTGGGTTATTTCACTGGAGTTCTGTCTTTCTAACTACATCAGGGAAGACAGGCTTGCACATTCCAGTGAGCGTCCTCTATTGGTTTGCAACACTGAGGCAACAGCAGCTGACTTCCTAATTACATCATGGAAGACAGATTTGCATACTCTTCCCATGGTCCTTTGCAAAGTGGAGTGCTAAAGGCTTAATAAGTCTCCACACACCTATATGGTGATCTCTCCCTAAGGAGTGACAATATCCCCTTAGACATGATAATGACATTCTAATGTAGTAATACTGTACATGCAATGACAGATATGATGCTGCTGTAGTTATACAGTATATACACTGACAGACATGTTTACGACATTCTACTATACTAATACTGTACATACAATGACAGATATCTCGATACTTTAGTTAAACTGTATATACACTAACTGACATGATGAGATGAAGCTGTACTAATGTTTTATATACACTGACACATGATGGAATAATCTCTCTCTCTCCCTCTCTCTCTCTCTTCCTCTCTCTCTCTCTCTTCCTCTCTCTCTCTCTCTCTCTCTCTCTTCCTCTCTCTTCCTCCAAAAAATGGATTTTTGGTAACACGCTGCCTGGTGTGATACCATACATGCTTATATATCATGTGACTTCTTTGACAACCCCATTTTTATTTAACGAGACCTGCCAGAGCTTGGTAGATGGCTACTTTAGGAAAGAAGAATCTATTATTAGTGCCACTAATATGACTTAAACAGGAGATTATTCAGCTTCCAATCACATATTAAATTGATAAATCGGGTTTATTTTTTGGATTTCTGAAACAGCAAAAACACTGTGACATGTTTTGCACTTTTAGTCAGCCATAAGTCATAGAATGCACCTTTACACACAGGGAGGATATATAGGGGGTGACTCAAGCAAGAACACATAAAAAGTCATATGACATAAAACAAAGAAGAAAAAATTGCAATACAGTATATTAAATACACAAAATGGGAATGAACAAGCATATACAAGCAAATAGTCTGATGAAATCCTCTGTTTGATTTAACCCACTAATATGATTATTTCAAGCCCATTGTAGCATTAGTCATTAAGTATTATTGCACACAAGGCCAATACTTCTTTAAGCACGATATGCTAACCGCTTGCTAAGAGTGAACTATGGCAGCTGCACTAAACAATTATCGCCTGACTATAAACCAAAAAGGCTCACCTTAGGTATATTTACGTTATTAAACATGACTTCATCTATTCCAACAAACTATGTCAATTAATGCTGTGTATGTTGAAGCTGAACATCTGGCATTAAGGTGTGCAGAGATCCTAAATAAACCTCAGAAATCTCAGCAAATAGTTCTCTAGAAAATGCCAACTTTATCATACCCATTTACTTGGCTCATAAAGCTAAGAGACAGTGCCAAGTGTCACTAAGCATAGCAATACTGAACACTCAAGAAGCAATCTGAAAGCTATAAAGCAGTTTCCTAGCTTTATTACTGCAAGGAAGCCCCTGAAACTTGTCCCCCACTCCTAGTGGACACTTAGTGCCATTCTTGACTGTTTGTAGATACAGGTAAAGCATGCCATACTTCTTATAATGTGCTATAATTTGGCTCAGACACATTTTGTAAAGCATCCTTGATGATCTTTGAGCATATGTGAGGCATCCATGGGTCGCTATGGCTGACAAAAGGTTGTAAGGGCCTAACAAAAGCACCCAGATCTGCCATGGCTGGATGCCTCATAAACTCCCTGTCAGAGTATTTGGTATAGTGATCAGCAGATCATAGCATAATGTTTCCAAGAGTGATTCATTTTATAAACTTTATGCTTTAACATATATACGGCATCACTGCAACAATCTATATCATCAAAACAATCCGTATTATAAAGATAAAACTTTATTTAAACCACATGGCATAAAAACATAAAAAAACAAAGGCAGGTATACAGAGGCTACTTCAAAATGAAAAACTTGTATCATACGGACAGGGGCGTAACTACCGGGGTAGCAGCGTTTGCAGCTGCCACAGGGCCCGGGACACTACGGGGCCCAGTGACAGCCACTACTGCTGCAGATTATTTTTTTTTTAATAGGCCGTTACTATCTCATGCCCGCTGTCCCAAGCCCTGAAACCTTGTGCCAGCATCTATCCTAGTAGGTTACAGGACCTTTGACATGACATCATCAAAGGTCCTTTAACCTACTAAGATTAGAATCAGTTTTGTGTGGGCGGAGCTATCAGGATTGTACAGGTCAGTGTACAATGAGGGGGAATGGGTTGCAGGCTATCTGTGAAGAAGAGGAGGGAATGGGAGGTGCAGACAGTGAGCAAGAGGGTTACATCCATGCAGGCTGTATGTGAGAAACTCTGCACCCCCATTCCATCCTTTCTCACACACAGCCTGCACACCCATGTACCCCTCTTGCTCACAGTCTGCAACCCCATTCCACTCTATGTGAGCAAGAGGGCTACATGGGCGTGCAGGCTGTGTGTGAGCAAAGAGGGTGACGTGGGGGCGCTAGGTGTGTGTGAGAAAGTGGGGAATGGGTGGTGCAGGCTGTGGGTGAGCAAGAGTGTGGTGGAATGGGGGTTCCCCCTCCACATCACTCTCTTGCTCGCACACAGCTTGCACCCCCATTCCCCTTTCTTGCTTGTACCCCTTTTCTCCCTCTTGCTCAAACACACCTCTTGTTCACATACAGCCTGCATGCCCACGTACCCCTCTTGGGAGTTCGCCACGGGCCCCTGTCATTCCTAGTTACGCCACTGCCTACGGATTTACATGTAGGGTAAACTTTATTTTGACTACCTAGTCTATCTTTTGGAAGATGTTTAGTGGAAGCCCTGTTCACACTATGTTTTTGTTCAAACACTGAAATATGTTCATGATTAATGGAAAAAAAGATACTTACACGTAGATGCCTGTATTTTAGATTACTGTTCTGTATCATCTTGCTGTCATTGAATTTTACTGTATTAAAAATGGGATCAGTTTGGATGCTCTTTTTTTAACCTTTCTTTAAACAATGCAGCCACTCCAAACTGCCATTTTGGCTGTGATCTCCGTCCCTCATGTTGAGATACGGGGGCTCCTTTGAAGGCTCCCAGGTCTGTCTTCAAAACAGTTCTATTACAAAGTATGCTAGGCATCTTGTAATAGAAGTTTAGGGATTTTACAATACACTGCATTGCAGTGGCTTGGTTTTTTTTTGCAGGTATGGTCTTCCAGCATTCACTTCTTTTCCTTCTCTCTCTATAATATTCTATATACTGCACTACAGCCCGTCAATGTAGACAGCTTTGAGCAGTGAACTGGGCAGTTTAGCAGGCAGGTGAAGAGATGATAAGAAGAGAAAGTATATCTTATCGAATGAAAATGCTTCTAAGTTTCTTATAGTTGCTCGTACAAAACAGATATTTAAATGAAAGTTACTCTTTAAGACTAAGGCCCCATGTAGTGGGCCACAGCAAAAAAAAAAAAAGTGCTGCGGGAAAAACACAGCAGCAACACATAGTTTTTCCTGCAGCACTTTTCAGAGAAACTGCAGAGAGGTTTCCACTGTAGACTTTCTGCTTCCATTATACCTATAAGGAAACTGCTGGCGTTTCTGTAGGTATAAATGACATGCTGCAATTTCCAAAGCCACAATGGTTTTGGAAACCCCAGTGTGTCCACTGCACGTATTTTTTCACAATGTGTGGATGGGATTCACTAACATAGCATAACAAGATGGCAAAAAAGGAGTCAACATCAGTTATTAGAGATGAGCGAATACTGTTCGGATCAGCCGATCCGAACAGCACGTTCGCATAGAAATGAATGGACGTAGCCGGCATACGAGGGGTTAAGCGGCCGGCCGCCGTCAAAGCGGAAGTACCAGGTGCATCCATTCATTTCTATGGAGCGTGCTGTTCGGATCGGCTGATCCGAAGAGTACTAGCTCATCTCTATCAGTTATGTGTCCTGTTACATCCTAACCAAAAAAGTTCCAACAGGATTTGAACATGTGGTGTTTACTTAGCCTAACATATACCCGTGTAATATACATGTGCTGCCATGTGATAGGGTTTTTGTAACACAGCAAGGGATAGCATAGCAATAGCATATGTTATCACTTACAAATTTGGTATTTCATTTTGTAGACTTTTCTTATATTTACAGACTAAATCTGTTAATTTCTTAACAACATCTTTCATATGATTATTGTCAATTTCTAGCTTCATAATTTCATACTACTGTTCAGTATAACTAAACTTTTCTTAGACAAAAATCAGGAAAATAGACAAGTGGTTGAAAGGTTATACATATCACTGGATGTAGGAAGCATTTTCTTTCATAACTCATTGTCAAAACAGATCACAGAAAGACGTGCGCAACGGGCACATATTGTATCTTCCTGACAGTTTTATATAAGACCCACCAACGCAATATCTCTGGATATCAAGGTGTTTTCCAACACCTAACGTTGCCTTATGTTATTTAATCTGGATTAGATCTTTCACAATTTTTTACTGTCAAACCAACACAGTAAAATATTTCAGCACAATGATTAACCACCATAATTGCTTTTTTTCCTGTTTTTGGCCAAATGTGTGTTTTGTTTTTGTTTATCTAGATAAAACACAAGTTAGGTTCTGTAGGAAAAAAGTGTTTATGTTTTGTATCTTTTGACATGAGTGAAATCTGTTTACATAAATTAAAGCGTTGTATAAGGAAAAATAAACAGTTAAAGATGTCCATTAGAAGACACAAACAGCTGGTATTTGAGCTATGTTGTATGTTTGTGAAAACGTCGTCTTTTTTGTTTGTTTGATTTTCAGCAGAATGCATATTGAAATCAGATAATTACAGATAATTCACTTCATTTAAAACACAATTGTTTGTTTTTAAGAGAAAGAAAACATATTTAATCAATAGAAAAGACAAGGATTAACAAGATCCAGGTTTTTAGTCCATGACTTCATGTGTTATAAAGGTATGGAATGAAACTAAAATGTAGCCTTCCTTACTGAACAGAACTTTTCAGAAACGCAAACAAAATCTCCAAGTACTCAGTCTAGTTCAGGGATAGGGTACCTTTGGCTCTCCAGTTGCTGTGAAACTACAACTCCCATCATGCTCCATTCACTTCCATGGGAGTTCCAAGAATAGCAGAGCAAGTACGCATTCTGGGAATTGTAGTTTTGCAACATCTGGAGAGCCGTACGTTGCCTACCCCTGGTCTAGTTTGTCATACAAGTTGTAACTGCGCCGTAAAATTAAACACAATTTCTGCTATATTTACAGTCACAATTCAGACTTGGGGCTGGTTTCTCTGAGAATCCAGAGCTGTGTTTGTTTACACAATAGGGTACTTAAAAGAAATACTAATGGCAATTGAAGTTGTTGAAAATAAGAATACTGTAAAAAGGGTTGTGTACAATTGGAAGTAAGTAAACAGAATATACATTTTACAGTAACTTAGTACAATATTGGTTTTTGTTTTTTTTTGGGGGGGGGGTTAAAGTTTCCTTGCAGAATTATGACAACTACTTGCTTGTAATAGCACTTACTGGTATCACAGTGTATAGGCCTTAAATGTATAAGTCTGTGTTCCTCATTTTACTTAATAACTCTGAATATAGTACAGTTTCTGCAGTATCCTCTGCATCAGGACATTTACCTATTTACTGTTATAAATGTTCAGCCTCAATGTTATCTCTACTTCTTTCACTGAAGATACAGCAGAAGTAGTACTGTATTGTGCTGGGTATGCATGACTAACAGATTCTCAGTAGAATGACATGCATGGGCCTATATATTCTGAACACCAGAGGGTGCAAAAAAGTACCAAATCGTAATCCAAAAGAGTAGTCAAGAAAGCCAAAAAGCAAAGGTCAAAAAATACAAAATAAGAGCAATTGAAACCTGCTTTGCAAGGTTAGAGACACAATAGACAGCAAACATGTGTGGGCCAGTTAAGGAAGTCCAGAACCCGCCCCAGGCTTGAGTGGCAGATAAGCTGTCAATCACAAGCACACAAAGGTTAACCCTAACAGTGCCAAAACAGAATGACAAGAGTTCAGGAGCAGGTAATCATGAGTGGACACGCCTTGATGTGCCGTACAATGAGGCCAGGACAGAACAAGAGTTTGAACGGGTGAGGACAAAACACATGCGGTGTGACAATATTTATATTTGTTATATAATAGACAATATCTATACATCTTGTAACAACATTAATCAGTCCTATGTCAGATTGAAAACATCAAGCTAAATGTACCATCTACAAACTTTAAGGAACCTAAATTACTATTTCTGAATAATAACTACATTTAAGTTAATTACATGAAAAGAATCCATACTCTATGCCTGAAGTTTTGTTAGCAACCAGACCAGGTGCACTTTACTATTTGATACCACATATTATTACTATCCTTAGGACAGGTCACCATTGTTTTTTGGGTGTACAATCCCAACCCAACAATAAAAAGATAAAAGCACTGTGATACATGATAGAGAATCTTGAACATTTATGAAGGCAAAGCATCTGTAAATGTGCCTGGTCCTCACTACAGCTCATTCTAAGCACAATTTCCATAATGGAATTGCTACTTAAACAATTCCCAAGTAATTCCCAAGTTTCTCCTATTTAAGAAATGACCTAAGATACTCAAAGAAACTGGAAGAGTAAAGGCAGCAAGCAAAACAAACTATCTACAATCCAACACTATTCTGAGGGCTAGAGTCTAAGGTACCTCTGGGGCTTTCACCAAAGTCTGCCCTGTGTGAATCAGAGTCCCAGGTCACTTAATCTGGTGTCAGAAAATAGGTGCACTTAAGGACTAAACACCAAACCAACAAATTTACAGCAGACAAAGTGTGACATAAAAGCCTGGTCAAAACCAGAAAAGCACAGGAGTATCCAATTTTACAGCAGAAGAGTAAGTGTCCAGGCTAGGGTCAAGTCCAGGAGTTTACAGATAAAGCAAAATCAGTAAGAAATTACATGACATGGAAAGCAAGCCAAAATCCATAACCAGGGTATCAGCAGAAAACCAGACAAGGTCTGAAAATACAAACAATAGAAGACACCTGAGTAGGCTCCATGCAGAGTTTAAATACCCAGCCTTAGGTCAGGATAGGACACTAAAGCAGCACTCTGACTCAGCGTCTCAAAGCTCTGACTGGATGTAGAACCTTTCAGAGTTTGACTTGTAGGCGTAGTAGAATAGCACGCACCCATAGCAATGAATGGAGCCGGCCGGCACACAGATGGGGCCGGCGTCCTGCCGCTTAACCCCCCTGCGTGCCGGCTGCATCCATTCATCCCTATGGGTGCATGCTATTCGAAACAGCCATTTTGAATAGTACTCACTCATCTCTCTAGTAACCTTAAAGTGAGGCTGTGAGCAGAGCTGCACTGAAATGTATGATGGCTACAAGTAGGAATACACGTATTGAGATTCCTAACAGCCCCATTTACCCCAGGCACAGCTGCATGGATGAAAGCACTTCTGCATCTGACATAACAGAGAAGAAATCATGGCATGCCCACAAGCATCTCCCTCTCATTGTCAACTGCTCATGAGTTGAACAATCGCATATTGATATAAATTCTTATACCACCTCTTCCTCCTAACTTCACATAGAATCTTTTCAGGTACCTACACTGATCTGATCATCTTTTTAGTAACATATATGTGTGTGTATATATATATATATATATATATATATATATACATATACATATATATATATATAATCTGCCTTCTATCTTTTATACTAATTAAAATTGAAAACATTTTCCTAATGATATAAAGACATTTGTAAAAGGCCCAGCAGGAAAGTACCACAAAAAGCAGTGCACTTAGGGAAAATTCCAACACTACATGAACAGACAAATAAATCGGCTATGAATGCAGAACTCTTTACAGCGTTTTAATTAAAAAGGCCTGTTCTTAACAACATTTTTATCTAGTGTTGGCTCGTGTTATTTTATTTATGTAACATTCTGATTAATCCTATGAAAAAGGTCATACAAATGTTAGATACACAGAAAGTTATCTGAGAGTACTAACAGTTGTGTGAAGGAACAATTTTACAGTTTATCACCTGGAATTGTGTCTGCCAAGTGCCAATACAAAAGCACGACACACTGGGAAATATTTGTTTATCACCATCCTAGGTAGTTCATTGTATTCAGTAGCCACTGGCAATGACATCATATACTTTTGAGTTTAGTTTGGGTCTCCCTTTCATCAGCATGTCAATAAATGACAAAAGACCCGGATTAGTGGTTTATGTTAACACAGAATCATTTTTTTTAGCTGAACTGAAGTGAATACAGCTGTTTGATAAAAGTAATTTTAAGAACAACATATGCAGTAATGTATAACAAGATATCACACAAGAGTCTAAAAGGACAGGGAAATTGTTTCAAAAAGAAAAAGCTATACTCAGCTGTTCAATTCCTAGTCACCTCCAAATTTCCCCACCAGTTTACTTTCACACAGTGATGAAGTGTTCATGAATGTGACCTCTGCACTGCAGCCAATCACTGGCTTCAGCATTAATCACCTGTCCAACTGGATCCTAGACTACCTGACAAACCGCCCTCAGTATGTGAGAGCCCAGGACTGTGTGTCTGACACTGTGATCTGTAGTACGGGGGCACCACAAGGTACAGTTCTTGCCCCATTTCTCTTCACACTGTACACTGCTGACTTAAGGCACAACTCCTCCAGCTGTTACTTACAGAAGTACTCCGATGACTCTGCTATAGTAGGCCTTATCACTGATGGTGACGATAGGGAATACAGAGACTTAAACCGGGATTTTGTTGAATGGTGCCAGCAGAACCATCTCAGGATTAATGCTGGGAAGACCAAGGAGATGGTGGTGGACTTTGGGAACCAGAGGAGTGCTCCGACCCCGGTGGAGATCCAAGGAACATGCATTGAGATAGTCAGGACCTATAAGTATCTGGGTGTGCTCCTCAATAATAAACTAGACTGGGCTGATCACCTGGAGGCGCTGCACAGAAAGGGCCACAGCAGACTCTACCTGCTCAGGAGGCTGAGGGCCTTCGGAGTCCAGGGGACACTTCTTAGGGCCTTCTTCAACTCTGTGGTTGCCTCAGCCATCTTTTTCAGTGTGGCCTGCTGGGGGAGCAGTATATCAACCAGGGACAGAAATAGACTTGACAGGCTGATCAGGAGGGCCAGCTCTGTCCTGGGGAGCCCCTTGGACCCAGTACAGGTGGTGGGAGACAGAAGGATACTGTCCGTGGTGACCTCCATGCGGGAGAACAAATCCCACCCCATGTATGGGACCTTGATGGCACTTGGCAGCACTGTAAGTGACCGTCTGCTTCACCCCAAGTGTGAGAAGGAGCGCTATCGCAAGTCCTTCCTTCCAACCGCGACCAGGCTGTATAATCTACATCAGACCAAGCGAAGACACTCCGCACAGAGAACTAATGATTATGAATGTCCTCCTTTTTTCTCTGTTCCGTAGCTGCTCTGTTCCTTAGGACTCCTAGTATATCTTTCTCAGCATATGTGTGTCTACTACTTCTGTAATATTTACTGTGTATTACCATGTATCTGTATTACTATGCAGCTGAAACATACTGAAATTTCCCCACTGTGGGACTATTAAAGGATTATCTTATCTTATCTCTTATTAATGCTAGCATGTACAGCACAAGGGGCCAGTGATTCACTCCAATGGTGACATGGGTGTATGACACCCTTCATCACTGCAGGACACGTGAACAGACACCGGATGTAGGAGATTGTAACCTCAGGACTGGCAACGCAAGAGCCATAATGAATTAGACAATTGAGTATAGTTTTTGTTTATTATTTTAATAACTTTACTGCAATTTTCAAAATCTTTTTCAATTCCTACAAAACACTGTTACATACCACTAAAGGCAACATAATCCAATGATGTAGGGAGAGCACAATTTTTGCAACAAATGCAGTAGTATAATATGAAAGTTGCAGTTAGGCCGGGTACACATGGGGTTTTTTGGTCCGGAAAGTGACGTGGAGGCCGACTCAGTTTCTGGACCAAAAAATGGGTAGCTGTGACTTGATGTCGGTGCAGTGCACTTCGTGTGCAGTGCAAGTCGCGCACTTCACTCCAGATTAGGCCCAAATGAATGGGCCTAATCGGGAGGAGGGAATGTCTTCAGGTGAATCTGCCCGAAGAATGAACATGTCGCTTCTTTTTTCCGGGAACATACGGCTCCTGGAAAAAAGAACTAACCAGCTCCCATTGATTTCAATGGGAGTAGTTTTTTTGGTCAGGATTTTGAGGCGAATTCGGCCTCAAAATCCTGACCAAAAAACTATGTGTGAACTCAGCCTTAGAAAGACCCGCACCAGACCAAGACACATACAGCAGAGGGCCTTTGTGCAGGAATTGTACATCACTGCATATAGACCCACTGCTCTATTATATTAAAGCCTAGAACAAGTTTTTTGTGTCCCACAAATTACTCAGTCCATTTAATAGAAAGTAGGAAGCTGCTTTAAAGGTGACAGACTCAAGTCTCTTTCACCTACTAAGTCCTGTGGAATTACACAAATAGTAATGGTATGGTTATGTCCCACCTAAAAATCTTTATAACATTTTTTTCACTTTCATAGTCAAATTTATAAGGTTTGTTCACTCATGCTGTGATGGTAATTCGATTTTGCAGAACACTTAGAAGACCTTGTTATAATGGAGTCTGTCATTGCTTGTCTCGTGGCTTCTAGAATCAAAGATGTTGAGAAGTAAAAGAGATTCTTGTATATGTGTATTTTACTGTCAGTAAAGATTTCAGGTGAAGTTCACCTATCACAATAACTTTCCTGCTGAACAATGCTGGTCATCTCAATTGACATTCCATCGCCGTGACATAGAGGTCACATAAATAATAGACATCTGTCAAGTCACGTAGTAAATTTTACCTTGACAATATGCATGACTTAAAAGAACGTCATTTTTTGATCTGTTGTGCAAAACGTCTGTAAAAGTAGTTTTACCAGATCTCATGATGTAGATATGCTTGTTTCATTACTTTGCAATTACAGATGTAGCCACATTTAACATGACTTCTAATGTGTCAAGTAAACAATTCCAAATCATTTTAACTTGATTTTTATCCATTGCTTTCACCAGCTTTTGTTGATATCAGGGTGCACTGAGCTATAAGAGTCAAGTTGAAGATGGTTACATCTGTCGTTTGCTGCTCAATAGGAAAAGTGGAGTTGTACACTTCATGAATTCAGAATTTAGTGGCACACTGAATCGGGCAAGTGGCATAACTAACTAGTGAACATCTTGTGTTCACAAAGACTACTTCTTTCTTAATGGTAGCTAAGGAATTTATAAGCAGTTGCTGATCTGGCCAGATATGTTCCTAACAACAGCTGCCAATAGGAATTGTACTGTAGCTTCACATGTCCAATATTGAAATAAATACACTATATGGACATTCTGTGTCCACCAAAGCTAGTGTTGGTCTTACAGAGCACCCCTTCATTCTGGCCCATAGAAGGAGGACCTGGGTGGATATCTTCTTCTATGGCATTTTTATGCTCTTATATATGACACATGGACAAGGGTTGTCTCCATAATAAATATATCTATTACACGTTCCTCTTCAGCTCTACAAAGAGTGCAGTTTGCTGCCGTATTCTGATGTATTCATCAGTGCATAAAGGACTAATTACGTTTGTTACTTCATAGGCTGAGTGGTAGCTTCATTTACAGCCATTCACATAATATTAAACTGCATGCACTTTGTATAATACTGTACAATGCTCCGCACTTCTAATTAACAGAAAACACTTAATCCTTTTTAGTGATAACATCAAAATTAGTTCAGCAAACAAAGCCACACTGATGGAGCGCGGTTTTTAGCTCACAGCATACAGTCACACTACCACGTACTGTTAGTTAAATATTGTATAACTGATTTGTTTATTCAGTATGTAATTGTTTTATTAGAATGCCTTGCTGTGGATTATTTGCAGTACTTAATCACACATACAGTATTTGCTGCTCATTCTGTGTTAAGTCACAAAGTGGAAGTACCAGTACTTACTATAAAAATACAGCGGAGAGATGAAGACACAGTGTGCATTGGATCATCGGTGTAATAATCTAGTGAATCTAATAGTCTAAATCTAATATCTTTACAGGAACAGTTGAGCAGACTACACATCAGTAGCCTGATCCAGGAGGAAAAGATCAGGAATGGACAAATCAGTAGCCTCATCTGTTGGAGGAGTGTATCATCATTTTATTGTTTATGTATTTATTATTTCTAATCTGGTTTTGTTTCAGATTGTAGTTTTATTTTATTTTCTGTACATGATCATGGGAGCGGCTATCTTGCCTGAGTTTCTCTGTTAACACCATTTGGTGATATGTATTACAGCATAGTCTACAAGCAGCAATAGTCTGGAGCTGACTCAATGAGGCCTATGGGTGAGATTTATAGGCATGCTCTGTGCACGGAGGGGAAGTAAATAACGTGTGGCGCCATCTATTGCCAGTAGTGGATGCAATAATGGAGAACTATGTATGTTAAAGGGGCTCTATCATTGGGAAAAGTCATTTTTAACTAACCAAATCCTTGCATAGGCGTTTGAAAGGCTATTCCACACCTACAATTATTATGTAGATTGCCTCAGCGGTTTTTGAATAAGTCCGTTTTTATTAATATACTAATTAGACTGGGTGCACGATGCATCGTGTACCCTCTGTGCTATTGTTTCCTATGTATGTATACAACACAGGCTGCTGATGATGATGCTGATGACTCAGCTTCCTGTTTGCACACACACATAGGAGATAGTAACAGAGACAAGTGCTGCTGGGAACTTCCTGTGCTGGCTGGAAGCTCATTAGCATATAAATAAGAACTGACTTATTCAAAAACCACTGAGGCAATTTACACACTAAAGGTAGGTGTGGAATAGCATTTCTAAAGGCTATGCAAGGATGTGATTAGTTAAAAATTACTTTTCCCAATGATAGAGCCCCTTTAAGGATAGTGGTGGTATCTTCTGTTATGATCATGTCTGTCTCATTTGTGATGTAAAATAGGTGAGTGACAGTCTATTATTAGGCTTAGTGGCAGAAGGGAAAATTGAAACTTAGACCATTAGGTAAAAAATAGGCCATTGTTGGTAGCACATTCCCTTTAACGTACTTTTACATAGGTGGATTCGGCAGGCAATGATTGGGCATAGCAGTAGCCTCATTTCTTAAAGCTTGTTTTACATGGCGGACCTGGCAGACAATGATAAGTAGCCTCGTCTCTTAAAGGAAACTTTTCAAATGTTTCACGCATCCCAAACAGGCCACAGCAGGTGGAACATCATTTAATGACTTTTAATACCATTCTCTTAAATAACTGAATAACCCATTTGACATGTCAAAGTGAAGTTATAAAGGCTTTTTGCAAATTAACTGGATCTTGTCCACAGTCAGGACTACATGCCGTGTGGTTGTGATTGACATATTTCTCACTCTGTGACTTCAGGACTGCAGATGGAGTGTGTACTGCGCACACTGTTCAATGGAAAGCAGCAGGAGAGGAAGAGCAGTGAGCACAGTACATATGCATTCACTCTCTGTTTCTCCTGCTGATTTCCATTGAACAGTGTACTAGCTTGAGGTGGGCACATACACACCAGTCCTTCTGAAACTGGCAACAGTACATGAAGAAACAAGTCCAACTGCATCTGCATAATATCTCCTGGAGGAAAAACCTTTATAACTTCACTTTAGGTAATTTAGGGGCATGCTAGTAAAAGTCATTAAATGATACATTGCCTGTTGGGACTTGTTAGGGGTGCATAAAACTCATGACAGGTTCTCTTTAAAGCTCTTTAACCCAGGTCGGCATGGCAGGCCATGATTGGGAATGGTCATTACTAGGAGTGTTTGCTCCAGACTTATCACCCCTTTGATGCATTTACATGGAGCAACCAGCACTACTGTCGGAGGACTAATGTTTCTTTAGCATCATATTGATCTTTTTGCAGGGGGACAATGTGCTGCTTACTTTATATCATCTTTTATGTCACATAAAATATATGACCAGTATGGAAAGGATGGTTTGCTATTTCACCAGGTGATATACATTTACATAGGCCTGTTATCAGACTGTTCCTAGGGTCGCTGATTTCTGATCATAGTTACTGCAAACTGCACCATCTAAAAACATATGACAAAACAATGTGACTTCAACATTTCTTTTGCACAGTAGAAGCCTATTAGAACATTGCGGTACATTTGTCCAATATCTGCCCTGCTCAAAATACTGATTTTAAAGAAGCACTGCCTGAGAATTATTTTGCCCTCTCTCTATTATTTCTTTCTAAGATAATAAGCATCCTCCATTTGGTCCTTCCATTGTACAACTTGACTTCACTAAATTTCATGGGCCTTGTGGACCAGAAGCCAGTTTCTTTATGCATTCTTATGAAGCATTTAGTATAAGCTTCATAGGGGTACACGGAAATACTGACCTCTGCTCCACAAAAAATAGCCCAAACTCGTCAAGTGGTACAACGGACAGCTTATAATTCAGGAATGAAGTGCTCAGAAAGTTAGTTAACACTGCTATTAACTCACAATTTCAAATGGAGGGAACAAATTGTAGTTTTCTGGCAGTGCTTATTTAAGAGCAAAGGAAAGCACAGTCACACAAGGTAATGGAAGAGTCTGGTTGCCATTGAATTTGTAAAATAGAATAAATCCTTGATTATATGCAAAGCATTAAGTTTGATGGATTGCATAGTATTACTATATAGAAGATCGACGTCCATAATTGGTTATACAGAATTTACCCCAATCCGATATACTAATAGGATGAACCGATGCACTGTCTACTTTATCATTAAATATTCAATGGCCAGTCTGAGTCAATGCATTGCTCTTTAGACAGTATGTATTCACAGAATCCAAAGGGTTACACTATACTCAGTGCTTGCACTAAGTAATAATTGTACTAACTATACTATTGACCATTGTAATATGCAAGAGGGCTGCACAATCAAGATTGACACTGGAGCCCAGGCAATAGTACATTCCCTAAGGCCAATTTCATGTAAATTTTACTGTCAGGTAGAATTTCCCCCTCTCTCCAAAAACAAAAGTGCTTGTGTTATGTAGCTCAGTTTTGTACAGAAGCAGATGAAACGCAGCAAGAATACACAGAAATGATAGCAGAGAGAAGGAAATCTATGTTCCTGTCAAATCCTATAAAATACTTGTGTGAAGATTGCATCTCAGTACCATAACTGACAAGACAAATGGCATTATATCAATATTTCAAAGAAAATGTCAGTACTGAGTGTCCAGACAATAATATAGCTATTCCTACAGCTCAGAGGAGACTGTCAGTTACATGAGTAACTGAGACGTAAAGTGACCACAATTACTTTAGCCTGCAATCCCTCTGAGAGTAGGGATTCATGCTTTCCAAACCACGTTGGAAATTGTTCAAAAAGCCCATGTCATTTCTGGGACTGAAGAACAAGTACAGCACAAAGTCTCCTGCGAAACCAGCCATCTGGCACCAATAACATCTTGGTCAAATTTTCATGGCTTGCTGACAAAAAAATACATTTTACGGATTGGTTTCTGAAGTAATTAAAGTGTGGTGCACATACAAACACATTCTTCCAAATCTACCCTGATGGATCATATCCTATCAGTGTTTGGCACGGACTGGGGATGTTTTATAACATTTGATGCCTAAGTATGTGATTAGTTAAAATATGAAGAAACATATTAGACGTGTATCAAGATAGAGTAATAGATTTAGAGATATCATATGAGATGGATAAATAGAGATAGATAGATAGATAGATAGATAGATAGATAGATAGATAGATAGATAGAGACATAGCTACAGATAGACATAAATGATTGATAGATAGATAGATAGATAGATAGATAGAGACATAGCTACAGATATACATAGATGATAGAAAGATAGATAGATAGATAGATAGATAGATAGATAGATAGATAGATAGAGTACTTTCTTAAATATCATAGCAGAGATAAAGACAAGAACTAGGCAGAATTTCAAATTCAATATTAAGTACCGCATGGCTGGGTATAGCAAATCTCTATATGGGCAAATAATATATAAAATATTTGGAAAACAATTTAATGATATCATAGCTCAATATACCCATCAATAGACTCTGATCGTCTGTACAGGTAAACTTAGTTTTGTGCTACTATGCTTTAACTGCGGATAGATAGAAATATAGTTAGGGAAATATAGATATAGATGGATAAAGTAGAGATAGATAGATAGATAGATAGATAGATAGATAGATAGGAGATAGATAGATAGATAGATATTAACTTTTTTCATATATATCAAACACACAATTATTCATTATACACTATCAGGTATATAAATTGGATTAAGAGTCAATTTGAAAATGTCAGATGTATATCACCATTAAAATATGTAGGAGTTATTATCATTTTATGATAAATCCTGTTTAAAATAGCCTTAAAACAGATTCTATATATTTTATTGTTACTTTGTGCTTTTGAAAATTGTAACAGCAAAAATATTCAAATGTTCTTAAAGTGACAATTAATGCATTTAATATTTTATTTCTATTTTTCTACTGCTGTTTATTTTCCAATGTAACACAGTTTATGCTAGAAGCATGTACTAAATGACCTAAACCTAAGTTGTAGTAGTAGCGGTAGTACCAGTATAATAGATATTGATAATGACCATAATAAATTAATAAATACAGAAATATATGTGAATCACAAAATAAAGTATTTCACATGTCATATAAAGAATACAATTCGTGATCGGTAGTGGAATTACTGTCTATAAAGATACTTGATATATCAGATCATAACAGATTAAAGTCGGTTGCCTTTATATATGTATATAATATTTACATATATATATATATAAATATATATATATGCACATATATAGGCAACCTGAACTTTTATTCATTTATTGTTTTCTTGCTTGGTTATTAGGCTCATTTATACAAGTGTCAGTTGCGCATTTATTAAAGCAGATTATACATTTTGCCAGCAGTTCTGACACCTTTCACAAATATACAATCATAAGTGTCATCCCAGTACAAGTCTTGTAAACATACAACAGGATATACCTAGTGCAATTGGTCCTATATACCATCCCCTCACTGAACTTTTTGTGGTCAGGTCGCACAGCTGATATGTTACACTGGAGAAGAATTGTGTCAAAAAGACACTTCACACTGACTGCAGAAATAAATACTCACTATTCATATATATGCATATACATTACAGTGTGTATATATATATATATATATATATATATATATATATATATATATATACACACATACAACTTAATGCAGTGCAGAATACACTAAAGATATAGTTAAATATGAACTGATAGCTAGATAGATCACAGACATATGACCGCATATATAGGTATATACAGTACATAGGCACAATCTATAAACAAATGCACATACATATATATATATATATATATATATATATATATATATATATATATATATATATGCAGTACTGGCATAGCACCTTTGTTCAATATACACTCTAATGCTTTCTTAAGGAAAGTCCTGAGACATTAGTTGAGACAGTGGATAGCGGCAGTCACTTACCAAGTAACAAGGATTTCTAGGACAGGATCCAAAGTGCATTTTTCTCAGCAGAATCAGATGACATTTAACATGCGACAACCACTAAGAAGAATAAGTTCCGTTGCCCAGGACCAAGCACTTGTCAGTGCCCTCTGCACCCCGAGCTGACTGGAAGGAGGCTGTAGCTCAGTGTATGCTGTGCTCAGTCTGTCCATTGAGTAGGTGGGGGGGCCACAGTCAGAGGCTGCATTGCCTCTCAGGTTATGTCTGACAGGAGCTGCTCCCAGTGCACTGTGCTCACAGCTCGGCTGCTGTAGTGCTCGGGGCAGTGAGACCAATGAGATTAGGGATAGAGGAGCCTGGCTGTGAGCGAGGGAGAGGGGCGGAGGAAGGTGAATGTCAGGGAGGCGGGAGAACCGTGCAGGTCACTCTCCTCACAGGACACTTTCTCCATCAGGCTCCACTTGCTTGCTTTCATTACTTCTCCACAATGTTGCTGGTTCTTATTCCAAACTGAAGTTAGTTTCTTATTTATCAAGTTTCCTATTCAGATTGATGCTGTGTTCTTATTCAGCAATGTCTTCTTCAGAGGAAGGCTATTTTTGATTTTGCTCATCAATTATTGAGAAAAGCGTCTCTCAATAATAAAATAGATTGCATTGAGCCTGAAAATAGACATCACTGGTACAATAATGGGTATAAAGGGGACACTTAAGAATGTGATTTAAAGGGTTAACTTAATTCAGGCCACTGTAATACCCTTAGACAAATTCAGTTCAACCTGGCCTAAGGTGGTTTAGGGCATAAAAACTGCCCTTAAAGTGGACAGACAGGCACCTTTTCATGAATTAATTGGGTAACCATTGCTTTGAAAGGGTTAATTGACTTTGGACCACCGGTCGCACACTGCCAGCCCACATAGATGGAAGCCCTGCGTCATTTTAGGCTAAAGGGCTTCTGGGCATAAAACTGGCACCAAAGTGGGCACCTTATACTGGTCTGAATAAATAACAAGGGATAAAAGACTTGAACTTGACTTGTCCTAACAGGACACAGAAAGGGTTTCTCACATCAGATTCAGATGTGCTTAGCCCAAAATACTTATAGTTATAAAAACTGCCATCAAAGTGGGCAAATGGAGACTTTTCACAGAAAAGGCTTTAAGGGTTACATGACTTTGGGCCACTGATCTCACATGGACCCGCACACAAACAGGGATGATGTGTATCAGTTTCACTGAGTTGATCCTGGCCAAAGTCCTTCCGGGCACTGTAGTCCCATTGATGACCCCTTTGCCAGTTATTTCAGTTTTTGGCTGCATTTAACAGTAAAGAAAATTGATGTCTAAGTCGGGCAAATGGGTATTTTCTAATGATTTGAATGCTGTTTTAAAAGGCTTAAATGACTTGGATCAATAATTGCTGTGACAGCACACAGATAAGGATGCCCTGCAGCAAACCTATTCAGCCTAGGTTCACACTGCATACACACACATATAAGCTGAAGGATACACATACAGCTGAAGGATACCTTGTATCAAACTGGGCATAATGCTATTTTTTTTTTTACTTAACAGGCTAAATGATTTGGGGGAACCAATCTCTATTATCATGAGCAGAAATTCCCCACAACATATTCAGTCCTGTTGAGGCAGGTGATGTATTCAAAAGTTAGAAGTTTTGGGACCACTGAATTCCCACAACTCTAGCAAATAAAGAAATGTCTTCAAATTCTGTGGAGTGCAGCCTTTTTTTTAGCAGTGTGTACCAGGCATGAGGACATTCATCTCTAGAAGTCGTCATTGTTCAGAAGCACAATCATGAGCTTCCCATTGACTCATTCACTGCCATGGATGGGTCAGTGATACATCAGTTAGGACTGACTCCTCATGACTAATAAAGAGGGGATAAATGTTTCACTGACTTCCTACTGGTAATATCCAACAGATTATTTATCCATATTTTCTCTGGGAACAGATTTGAGACTGTGTCATTTTTTTAGTCTATGAAATGACTGTTTCCCTTTTTTATACAGCTACTATAGAAATGTACAACATTTGCAATTGTGCTACATATATAAGGATCTGCATGTTCTTAAAGGGAATTTATCATTGAAGAAATGCATTTTTAAATACGGTAAGTACAAGTTACAATAGCCTTTAGAAAGGCTACCCTTTTTTATTTTATTTATCCATGTGCTCCAAGCACCATCACCATCATATGAAGAATGGCGGCTCCTTTCTTCTACACCTCCTTCTTTGAAAAAAAATTCCTCCTATTGATCCTCTTCACTGCATAATGAGCAGCAAGTGACGTTTCAGAGATCAAAATCTTGCGCATGCACTGTGCTCTTAGCCACTTTGGGTTTGGGCTGAGCATACAGCACATGCTCCATAGACCATCTTTTCTTTCTTCTGCAATGAAAATACATTGCACGGGCAAGATTTTGATCTTCCTGCCTTCCTCAATGAGTGCTGTATACGCAGCAATGGGAGCCACCATGCTGCGGTCATGTGATCCAAATATTAAAGACTGCTAGACTTGCTGAGTCCTAGAAGACCCACATCAGCTCAGACAGTCATGGACAGGAGGCTGTATTCCTCCTGTAGCTGGTAATAGTGTAACAGCGTAAGTTACAGGGCAAATAAGCTTTCCCCACAAAAAAGAAATGTTCAGATGCCCCAAAGGTCTATTATCGAGACACAATGTAAAAAAAAAAACTAAATTAAATAAATACCATTCCGTACCGTTGCAGTTTTGTAAATTGCAGCATGTCAATTATATGTATGTAAACGCCGGCAGTTTCCCTATAGATATAATTGAAGCAGAAAGTCCACTGAGGAAACCTCTGCAAACTTTCTGTGCAAAGCACTATGGGAAGAACCGCAATGTGGGGCCTTAGCCTGAAAAAGTTTTTTAGTAGCACTTTGTGTTATTAAATTTAAAAAAGGGGAAAAGTGAAAATCAGACACGTTTTCCCTCATCTTTTGTTTACATTTCCCTGATATAATTTTTTGAAAAACATGCAAAAATTAAAACAACATAAAAATAAAGCCCTATGTGTCACAGAAAAAAAGAGGCAAAAATTAGCTGAATAACCCAAATGCTAAAAATGTTATAGCCCTCAAAACCACACATAAGGAAAAACCCGAAAATGGGTCTGATCCTGAACCAGAGAAATAGGCCCGGTACCGAAGTGCTTAAAAATGCATTTCTGCAATGATAGACTCCCTTTAACACTTCTTGTAAAACAGGTAGCACCGCATTGTTGTTTTTTGTTTGCTACCTGTGTCTCCAGTTAACTTTTTAAAATAAACTATTGTATGTGTGCATGAAAAGTAACACTTTTTCTGGCCCATATTTGGCTTGTACCCTGCATTTATCATAATTTTCCACATCTGTAGGTCCATACCTTTATGAAAATGGATTTTACCAGTAAGAGTGAATGGTCAATGCAGGAGGCAGGAGAAGCAGAAGATGTGGCTAATAGGTGGGGAAACAGGTATCTTTTGCATGAATGGGAGCTGAGCTGCAATAGCACAGCATGACAACTGCTTTAGATGCTTACGGATCTATAAACAGTGTACAAAACAGATGATAACCATTACCCACACTTATCTCACATTGATAACTTACCCTCTCGATAAGTCATTAATATAAAGTGTTGGAGGGGCCCTTTACAGGGGTTGTCCCATCTCAAAGATCCTATCTTTACTGGTAGCTTATGTAAATTGAAGTCTTTTCTTAAATATATTGCTTTAAAAATGCTGCTTTGTTTTCCTGCTATGTGAATTTATTCCTCCCATTGTTTACACAGCATTGCTATAACCACGGACCTGTGAGATAGGACAAGTGACGTCACTTACTCAGTGCTGGAAGGACAATCAGTTCAGCTAATTGCAGTTTGCTGATAAAGCCGAGTCTGTTATTTCTCTTTGTAAACATGATGACTAGCCTGCCATGATGGCATCTTTGGTACTGCAGCTCAGGTGCCATTAATGGACAGTCAGGCTAACCCTGATTAAGGCTACACATTTCTGTTGAAAACCATAACAAACATCATCATTTTCAGAAAGAGACAAAACATTCAGATGGTCATTGAAAAAGACTTAATTACTATCATTCAGAGTCCTTCAAACAGTAAGGTAACTAAGGCCCTTTAACCCTTTCCCGACATCTGCCGTAATAGTACGGCGGATGCTGGGTGTGTAACTATGGCGACCGCCCGGTCGCCGGGCAGCTGCCATAGCCTCCAGGTGTCTACTGCTTTACGCAGTAGACAACCGGCGCTAATGTCTCCGATCGGTCCCTGTTAGATGTTACATTGTCATCTTGCCTATATGTAAAATAGCGACTCCCAAGCGGAAATTGATTGTCAGCAATATTGTGTTTCTCCCATCACCAATAAAGGGTACCAAAAGTCCCTGCATGACAAAAAATCTCAGTAGATATAGTGATTTTTACAGTTAACTACATTTTTAAAACTTTTGCAATACAATTTGTGCAGTTTTCAGCAACTTTTAGGTCAGTCTCAGCACATAAATATCACAGGCAGCACTCAAGTGTATACTATACTGTACACGTTAAGTAAAGCTCTTCTTCTTTTAAGTAGAACAAGTCAGTTTACTTCAGTTTCGTTTCCTTTAAAATTCTTTTTATTGGGTTTTTGTTTAAAGCAAATTAGAAGAATTACATGGAAACATGTCAAACAGTAGTAAACATGACTTGCCAATGAACATAAGGAACATAAGTGATACCAGTGTAACACATATTACGCAGTATGCATGTTAAACTGGGCCAGGTTTTCAATACTACTGCTATCTAACTTAAGCAGAACAATTTCCAATATTATAGAAGCGATGGGATCATAAATTTCCACATGCACACGCTATCCCTTCTTGTAGACATATTTACATCCCTTTAAAGAAAATTCCTGGTATGGATGCTTTTTAACGCAACACTGAATTTTAACTGTAAAATCTGCTTTCAGACTCTTGTCATAACAAAGGCATTTTCTGCATTAAATGGGGTGGTATTATACAAATCCCTTTTGGGGGTCAGCAATACCTTAAGTAGGCAACATTTTTGACTTTTTGCTTGATTACATAAAATACTTTCTTCATTAGATTTATAGAAAGTAAATGTTTATTTTGTCAGTATATGTTTCCTAAAGAAAACGTATATCTGCATAGTTCACAGAAAAAAATTAGTAACTGGGAATACAAGAAAAGGATAACAGTATAATGGGAGCCAATGTATAGTAGAGGGAAACATACATTATATGGAGTTTCTGTGTTGTCTATAGGTGTTGTTGCCATATAACCAACACATAAATAATATGACATTCTATATGGAAAAAATGCTCCAAACATTGATGCAGTGCACAGGCTCACATTATATACATTCACAATTAATGCTTATAGTGTACATGAATTTACCAGTATCAATTCAATCTATTAAACACCAGGTATGTACTTTCTAATTACAATAATTTTAATTATGTTACCTCCTGTTTACTACTAAAGTGCTTCTTCATGATTATTTTAAGTAAAACGAGCAAGAGGTCTGGTTCTGTCTTAACATTGGAATTTAGTCCTACCCCATCTCATGACTTACCAAGCAGAAAATCAATGGCGAAAGTCTCCACTATGATAACTAGCAATTAAGTGGTTTATATATATATATTTCTCACACTTTTCAAAATATAATTTCAGACATAAGAAAATGGTAAGCATGTAGAACATATTTATTTTTAATTTAAAGGGGTATTTCCATTTGTCCATTGATATGCCATACTTGATAGATGAGGATCAAAAATCAAAATTTGTCCAAAAGTTTAATTACACTTTAATGGATCCATCGGTTAGTGTATGTTAATGTCTGTTATTGCACATTCTGTTGTTTTGGGAGGGTTTTTTCTGCTTTCTGAGCATGTGGAGAAAAAAAATGGACAGAAATAATGGACAACTGTACGCTACCATTTGTCATAGGTCCATTTGCCATGGACATACAATAGTGGACATGTCACATCCATCATAAGTCCGTTATTTTTGAGTCCTGCACTCCGCGTTATTATCTTGCCAAAATAACAGACTTGTGACGGATTTGAAGACAAAAGACCCTAATGGATGACAGAACAAATGCCATTGAAGTCAATAGGATTTTTTAACAGATCTGTTAAGCCGGGTTCACACGGAGTTTTTTGGCATCAAAATCTGTCTCAAAAAAACACCTCCCATTGAATTCAATGGGTTCCTTTTTCCGCCCCCAAAAAAAGAAGCGACGTGCCCTTTCTTGAGGCGGTTCTGTAGCTGAATCAACTGCAGAGTTCACGGTGCGACACCTCCCTCCCGACTAGGCCCATTCATTTGGGCCTTATCCGGAGCGGAATGCTGCGACTGGATGCCGGTGCACTGTATGCACTGCATCGGCATCCCGTCGCGGCTAGCCATTTTATTGGACCGGATTCTAAGGTTGCATCCACGTCAAAATACAGTCCAAAAAAACCCCAAATGAACCCAGATTCAGTGTTCATTGTTAACATGTTGTTAACAATAATGAACACTAAAAATGGTAGTGGGAATAACACCTTATCTTTTGGTCAGAAACTCATCTGACTAGCAGTGAAGATACACTTTTAGAGGTGGTGGTATGATAGACGTGGTTCCATTTTTTCCATGCATTTTGCTGCAAATTCACAGCAGATCGTGATCAAAAATTGTATATTTTATTTCACAACAAGAATGTTGCTCTGAAAAGCACACAGATTTTGTAAACTCCTTTAACCTTTGTATTGTAACTAGTTACACAAATTTGCATCTTTCCCTTAGTTTCTCCCCTACCCTATTACACCTCATGAGTACTTTTTATACCCTCCTGACCGCTTGATACACACAACTATCTATATATTGATGTATAATAAACATCTTCTTTGAGAGACACCTGTCAAAAAAAAAGTATGTAACATTTTTATTACAACGGTCCTTCATGTGACTTTCTGTTATACTTTGTTATGTTTTGTTTTTGTTTTTTCTTCAAAAAACTCAATAAAAATGATTGAAAAGAGGAATGTGCATCTACATATCTACTGTGTCTGCATTTAGTCCTGCTAATATTAACCTTACTTTTTCTGCCTGCGATATGAATTTTAAATACCTGATACTGATACTAATTTTTTTCATCTGTATCTTAAATTTGCTATTCCATGTTTTCCATACACAGAATTAAGGAGAAATCATATGCAAAGGAATACATGTAGAATAATAATAATAACAAGGTTCTACAGTAGTTCTGCTTTGGATCAATCCACAGTGTATTTCATGCTATAAAATCCAGATAATTAACCATATAAGGCACTGAAGCTAGACTGGAAGAAAAATACTATGTATAGAATCATTACAGGACCCAGCAGTATGGAATATGTTCATTCTCATTTTTACATATTAGCATTAGTGTACTTGTAATACATGACTATGACTTTGTTGCCTCAAGCCTGACTTGCTATATACTACTCCTTTATTATTTGCTATTCTATGGTGGTTTTCTAATCTTACGGCATTATGCTGCTTAACATACAAACTTTGAAAAATGCTGCTATCTTTCTCCATGTCTCTTAAGGAACATGCTACATATCTCAACATTCTCTGTAAAGCTACGTTTAATAAAGGTGAAGAAACCAATACTAATATGTATTTGGACACGCAAGCAAATGAAGATATCTGTAGTCGTAATGTAAGTCACACCTTCTGCCAGTAAATAGGAAACAACGTTGGCATTTGTGCATTGGCATTAGTCGCATGCAAGATGCCACAAAGTGCAGAGTTGTCTGATTTCGAGAAAGGGGTAATTGTGGGGTACCACAGGAATTGTCAATCCTTAAGGGACATAGCAAGCGAACTAAATTACCCAAAATCGACAGTGGCCTATGTGATTACAAAGTGGAAGGTGAACGGTGATTGTCGGAATGTGCCCTGAGTCGGCAGACCCCCGAAACTGGGAGATAGAGACCATCCAGTGCTGGCCAGAGAAATTCGGAAGAACCGCACCCAACCGATGGCTCTCATACACCAGGAGTTTCACCAGGCATCCGGGAGTATTGTGTCGATCAATACCATCCGTAAGGAAGCATCTGCTGGGTTCTACCAACTATTGAATATGAATAAATGTTGTTTTTCTATTCTACCACCGGTGTCCAAATACTTAGTGGTAGACAGTGTATATGGGGCAGTAAAATAAAGTAGTTTTCAATTTTATTTGCGACTAGAAGTTGTAGTTGCACCATTACCTACATTGTTTCTTCATTTACTTACATTAGTGAAGGAGTCACAGGGTGACATGGTGATCTCTGTTTATGTGGCAAGAGTCATGGTTAAAGTCATAAACCTAGCATACCTAGCATAAAAAGTATCCTTTTTGGAATATACTTGGGTTTTTTTAAGCTCTATGGGCACATCATCGTATACATTTTCAGATTTTTTGGCCATTTATTTCTCTTACTTATATATCACCAACATATTCCACAGCGCTTTCCAGACATTGTTAGTCACTGTCCTACATAGAGCACAATCTAAATTCCTATCAGTATGTCTTTGGAGTGCGGGAAGAAACCTGCACAAACAGAGGGAGAACATAAAAAAAAACTCTATGCAGACCTTGTCTTTGGTTGGATTCAAACCTAGGAATCTAGCATTGGCATGGCAACAGTACTAACCACTGTGCCATGCCAAACATACACCTAGTACATAGATAAATATGGTATGAACTTGCCTAATGCCTAAATACAACCAGTCAAAGTTTTACTTAACCACATCTCAAAGTAATGGAAAGTGAATTAAAGAGGACCTTTCATGTCCTCTGGGCACATGCGATGTGATACACCGCTAGAAAGCAGACAGTGAGTTGAATTCAGCGCACTATCGGCTTTCCCATTCTCAGCCCCCATTGAAGGGCTATCGGTGGTAGTACTGTAGCTCTTCAGTGTCAGAAGGGTATTTCTGACAGTCACTCAGGAATGCCCTTCCTCACAGTAGCGTCTATTGCACTGTAAGAAGGGTGTTTCTTACCCCCCATGACGCTGAGCGGTGAGAAACGTCTCCCCTACTCCTGATAGCACTCGTCCATAGAGGAGTATGGGGGGGTGTTCCTCACTGCTCAGGGTCATGGCTGGGCGGTAAGGAACGCCCTCTCTCACAGTACAGCGCTATAGACGCTACTGTGAGGAAGGGCGTTCCTGAGTGACTGTCAGAAACGCCCTTCTGACACTGAAGAGGTACGGTACCGACACCGATAGCTCTTCAACAGGGGCTCAGAACGGGAAAGCCGATAGTGCACTGAATTCAGCGCACTGTTGGCTTTCTAGTGATGTATCACACCGCATGTGCCCAGAGGACATGAAAGGTCCTCTTTAATGAAGCTAAAGTAAAATAATATAAAGCTGTTTATTTCCGAGAAGCCATAATCCTACACACTCAATTCTAGAAATCACAGAGCCAGGCGTTCTCCGTCAGAAGAAATAGTGCTGAATTTTTGTAATGATGTTATTCTCTGTGGTTTTCACTGAGTGATGTATCTTTATAACTTTAGGCCAAGTGAAGATATTTCCAAAATATTCATAATTGCTGATGGTAGGTGGCTTATAATTGGTGATATGTCATCTTTCTCAGAACAGAACAGTTACTTAAACTTCTAGTACTGAGGGAGTGAAAATAAGCCTATAGTTGTGTCAGCTGCAGATACTGAAGCTGCACTTACAAAACCACTTTCAGCTAAGTTTCACTATTTTGCCACAATTTAACTGCAAAATCCATTCTCCATGTAGAATGGCTGTAGATTTTACCCACTGGTGATCTTATGTGATGATCGTAAAGGTGTAGCTGTGTGCCCATCAAACTGTAAAATAGGCAAATCCCATCTACCAGGGATAATGTTATTTTCTTTGCGCAAGGGGTGGGATTCAAATTTTAATGATCCATGGGGGCACCTGGGAAGGGGAGAGGAGGGCATGGGTGTGCACACAAAGCTTGCATCACAAATTTTTTTGGGGCAGCTCACCAAGAAAATTTTGAAGACCACCCTTTACTGTGAAAGTGCCCCAAACTTGAAGCCCCACCCTAACAGTAACTCCTCTAAGGGTAAGTTCACACAGGGTTTTTTGGTCAGGATTTTGAGACCGTATCTGCCTCAAAATCCTGGCCAAAAAGACGCTCCCATTGAAATCAATGGGAGCCGGTCAGTTCTTTTTTCCGGGAGGCGGAAGAAAAGAAGCGAGATGCTCATTCTTCCAGGCGGATTTGCCGCGTGACATCCACCTGAAGACACTCCCTCCCGACTAGGCCCATTCATTTGGGCCTATTCTGGAGAGGAGTGCGCGACTGAATGCCGTTTTTTGGTCTGGAACTTGGCCTTAGAGTGTTCTCTGTCCCCCTAATATAAATCATGCCCCTGTATATTAAGGCTCCGTTCCCACGGAGAAATGCGCCGCACATTCAGACATGTATACACGTGTCAGAGTGTGAGTGCTCAAAACAGATCCCATTCACTTCAATGTGTGTCGGCTTACGGGCGCTACACATTGAAATCTATGGGTTAAAAAGCCTCCTATTGATTTCAATGTGTAGCGCGCATGAGCCAGCACACATTGAAGTGAATGGGATCTGTTTTGAGTGCTCACACTCTGACACGTGTATACGTGTCTGAATGCGCGGCGCGTTACTCCGTGGGAACGGAGCCTAACACCTTCCTGCTACAGGCGTTTAACCCCATAACTTTTGATTTTTCCATTCACGGAGCCATATAAGGGTTAAACACCTTCTCACTGGAGACATTTTTCAATTTTTTTTCGTTGAATGCCCGTCTTTCAAACCCCATAACTTTTTTATTTTTCCATTCACAGAGCCATATGAGAGGTTAATATTTGTAGGACAAAGTATTCTTCATAATGGTATCATTTATTCTTCTGGAATAAAATTGTATTTGTGGGCTTCATTTTTATGGCGTTCACTGTGCAGCCAAATTTACATGTTTTGGAACAATTTAGGGGTTACCAAATTTATAAAGTTTTATTTACATTTAACCCCTTAACAAAAATACAAATCTTTGCAAAAAAAAAAAAAATGTATGTCTAAACGTTGACATATTCTGACACCAGTAACTTTTTTATATTTCCATGTACAGTGATGCGCATGGCGTGTTTTTTATGTGAGGCCTGATGTACTTTTTAGTTATCGCATTTTGTGGAATGCCTATTGCAATTTTTTTAAAATTTTTATCAGCGGTGAAAAAACAGTAGTTTTTTTAAAGTCACCATTTTCTGACACCCATATTTTTTTTATATTTCTGTGTACAGTGATGCATAGGGCGTTTTTTTTTTTAATGCGGGATCAGGTAAACAGTGGTTTGGTGCTTTTGATTTTTTATTTCCTGTTATTGGCATTCACCACATAGGATATATACTGTATTATTATAAGTTTGTAAACCAGGCACTTTTTTTTCCATACTTTATTTATTAAACCCACTAGGATTCTTGAACCCCAGATGGTCTGATCACTAATGCAATGCATGTTAATGTATTTCAAAATACCATAATTTGTTTGAAACACTGCATAAACCAGGCTGTTATAAATATGAATGCCAGACAAGTAGGGTTGAGCCGATCCTGACTTTTCAGGATCGATTTTAAAATCCGATTTCCGATCATTTTTCATTCGAACCCGATCTCGATCCCAATTCCGATCCCAATGCAAGTCAATGGATTTTTTTATTAATCGGAGATCGGATTTTAAAAGCAATCCTATTCACTATACAGCATGGAATCTAAGAATTGTTAGAATCCACGCTGTGTAGTGAATCACTAAGTAGCCAGAGGATTTTTTTTTAATCCTCTGGCTACTTAGTCCCCCCTGGTGTCCACTTACCTCTAGAGATGGCTGCTCCTCCTTCTGTTCATAAACCAAGTTCAATAGCTATATTGTTTTCACAAGCCTGAGAGCTTTCATTAGTCTCTGGGAAGTCATAGGAGCTCCTGAGATCTTGCCACGTGGGAGCGTGGGAGCTTCTATCCATGTTATTCCTTCTCTTATCAATCAGAGTGCATACTGTACTTTTGATCTCTGATTGTCACATAGAGGGATAATGTAATATATCCATGATCCTTATTAGAGGGGTATTGTTCTGTAATATCCTTCTGGGCATAACCAGGAAGTTCATTGGTACTGTGACCCACACGTTTACCATTGTCCAGGTTGCAGAGCCAAAAGAGTCACACCGAACACTTACACAACACATACACAAAGTCATCAATAAAGTTTAAATTTCACCCTTTCCATACCCGATCTTTTTAGAGTAAAATATGGTTCTAGCAATATCTGTTACATGATAAAATAATAGTAATAACAATTATCACTAAAGATGAACACATAGATTGCTATAATTTTTATAGAGGGATATAAAATATTATTTTTAGTATTTAGTATTTAATTTGCATGTACAAAATGGGTTGGCACATTTCTGCAATTTTGGTGTTTCTTTAACACCCGCCCCTGTAAATATATATGTATGTATGAGCTCCTCACATATTGCAGTTTTTGGGAAAGTATATTTTGTTTGCAGAAAGGGATTTCTTGAGCCACACTTTAGTGGCAAATTAGATTTTTTTGTGCAATTTTTGCTTGCAATCTGTTTGATGCAACGTTGCATGAAGATAGTTGTATATATGAAATATTAAGTTGTGTTTTTATATATGGTATGCTGTCGCAAAAAAGTAAGATTTTGGTATCACAGTCACAGTTTGCTAGGTGCAGCTTTTTAACATATCAGTGAATAACAACAACATTTTGCCTGTCTTCTGTATTAGTGTTTTTGAGAGTCCGATGTTTGATGTTTGCGGTATATATATACAGTATATTATATTATATATATATATATATATATATATATATATATACTGTATATATATATGCATTTATTGTCTACACCTTGAGCTATTACTTTAAATGTATTTTGTATGTGACTGTAGAATTGAACATGAGTTTTAGGTGCAAATATGTGTTTTAGTGCATTTTTTCAAAAAATTACTTGTGTTTGTCATAAAGTTGGAAGGTGGAAGTAGCTGTTGATAATCCATTGAAACATGTGAAATCTTCAGGTTGTGTACTTTCAAAAAATATATAGGGTTTAGGAGTTCACTTGCTTTCCACAGTGAATAATCCCTACATTTTATAGGATGATACTTTTTTTTTAACATTTCCAGCATCAAAGTAGATATTTGTTCCTTCCAGTTCTAGTGATTTTCTGGAGATATGTGCATGCAGGTTAGCAATTTGAATGAACTCTGCACATGTTGAACTCTTTATTTGCAGGAGGTTTGGTGCATATAATTTTTTGTTTGGGTTCCACTTTTAGCAACTAATATACATTTATTTGCTTTTTTTATATATATATATATATATAAAGCATTCAGTTTAAATCAAAATTGCATGAAGGTGCCATCAAAACCAGAAGCAGTGTTGCTCTTGCCACTCACATTCTTAATGTTAGTAGTAGTACTTGCCTAAGTGTTCCTTTTCCCCCTCCTTTTGTCAGTCCTTTTTTTTTATTCAGTCATTTTTTTAAATGTGCACAGACAGTGCATAATTATTTGCCAAAGAGCTTATTTATTTGGCTGACAAGGGCTGAGATAGGGAGTCTGTTACCTCTGTATGTAAGCACAGACCTAAAACACATTTATTGCAAACTGACTCAAATCCAGCTCTGCTACATCAGCTTCATATTGTGCATCTTCCAGTGATACTGTGCCAATTTATGTACTACCATCCCTCATTACTGACAGCAAGTATGTACTATTATGAAGAGAGATAGCAGAGCTTTGCCTGGGAGACAGCAAGTGAAACCCTGCCCACCAATGTACCAAGAAAACCAGGAAGTGAACACAGCACACAACATGCAGGTTGCTCACCAAGCCAGTTGGGAATACCCCTTTAATGTGACCACCTGTGAAAATCCAGAATAAACACCTTTCGCAGAGCGGACCTCTGCGAGACACGCAGGAAGAGAGGGGATGTAGTGATGATGTTCACTGGAATGTTGAGCTGTGCCGCCTCCAGTGCCGTGTCCAGCTGCGCTAGGTTATACGGTTAAGCATCCATGGCAAGAACAACCCGATCAAGGTGGTCCCACAGATTCTCGATTGGGTTCAAGTCCGGGGTATTCGCTGGCCAAGGAAGTACGGTAAACTCATCCTGGTGTTCCTTGAACCACGCACGTACACTGCAAGCTATATGACACATCACATTGTCCTGCCGGTATATGCCATCATCCTGAGGAAAAACAATTCGCATGTAGGGGTGCACATGGTCTGCAGAGATATATGCATACTGGTGTTGATTCATCGTGCCTTCCACAATGATAAGTGCACCCAGATGGCTGATGACATGTGCCTTCTGCAATTGGTTATTTAATGTTCACGTCAACAGTAGGCGGTGGTCACATTAATATGACTGGACTGTGTATATATATATATATATATATATATATATATATATACAGTCCTATGAAAAAGTTTGGGCACCCCTATTAATCTTAATCATTTTTAGTTCTAAATATTTTGGTGTTTGCAACAGCCATTTCAGTTTGATATATCTAATATCTGATGGACACAGTAATATTTCAGAATTGAAATGAGGTTTATTATAATAACAGAAAATGTGCAATATGCATTAAACCAAAATTTGACCGGTGCAAAAATATGGGCACCTCAACAGAAAAGTGACATTAATATTTAGTACATCCTCCTTTTGCAAAGATAACAGCCTCTAGTCGCTTCCTGTAGCTTTTAATCAGTTCCTGGATCCTGGTTGAAGGTATTTTGGACCACTGCTCTTTACAAAACAATTCCAGTTCAGTTAAGTTTGATGGTCGCCAAGCATGGACAGCCCGCTCTCAAATGATCTGAAAACAAAGATTGTTCAACATAGTTGTTCAGGGAAAGGATGCAAAACGTTGTCTCAGAGATTTAACCTGTCAGTTTCCACTGTGAGGAACATAGTAAGGAAATGGAAGACCACAGGGACAGTTCTTGTTAAGCCCAGAAGTGGCAGGCCAAGAAAAATATCAGAAAGGCGGAGAAGAAGAATGGTGAGAACAGTCAAGGACAATCCACAGACTACCTCCAAAGAGCTGCAGCATCATCATGCTGCAGATGGTGTAACTGTGCATCAGTCAGCAATACAGCGCACTTTGCACAAGGAGAAGCTGTATGGGAGAGTGATGAGAAAGAAGCCGTTTCTGCAAGCACGCCACAGAGTCGCCTGAGGTATGCAAAAGCACATTTGGACAAGCCAGCTTCATTTTGGAAGAAGGTCCTGTGGACTGATGAAACAAAGATTGAGTTGTTTGGTCATACAAAAAGGCGTTATGCATGGCGTCCAAAAAAAAACAGCATTCCAAGAAAAACACTTGCTACCCACTGTAAAATTTGGTGGAGGTTCCATCATGCTTTGGGCCTGTGTGGCCAATGCCGGCACTGGGAATCTTGTTAAAGTTGAGGGTCGCATGGATTCCACTCAGTATTAGCAGATTCTTGAGAATAATGTTCAAGAATCAGTGACGAAGCTGAAGTTACGCCGGGGATGGATATTTCAGCAAGACAATGATCCAAAACACCGCTCCAACTCAACTCAGGCATTCATGCAGAGGAACAATTACAATGTTCTGGAATGGCCATCCCAGTCCCCAGACCTGAATATCATTGAACATCTGTGGGATGATTTGAAGCGGGCTGTCCATGCTCAGCGACCATCAAACCTAACTGAACTTGAATTGTTTTGTAAAGAGGAATGGTCCAAAATACCTTCATCCAGGATCCAGGAACTGATTAAAAGCTACAGGAAGCGACTAGAGGCTGTTATCTTTACATAAGAAGGATCTACTAAATATTAATGTCACTTTTCTGTTGAAGTGCCCATACTTTTGCACCGGTCAAATTTTGGTTTAATGCATATTGCACATTTTCTGTTAGTACAATAAACCTCATTTCAATCCTGAAATATTACTGTGTCCATCAGTTATTAGATATATCAAACTGAAATGGCTGTTGCAAACACCAAAATATTTAGAACTAAAAATGATTATGATTAATAGGGGTGCCCAAACTTTTTCATAGGACTGCATGTATATATATATATATATATATATATATATATATATATATATATATATTCTCATACCAAAAAATGTTTATAGCATACTGATTTAATTATCAACAGCACTCCTTCATACTGAGTGGAGAAAATCCCCCATGAAATTACAATTTTTCTTTTAAGATCAGCTAAGCTAGCTGCGTGTGTGTGCGTGTGTGCGCTCAAATGCATATACAGTGATGTTTACTGAGGGGGGATTGACTCATCCACCAAAGGAATATTATTAGATAAAACTTTACTTTTATTTAGACATCATTAAAACTGACACACAAAAAGCAAAACAAAACTGTTCCATCACATTATGGTCAGACACCAGAGCAAAAAAATTTTTATAAAGTATGCTAGACTGTATATTGAGTAAATATAGGTCGATTATCCGCATGCTCCGAAGTTTCGACAGCTCTCAAGCTGGTGTTCCGCTGAACTTGTTCCTCGCACTGTGCCTGTGATTGTTCCGGCATCTCAGCAGCTCGCTGGGACGCCATATAATGAGTGTGTTGTTGGTGTCGATGATCCCCCTCAGCTCCACTTGAGGAGAACTCTGTTGACTTCTGGCTACCTTCATATCTCTCGTTGTTTTAGAATTTTGCAACAAATTAGATTTTCTTTTTCCTAGCATGTTTAAAATTAGCAAACTGCCAAATTGGATTAAAGGTGTTTTCCCATCCAGTGTGTTAGCACTGCCTGGAGCAGATCAAATATTATGCAAATGGTTGTACACAATGGACTGAGAGTTAGCTGTGTGTTTACATATAGAGATAACAGCTCTGGCTTTATCAGCCTGCTGCCAATAGCAGTGTAATATAGTATGTGAAAATAAATTCATAACAGTCGTGAAGCCATGTCATTTACCGGAATTAAAAGTAGCCTATGTGTTAATCGAGGTTACAAATTATCTATGTGCCAAATTTTATTCAAATCCGTTCAGCCGTTTTTGCGTGATTGAGGAACAAACATCCAAATACACAAATATTAGTAGGATAATAATTGTACAGCAGCAAATATTGATATCAAATAAAAGATTCTTCACTACTTTTTGTTCCAAAGACGTATTGTAAATTTACTAAGTGATTATATATGTATAGTTATACAATCTCCATGTGCCAGAAATATTATATATTTTGGTTCATAATTGTCATTGTCTAGTGTAAGAGTTTCTTTTGTGGCCAAGTAATACATTTGGTGATCAGATGTATTAGATACGGAGATGGATGGGAAGCTTCCAGCCCGCCAGATCATCCTACTCATTAAGCACTTTCACACAACCTTGCACCAGTCTACCAATTTTTGTCTGAGAGGAACAAAAGGGAGTGTGAGCAGCAGCAAGGCTGACCTAGAAGACGTGCAACAAATAAAAAGAAGGATGAACGCGTCTCTTGTGTGGTTAATGATAAATTGCTCCTTTTGTATAGGAGAGTTACATAAAGAGCTAGCAAGACGAATATTTATTAATTAGACTTTGGGAGAGGTTTTGTGTCACATGATAAATACACCTCTTTCGTGAAGTACTATAGATAACATTCAAACACACAGAAATGGAAAAGCAGACATATTGTAGTTTCTTACAATAAACACCTTAATCTTGGAATGACTGGATATATTCATCTAACAGAAACATTCTCAGAATATTATTGTGAAATCTGATATATTCAGAGGTGATGGTTGGCGTCACTGACTGAAGTGCAATAACAAAATATAAAACAGATATTATACTTTCATAATTTATTAGTATTAAAAAAAAGAAGATCTTAAACCTAGTGTACATAGCTATGCCCATAGACCTGTATGATGACAGCCACAGTGCCATCAAGGCTTCGAGAACTGAGCTATAAGCACAATCAGGGTTGACTCCAGGTTTATGTGGGCCCTTGGGTGAGAAAGCCTCAGTGGGCCCCTTTTGGGGCAACTCATGGGCAGTGCAGCAAAAAAAAATAAATTAATTTTGCCCTGGATCCGTCGCTTGATGTTTCGAGGGGCTCCTCGCATTTGTCTGGTAGTGTCCTACGATGGCTCCATAGATTAGTCCATTCCTATCAATTACTAGATGTGTGGCGTATGGTCCACCCTGATGACAGGGATTACACGTTCTATTCTCATGCTGGAGATGTTTACTCGAGACTTGATTATTTTTTTCTGCAGCACGTGGATGTCCCCCTGTTGAGGGACACCTCGATCGACGCCATCACATTTGCGGACCACGCGATGGTTCATGCTCTGCTGACCTTCCTTGCGACCAGACCATGGTCCTGTCAGTGACGTTGCCACTTCTCAGGCAGTATCCACAACTCTAGACAACTACTTCAGGGAAAACGACACCCCTGATGTTTCGCCCCTGACTATCTGGTCTGCCCATAAATGTGTGATCCGGGGGGTGCTGGTGCAGCATGGTACCTGGCTCAAGAAGGAGAGGTCGTGAGAGGTCGCATCTTTGATTGCAGATGTGGTTTCCCTGGAACAGGCGCATAAGCGCACGCATGCCCCTGACATTCAGACCGTTCTGCTCCTGCCCCGTAGAAAGCTTAGGGAACACCTTGATATTCGTACCAGATGCCTCCTAGCCAGGGGACGTAGGAATCTCTATGAATTTGTTAACAAATGTAGCCGGACTTTAGCGAGGTCTCTCAGAGAGCAGAAGACCCGTAACTATGTTCCCACAATCTCTGACGCTAGGGGCAGACGTGTGTCGGACCCGCACCACATTGCTGAGGAGTTTGCCAGTTTTTGCCACAACCTCTATAATCTCCCCACCTCCACTCCTGCTGATCCTGGAACCCCTCCTTTGCAGGTTGCAATTCAACTGTATATTGTCGTTGGGGTGGGACCGGGTGGGACCGGGTGGGACCCCCCCCACCCCCTCCGATCCATAAGGAAGGTAAAGATCCTGCTTATTGTGCTAACTATAGGCCCATCTCGCTCCTAAATTTCGATCTAAAAATTTTCTCCAAAATTCTGGCATATAGATTGGCTGTTTACCTTCCTGCTCTGGTACACTCTGACTAGATTGGGTTTGTTCCCACTTGGGAGGCTAGTGTCAACACGGTTAAGGTACTTAATGCCATCCATTGCGCCCATGCTTGTGGTCTTCCCTTATGCCTCCTCTCCACTGATGCCAAGAAGGCGTTTGACCGGGTGGGCTGGCCCTTCCTGTTTGCGGTCTTGGAGCATATAGGTTTGGGCCAGTCTATGAAGTTCTGGATTTCCTCTCTGTACTTAAACCCCCTCGGCCTCCACGAGAGTCAATGGCGTGTTGTCTTCTCCTTTCTCGATTGGGAACGGTATGTGGCAGTGATACCCCCTTTCGCCCTTGATTTTTGTCTTGTCGCTAGAGCCCCTGCTGTGTAGGGTCTGGGAGAATTCGGACATAGTTGGCTCATATGGGTGGTCGGAGTCTGAAGATTGTAGCATATGCAGATGACCTTATGTTTTTCCTCTGTGATTCGGCTGTCTCTCTCCCAGCTTTGATGTCCAAGCTGGACACTTTCCATCGCTTGTCTAACTTTCAGATTAACTACCAGAAGTCTGAAGCACTTAATGTTTTGCTCTCAGGGGATCATCAGTCTTCTCTGGAGGCCTTCTTCCCTTTTAAGACGTCCAGTTCGGCTATCAAGTATTTGGGGGTTTGGATATCTAGTGATCTCGGGATTCTCTATAACAATAATCTACCCTCCTGCGCGCTATCCGGGCTGACTTGAGATGGTGGTCCAGGGGTATGTACACCTGGTTCGGACGATGTGCCATCTACAAGATGAATGTGATACCGCGTTTGCTGTATCTTCTTCAGACTCTGCTTATCCATGTCCCCTCTAGTTTTTTCAAATTGTTGTACACTGATCTGTTGAACTTTATCTGGCAGGGTAAATGCCCCAGGTTGTCTTGCTCCATCTTGACGCTGCCTAAAAAGTGGGGAAGATTAGGACTCCCTAACCCCCTGAACCCCCGTAGGTACTACGAATCCGTTATGCTTGGACTGATGCCGCCACTCCCCCTTCAAACAATTTTCAATTATCGCACTTTCTTGCCTCCCTCCCTAACTCTCTGGGCTTTGACAGACAATTCACATGTTTTGAGGAGGCTTGTACCGGCGTCGGTCCAATTCGGCACTCTCTCTCGGAATTCTATATGCTGTTGGTCTCCCTTCCTCCGAACCATTGACCCTCCTTCCTTTCCAAATGGGAGTTGGACCTTAATATGTCCTTCACTGACTCCCAACGTGCCAGAATTCTTGAATTTGCTCACAAGAGCTCAATAACCAGCAAATACCAGGAAGCGGGCTATAAAATCTTTACGCGGTGGTACCATGTACTGGTGAGACTGCATAAGAATTTCCCGGCTACTTCTCCTCTCTGTTGGCATTGTGGTTCAGGGGAGGGAACCCTCTTGCATATCTTCTGGGAGTGTGCTGTACTCCAGCCTTTTTGGGAGGGCGTGCATAGGGTGGTGTGCCAGGTGTTTCATTCCTCCTTCCCTCTTTCCCCAGCCCTTTTCCTGCTCCATCTTTTAGACCTTCCCCTTCGCTCTTATCGCAAATCTGCCCTTCGACATGTGATTAACGCGGCCCAGGCCTATGTCCCGGCGCTTTGGAAGTCCCCTAACCCTCCTTCTCTTCGACACTGGCTTGGTAAGGTAGAGGACATCAGGGACAGGGTCATGGACCTCACCGCGTCACTCTGTGATGCTTGAAAGGCCTATATGGAGGCTTGGACCCCGTGGATTCTCTTCCAGGGTACCGCTTGTACAAAGATCTTATGGGTTGATGCGTTCGCGGGCTTTGTGGATTTATGGTCAGTGCTGGGTTTGTTCTGTTCTACCCCCCCCCTTTTTTTTTACCCCCCCCCCTGTTTTTCTCTTCTCTTCTTCTTTTTCCCTTGTATTCCCCCCGTGTCTTTACCCTGTCTTTACCCTGATTATCATAGTCATCATTGGTAGTCATGCTAGTTAGCACTGTCTAACTAAGTTAGTCTAGTCTCACCACTGTGGGCAGGCATAGCACTTGGATACTTTAGTGTTTTTGATGATTGGCGCAATACGGTGCCAGGAAACGCGTCATCAACAGCACCTTGCCCCTTTAAAGAAGACATACAGAAGTGAAGAAAAATGGCTGGGTTGCTATAGAAACCTGGAGTAAAGCTCTGATGTGTGATACTGTGTGCTGAGCTGTGTATCTAAACCTCCAGCGTGTGATACTGTGTGCTGAGATGTGTATGTAATCCTCCAACGTGTGATACTGTGTGCTAAGCCGTGTATCTAATCCTCCGATATGTGATCCTGTGTGCTGAGCCGTGTATCTAATCCTCCGACATGTGATACTGTGTGCTAAGCCACATATCTAATCCTTCGATGTGTGATATTTTGTGCTGAGCTGTGCATCTAATCCTCTGACGTGTGATACTGTGTGCTGAACTGTGTATCTAATCCTCTGACGTCTGATACTGTGTGCTGAGCTATCTATCTACTCCTCTGATGCGTGTATCTCAGTTTGGATATCATTGTTGGATTGTGCATAAGCAGTGACAGTGTGTATGGCAGTTGGAATATGAGTGAAAGACTTGCAGGTTTGTATTGGCTAATACAGGTCATTGTTTTGGGAATATTGTATCTCAAGAATGGTACGTCCGAGAGAGTTGAGGCCTGGTTTAAAACCTTCCTGTATACCTGATATATCTGTGTGCCAAATTTGGTGAGGATCAATGTGTGAAGAGCCACGTATATAATCCTCCGGCATGTGGTCCTGGGTGCAGAACCATGTATCTAGTAGTTCAGTGTATGGTACTGTGTGTAAACACGTGTATCTAATCCTCGGGCGTGTGGTACTGTGTGCAGACACGCATATCTAATCTTCTGATGCGTGTATCTTAGTTTGAATATCAGTGTTGGATTGTGCATGTGGAGTGACCGTGTGAATGGCAGTTAGAATATGAGTGAAAGACTTGCTGGTTTGTATTGGCTAATGCTGGTCATTGTTTTGAGAATGTTATATCTCTGGAACAGTATGTCCAAGAGAGTTGAGGCTTGGTCTTGAACCTTCCTGGACACCTGAAGTATCTGTATGCTAAATTTGGTGAAGATCAGTCCAGTTGTTTGGTTGAAGACAAATGGCTGGGTTACTATGGATACCTGGAGTAAAACTATAATGTGTGGTACTCTGTGCAGAGCCAAGTATTTAATCCTGCAGCATGTGGAACTGTGTGCAGATGTGCATATCTAATCCTCCGGCGTGTGGTTCTGTGTGCAGATGCGTGTATCTAATTCTCTGGCGTGTGATACTGTGCGCAGATGCGCATATCTAATCCTCTGGCGTGTGGTACTGTATGCCGATGCGCATATCTTATCCTCCAGTGCTATGTGCTGAGGCGCGTATCTAATCTTCTGGTGTGTGGTACTGTTTGCTGAGGCGTGTATCTAATCCTCTGGCATGTGATACTGTGTCCTGACTTGTGTATCTAATCCTCTGATGTGTGTATCTCAGTTTGTATATCAGTACTTGCTTGTGCATGTGGAGTGACCGTGTGTATGGCAGTTGGAATATGAGTGAAAGACTTGCAGGTTTGTATTGGCTAATGGGGGGTCATTGTTTTGGGAATCCTGTATCTCAGCAACAGTACGTCCGAGCAAGTTGAGGCCTTGTCTTAAACCTTCCCGGACACCTTAAGTATCTGTGTGCCAAATTTGGTGAAGATTGGTCCAGTCGTTTGGTCGAGCATAAAGAACAGACAGACAGACAGAAATTCATTTTTACAATATAGAGAGATAAAGTCATACAAACCTTTCCAGCTTTGTTGAAATGAATGAGCACACACTTAAGCATGTTCTGCTGTCATATTAGACTTTTAGACTTGCTTCAAGGAAAAAATTAATTGCTGCTCTCTAAGGGTAAGTTCACACGGAGCACCCCCAAATTCTGCCGTAATTCTGTCTCCCATAGTTTTCAATGGGAGGCAAAGATTGTAGCAGGATGCTGAGGAAATAAGCATTGTGCTTGATCTTGCCGTGGATTCTGCAGCTTGAGACTCCCTGCTGATCAGGCCCATTCATGTGGGCCTACTCAAAAGCAGAAAGTATTGCATCGGCATGCTGTGGATCAGTATCACGTCGCAGCTAGACTTCAGCTAGAAATCGAGGGCAGAAAATGAAAATTCTTCATTTTCCACTGTGTGAACTTACAATAAGTATGCTAGCTTATGCCCTGATACAATGTCACACCTCATACTTCCCTTCTTAGTACCTTTTCTCTTGGAGCAACACAGCCGAGACAGCCCTGTGCTAGGTAGACATGCCTAGGCAGTAAAAAGGCAGGACACTAGAGGGTTGAACGTTAGTTACTTTGAGTTAAAAAAAAAAAAAAAGTTGCATGAAGCTTTAAGCTGCAATCCTTACTGCTTTCATTTTCAGATGCTGTGATAAATACATTGTGACCAGCTTTTAGATTCACAATTTTGTTTTTTTCAAGGTGTACCTCCCAGTAAGGCATGCTGGGTTTAAGGTCTGTGTATCCAGGATGCTACCAACCTAACTAACTCTCCCTGCTACATGGAAAAGGATGCTGGCCTTGACAGCTTTGTTTCCAATTGATGCTACTGCAGATGTCCTAGGCTGACCTCCTGACCCTGCACTGTAAGAAGTAAAGCCTTGACAGCAGTGGTTTAAATACTATATGCATTGAATGTCATCTTAGTGTTAAAATGTAATATGCTGTCTGCTTGCAGCTGTCACCAGAGGAAGCTTAGGAGTTAAATACACATATTGCAATGTTATACACACTGAACTCAATGATACAACAGTATATAGTCATCTTCCATGCTCCTTCTAATGAAGGTTGTATGTAACCATTTTGATTATGATTATGATAAAATTGATTATGATTATGATACAATTCTGGCACAATGGGAGAGATTTACTAAGCCAAAATTTGGGCTTAATTTTTTGCAAATTTACATACTTATAACAATTAGGGCGAGTTCACTCGGAGTTAATGTGAGCGCTCAAAACAGATCCCATTCATTTCAATGTATCATTACGGGCGTATAACGCGCATAATTTTGCACACATAATTTTGTGGCTGCAAAATTATGTGCATTATACTCCCCTAACGATACATTGAAATGAATGGGATCTGTTTTGAGTGCTCACATTCTGACACGTGTATACGTGTCAGAATGCGCGCGCATTAGCTCCTTGTGAACTCGCCCTTATGTCTATAAGACACTTATTTGGCCTGGCTTGACAAAGGGTATGGCTAAGCAAGAAAAGAGGCATAGCATAGCACGAAAGGTTAAATAACTTGAAATGTGCCAATATACTTGCACAAAACAATCCAAATAAATGGTGGTGTAAAATTAGACTAAAGTGTCTATAGATGGATTAGATTTATCATTCAGCATGAGCCAATGTAATACATTCTGAGACCTTTACACTATATGGACTAAGTTGACACTATCTAAGTGTTAGTAAATCTGCTCAATTCTGTTTAGTTATGATTATGTCTGTTCTACTTCACTCTCCTGTTTTGCTAATCTGCATGATCCTTACAAATGGTATGGTATTTTTTTTTCTCAGTTTTTATTTAGACGTGTTTTTTTGTAAACACACATAAATATAAGACGGTATTATTCATAAATGTAGCTAATGTGAATTGTACATGAAAGCTCAGATCCTTCTTAAAAGAGGTTTACCTGCGTTGTGTTTGAGAGCCCTTTGGGAACCATTGAGCTTTTTATCCAGAATTTCCTGTCTGTCCACTTAACAGTTGTAATGTGTCTCTATAGGAATGTTTCAGAGGAAACTGCTGTCTTCGATCATAAATTTGATGGTATGGACCTATGTACTATGACTATGACTTGCTTAACTCACATTCTGTATCACTTTTCCATGGTATATAAAATACCACCTGTGATGCCCATTACCATTGATGTGTTTAGATAAGTCTAAAATCCAGTTACAGTTACATAGTCTTCTGGTAATTTGATCAATTGCAATTTTTTATTGACAGTATTTTTTTTTCTAAATGTAAAACAAAAACAAAAATCAAAAGTGAAGCGACATAATACAATGTAAAAAAATATATGAAAGAAATAGTACCAATATTTATTTGTTGTTATATTGGCTGATAGGATGTAAAATCAAAGCTGTATTAATCTTGGTATCCATAAAAAATTAAATAGACATAAAAAGCTTATTTTCTACATAAAAGAACAGATTAGACTTAACCCTTAGGAGACGCAGACATATTTCATTTTTGTGTTTTCATTTTTTACTATTCACAGTTAGAGATGAGCGAGTATATTCGATCAAATACCTCCCCTGCATAGTTTTTGGTGTAAAAAAAAAAGCGCCAGGAAAGGTGGGAGGGGAATCGAATGTTTACCGCGTGGTATTCGACCAAGTACACCAATAACTATGCAAAGGGCGGTATTCGATCGATTTAGGGATTGATTTTTGTGTGACAAGTTGTGCTTCAAAATCGAACCAAATCTCAAAAACCACAGCATTTTTGCAAATCACAGCATGTCAATTACACTTACGGATAAGCTGGTATATTGGATGCAGATAGTCTGCGGAGGAAATTTCTCCAGAGGGTAATTTCTGTTAAAAGTGCTGCAGAAAATATTGGGATGCTTTTCTGCCACATTTTTTTCTGCAGCGCTTTTCCACTGTGTTTTGTTACGTGGGGCATTAGCCTAAATTGGCAAAAGAATGTTCTTTTTATCATAATGGTCCTTCCAGTTTCATAGGGTTAAACAAATCAAAAGGCACAGTTCTTAAAGGGATTCTACCATTAAAACCCTTTTTTTTTGTGGATAAGATGTCGGACTAGCCTTTAGAAAGGTTATTTGTCTCTTAACTTTAGACATGGTCTCTGCTGCAGCGTTCCTTAGAAATACCGGTTTTTACCGGTATGCAAATGAGTTCTCTCTCAGCGATGGGGGCGGTACCCAGCGCTCAAAAAGCGATGGGCATGTCCCCACCGCTGCCAGAGAAGTGTCTCCAAGCACCGCCTCTTTCTTCGTCAGCAGCGCCATCTTCAATGTCTTCTTCCGGCGCAGGCTCGTAACTTCTATGCCTCGGGGAGAGCAGACTGCCCAGGTGCACAGGTCATGGGAAAATGGCCGCTTGCACAGTATTGTTTGCGGCCACTTTCCCATGGCTTGTGCGCCTGCACAGTCTGCTCTGCTAGAAGTTACAAGTCTGCGCCGGAAGAAGACATTGAAGATGATGCGGCGGACGAAGAAGGAGGCGGCGCTTGGAGACACTTCTCTGGCAGTGGTGGGTACGCCCCCATCGCTTTTTGAGTGCTGGGGACCGCCGCCATCACTGCGAGATAACTCATTTGCATACCGGTAAAAACCGGTATTTCTAAGGAACGGAGCAGCGGAGACCACGTCTAAAGGTAAGAGACGAATAGCCTTTCTAAAGGCTATTCCAACATCTTATCCACAAAAAAAGGGTTTGAATGGTAGAATCCCTTTAAACATTTCATGGAAACATATGTACTGATGTCCCTGTGACACTACTCAGGTGACAGTTTAATCCTCTATGGGACTTATCCTCTAGCTGTTACCTGCACTCTGGGGTTAACAGTATGATGATTCTCTACCAAGAACATAAAGAAGCTCCTGGCCACCTACCGCTGGATACAGATAGTTGCTCGCTCCATCTTCTGCTTGAGGTGAGACCCTTGGCAGCTACCCAATGGAATCTTAACTCTTGGATCCCATCTGTACCTGACAGATAACTCTTTTCCCGGTTGCCTTAAAGGGGATGTCCAGGATTTATTTTATTTATTTATTTTAAACCGGGTGGAGGAGGTGAAACATACTCACCTGTCCCTGGTGCTCCGGTGTCTCCAAGCCCAGTGGTTTGGTTCTGCTGCTCCATTGTTTTCTTCTGGAAGAAGACCCAGCTGCATGTTTAGCCAATCAGCGGCCACAGCAAAGGATACAGGGCATCACTGCATGTGACTTTCCCAGGTCCTTTCCTTAGGTCACTGAGGCCACTGATTGGCCACAGAGGTCATGTGATGGCTAAGGCCATTTAGTGGACTAAGGAAAAGGACTCGGGACGCCACAGCCTGTGAGAACTTCCCCAAGAAAACATCAGAGCAGCAGGACTGGACCGTGTTGAGAGGCACCGGTGCAGATACAGATAAGTGTGATTTTTTGTTTGTTTGTTTTTTTTTCACCTTCCCTGGCCTAACATATATATATATATATATATATATATATCTCCGTGACAACCTCTTTAATGGTATCTATTTAGGCCCTGATTCTCACTACGCATACTCTACTCCCAGAAGTTTTGGCAGCGTTTTATATGGGGGGGCCATGATCTTCTTATACTCTTCCATTCCATGTATATTCATAGAAGTTCCTACAGGCTAGCCATTGAAGTAGTGATGCATGCCATTAAGTTATACCTATGTAGTTCCTGTAAGGTCCTTCGCCTACTCCCCTCCTACAGCCCAGGGCAGGAATTGTGGTATTTCCCAAAGGAATCACACCCCCAATGCCAGCCTCTTTCCAGCTCTCCAGCAGCGAATCTCCTCCCCCCCTTCTTTTATTATGAGCAGAGAGGGACGTGCATACTGAGGCATTGTTGTAAATTTTGGTGGTGGTACACCCAGATAATTTGTTCTAATTATTTTTCTCTTTCTAGAGTTCTATCAAAGTGTGTTAAGTCACAGCTGGCGGTACAAATCAAGTTTGGTGTGAATGAAGGCGGACTTGCAACCGGCATACCGGATCATTCCAAATTCTGTGTTGTTATCGATATACCAAGAGGTTTTTCTTTAGAACTGTGGCTGACTCCATTCACTAAAGAATTTATATGGTTGTCCTGTGTCTTATTTATGGGAAGAGACTCTGGTAAAGGGGACTGACTGCGCAGTCTGGTACTACTGTATCACAACTGACTCAAGGCAGTAAACGTATCCCTTATATAACTTCCTCATAACTCTTAACTCCTAATCACATGGGCGGGGCTTTCCCAAAGAACGAGCATTGCAACCATGATAGTAATATATAATGATGCAACAACACCATCTACTGGATGGATTTTGCCATGGTACTCAATCCAGCACTGTTTACAAACTAGAATTGGTCTGTTTCTTTATGTATTTCTGATGCTGCCCAGAAAGCCACTAATGATTCCCAGAGCTGCAAGAGAGAAAAACAACAAAGAAAAAATGCTGCTATAATGGAAGTACACACACAGATAAAAAAAATATATACATAAAAATATAAAAATTAGCAATCACTGTAATTGTACTGGTAAAGGTTACTTATGTTACTTATGCTGTAAAGTAAAGGTTACTTATATTACTTATGCTGTACAATGAATACCAAAATAATTTCAATGTTTAAAAAATTGCAGAATTGATTTTTTTTATCCCCCTGAAAGAGTTGATAAATATAGTTAATAAGTTATGAGCACCCCAAAATTGAATGCATCCCATCCTGTTAAAAATAAGCTTTTATATGGTTACTAGAGGGAGGACCCGGCTTCGCACGGGTATATTACATTTTATGTTTGTGTAGTGGCCCCATAAGAATTGTCCAATTTTGCACTGGTGTATTTTGTATGTGGTTTGTGTGTATGTCCATAAGCATCATGTGATTATGTGTATCTCATTTTGGATGTCAGTGAAAAACCTGTGATCAGTTGTTATGGATACCTTGAGTAAAGTTGTATCTAATCCTTCCCCGTGTAGTACTGTGTTTAGATGCAAGTATCCAATCCTTGTTGGTGTGGTACTGTGTGCAGACGCGTGTATCTAATCCTACTGCATGTGGTACTGTGTGCAGACGCGTGTATCTAATCCTATGGCGTGTACAACTGTGTGCAGACGCGCGTATCTAATCCTCTGGGGTGTGGAACTGTGTGTAGATGCATGTATCTAATCCTACGGCATGTGGTACTCTGTGCAGATGCGTATATCAAATCCTATGGCGTGTACAAATGTGTGCAGACGCGCGTATCTAATCCTCTGGAGTGTGGAACTGTATGTAGACACCTGTATCTAATCCTTCGGCATGTGGAACCATGTGCAGACGCACGTATCAAATCCTTCAGTGTGTGGAACTGTTTGCAGACCCTTGTATCTAATTCTACGGCATGTGGTACTGTGTGTAGACGTGCATATCTAATCCTATAGCGTGTACAGTTGTGTGAAGACACATGTATCTAATCCTCCCCTGTGTGGTACTGTGTGCAGACGTGTGTATCTAATCCTCCCCCGTGTGATACTGTGTGCTAAGATGCGTATCTAATTCTCTGGCTTGTGGTACTGTGTGCAGAGGCATGTATCTAATCCTCCAAAGTGTGGTACTGTGTGCACACACACGTATCTAATCCTCCTCTGTGTGGTATTGTGTGAAGAGGCGCGTATCTAATCCTTCGGCGTGTGGAACTATGTGTAGACGCGCATATCTAATCCTACTGCATGTGGTACTGTGTGCAGACGTGTGTATCTAATCCTATGGCATGTACAACTGTGTGCAGACGCGCGTGTCTAATCCTCTGGAGTGTGGAACTGTGTGTAGACGCCTGTATCAAATCCTTCAGTGTGTGGAACTGTGTGCAGAAGTGCGTATTTAATCCTCTGGTGTGTGGGACTGTGTGCAGACCCGTGTATCTAATCCTGTGGCGTGTGATACTGTGTGCTGATCTGTGTATCTAATGCTCTGATGCGTGTATCTCAGTTTGGATTTCAGTATTGTATTGTTCATGTGGAGTGACTGTGTGTATTGCAGTTGGAATATGAGTGAAAGTCTTGCAGGTTTGTATTGGCTAAGGGGGGGGGCACTGTGTTTGGAATGCTGTATCTCAGCAATGGTACGTCCGAGCGAGTTGGAGTCTCGTCTTAAACTTTCCCGGATATCTGAAGTATCTCTGTACCAAATTTGGTGAAGATCGGTCCAGTCGTTTGGTTCGCATTAGAGAACAGACAGACAGACAGACAGACAGAAAGACGGACAGACAGACAGACAAGAATTCATTTTTATAATATAGAGAGATAGGAAAGGTAAAGAAAACTTACACTGTTGCTTGTACAGTACAAAAATGAAAAACCCACAAAATGGGGAGGGAAAAAAAATAAATAAATAACAGGACAAAACTAGCTGCAGTTTGTTAATGCACATGAAATGTATAAACTATGCATGTGTATATCACGGTACACTCAAAATTTAGAGGTTACAAGGGAAAAGTCATCAGTCTCCATCCTAGGAAAGTGGAAAAATAGTGTGGGATTTGGTGTATTCAATATACTCCGCATAGCTTATATATTCACTTTTTACTATCTGCTGCATATACATGTCTGGAAAACAACCTTATGTACTACCTGTGGACACAAACTGCTCACTTCACTCTTAATACATTTCTTGAAGAGTTCAGTTTCCAAAATGAGGTCACTTCTTGATACTTTTCACTGCAGTGGCACCTTAGGAGGTCTGCAAATGTGTCAACTCATGGCCACTGAAAATCATTCTAGCAAAATGTATCCTATAAAATGGTGCTTCTCCCCTTCTGTGCCCTGCAATGTGTCAAAACAGCAGGTTACATCTACATGTGGGGTATTTTCATACTGGTGAGAAATTGCAACCAAATACTATATACATTTTCTTGTTTTATCCCTTCTGAATGTGTAAATTTTGGGCTAAAATAAATCATTGTTAGAAAACAGTGAAATTTTGAAATTTCACTGCCACTTTGTTTCAATTTCTGTGAAACACATACAGTCCTATGAAAAAGTTTGGGCACCCCTATTAATCTTAATCATTTTTAGTTCTAAATATTTTGGTGTTTGCAACAGCCATTTCAGTTTGATATATCTAATAACTGATGGACACAGTAATATTTCAGGATTGAAATGAGGTTTATTGTACTAACAGAAAATGTGCAATATGCATTAAACCAAAATTTGACCGGTGCAAAAGTATGGGCACCCTTATCATTTTATTGATTTGAATACTCCTAACTACTTTTTACTGACTTACTGAAGCACAAAATTGGTTTTGTAACCTCAGTGAGCTTTGAACTTCATAGCCAGGTGTATCCAATCATGAGAAAAGGTATTTAAGGTGGCCAATTGCAAGTTGTTCTACTATTTGAATCTCCTCTGAAGAGTGGCATCATGGGCTACTCAAAACAACTCTCAAATGATCTGAAAACAAAGATTGTTCAACATAGTTGTTCAGCGGAAGGATACAAAAAGCTGTCTCAGAGATTTAACCTGTCAGTTTCCACTGTGAGGAACATAGTAAGGAAGTGGAAGACTACAGGGACAGTTCTTGTTAAGCCCAGAAGTGGCAGGCCAAGAAAAATATCAGAAAGGCAGAGAAGAAGAATGGTGAGAACAGTCAAGGACAATCCACAGACCACCTCCAAAGAGCTGCAGCATCATCTTGCTGCAGATGGTGTCACTGTGCATCGGTCAACTATACAGCGCACTTTGCACAAATAGAAGCTGTATGGGAGAGTGATGAGAAAGAAGCCGTTTCTGCACGTACGCCACAAATAGAGTTGCCTGAGGTATGAAAAAGCACATTTGGACAAGGCAGCTTCATTTTGGAAACAAAAATTGAGTTGTTTGGTTATAAAAAAAGGCGTTATGCATGGCGTCCAAAAAGAAACAGCATTCCAAGAAAAACACATGCTACCCACTGTAAAATTTGGTGGAGGTTCCATCATGCTTTGGGGCTGTGTGGCCAATGCCGGCATCGGGAATCTTGTTAAAGTTGAGAGTCGCATGGATTCCACTCAGTATCAGCAGATTCTTGAGAATAATGTTCAAGAATCAGTGACGAAGTTGAAGTTACGCCGGGGATGGATATTTCAGCAAGACAATGATCCAAAACACCGCTCCAAATCCTCAGGCATTCATGCAGAGGAACAATTACAATGTTCTGGAATGGCCATCCCAGTCCCCAGACCTGAATATCATTGAACATCTGTGGGATGATTTGAAGCGGGCTGTCCATGCTCGGCGACCATCTAACTTAACTGAACTTGAATTGTTTGTCCAAAATACCTTTATCCAGGAACTGATTAAAAGCTACAGGAAGCGACTAGAGGCTGTTATCTTTGCAAAAGGAGGATGTACTAAATATTAATGTCACTTTTCTGTTGAGGTGCCCATACTTTTGCACCGGTCAAATTTTGGTTTAATGCATATTGCGCATTTTCTGTTAGTACAATAAACCTCATTTCAATCCTGAAATATTACTGTGTCCATCAGTTATTAGATATATCAAACTGAAATGGCTGTTGCAAATACCAAAATATTTAGAACTAAAAATGATTAAGATTAATAGGGGTGCCCAAACTTTTTCATAGGACTGTAAAAGGTTATCAAACTATCCAAATGTTTTGAATGGTTTGAGAGGTGCAGTTTTGAAAATAGAGTTGTTTATGGCAGGTTTATAATATATAAGCACAAATATAAAAGCATATATACTGTAGAACTGAATTAGTTCCTTAAAAATTGGTTCTGGAAACTTTCTTGAAAATGTAAAAATAGTTTTCAGATTTTTAAACCTCCTAATATCCTAAAAAATGTTTAAAATATGATGCCAACAAAAACAGAGATGTGGTAATACCTATCTAATTTGGGTGGTATGGCTATTTGTCTGAAAAGAATCCCACTTTATTTTCACCAAAAATTAATTAAATTTAAAAAAAAATTACTGTGTCTATAAAGGGAGACTATCATTCCATATCCCCTTTTTTATTAATACACACGTTGGAGTAGCTTTTAAAGCTCACAGAGTACAGGAGGCGTTCCCCCTGTGCTCCAAGCACAGCAGCATCATACCCTGCATGCCTCCTCCTGGCCTTTTTTTTTCACACCCCTCTCTATGCAAATGACAGCTCCTCATCATCCTCTTTGCTGCTTGAGCAACAGCAAGTGTCTCAACAAGTGTACTGCGTAGGTGCAGTACACTTGTGTAGTTCTGAATACTCCTTAGAACTAAATGAGCGTATTGCACCTGCGCCGTAAGCTCGTTGAGACACTGCTGCTGAAGCAGCGAAGAAGATGGCGAGGAGCTGTCATTTGCATAGTGTATTAAAATAAACTTGGTAATATGCTATACAATGTGTAATGTGCCATGTCAGGGTGAACTGGGGGCATAACTTGCTTAGAGACCCACTGGAGGATTTTCCTGTTTTCCTGTGGTTAAGTCTCAGTCTGGGTGTAAAGCAGTGCTATACTTATTCACCTTCTTTGTGCACGACACAGTTCAACTATTTTATTGCTCAATGCACAATCTGCTGAACACAATCCCAACAGAGAGGAAAGGGGGAGAGCCAGGGAACATGAAAGCTCATATAATGTCCTGTACATCTGGGCGAGTGAAATGGAAGAATGAAGATAACCAGTGTTCAGTGTATGAGACAATGAAGAGATAAACAGCAGGATCATGTGAGCTTGGTTTACAGAGGCATTACAGAAACAGTACATTAGTAAATAGAGATGGGCCTCCTTGTGGCTTCCGGCACTCTCCTAGTGATGTCATGCTCCTGGGGTCACCACCGAGGCATATAATTGGGCAACCAGTGGTAACAAGGTAACATTGTCATGATGTCATGAATCTCAACATGCCTAAGTCACTGCTGAGTTCCAATTGTAGGCCTCAGCAGTGACCGTTGGGCACATGATGTCATTTAGGAGGCAGGGAGCGCTGTGCGGAGGCCCTCATAAGATGGTGTTGCGAAAACAATTGATTTCTTTCTCCAATTGTGGTTTTGTTCTGTAAAATCAGTAACGCATAAAAAACAATATAAATTAGGATTTGTTGTAATTGTACTAACCCATAGAATAGAGCTAACATGTTACTTATGCTGTACACTGCATGGCAAACTTAAAAGGTAAATAGTAATGCAAGAATTGCGAACGAAGCATTACTTACATGGTTTGAAGGGAGTCTGATAGCAGTACATTGCTTATAAACCTAACCACAGTACTTTGTAGTAGTTTCAAATATGTAGTACAGTTTCCAAATATGCCTGATATTTAACCATGACCCTTCTTCATGTAAATAGACATTTTAATTCATATGCATACGGTATGAAAGCACTTTAGGGGAGTGGCATAGCTTACCTGGGTTTCAGTCTCAGCTCTAAGTTCTTGGACAAAGCACTTTTAACCTTATTTGCATATGAATAAAACTACAACTTACATTAACATGGGCCTCTAAAGCTGAATAACAGGCATATTGGGAAACTGTAGAAACACTGATTAGGTTTATATCAAATTTACTGCTGACAGACTCCCTTTAAGACTAGTGTTGCCACTTGCAGCCTGTGCCAATTCTATCCATATCATGCCACTTCCATCACTTGTTCTCTGGCTCACTTCTATCCTCCTTTCCAGTCACGTAGCCTGCCTGCCCCAGCCATAGTCATGTAGATGATAGCCCCACTCACTTTTCTCTCACCCCCCCAGTTAACTGGGACTCAACCTAGCACAGGCCCTAGGGTCTGTCAAGTAAAGAGTCTCTAAAGTGAAATTCTAAAATCTACAATCTAGAAAATGAAATCCAAATAAAAACCTTTCACAATTATTAAAGTGTGCTAGAAACCTGGACTGCTTGATTTTCTATGTAGAAAATGTACTGGTGGGTATTTGCTGTGTAGTGAACCTTTTGTGTTGTACACAAAACGTTAGACTTTTATGATGTGGCATTCCCAAGACAGCTGTTTTCATTTTAGAAATTTATGAAAGAGATCATGGCTAAAAGTCTATTCTGTGGATAGTTTTTTTTTTCTATTTTAAAAGCGTCAGATAAATAAAAAAAAAAAAAAAAGAAAACCTGCATTTCTAAAGATTACACTAGTATACAAAATAACGCAATAAACTAAATATTTCAGTTAACCGAACTTTCAGATATAGAAATATAATGAAACATTTGGAAATTATATGGGATAAATCTTTCCCAACTTCACTAATAACAACCAGATTTTCCCTTGATCAACTCTTTTCATTTCTTTTAACATATTCATCATTTCTTTTGGAATTGACATCTTTCTTAACGTACCTACTGTCATAACTCCACATGTTGTTGGCCTCTGCTTCTGGCAAAATACCATTCTTTAATCTTAAGGTTACCAATAACTAAAATTAGTTTATGTTTGATCACAATACATAACATTGCTTTGCTGACATATTCAAATATTTCTTGCCAAGGACACAAAATAAAGGGTACAAAAAGGAGGCAGATACATTTTCTTAACTTATTGGCAATTCCTATTTGGAAAGAATATTCAAGAAATGCCACTTTCAGATAATTTAGTATTTTATTTACTCTAGTCGTTTCTTTTTTTTTATTCTGTGCTATCATTTTTAACAAAAAAAAAATAAAAAATCAATAGAACACTTTGGTTAATGTCCCAGTTGATTACAGTTTGATTTGTTGGAAGAAAAATTCTGCCATGTTTCCTTTGTTTTTGATGACAAGAGTAACATAGACTGGAACAGTGTTCAACCCAGTAAAAAGACCCAAAAGCTGACATTATAGCTTTCTTTTTTTAATCATATATGAGAAGGTGGCAGGCAGAGTGCTGGAATCTCGCTATAACTCCACCAGGTTTTTAACATATGCGTGGTCCAGTGCCGGTCTTGAGTAGGCCTCAGCTCCAGGTGTGAGTCCTTGGCTCATTACTGGGCCAGAAAAAGGTTGCAAATCCTGCACTCCAATGCAGATCCAGGGAGGGAGAGGAGGCGTCTGGGTCTGTCCTGTAACCCTGAGTCCAGTGTATGTGTATGAGAACAGAGAGGCTGCTGTGCTGATGCTGATGCTGTGCTCATCTCTCTGCTCTCACACATAGCAGACGGTGCTCACAGACACTTCCGGTGCACGGAGAAGGCTAATTAGCATATGAATAAAAACAGACTTTTTCAAAAACTACTGAGGCAATTTACATAGAAAAGGTATGTGTGTGAAATAGCCTTTCTAAAGGCTATGCAAGGATGTGCTTAGCTAAAAATGACTTTTCCCAATGATAGAGCCACTTTAATTACAAGGAGATCACAAATATTAAGATTTCGCATCTTTATAATTGCAACCTGGATTTTTGGTTTATAGGACATGTTTTAGGGTGCTATTAAATATCTACATTTTTACTGGTGTTAACCATGTTCTCTGCTCTATTGCTGAAAGATGATTTTGCTTCAGGAAAATGCAGAAATTGGTGCCAACTGACAAAATCGTATTCTGTTACTTTATCATTAATTCCTATGTTTAGAGTTCTATGACAAGGACATTGATAAAGATATCTCAACAAGTCACATCAGTATGTCTCTTAGGGTAAAGTTTTGTCTTTTTATGCTAATTATGCTGTATGAGGCACAGAAGGCACAAAATGCAATATTTTGCCAGAAGACTGAATCTGGCCTCACACTTCAGTTTGTGAAGAAAAGGAAATCACTATAATGGTACATTAAGTATGTAACTAAAGAAGTTGGTATTCATCCTGTAGGAGATATGGATTTTCTCTTAATTATATAACTCTTCTTAGCACACAATATTGTGATATTTACAAATATGAAAATTTACTTTGAAGATGATAAAAGTGCTAATGTAAAAGCAGATGGAATGTGTTTATCATTTATGTAGTTTAGTCAATGTGACCCATAAGGCATATATGTTGAAACATAAAGAGACCTGCATTGAAGCATAATATATAGTAAAAGTTGTTGAAATGTAATACTTTTATGAGCACATGGCTTGATAATAAGCAGATGACTACTGCCAAGACAAATAAAAGTGCAGTCAATTCTGCATATTCAAAAGTAAAACTGTCTTAGCCTCAAAAAATAAAATTCTTTCCAAGATATATTTCACATTCATAGTAACCTGGAAGGCTGAAGAAAGCCCACTTATTATAATCTACAGTGTTGATCCAGAAGAAGGCACAAAATCCACAGAGGGGCGTAGGGTGTATGGGTTAAGGTTAACATATGAGGGGCCACTGAGGGTGATAGGTTAATGGCTGGGTGGACACCTGGGACACATATTAATGTATAATGGGCCACTGGGGGACATTATATTATATGGAGCCACTGAAGGGGCATTTGACTGTGTGATTATATTGTTTGGGGACACAAAGGAGGCATTATACTGTGTGAGGGAGACTAAGAGGCATTGTACTATGTGGGGGCTACTGAGTGGACATTCCAATATGTTGTAGTCAGGTATGTCTAAGTGGGGGTGATGGGGGGAAGGCCCAGTTATGAAATCTCCATGCTGGACTCACCGATGTGTTAAAACGGCCCTGACTATAACCTTGGAATATACACAAAGTGTTTTATATTTTCCCTGTGAATATTACTCATCTAATTTATTTGAGAGGTAAATTAGCTACCTATGAAAATTGGGCATGAAAGCCTACACAGCAGCTGACATACCCAACTACAGATACTGAACCAACCCCATAATATTTAGCTTGATCATATGGGGTAACTACCATAATTACATGGCCAAATGTCATTATGAGACAGTGTAGGCTTTTACTTTGATGATGCTATATTGGTGCTGACTTGATGATGTCACAATTGTGCTGTTCTGTGTTCTGGAACTGGACTCTACTGTGATGATATTAAAATTGTCTTGTTCCGGGCTTTGCTGACATGGCATCACAATAGTGCTGACCTGGAATCTACTGTAATGATATATTACTAGTGATACCTTTTTTCTCTGACTCCAAAATCATGATGCCCTGCTTTGTACTGTGGCAATGCTTTATTATATTAAGTATACCATTGCAAGTACAGAAAAAAAAAAGAATCAATAACGCACTATGTTAGTAAACCACAGGAGAAAGGATGAAAGAATAGAAAAAAATTATATAATTTTCTCCTCTGTCTCAATAATAAGCTCATAGTAGGCTGAATATTCCTTACCTACAGTTCCTATATTATTTCATGATCTCCTTATCCATCCCTACTACCGTATTTCCCTGATTTTCGGGGGACATCTTATGACAACCGGCAGTCATGATGGCATTTCCTTAGTGGAACGCCGGCATGACTGCCAGTTGTAGGTAGTGTAGGGGAGGGGGGGGGAAGGTATCCTACTTACCTTTCCCATGTTCATAACAGCGCTGGTGCTGCTGTTCGTCCCGGCAGCGGAAGTGGTGGGCGGGGCTTAGCGAGGCTTCTGGCGGTTACGCCGGAAAGCCTCACTTCACTGGCATTGCAGCCGGCTGGATGTTGTGCACTGTGCTCCGTGTGCACAGGAAAGCCGGCTGCTGCCTCTGCCTCTGAGATGAGCTGGGAAAGCTGACTGCCCGTAGCATATGCACAGCAGGCATCTCCCAGCTCATCCTACAGCAGCAAGGACAGTGAATACAACAGCAGAGGCAGCAGCTGGCTGCAATGATTTTTGGGCATGCCTTATTTTTGAGGGGTGCCTTATACTGTATTGGGCAATGCAACACCCCCCCCCCCCCCCCCGGCATGCCTTACTTTCGGGGGGTGTCCTACTTTCGAGGAAACACGGTACTATAACAAATTATCATCAAGTATCTGCTGCTGCTGCCTTGACTTCTATTGTAATAATATCAATATGGTACTGGGAAAGGTTCTACTTTAATGGTGTCAGAATGAGGCTACAAGCACTACTAAGAGTTACAATAATTGAGCACAGAATATAGGAACAGTAGATACACAACACTGGTTCAGAAAATAGTGTCACAGTTTGGTGGCAAAGTTCGGACATTTAGATTTTCAATGTACTCTATAGATGTCAAACATTACCATTCTGTTACAATTATGCAGTAGTGGCTTTTCTAGTATTGCTATCCTATATTCACAACTGCTTTTCTTTTTTCATTGCAGCTTACTAGAGTGGATACTACTGGTCTTTTTGTACAGAGATATCCAGTTATTGTGCTGTCATAGTAACATTATTGTTTTTCTCAAGGTTTACCTAGGTAAAAGCAGAATGTCTATGTAGAAAGATTTTCACGTTTGAGGCCTCTGCAATTGTAGTTCATCCTTGTAGAAGATATTAGACTCACAATAATATTGTGTAAGCTCAGCTGTACCTACATTGACCTTTTTATTCTGGAGATCAAGTGAACACAAACAAAAAGCTTACATAAGATCCACTTTCTTGTTTGGATTATGTTATTTAGCAATCATTTAATGTAACTACACAACAACTGCTAATTCCCACATGTCAATGCCTTGAATATACTGTATGTGCCACTTACACTTCACTGGTGGGAACTATAAACTGGAAATAGCAGTAGTAGTGTTGTCAACGGTGGGCCATGGACACTCAACCAACTCTTAGGGCCAACCTCCCAAGTTGGGACAATGTTGAGGGGGCCATCAGTGTACCTGTGAGGATCCCTATTTTCTCCAGGTGATGATAGTCGGAAGGGCCCATGATGGTTATCGCAAGAATGATTCAAACTGATGGAACTTTACTGAGGGTTTTCCACAGGAAGGGGATGCTCAGAAATAGATGTTAGTCTAGTGTTTGATGCCACTATTCCAATCTAGCTATACTACTGCTTATGAATGAGTAATCTTCAATGGTATTCTTACTACTTGTGTACTGCATGGTCTAGGTTGCGAGACTCTAGTAAACCAGTTCTCCTCCAGCTTAGCACTTTCTTATGTGTCTCAGGGCTGTAGCAATGGTGATGCACCACTAAGTTTTTGAAAAGAACCTTCCAAACTCAGGGGCTGCAACAGGTTCTCTCTCTCAGACTGCAGTCACACTAGCATTAAGTGACCATTCAGGACTCTGTCCCCAATTCCACTTAAAATATGCAGAGAGGAAAGTCTTGCAAGCAAGCAGGACATCAGAGAAAATGGGCAAAACCCCAATGTAATCTATGGGGTCTGCAGGTAACCACCTTTTAAGCAGATAGGGTTTCCATGTTTCAGGTCCTCAAGCAGACCTGAATGGACCAGAACGGAAACCTGAATACTGATGTAAATCTACGTCAGTGATGTCAGCTCTCTTGCTAACTGAAAACAACTTATCTGCTACAAAACATTTAAATTATATACAATATATACAGACACAATGACATATAACACAACAAAACAAAAAACTATTTAGTAGTGTCCATTGAGATGCGGCATATGGCTAAAAGTCTTTTTTAGCTATGTCTTTTTTCTTTTTTAAATGAAGATGCACATAAATCGGTTGTCCCATGACCATAACCATATTTAAGTTTGTAGACAATTAAAAGTAAACATGTTTTACAAATATAAATAATTTAAAAAATGTGTAGAGTTTTAGAGGTGACAGTCTTTTGACTTGATTGCTTGCCAATAGATACGACAATGAATACTGAGACTTTCTATGACCTGGGACTTGTCAAAAACCTAGCCATGATTTCCTTACTGATACCTGGTTATCTTCTGATGCATGTTGTCTCTGCATGATAACCTGTCCACAACAAGGAAATCATGTTCGGGTTTCTGACAAGTCCCAGACCATAGCCTGTGTAATCGCATTGCGGTTCTTTCCGCAGCGCTTTGAAGAGAAAGTTCACGGAGTTTTCCTCTGCAGACTTTCTCTTCCCATTATATCTACGGGAAAGCCGCCAGCGTTTCGGTAGATATAATTGACATGCTGTAATTTGCAAAGCCGCAACGGCTTTGCAAATCGCAGCGTTTCTGCGCTGCGATTTCTTCCGCAAAGTGGGCATGGGATTTGCATGAATCCCATCCCCTTTGCTTGCACTGTAAAACGCTGTGATTTTTTCCGCAGCATCTCCGCTGCGGGCAAATTGCAGAGTTTACATCCCGTGGGGGCCAGGCCTTAATGTGGTATTTGGTGTTGCTACATGTATTATGTGTGCTGTAAAGTGGTGGCTGGTGTTGCTACAGGTATTATGTGTACTGTACTGTGGTATTTGGTGCTGCTACAGGTATTATGTGTGCTGTAAAGTGGTGGCTGGTGTTGCTACAGGTATTATGTGTGCTGTAAAGTGGTGGCTGGTGTTGCTACAGGTATTATGTGTACTGTACTGTGGTATTTGGTGCTGCTACAGGTATTATGTGTACTGTACTGTGGTATTTGGTGCTGCTACAGGTATTATGTGTGCTGTAAAGTGGTGGCTGGTGTTGCTACAGGTATTATGTGTGCTGTAAAGTGGTGGCTGGTGTTGCTACAGGTATTATGTGTGCTGTACTGTGGTATTTGGTGCTGCTACAGGTATTATGTGTACTGTACTGTGGTATTTGGTGCTGCTACAGGTATTATGTGTACTGTACTGTGGTATTTGGTGTTGCTACAGGTATTATGTGTACTGTACTGTGGTATTAGGTGTTGCTACAGGTATTATGTGTACTGTACTGTGGTATTTGGTGCTGCTACAGGTATTATGTTTACTGTACTGTGGTATTTGGTGTTGCTACAGGTATTATGTGTACTGTACTGTGGTATTTGGTGCTGCTACAGGTATTATGTGTACTGTACTGTGGTATTAGGTGCTGCTACAGGTATTATGTGTACTGTACTGTGGTATTAGGTGTTGCTACAGGTATTATGTGTACTGTACTGTGGTATTTGGTGCTGCTACAGGTATTATGTGTGCTGTACTGTGGTATTTGGTGTTGCTACAGGTATTATGTGTGCTGTACTGTGGTATTTGGTGTTACTACAGGTATTATGTGTACTGTACTGTGGTATTTGGTGTTGCTACAGGTATTATGTGTACTGTACTGTGGTATTAGGTGTTGCTACAGGTATTATGTGTACTGTACTGTGGTATTTGGTGCTGCTACAGGTATTATGTGTACTGTACTGTGGTATTTGGTGTTGCTACAGGTATTATGTGTACTGTACTGTGGTATTTGGTGCTGCTACAGGTATTATGTGTGCTGTACTGTCGTATTTGGTGCTGCTACAGGTATTATGTGTACTGTACTGTCGTATTTGGTGTTGCTACAGGTATTATGTGTACTGTACTGTGGTATTAGGTGTTGCTACAGATATTATGTGTACTGTACTGTGGTATTAGGTGCTGCTACAGGTATTATGTGTACTGTACTGTGGTATTAGGTGTTGCTACAGGTATTATGTGTACTGTACTGTGGTATTTGGTGCTGCTACAGGTATTATGTGTGCTGTACTGTGGTATTTGGTGTTGCTACAGGTATTATGTGTGCTGTACTGTGGTATTTGGTGTTGCTACAGGTATTATGTGTACTGTACTGTGGTATTAGGTGTTGCTACAGGTATTATGTGTACTGTACTGTGGTATTTGGTGCTGCTACAGGTATTATGTGTACTGTACTGTGGTATTTGGTGTTGCTACAGGTATTATGTGTACTGTACTGTGGTATTTGGTGCTGCTACAGGTATTATGTGTGCTGTACTGTCGTATTTGGTGCTGCTACAGGTATTATGTGTACTGTACTGTCGTATTTGGTGTTGCTACAGGTATTATGTGTACTGTACTGTGGTATTAGGTGTTGCTACAGATATTATGTGTACTGTACTGTGGTATTAGGTGCTGCTACAGGTATTATGTGTACTGTACTGTGGTATTAGGTGTTGCTACAGGTATTATGTGTACTGTACTGTGGTATTTGGTGCTGCTACAGGTATTATGTGTGCTGTACTGTGGTATTTGGTGTTGCTACAGGTATTATGTGTGCTGTACTGTGGTATTTGGTGTTACTACAGGTATTATGTGTACTGTACTGTGGTATTTGGTGTTGCTACAGGTATTATGTGTACTGTACTGTGGTATTTGGTGTTGCTACAGGTATTATGTGTACTGTACTGTGGTATTTGGTGTTGCTACAGGTATTATGTGTGCTGTACTGTGGTATTTGGTGTTGCTACAGGTATTATGTGTACTGTACTGTGGTATTTGGTGTTGCTACAGGTATTATGTGTACTGTACTGTGGTATTTGGTGTTGCTACAGGTATTATGTGTGCTGTACTGTGGTATTTGGTGTTGCTACAGGTATTATGTGTGCTGTACTGTGGTATTTGGTGTTGCTACAGGTATTATGTGTGCTGTACTGTGGTATTTGGTGTTACTACAGGTATTATGTGTACTGTACTGTGGTATTTGGTGTTGCTACAGGTATTATGTGTGCTGTACTGTGGTATTTGGTGCTGCTACAGGTATTATGTGTGCTGTACTGTGGTATTTGGTGTTGCTACAGGTATTATGTGTGCTGTACTGTGGTATTTGGTGTTACTACAGGTATTATGTGTACTGTACTGTGGTATTTGGTGTTGCTACAGGTATTATGTGTACTGTACTGTGGTATTAGGTGTTGCTACAGGTATTATGTGTACTGTACTGTGGTATTTGGTGCTGCTACAGGTATTATGTGTACTGTACTGTGGTATTTGGTGTTGCTACAGGTATTATGTGTACTGTACTGTGGTATTTGGTGCTGCTACAGGTATTATGTGTGCTGTACTGTCGTATTTGGTGCTGCTACAGGTATTATGTGTACTGTACTGTCGTATTTGGTGTTGCTACAGGTATTATGTGTACTGTACTGTGGTATTAGGTGTTGCTACAGATATTATGTGTACTGTACTGTGGTATTAGGTGCTGCTACAGGTATTATGTGTACTGTACTGTGGTATTAGGTGTTGCTACAGGTATTATGTGTACTGTACTGTGGTATTTGGTGCTGCTACAGGTATTATGTGTGCTGTACTGTGGTATTTGGTGTTGCTACAGGTATTATGTGTGCTGTACTGTGGTATTTGGTGTTACTACAGGTATTATGTGTACTGTACTGTGGTATTTGGTGTTGCTACAGGTATTATGTGTACTGTACTGTGGTATTTGGTGTTGCTACAGGTATTATGTGTACTGTACTGTGGTATTTGGTGTTGCTACAGGTATTATGTGTGCTGTACTGTGGTATTTGGTGTTGCTACAGGTATTATGTGTACTGTACTGTGGTATTTGGTGTTGCTACAGGTATTATGTGTACTGTACTGTGGTATTTGGTGTTGCTACAGGTATTATGTGTGCTGTACTGTGGTATTTGGTGTTGCTACAGGTATTATGTGTGCTGTACTGTGGTATTTGGTGTTGCTACAGGTATTATGTGTGCTGTACTGTGGTATTTGGTGTTACTACAGGTATTATGTGTACTGTACTGTGGTATTTGGTGTTGCTACAGGTATTATGTGTGCTGTACTGTGGTATTTGGTGCTGCTACAGGTATTATGTGTGCTGTACTGTGGTATTTGGTTGCTAGTTTTTGTTGCCGATGATCACATTGGATTGACTGGTACAGTCAAAAATGTTTGAAAAGCCCTGTTTTAGGTCAAGTGTAGTGCAAATAGACATACTGGAAGAAAATTACTATATACCTAACTTTCCAAAAATATTCATTTGGGTTAAGCGTCTTCAATTTGTTACCTATTGACCTCAGTGACACCAAAATCATATTTAATAATTCACATCTCATAGAAATGAGCAGGATCTTGTTTTGCTGACAGCCACCATAAACATTGTTGAGTATTCATGTTTATTTCCATGAGGAGAGGAGGATAATCTTCTTCCAAACAGTTTTGTAAGTATCTTCCACAAGAATAAAGAATCGGACATGCCAAAATGAAAAGTTGCCTATCCCTCGTTCCCCTATAATGTGAAACAAGGGTTTTTGCAAACGTGTCTTAATGTACTTGTTTATACTATGCATATATTTACATATACCGTCGATGCCAGTAGTTTTCCTATGTTCCTTTTAATTTATATGCAATACAGCAAACCCATAGCTTTGGCCAGAAGTAGTCAGTAACAATATCTATGGATACTATTTTCATGATCAATTATTAGAATCGATAGGGTAAACAGTCCCTGAAGTGCATGAGAAAGTCCATGTGTCATGGGGTGATCAGCATTTCTTTATCTATTTGTTGATTCCAGCTTTTAGGCTTTGGCGAGTTGCTATCTGCATGTTTATTTTTATGTTGTTATAATCCACAGCTACAGTCTTGCCAACATGTAAACGCACATTTATAAAAGAATTGAATTCTTTAGTGTTTATGTGGGTATAACTGGTGTGTGACCAAACAAGAAAAAGCAAACACATAGAGACCATTGTAATGTATTATTTCTTTTTACATTGCAATGTAATTTGCATTGTGTTGAAACATTTGTAAAGTCTTGATAGACTGGAAAATGTCTGATGATGTAGCCTACCATTTGCTCTAAACAGATTTTTTTAATATAAAAAGTTACTCATAAATGTAAGATAAGACTTGCTAAATATCTTACTTAAAGGGATTGTTTCTTACTCAAAGGGGTCGCCTCATATTCTGGTGGACTCAAACCACAAGGATATAATTTCATCTGAATTGCTGCAGCATTGGAAATACCTGACAAAGTACCCTCACATAGATAATTTTTATATCAATTAAATTGATGCATAATTTTTTAATGTTTTTGATATACTCATTTTATTCAAGCATTTTTCAATTTTCCCCACCTTCCAAACCCCATAACTTAATTATTTTTCTGTCCACAAAGCCATATTACGGTTTAATGTTTGCAAGAATTGTACTTTGTAATGGTGCCATTTAATATTCCATACAATGCACTGGGAAGCTTTAAAAAAAATTCTGAATGGGGTGGAATTAGACTTTCTTGTTGGCTTTGGTTTTATGGTGTTCACTATGCAGCCAAGATGACATGTGACCTGTATTCTATGGGTCAGTACGATTCCATGATACCAAATTTATATTGTATGTTTTATGTTTTAACCCCTTTAAAAAATCCAAACGTTGCAAAAAAAACCAAAAAAAACCCCACTGTCTTTGAGTTTACATATTGTGACATCTGTAACTTTTTTATATTTCCATGTATGAGGAAGCATACGGCAATTATTTTTGCAAGACCAGATGTATTTTTTAGTAATACCCTTTTGAGGAATGTCTGATGTTTTGATCACTTTTTATTCAAATTTTTATCGGAAGCAAAACAGCTAAAAAAAAGGTGCTTTTGATTCCCCCCTATGAAGTTCACCATATAGAAAAAGTATTTTTATTTGCTTGTAGAATGGGCATTTTCAGACACAGGGATGTATAACATTTTTATGTTTGTTTATCATTTCAAATCTAGGGAAAGGGGGGTGATTTTAATATTTACGTGTTTATTGATTTATTTAACTTTTTAATTTTGGAACAAAATAATAACATCTATGAAAAAGTTTGGGCACCCCTATTAATCTTAATCATTTTTAGTTCTAAATATTTTGGTATTTGCAACAGCCATTTCAGTTTGATATATCTAATAACTGATGGACACAGTAATATTTCAGGATTGAAATGAGGTTTATTGTACTAACAGAAAATGTGCAATATGCATTAAACCAAAATTTGACCGGTGCAAAAGTATGGGCACCTCAACAGAAAAGTGACATTAATATTTAGTAGATCCTCCTTTTGCAAAGATAACAGCCTCTAATCATCCCACAGATGTTCAATGATATTCAGGTCTGGGGACTGGGATGGCCATTCCAGAACATTGTAATTGTTCCTCTGCATGAATGCCTGAGTTGATTTGGAGCAGTGTTTTGCTGAAATATCCATCCCCGGCGTAACTTCAACTTCGTCACTGATTCTTGAACATTATTCTCAAGAATCTGCAGATACTGAGTGGAATCCATGCGACCCTCAACTTTAACAAGATTCCCGGTGCCGGCATTGGCCACACAGCCCCAAAGCATGATGGAACCTCCACCAAATTTTACAGTGGGTAGCAAGTGTTTTTCTTGGAATGCTGTTTCTTTTTGGACGCCATGCATAACGCCTTTTTTTTATAACCAAACAACTCAATCTTTGTTTCCAAAATGAAGTTGGCTTCTCCAAATGTGCTTTTGCATACCTCAGGCAACTCTATTTGTGGCGTACGTGCAGAAACGGCTTCTTTCTCATCACTCTCCCATACAGCTTCTCCTTGTGCAAAGTGCACTGTATTGCTGACTGATGCACAGTGGCACCATCTGCAGCAAGATGATGCTGCAGCTCTTTGGAGGTGGTCTGTGGATTGTCCTTGACTGTTCTCACCATTCTTCTTCTCTGCCTTTCTGATATTTTTCTTGGCCTGCCACTTCTGGGCTTAACAAGAACTGTCCCTGTGGTCTTCCATTTCCTTACTATGTCCCTCACAGTGGAAACTGACAGGTTAAATCTCTGAGACAACGTTTTGTATCCTTCCCCTGAACAACTATGTTGAACAATCTTTGTTTTCAGATCATTTGAGAGCGGGCTGTCCATGCTCGGCGACCATCAAACTTAACTGAACTTGAATTGTTTTGTAGAAAGAAATGGTCCAAAATACCTTCATCCAGGATCCAGGAACTGATTAAAAGCTACAGGAAGCAACTAGAGGCTGTTATCTTTGCAAAAGGAGGATGTACTAAATATTAATGTCACTTTTCTGTTGAGGTGCCCATATTTTTGCACCGGTCAAATTTTGGTTTAATGCATATTGCGCATTTTCTGTTAGTACAATAAACCTCATTTCAATCCTGAAATATTACTGTGTCCATCAGTTATTAGATATATCAAACTGAAATGGCTGTTGCAAACACCAAAGTATTTAGAACTAAAAATGATTAAGATTAATAGGGGTGCCCAAACTTTTTCATAGGACTGTATGTATATAATAATAAATAATAGAACAATAATAATCTGTGCTTGTGTGTATATATATAATAGAACAATAATAATCTGTGCTTGTGTGTATATATACTATATGTATATATATATATATATATATATATATATATAGTGTCACGGCCATAAGTGTTGGTAACCTTAATTTTTGTCCAGAAAAATATTGCAACAACACATGTTTTGTTACAATATAATGATATAATTTCACTGGAAACTCCAAAAGTAAGACAGACAAATTACTGGCATCCTCAACTTAATATTTAGTTTTACTCACTTTGGAAAAAATAGCTGAAATCAATTGCTTCACAAAACCATCAGCAAGCTTTTTATATCTCTCAATTTGTATTTTGGACAACTCTTGAAAACTGCTTCAGGTCTCTCATATTTGAAGGATGTTTTCTGCCAACAGCAGTTTTAAGATCTCTCCAAAGGTGTTCCATGGGATTTACATCTGGACTCAATGTGGGCCACTGCAGAATTTTTCAGAATTTTGTTTCCATCCATTTCTAGGTACTTTTAGAGGAATGTTTTGGGTCATTGTCCTGCTGGAAAACCCATGACCTAGGATGCAAACCGAGCTTTCTGACACTGGGTTCTACATTGAGACCCAAAATCCTTTGGCAATCTTTAGATTTCACAATGTTTTTCCCACAGTTATGACACCCAGTGACAGAAGCAGCAAAACAACTCCAAAACATCTTTGAACCTCCATCATATTTGTCTGTTGGTACTGTGTTCTTTTCTTTGTAGGCCTCATTCTGTTTTCGGTAAACAGTAGAATGATGTGCTCTACCAAAAAGCTCTGTCTTGGTCTCATCTGTTCACAAGACATTTTCCCAGAAGGATTTTGGCTTACTCACAAACTGAACTCTAGCTTTTTTATGTGTTAGCATCACCAGTGGGTCCCTCCTGGGTATCCTGCAATAGCATTTCATTCTTTCATTTTATTTATATGTCGACAGATAGTTCACTTTGACACTTATGCATCCTAAGCCTGCAAGACAGCTTGAATTTCTCTGAAACTTGATTGGGGCTGCTTATGCACCATCCAATACTATCCTGCACTGCAACCTTTCATCAATTATTTCTCTTCCGTCCACATCCAGGGAGATTAGCTACAGTACCATGGGTTGTAAACTTTTTGATTATGTTGCATACCGTGAACAAAGAAACATCAAGATCTCTGGAAATTAATTCGTAACCTTGAGATTGTTGATATTTGTCCACAATTTGGGTTCTTAAGTCCTGAGACAGTTCTCTTCTTTCTGTTCTGGTTTCAGATGTTATTTTTGTATTGTCCACACCTGTTACTTGCGATATGAGAGTATAATGACTTTGCCAAAAATGAAAATTCCACGCAATATGATAAATACAATACATAATTTATTGGAAGAGTATATAAAATTTAGAAAAATATATACATGGGAGCAAACATATGTATTCACTTAGATTAGATAATTAATAGAGATGAGCGAGTAGTACTCGATCAAGTAGGTATTCAATCGAATACTACGGTATTCGAAATCGCTATTCGAATGTAAAAGTTCGATGCAGAACCAGCATTGATTGGCCGAATGCTATACAGTCGGCCAATCAACGCTGGTTCTTCTCCTACCTTTAGAAGTCTTCTCCGTGCAGCTTCCACGCGGCGTCTTCCGGCTCTGAATTCACTCTGCCAGGCATCGGGCCTGGGCAGAGCCGACTGCGCATGTCCCCTTGTAGTGCAGCATGTGCAGTCAGCTCTGCCCAGGCCCGATGCCTGGCAGAGTGAATTCAGAGCCGGAAGACGCCGCGGGGACGCTGCAAGGAGAAGACTTCTCGGAGGATCCAACCTCACTCGTGGACTTGGTAAGTATAATTTGATCGAATGTTGCCTACCCCTGAAACGAGCATTTTCCCCCCATAGACTATAATAGGGTTTGATATTTGATTCGAGTAGTCGAATATTGAGGGGCTACTCAAAACTAATATCGAACCTCAAACATTTTACTGTTCGTTCATCTCTAATAATTAAATATGGTGAGGGAGATTACACAGAAATAAATAATGATAGCAGATATGGTGTAGTTTTATCTGGATAAGCACATAGTCAATAGGTAAACATATATTAATTGCAAGATAAGATATAATGGAAGTTACAATATGTGCATAACATTAAAGAACCAAAAAATGCTAATGTATACTAATTACTAATATAAAATAAATAAACCCTGTAAAACTACATAACAGTGGAAAGACTGTCTTTTCACATGTATCTCACCCCAACAACAGTTTCACCTAGAACGGCTTTGTTAGGGGGTTCATAATTTTGGTTAAGTCCTGAGACAGATCTCCTCTTTATGTTCTGGTTTCAGATATTATTTTTATATTGTCCACACCTTTTACTTGCCACAAGTGAGTTTGAATGTGCATCACATGCTTGAACCAAAGTTTTTTACCCACAATTTTGAAAAGGTGTCATCAATTTTGTCAATTTTTGGAGTATGAAATTATATCCAATTTGCCTTATTTTCTGGGAGAAATACATTATTTTCTGGAAAAATGTCAGGGGTGCTAGTACATATGGCAATAACTGTATATACATATATGTATAGATATATATACGTACATAGTGAGATCCCTCCTAACCTCCCTAAATACCTGACTTAACCGAACTCTGTTGGAGACTGTTGCCGAAAATTTGGGGAGGAAAAAGTCCTGCATGGACTCTATCCTCCCCAGATTTCAGTTTTAAAAATGATAGACACTCAATGGACCCCATTATAGTCAATGGGGACTGATGAGCTCTGTTTTAGCGGTCCACCTCTCCATTGTTTAGGTCTCCGATGGATCAGAGCAATGGAGAACAAGCACTAATAATAAAATAATAATAAATTTTATTTATATAGCGCCAACATATTCCGCAGCGCTGTACAATTTAGGGTTCAAATACAGACAAATACATAACAAAGAACGTCATTTCACACAATGGGACTGAGGGCCCTGCTCGTAAGAGCTTACAATCTATGAGGTAGAGGGGGTGACACAAGAGGTAGCAGGGGCGGCTTTGCTTATGCAGAGGTCAGACACTTTTGTAATAGAGGTGACTGTCATTACATAAACATAAGACTTTATGAGCCGTCAACAGTCGTGTCCTTTAATGTGGATAGAGCTTGGACCTATAAAGTTAGCATGAGATAACATCATATCATGTGGGGAAATGTGGGAGCGGGGACAGAGGAGGGTTAAGATTTTACGTTAGACATTGTGATAGGCCTGTCTGAAAAGATGTGTCTTTAGTTTGCGTTTGAAACTGTAGAAATTGGGAGTTAATCTGATTGTCCGGGGTAGAGCATTCCAGAGAAGTGGTGCAGCTCGGGAGACGTCTTGTATACGAGCGTGGGAGGTTCTGATAATAGAGGATGTAAGTGTTAGGTCATTGAGTGAAGCACTAGTGTGAACCTAGATTAATGAATCTAATAAAAAGATGAAGGCATCTGCCTGCTACTTCACATAGGAGAGGAATCTGGGAGAAATATACCACCTCCTAAACAACAAATCCTGCTCAGTACAGACATAGATATTTAAATACATATATACAATAAATGCTATGTAGAAACAGACAAAATGTGTTGTTTCTGGGGCTCTGGTTTGTGTATTATATATTGTTTGTTTTTTTTCTATGGCCAAATATATAGTAATATAGACAAGTATGAACAGTGATATGCGCTTGATGCTCACACCTATCATCTCAGCTAAATATTTGAGAAATATATTTCCTCTCTGGCACAATGTCTATGAATGCAGTGTTAGTGTCCAGTTTTCAAGATTTCATAACAGTGGATAAGCTAGTTACTGTATACTAGAGGTGACGGTTATGTAGAAACACAATACTTTCACAACACTCAGCTTAGATATTCACATATAACAGAACAATCCGTTAAGTGCTTTTTTCCAGCAATAATGCCTCTTGACCGCATTAATTTATCAAATAAACCAAGGATACTTACATATGAAACTGAATGGGCTAGTTTACATCATAGAGATATCAAACAAATCATTCAAAAGAAAATGAACACATTACCCTATGCAAATAAAAGCTACGGTAGTTATGGAAAATTAAATAATGTGGCTTTTTAAGTGTAATTAATATGTACACATAGCTCGCTTTAATGCCTTAAAGGGGTTGGCCACTTTCAGACCAATATTGACAAACAAATGTACAATAAAAAGATAAACAATATTCCAATATACTTTCTGTATCAATTCCTCACAGTTTTCTAGATCTCTGCTTGCTGTCATTCATTCTGTTACTTCTAGAGGATAAAAGTCTGACCATGGTCATGTGATTTACGGTCCATGGTCATGTGATGTACACACAGGTGCACAGCCGATTTTTCTGGGGTCACCGTATTCTGATGATTCTTTTTTACTGTACTGTTGACAGAGATATGACGGGGCTCTTTATGTGTGGGACAAGTTTCTACTTTCTATTGGTATCAATGTTTGGTATGTATGCCTTTTTGATCACTTTTTATTGTTATTTTTTGGAGAAAACAAAGTTACCAAAATATGTTAATTTGTGCACTGTGGTGTATTTTTTTATGATGTACAACGTATAGAATAAAATAAGACTATTTTTGGATAGTGAGGGCTTATACGCATGTAGAATATATAACATGTTTGATTATTTATTTTTGTTTACATTATATGTTTTGAATAGAGCAGGATTTAATGCCGCAGATACAGCTTCTGTGCCATTACAGCGCTATACTTTTATGGAGCTGAGTTAATTATATGCTTAGATCGACGTAATAGTATGGGACAGAGCGGGAACAGGTTAATGGCATATAGCAGAGCAATAAGGCTACCAAGTACAATATAACTAACATCATAAAATGTAGAAAAGTAAAATATGGAGTCCATCTTGGTAGTTCATTTAAAGTTGGCTGACTGGCGCAGGTGAGAAGACAGTCTGGGACAAGTGCACTGCATAGTGAATTAAACTAGACAACTCAAGTTGACATCTCTGGGCAATACCCAAAGGGACCAGACACGGTTTGAGGTAAGGCGCTGCTTCAACATTTAAAGAAAAAAAATTCTTACTTGTATTGTGCCTAAATAATCTGCAGTTCTTTACAGACATTGTCAATCACTGTCCCATATAGGGCGAGAAGGTTACTTTCAATGTCTGTCTTTGCTTTTTCTTCGCTTCGCATATTTCTCATATCTTCTTCTCCAGCAAGACTTGAAACATTTTTTTTGTAAACTGGATTCTTTACTCACATTGTATATAGTATACAGTACAAATGCATACCCAATTCCTTGATCTTAGGGTACTAACCACCAGATATGTTTGAAAGTACCCAAAGCAATGCAGCAATTTTTTCTGTCACATTTGTGCAGATATAGCTTATACTTGCTTATGTAATATACCTGCATGCACAAGTATTTCTGGGGAATGGAAAAAAACACAATTCTGCCAGTCTATTTGGTATTATAAATTTCTGCTCCAATCACCATGTGGTATAATTAAAATTTTACATTTATAGCAATACGAAATATGTATTGGATTCTTTATAGTTAAAGAGGACCTTTCACCATATCTGGGCACAGGCAGTGTTATATACTGCCAGAAAGCTGACAGTGCGCTGAATTCAGCGCACTGTCGGCTTTCCCGATCCGTGCCCGGTGTAAAGCGCTATCGGTCCCGGTACCGTAGCGCTTTACAGTCAGAAGGGCGTTTCTGACCATTAGCCAGGAACGTCCTTCTGCCTCGCGGCGCCAATCGCGCTGTGCTGTGGAGCAGGGAGGAACGCCCCTCCCTCTCCTGATAATACTCGTCTATGGACGAGCTGTGTGAGTAGAGGGAGGGGGGAGTTACTCCCCGCTCCACAGCACAGCGCGATAGGCGCCGCGAGGCAGAAGGACGTTCCTGGCTAATGGTCAGAAACGCCCTTCTGACCATAGAAGAGCTACGGTACCGGGCCGTAAGCTCTTCACACCGGGCACAGATCGGGAAAGCCGACAGTGCGCTGAATTCAGCGCACTGTCAGCTTTCTGGCAGTATATAACACTGCATGTGCCCAAAAGTGGTGAAAGGTCCTCTTTAATGATTTTTGCTTTGTTACTTTGTTTTTCTATTGCCATATTCTTTTAAATATTTTTGGATTACAATGTTCGTGCCATTTAAGGGTTAATTCTATTCTGCTGACAACAAATTTCTATCCTAGTGTACTTGGGCTTGTCAAGGGTATGGGTTGTATTGCTGTGGCCTATATAAAGTGGCAGAAAGTTTGTGGATACAGGGATACACCCTCTCCAATGAATATAAATGATTTCTTGGTCTGCTTCTCTGTTGTATTGAAACATGTTATGTGACACATATAAACATCCAAGGCCAAATGACGTTCCAGGCTGATAAACTCCATACTAAAAAGAAAAAAATATTATGGACTTCTTCAATCATGTTAGCCTAACAGTCATTGTCTGATATAGCTATTATTCTCTTTTTCCTGTATCCACTTTTCATAAAGACTTCAATACATTTCCATGTATTTATAAGACGTCAAGTCCTCCAATAATATTAGCTTATGGGTCAAAGTGTGAGTATGAATTCACCCAAGTATACCTTATTTTACATATTCTGAGACGTCTGTAGACCTCTTCTTGCACGCTGCGGCGCAGGAGATGTATTCAGTTATGATTTCTTGCTTTTGGTTCTTGTTGTTCTGTCTGAACACTGCCCTATTCCCTTATCTCTGTAATTGATTTTCAAGCACACCCATCTCCTTCACCTTGGTTTTGATCTGCTTCTCTAAAGGTCCATTCACATGGAGGAAAATGGTGAGGAATTTGGTGTGGGATTTTCCCAGCTGAAAAAAAACCCCCTCCCATTGACTTCAATGGGTTCCATTTTCTGCTAGCAGTGCTGAAATTCCACACCAAATTCCTCACCATTTCCCTCTGTGTGAATGGACCCTCAGCATGGAAAATTCCGCTAGTGGAAAAAAAAAGCTAGGAGAACCCATTAAAATCAATGGGAGACTTTTTTTTCAGTGCTGAAATTTCAGCGCCAAATAAAGCGCCATTTTCCTCTGTGTGAATGGTCCCTAATAGTTAATCTTAGCCTTACCGGTGTGATTCACAGCCTATCTGCCAATCAAGTTAAGGGTGGATTCTGGACTGTAAAAAGGTCATCAACCCACACAAGTTTTCTGGCTATTGAGACTCTGTCCTATGACTTTGTCCTCGCTAAGCTGTTCTCTTGTTGTTATATTGTACTTATTGACTTCTGGCCTTTGGATTTTCTTGTGACTACTCTACTGGATTACAATTTGGTGCTGCTTTATCTCTCGGGCTTTGACCCTTGGCTTGCTGACTCCTCTTCTGTGTTGTGTTGTCTTGTCTTTGTTTAGTGTTTACACTTATTCAGAGAAGGGATTATTGCCTACAGTGTTGGCCAAAAGTATTGGCACCCCTGCAATTCTGTCAGATAATACTCATTTTCTTCCAGAAAATGATTGCAATCACAAATTCTTTGGTATTATTATCTTCATTTAGTTTAGTCTTCAATGGAAAACCACAAAAAGAATTGTCAAAAAGCTAAATTGGATATAATTCCACACCAAACATACAAAAGGGGGTGGACAAAAGTATTGGCACTGTTTGAAAAATCATGTGATGCTTTTCTAATTTGTGTAATTAACAGCACCTGTTACTTACCTGAGGCACCTAATAGGTGGTGGCAATAACTAAATCACACTTGTTGATGCCTTTTCCCAAAAAGCTCTACTTTTGTCTCATCTGACCAGAGAACATTCTTACAAAACGTTCTTGGCTTTCTCAAGAACAGGGAACTGCAGGTAAACAGACACTGGGGGGTTTGGGGGGGGGGTTGGGGTTTGTAGTACTAGCACGCTCAGCTTGGCTATTCCTTAGTACTACTAACACGCTCAGCTCGGCTATTACAGTAAGGTATAGCCGAGCTGAGCGTATTAGTAGTACTAAGGAATAGCAAGCTGAGTGTGTAGGAGAGCTGGCAGATATGCAGCAGACTAACACGCTCCACTTGGCTATTCCTTAGTACTACTAACACGCTCAGCTCGGCTATTACACTAAGGAATAGCCGAGCTGAGCGTGTTAGTAGTACTAAGGAATAGTCAAGCTGAGCTAGTCATGTTAGTACAGGAGGAGTAGCTGGAGGGATGGTTGGGTATAGTGCAGAGCTCTTTCATCTGTCCGGAGTAGCCGGGCTAACCGCACGACCAGCTCTGCTATATCTCGCTATAGAAATGCGTTGACCGGGGCGTGGCTAGCCGGCATCAGGAGAAGACGTGTCTTCAGCGAGTTCCTGCCGTGGATCCCTTATATCCACTGTAATCGGCACAGCTACAGATCATCTGCCCGGTACACACTCTCAAGGCTCTCCCCCTAGCCTCCGTCTGCCATTTAGGGTGTCGTACCTCGCTTTTCCAGCGCTCCGGAGACGTACCCAGCTTGCGGCCTAGTCGCTGACTAGGACCGAGCCGCCATCTTGCCCGCATCCTGGACCTACCTGCTGTCTCCCGACTTCATCTCCCGCATCGGTGCCCTGCATCTAACACAGGGGAGAGTATCCTGTGAATACCGGGCGCTGCCCGCATCTATCAGGCCTCCAGGAAGTGGCTCTGTAGTGCACTTCAGCGGACGCGGACACCATCCTCCCGCCATCTTGCCGCCTGGTGCAGCGCGCTCCACCTCCCCGGATACCACAGTCCTCTCTACCCCGAACTTGTAGACGTGAGACCATCCCCCGGTGCCCGCATCTGCCTCCTCGGGACCTGTTTTGCCGGGCCAGTCAACCATCCTGAGTGAGTGAGGGTAGGCCCCATTGTGATCCCCAGCCTAAAGTTTTTCTCCCCTGCCTCACCTGTGCCTTCCAGCGTCTTGGGGCTGCTAGAAAGAGACACAGTTGCTTTCCTGCATTGACATCAGCACACAGCGTCCCACGGCAGCCAGCAGTTAACCCTTAACTCTCTCCTCCCCTCCCTCACCCTTATCTATATTCTCTGGCTCACTGATATAGCTCTGCTGAGCATAAGAATACTGACCCCTACTGGCCTCTCCTTTATTGAATTTGTGGACATACTTTATCACTGAGAGGAGCTTTTCTTTTATCTTTATCGTGACCTACAACAGCTACCTCCTTTTGTATTTTGCATTTAAAGGGACAGTACTCCGCTGTGGGCACAGATGGATGCCTGTTAACACTCCATCTCAGCATACCTGACGATTCTGTCTTAACCAACTATTCTGACCTAACAATGGTCAAGCCAAGTAAAGATAAGTCTAGTGACCTCCCGGGCACTCCAAAATCCACCCCGCTTCAGAGTGACATGCAACGTTTCTTGAAAAAAAAAACCCTCCCAGTCGCCATTCCGAACCCTTAAGATGGCACCTGAGGAAGGACGTGACTATGAGGCAGGTGAAGACTCTGAAGTAGACAGCACTGCAGATGGTGATCACTCTGATAAATCGATTATACAGATTTCTCGTTCTTTCCTCCAGAAGGCTCTCACCAAAGCTTTGAACCCGATACACTCTAAACTCTCTGATATAGAGTCCAAAATTGAAACTATTGGTTATAAAGTACAAGCCTTGGAGGACGGCCATGTGGCTATGCAACAATACTCTGAACTGACCACAGACCATCTGCTCCAACATAGAGAACTTATTGATCGTTCTCTCATAGAAGACCAGGAGAACCGCAGCAGTGTCATGCCGTTCTCCCCCCCTTCATCTGCCCCAGTGTCATGCTGTTCTCCCCCTCCATCTGCCCCAGTGTCATGCTGTTCTCCCCCCCTCCATCTGCCCCAGTGTCGTGCTGTTCTCCCCCCTCCATCTGCCCCAGTGTCATGCCGTTCTCCCCTCCTCCATCTGCTCCAGTGTCATGCCGTTCTCCCCCCCTCCATCTGCCCCAGTGTCATGCCGTTCTCCCCCCCTCCATCTGCCCCAATGTCATGCTGTTCTCCCCCCTCCATCTGCCCCAGTGTCATGCTGTTCTCCCCCCCTCCATCTGCCCCAGTGTCATGCTGTTCTCCCCCCCTCCATCTGCCCCAGTGTCATGCCGTTCTCCCCCCTCCATCTGCCCCAGTGTCATGCCGTTCTCCCCCCTCCATCTGCCCCAGTGTCATGCTGTTCCCCCCTCCCCTTCATTTGCCCCCCAGTTTCTTTGGGCCCCCTCCATCTTTGTCCCCAGTTTCATGCTGTTCTCTCCCCACCCCCTTCATCTTCCCCAGTGTCATGCCGTTCCCCCCTCCCCTTCATTTGCCCCCAGTTTCATTGGGCCCCCTCCTCCACCTCTGTCCCCAGTTTCATGCCGTTCTCTCCCCACCCCCTTCATCTTCCCCAGTGTCATGCCGTTCCCCCCTCCCCTTCATTTGCCCCCCAGTTTCATGGGCCCCCTTCATTATGTTCCACCTTAATATTTAATACAAAACAAATACTTACACTCACCTTCTATCACTCACCTTCCATCGTTCCCCCGACGCTCCTCTCTCTCACTCCAGTGCAGTCACATACGCGATGCAGGAGCTGTGACCCCTGCTTGTTCTCAAAAGCTTTGAGAAAAATAAGAGTCCTGGGCCAGATGGATTACCTTTACAGTACTACCTGACCTTTGAAAAAGTGCTTCTCCCCTATTTAACTCGTTTTTGTAACTCACTACTAGCGGGTCAGCCTATGCAACCCCAAACTCAAGAAGCCTATGTCACTCTTATTTACAAGGACGGAAGAGACTCGAAATCTTGTAGTAGTTATAGACCTATCTCACTGCTTCACATCGATTTAAAAATTTGGGCTAAAATATTAGCGTGGCACACGAACCCTCTCCTTCCCTCTCTCCTACATGAGGAACAAGTCGGTTTCGTGGGGGGGAGGGAGGGTAGGGATAATACTGTTAAACTTTTACATTCTATCTCGACAGCACGTAGGGACTCTATCCCACTCTTGTTTTTAGGAATAGATGCCGAAAAGGCTTTTGATAGAGTGAGTTGGGATTTTATGATAGCTACCTTACATGCCTTTGGCTTTCCGCCTGCCTTTATCAGTGCAGTTATGTCTCTGTATTCACATCCCCATGCCCGATTGAAAGTGAATGGCACTCTGTCGGACCATTTTAATATAACTAACGGAACAAGACAGGGCTGCCCCCTTTCGCCTACTCTCTTTATACTAGTGCTAGAGACTTTATTGCAAACTGTGAGATATCATCCGGACATACAGGGTTTTAAAGCAGGAAACTCTACGTTACATCTCACTGCTTTTGCAGATGACATCCTGTTTACCATTACTGACCCAGAACGGAGCCTACCCGCCTTGTTGGAAGTCATTGATAGATATAGCCTGATTTCTAACTATAAAATCAACCCTACTAAATCCGACATATTGAATATTTCAGTCCCACCTAATGTCCGGCAGAGACTAGAGACCTCCCTCCCCTTTACCTGGTCTTCCACCTTGATAAAATACTTAGGCATCCAGCTCCCACCCACCATAGACAAGATTTATGACTTGAACTTTGCCCCACTACTTTGTACCATTGAGTCTCTTCTCAAAAATTATGACCTTCCGTATATTTCCTGGATAGGTCGGAGAAACCTACTGCAAATGTACGTTGTTCCGAAAATCACGTATCTCCTCCAGATGTTGCCAATTGCTCTTCCTTCTCGCTTCTTCACCTCCATGTCGCGTCTTTTCTCTGCCTATGTGTGGCGTTCTAAAAAGCCAAGAATTGCCCGTTCAACCCTCTTACGGAAGAAGAGAGATGGCGGCATAGATCTTCCCGATATCGAGTCGTACTACAGTGCGATCCAGTTGGCCAGATGGTACTCCCATGTCACCCCCCCGAAATCGCAACAGCTCTCTGACCTACGTGAGCTCCATTTTGGTCCAGATCTACTAGCTCTCATGTGGCTCCCCAATTTTTCCCCTCCATTGCCCACAAGACACCACCCTCTTATCAAAGGAATTCTCGATACGTGGAAGAAAGTGAGAGCACGTCTCTCTCCCCATGTATCCCCCCTACTCCCTGCCACCCTCATTCCCACTCTACTAGCGGACACCCATGCCCCCCGAAGAATTGGTTGTGATTTATGGCAGAAGCTTTCGGGGATTACAATCTCTGATCTTTTTATTGATGGCAAACCTCTCCCCCTTACGGACTTTCAAGCTCTGATGCCTACGACTGCTTTAAATTTCTTGCACCATGCACAAATTCGTTCATCTCTCCTTGCACTACTTAGGCTCCATAATCCATGTAGGAAGCTCACACCCTTTGAGCTTAAAGTTCAAAAGGCTAGTGTAGGCACTATTTCGATATCCACATGCCGGAGATTTCTCACTTCAAGTGTAGAGACGACGAAGTCCCCCTTTCTCTCAGCATGGGAAACAGAACTTGGCTGCTCCTTTGAAGACGAGGATATTAATTCTATCCTTGCCAACTCCCATGGTTTCTCCGCATGTGTCAGACTGCAAGAGTCCCATTACAAAGTTTTGTCACGTTGGCATAGAACCCCTCTCTGGCGGCACCGTCATCACCTCGCAGATTCAGATCTCTGCTGGAGATGCAAGAAACACTCCGGGTCCCATCTTCATATATGGTGGTCTTGTGAGGGAATTCAAATTTTCTGGAAACAGATTGCAGACTTTATCACCCAAATTGTGGGTTCCTGTCCTCCCATGTCACCTGAATTAGTACTCTTGTCGTTACCATCCCCGCAGTTTAGCCCCTCAGCGAGAAATCTTACCACCATGCTTCTAGAGGCGGCTAAAATGTTGATACCTATCTTCTGGATGACCCCAGATGTACCACCTATTAAACTTTGGCTTGAGAAGGTCTTTCAAATCAGTAGGTTTGAGGAAATTATGAGCTGGTCAACGAGATCCCACGACAGATACCTCAAGATGTGGGCCCCCTGGATTTCATTTGTAGAAAGTCACCGCTATCTTGCACATTTAGTCCTGGCAACATAATGGTGACTGTGTCTATCATACTCCTTTGCTCCCTTTCATCCCACTCTCTCATACTTAGTCCTTTACACACTCTCACACATTGATATATGTAATTTGTCCTTCTTACTTTTTACTTTTTGGCATAACTAGTGTTAACTACCTAACTACCCCCCCCCCCCCTCTTCTTAAGTTTGACATTGTATTTGCATTTATATTTACTCCCACATTCTCTTTCTTTTTTTATTGTCATTCTAAAATGTATTATTTTATTTCCTTATACTTGTAACCTTACTGGCTATATTATGCATTTTGTATGTAAAATTTAAAAAATCTGTTCACAAATAAAGAATTTAAAAAAAAAAGAAATGCGTTGACCAGCGTTGATTGCCCAGTCTACGGCATTCGGCCAATCAACGCTGGTTCTGCCAGAGGAGGCGGAGTCTAAAATCGGACCAGAATGGAAACTGCTGTGGATCGATTTTAGACTCCGCCTCCTCAGGCAGCACCAGCGTTGATTAGCCGAATCCTGTAGACTGGCCAATCAACGCTGGTCAATGTATTCCTATGCAAAAAAGTCAGCTCCGGCATATCGCAAGCTGACAGGGATCCTGCTGTCCCAGTTGCATTGCAGAGGTGTTGGCATCATTTCCTGGGGTGTGATAGTGGACTTGGTGACCCTCCTGAGTCGAATGGAAGGATTCCCTGTAGCGAAGCATTTTCTCCCATAGACTATAATGGGGTTCGATATTTGATTGAATAGTTGAATATTGAGCGGCTATTCGAAACGAATATCGAATCTCGAACATTTTACTGTTCGCTCATCTCTACTGTACATATATGGTGTTATGGCACAGGCTCAGGAATGACTTAGACTAGAGATAACGCTGATCCCAGATTTTTAAAAACATTTATGGTGTATACACAGGACATACAGCATAGAAAGGTGAAGTATGAATTGAGGGGCATTCAAATTTTTGTATCACTACTCCATTCAAAGTTGTGATAACACTTTTGGAAATAATACTGCGATAAAAAAAATGATATTCAAGTGATACTATTGACACAAGTGATCACATTAGGGTTTACACAAATGAATAATAAAAGTGAGTTTTTAGATTATCAGTTTACAGCATTTTTTCATATATTACTTTACTATACTATACTCACAGATGCCAAGGTTGCATTTCATTTTCACCAAAGGCCCAAGTGGTATAGTAGTTGTTTGGTGCTATGGAAGTCAGGAACCTTCTGAAGGCTCCCAGGACTGCTGTAGCAGTATTACTAATCATGTAGGGATTTCTGTGTCACTATAGTAATACAGGGATTTTAACATGGACTGCGTTACAGTAGCTATTTTGTCATTTCACTTCCGAAAATAACTTTGACCTAAAAGTCACACATTCCCCGAAATAGTTTCAATAAACAAAATATTGTGCCCCACAAAAAACAATGCCTTAAATAGTTCTATATACAGAAATAGAAAAAGTTAGGTGTGCCACACTATGGCAACACGAATTAAGAAACTGTATAAGGCTAAGGGTGCATTCACACGGAGTACGTGCCGCGTGATGTGGCACGTATACGGCGTGTGAGACTTTGCGCGCCGTAAAAGCTACCATTGATTTCAATGGGAGCCTGGATCGTATACGCCTCGTTATTTTGCGGACGTGATTTTGCGGACCACAGCCAAAAAGCACTGCATAAAAACCACAGGATACAGTCCTATGAAAAAGTTTGGGCACCCCTATTAATCTTAATCATTTTTAGTTCTAAATATTTTGGTGTTTGCAGCAGCCATGTCAGTTTGATATATCTAATAACTGATGGACACAGTAATATTTTAGGATTGAAATGAGGTTTATTGTACTAACAGAAAATGCGCAATATGCATTAAACCAAAATTTGACCGGTGCAAAAGTATGGGCACCTCAACAGAAAAGTGACATTAATATTTAGTGGATCCTCCTTTTGCAAAGATAACAGCCTCTAGTCACTTCCTGTAGCTTTTAATCAGTTCCTTGATCCTGGATGAAGGTATTTTGGACCACTCCTCTTTACAAAACAATTCAAGTTCAGTTAAGTTTAATGGTCGCCGAGCATGGACAGCCCGCTCTCAAATGATCTGAAAACAAAGATTATTCAACATAGTTGTTCAGGGGAAGGATACAAAACGTTGTCTCAGAGATTTAACCTGTCAGTTTCCACTGTGAGGAACATAGTAAGGAAATGGAAGACCACAGGGACAGTTCTTGTTAAGCCCAGAAGTGGCAGGCCAAGAAAAATATCAGAAAGGCAGAGAAGAAGAATGGTGAGAACAGTCAAGGACAATCCACAGACCACCTCCAAAGAGCTGCAGCATCATCTTGCTGCAGATGGTGTCACTGTGCATCGGTCAACAATACAGCGCACTTTGCAGAAGGAGAAACTGTATGGGAGAGTGATGAGAAAGAAGCCGTTTCTGCAAGCACGCCACAAACAGAGTCGCCTGAGGTATGCAAAAGCACATTTGGACAAGCCAGCTTCATTTTGGAAGAAGGTCCTGTGGACTGATGAAACAAAGGTTGAGTTGTTTGGTCAAAACAGCAACAGTCAAAAAAAACAGCATTCCAAGAAAAACACTTGCTACCCACTGTAAAATTTGGTGGAGGTTCCATCATGCTTTGGGGCTGTGTGGCCAATGCCGGCACCGGGAATCTTGTTAAAGTTGAGGGTCGCATGGATTCCACTCAGTATCAGCAGATTCTTGAGAATAATGTTCAAGAATCAGTGACAAAGTTGAAGTTACGCCGGGGATGGATATTTCAGCAAGACAATGATCCAAAACACCGCTCCAAATCGACTCAGGCATTCATGCAGAGGAACAATTACAATGTTCTGGAATTGCCATCCCAGTCCCCAGACCAGAATATCATTGAACATCTTTGGGATGATTTGAAGCGGGCTGTCCATGCCCGGCGACCATCAAACTTAACTGAACTTGAATTGTTTTGTAAAGAGGAATGGTCCAAAATCCCTTCATCCAGGATCCAGGAACTGATTAAAAGCTACAGGAAGCGACTAGAGGCAAAAGGAGGATCTACTAAATATTAATGTCACTTTTCTGTTGAGGTGCCCATACTTTTGCACCGGTCAAATTTTGGTTTAACGCATATTGCACATTTTCTGTTAGTACAATAAACCTCATTTCAATCCTGAAATATTACTGTGTCCATCAGTTATTAGATATATCAAACTGACATGGCTGCTGCAAACACCAAAATATTTAGAACTAAAAATGATTAAGATTAATAGGGGTGCCCAAACTTTTTCATAGGACTGTATGCACATATTTTTCTGTAATGTATGGATGGGATTCACTAAAAGGGACTGTAAAATGCCATGTTTTTTACCGCAGCATTAACACCACGTGGGGTCCCAGTCTAAATTTTCACCATAAAATTAATGCCATAAAAACATAACCTATAAGAAAGTATCTTAATTGCATCTTTTTCCATTTCCACCCAATTCAGATATTTTTTCTAGCTTCCTGCTACACTGCAAAGAATATTAAATGATGCTATTATGAACTACAATTTGATCCCAACCCGTGCTCTCCGCTCACTCAATGACCTAACACTTACATCCTCTATTATCAGAACCTCCCACGCTCGTATACAAGACTTCTCCTGAGCTGCACCACTTCTCTGGAATGCTCTACCCCGGACACGCAGTACCACAAGCCAGAGGATTAGATACGCGCCACTGCACACAATACCACATAGGTGAGGATTAGATACCTGCGTCTGCACACAGTACCACATGGGGTAGGATTAGATACATGCCTCTGCACACAATACCACACTCCAGTGAATTACATACGCATCTCAGCACACAGTACCACACGCCAGACGATTAGATACGTGCATCTGCACACAGTACCACATGCCGTAAGATTAGATACGCACGTCTGCACACAGTTTCACTTGCCGGAGGATTAAATACTGTACGTGCCTCTTCACACAATACCACACAGGGGAGGATTAGATACACGCATCTGCACACAGTACCACACGCCAGAGGATTAGATATGTGCATCTGCACACAGTACCACACCAACAAGGATTAGATACTTGCGTCTAAACATATTACTACACGGGGAAGGATTAGATACAACTTTACTCCAGGTATCCATAACAACTGATCACAGGTTTTTCACTAATATCCAAAATGAGATACATATAATCACATGACGCTTATGGACATACACACAAACAACATACAAAATACACCAGTGCAAAATTGGACAATTCTTATGGGGCCACTACACAAACATAAAATTTAATATACCCGTGCGAAGCCGGGTCCTCCTGCTAATATATATATATATATATTGGAAATAATATAAGATTGTAAAATAATAAACAGCTTAAAGCCAGAGCAAAAAGCGTGTGCTAATGTTTAAAACTAGGAATCTCTACCACATGTACATTCCTGCAAAGCAATCTATATAAATATTTAGACAAATAAAAAATATATGAATATTTGCAAAAATAAACAAACGGGGTAAATTATAGATATAACAATATGTCAGTAACCCTAATATATGTTTGTAAAATTTTTATAATGGTTAACTTGTGCGTTGTATCTAAGAAAAAGAGAGGTTCATAACATTGTCCATGTTCAAGGGTAAGTCTGACACCTACTGGGAGCAAGCTAGATTTGCACAATGCATTTTTTTTTTCACTCTGTACATACTTGTGTTTTTTTTTCCATTTGTAATGGACACCCTGATGCAGTAGATAACATTGATTCCTATTTACTTACTTGTAGGTACCACTACAGTGTCTGTCATTTTGATGGAAACAATAGCACTCCATGCAGCACTAATCTTTTCGTGTAATGGAAATTGCAACTGTGGCTCCAAGCAAGGGCTTGAAAAATATATATACTCGAGTATAAGCCAGATTTTTCAGCACAGTTTTTGTGCTGAAAAGCCCCCCTCGGCTTATACTCAAGTCAAGCAAGGGGGGGTCTATGACCAGCCGCAATAGTAGTGTATAGAATCCCCCATAAAATAGTGAAAAAAAAAGAAGCTTTAAAAAAAATATAATAAAAAATAAAGTAAATAAAAGTTCTAAATCCCTCCTTTCCCTAGAATACATATAAAAGTAGAAAATGACTGTGAAACACATGCACATTAGGTATCCCTGAGTCTGAAAGTGCCAGGTCTACTGAATATAGGGTATCTGCAGAGCTCCTGTTCCATCAGGAAGGAGTTAATAGGAGCACTGCAGATTCCCTATATACAGCCAGGCTGAATTCCAAGTGGGGAAAAAAAAAAAACAGTCCTCAAGCTCAGGGAAGGGGCAGACAGACAACCAAAACACCCCCTCCCCTTCCCCAGCACCTACTGCACCCAAAAACTCCGACCATTTTAATTTTTGAAATTTTCCAGTAGCTGCTGCATTCCCCCCCCCTCCCCCCTTCCCCCTCGGCTTATACTCGAGTCAGTAAGTTTTCCCAGTTTTTTGTGGTAAAATTAGGGGCTTATATTAGGGGTAAAATTCGGCTTATATTCGGGTCGGCTTATACTCGAGTATATACGGTATATAGGTATGGGGGGATTGGATGATTTTCAAAACTGTGAAAATTGCTCTGGTTACTGGAGGTGCAAAATTTCCAGAGACCCTTGGCAGTGAAAGGGTTAATAAAAATCAAAAGCATCAACAATAAATAATAATAATAATTTTAAAAAATTACACAGGCTGTGGGGTGAGGGGCTGCACAATGCCTTGTCAGTATATATATGTATGCGGAACCCCATTCCTTCTGAACCCACATACACCACCATCCTCCTGCATTCAGGGCCAAGTGCTGATGCCATGTCTAGTGACGTAGTTCACCTAAGCAGTCCGATCCTCAGCATTGCAGCTGATCCTCTGCGCTCCTGTCCTGGTGAGACGGGGCTCACATCAGGTACTTCGCGCTCCTTACTGCTGAGTGTTCCAGAAGACGGCGGAATGCAGTAGAGGAGGGGCTACTTTAGGCAGTTGATAGCAGCAGCCAATGAGCACAAAAGCTCAGTCGCTGCTGCTTAGTTACCTGTTTCTGAGCTGCAGCTGTCATTTTGGCTTGGCTCAAAAACAAGTGTCGGGCCAGATAACACAAGACGGTAGGCCGGATTCGCCCCACGGGCCTTGTGTTTGACAGCTGTGTCCTAACGTAATCAGTCTGCTGCTGCCCTTTCCTTACCACCCCACCCATTTGTTACCTACCAGTTTAATAAGAGTGACCGACACCAGGGTTTGGATTATTTGGCCACAGCAACCATTTTACTAATCAAATAACAATATTCAATAACTTACAGTTTTCATTAAAAAAAAAAATGCACGTATGTAAACAGTGTCAAACAACCAAAATTTACACCTGAGAAATTTATGGGGAGGAAGTCCTTGGAGCTACATAAATCTGTTCACCACTTTGCCCACCACACCATTACCCATAGCCGCAAACCATAGTCTTAGGGGCACCATTTCTATACAAAAGTCTTTTAAAACACCAAACCACTCCCCGGGACACTACCCAGCAGTAGCCCAAACAAGCCAGACTAAATAAAATAATTACCATTAACTTGGGGAAACTAACAGCAATGTGTCCCCCCACACCCCTGGGATACTGACCAACTGAAAAAGACCCCCAGCCTGTACAGCTGCCATGGCAAACAACAAAACATAAAGGTGGGGGCAGGAGGGACTCTTCTTCCCTCTGCCAGCAACTGTAACTTGATGCTAGCTGGTCCCCCTTCATATAACCCACCCATAGCAACTTCCACCACATTGCACCTTTCCCTGACTACTTCTTCCTCTCCTTCAGGGCATGTCATGTCAGGCTTCCCCTAAGGCTAGCCTTTGGTCCAGCCTTTTTTTCTAGTCTGAGTCTGCAATATTTTTATTATTATTATTGTATATTTATATAGCACCATTAATTCCATGGTGCTTTACATTTGGGGGTTGACATACAATACACAAAATATACAGGTAGATATAATAATAACAGTGATCAGCTGGAACAGTGGGGTAGAGGGCCCTGCCCGCGAGGGCTTACAATCTATGGAATATTTCCTTATGCTTGTTCTTTATGTCTGCCTAAACTACCAAATGTTTGTTAGCACACAGTAGGGGCAAAGTGCAAGAAAGTATGTATAAGACTGCAACTCCGCAGGATTACATTGCAGAATTTGTTGTCTGTTACTTGGAGCTTACATGCATAGGCCCTATAAAAACAAAACAATAATATTTGTTAAAAATTAATCATATTAGAAAACTACTTAATCTTTATTGTAGTTTTTATTGGGACAACAATGGGTTGCAAATGTGTAAATCACCTTAGAATATATCATTAGTGATATATTGACTGTTTATTACTTTACTGCCTCTGATAAGTATAGCACAACATTGTCCTATAAGATATCTCTTGTTTTTCCATATCTGACTACAGAGTAAACCAATAGATGAAGGCTATAATCTCTATAGTTACATACAGTAAAACTAAAATGAGACATGTGTCATCCTTTCATATTAATAACTGCTCAGTCGTAATTTCCTGCAGCTACTCTAAGTGTTCACATGATGGTGCTCCAAAACCACAGAACATTTCTCCTCATTGTCAGCCAAGATATCCATACGTAGGACGCACTAAGCAACACAGTCTTTGTATTGTTTGCATATTTTCACATCAATTAAATGGCAAGGTTGTCAAAATTTAATTTACCTTATTAAAATATTTATATAAATAAAAAAAATGGAACTCCTTGGTGACATGTGCAGTGGGTGTCACATGGCCGACAACTGCTGCTAACAGCCATGATCACTGCCAGCTCCAATTGATATTCCGCTGGAGGATGCTAGCTTTTGCTTTTCTCCAAGTTACATTCCTTTCCTTGGCGCTGCCAAGAGCTCATCCTCCTCCTCTGCAGAAAACGGTTATTTATAATGGGATGAAACTTCTTGTCTATAGTTATGTGTTTAAACTTATGTTACAACTTTATAGCCAATTATGTTATTTTATTTATACTAATCACTAGAGATAAGCGAGTAGTGTTCGATCAAGTAGGTGTTCGATGGAATACTACGGTATTCGAAATACTTGTACTCGATCGAACACTACTAGCTGTTCGAAGTTTAAGGTTCGATGCAGAACCAGCGTTGATTGGCAGAATGCTATACATTCTGCCAATCAACGCTGCTTCTTCTCTTACCTTTAGAAGTCTTCTCCGTGCAGCGTCCCCACGGCGTCTTCCGGCTGCAATTCACTTTGCCTAGGCATCCGGCCTAGGCAGAGCCGAATGCGCAGAGTGAATTCCAGCCAGAAGAAGACGTGGGGATGCTGCGCCGGAAGAAGACATCAAGGAGAATCCAGCCCGATCGTCACTCGTGGACTTGGTAAGTATAATTTTATCGAATTGTGCGTACCCCTGAAACGAGCATTTCCCCCCATAGACTATAATGGGGTTCGAAATCCGTTCGAACAGTCAAACAGTGTGCGGCTGTTCGAATCAGATTTCGAACCTTGGACATTTTAGTGTTCGCTCATCTCTACTAATCACACTTTCTCTTTGTCAATACAATGTGTTAATGAAGGGTTACACAATAGTGGTAGGTGAAAGACCAAATATTTGTATATTTATTTTGTACAACCTTGAAATTTTATCAAGGTATTGTATTGATTTGTCTGTAGGGCCCAGTTCACATCTGCGTTCGGTATTCTGTTTGGGGGGTGCCCAAGCGGATTGCCCAAACGGAAAACCGAATGCAGATGTGGACCAGGCCTAAAATGGTATATAAGATGGACTGAATTACAATAAGATAGGACGGTTATACATGCCAATAGGTTGTATGACTGTTTCTCTGGACCCGTGATCAATGTCTGTTTTATTAATTAGGTCCTCACCCATCTGCCACTAAAGATTAGAATCTATATTGCACATAATTGAACCTTGTGGATGTGTGTATTTCTCTGAGCTGGCTTATATACCAATTGTTCTAATTTGGACTTCATTATGGTGATACTTGAAGCAGATTGTGCATGCAACTGCAGCATGTAGTCTGTCACATCACATAGGAGCTGCCATAGAAGTTCTATTACACCCTGCTATAGTAAACTGCAGTATTCAGGTAACAAAATGCATGTATAATCAAATAATTGCAGATCCAAACCTCTTTTGTGACTATAAATAACTGCAAAAAACATGTTAAAAAAATATACCAAAACTATTAAAAATATAAACCTTTTCCATTTCCTTATGAAAAAAAATATTTTAATTGGTATCACATCTCCCGTTCAGTTGAATATACAGTCCTATGAAAAAGTTTGGGCACCCCTATTAATCTTAATCATTTTTAGTTCTAAATATTTTGGTGTTTATAACAGCCATTTCAGTTTGATATATCTAATAACTGATGGACACAGTAATATTTCAGGATTGAAATGAGGTTTATTGTACTAACAGAAAATGTGCAATATGCATTAAACCAAAATTTGACCGGTGCAAAAGTATGGGCACCTCAACAGAAAAGTGACATTAATATTTAGTAGATCCTCCTTTTGCAAAGATAACAGCCTCTAGTCGCTTCCTGTAGCTTTTAATCAGTTCCTGGATCCTGGATGAAGGTATTTTGGACAAACAATTCAAGTTCAGTTAAGTTAGATGGTCGCCGAGCATGGACAGCCCGCTTCAAATCATCCCACAGATGTTCAATGATATTCAGGTCTGGGGACTGGGATGGCCATTCCAGAACATTGTAATTGTTCCTCTGCATGAATGCCTGAGGATTTGGAGCGGTGTTTTGGATCATTGTCTTGCTGAAATATCCATCCCCGGCGTAACTTCAACTTCGTCACTGATTCTTGAACATTATTCTCAAGAATCTGCTGATACTGAGTGGAATCCATGCGACCCTCAACTTTAACAAGATTCCCGATGCCGGCATTGGCCACACAGCCCCAAAGCATGATGGAACCTCCACCAAATTTTACAGTGGGTAGCATGTGTTTTTCTTGGAATGCTGTTTCTTTTTGGACGCCATGCATAACGCCTTTTTTTTATAACCAAACAACTCAATTTTTGTTTCCAAAATGAAGCTGCCTTGTCCAAATGTGCTTTTTCATACCTCAGGCAACTCTATTTGTGGCGTACGTGCAGAAACGGCTTCTTTCTCTTCACTCTCCCATACAGCTTCTATTTGTGCAAAGTGCTCTGTATAGTTGACCGATGCACAGTGACACCATCTGCAGCAAGATGATGCTGCAGCTCTTTGGAGGTGTCTGTGGATTGTCCTTGACTGTTCTCACCATTCTTCTTCTCTGCCTTTCTGATATTTTTCTTGGCCTGCCACTTCTGGGCTTAACAAGAACTGTCCCTGTGGTCTTCCATTTCCTTACTATGTTCCTCACAGTGGAAACTGACAGGTTAAATCTCTGAGACAACTTTTTGTATCCTTCCCCTGAACAACTATGTTGAACAATCTTTGTTTTCAGATCATTTGAGAGTTGTTTTGAGTAGACCATGATGCCACTCTTCAGAGGAGATTCAAATAGGAGATCAACTTGCAATTGGCCACCTTAAATACCTTTTCTTATGATTGGATACATCTGGCTATGAAGTTCAAAGCTCACTGAGGTTACAAAACCAATTGTGTGCTTCAGTAAGTCAGTAAAAAGTAGTTAGGGGAATTCAAATCAATAAAATGATAAGGGTGCCCATACTTTTGCACCGGTCAAATTTTGGTTTAATGCATATTGCACATTTTCTGTTAGTACAATAAACCTCATTTCAATCCTGAAATATTACTGTGTCCATCAGTTATTAGATATATCAAACTGAAATGGCTGTTGCAAACACCAAAATATTTAGAACAAAAAATGATTAAGATTAATAGGGGTGCCCAAACTTTTTCATAGGACTGTACTTTATACTGTATAATTGCTATATGGTTTCTAAATCTCACCCAGTGCTAGACTCAGATTCAGTCCTGCACATTACTTCTGTATAATGTCCACAATCCTGCTGCTACTCATCATATTTTTTTGAGGGAATGATAGGGGAGAAGGTGTTAGAAGTGGGAACGGTAATTACCCCAGACCCCTCAATAAAATGCCTGGACCAATATTGTCTCACTAGCGAATACTATAAGATGACGATACCCCAAAATAGTACCATACCTGACTCAATACTTTAACATGATTTAGAAACTCCATGGCATATAGAAAGGTTCACTGATGCCTGAATGATCTTGATACCTAAACCAGCCTGAGATCCATTGCCTCCCCAATTATACTAGTATAGCACTAAACCATGGCAACAAACTGCTAAACAAAATCTTGACAAAAAAAACTTCAGTAAAAACTCCAACAGAGCGTTCTAACAAGCAGACACTCATTCAAAGATAGTTGTAAGGCAATTGCTGCCATGGTGCCTCAGACTAAAATTGCCCCCTCCCCATAGTTCTAAGGGTATGTTCACACATCAGTATGCCATAAGTCCGTTTGAATTCAATTTGAGACTAAAATCGGGCTGATGCACATACTGATTGTATACTGATACCTCTCTCTGATACCTCTCTGTCCCCTAGAGGACAAATAAGGGGATTAAAAGTAGAAAAATGTAAATAGAGTAGAGATCAGGACATTTATTATAAGTCCTTATCTCTACTGCTTACAATTGCTACTTTTAATCCCCTTATCTGTCCTCTAGGGGATGGACAGTGTTTGCTATCAGCATAAAAAGGTGTCAGTATGCAATCAGTATGTGCATCAGTCTGTTTTAAAGTCTCAAACTGAATTCAAACGGAGGGATGCCATACTGATGCCTCCAGATCTCTCCAGATCCCAGGTGCAGGCAGAAGAGGGGACAGCAGCACTTCAAAGTCATCTCCAGGACGAGAAGAAAGGTAAGTATGATGGGGTGGGAAGCGGGTTGGGGGACTGAGTTAGTTAGCTAGCCAGGTAGGTAAGGCTATTAGTCCGTGGGCTAGCTAGGGAAACAAGGGGGGGTTGGGAAGGGACGAAGTGAGAAGGGGGAACTGAGAAAACTGCAATGCATCATGGCAGTTGTAGGCTAAGACAACAGGAAGCTACCCAAGTAAACAAAAGCAGAGGACACCAGGAGCTCTTAGAGAAAACCAGAAATCACCCAAAACACTGCTAAAGGTATTTGGTTGCACTTATTAACCTATCGATAGCACTAACAGACCTTTCTTTAAAAAAAAAAAAAAATTCTGGAAAAACCCTCTGATATAATGTCATGACATTTTCCATCTCCTGGTTGAACTTGATGGACATATGTCTTATTTCAACTATACTAACTATTTAACCTTAGCGCATACCCTGCCCATGTAGAAGTCATTTCCCCCTTTGGGAACAGTAAACATCCTTTTCAGAACTTTTATCTGGGCCAATGAGAAATTCAAAAATGTCTTTTTCTCTTTTTCCGAAACCTGCAGGGAGTGCGCCAGAGCCCAGAATAGGTAAGTAACAGTGTTTTTTATGTTTGTCACCTCCCTCCCCAAACCTCCGATCATTATACTCTGGTTCTGTAAGATGATAAGGCAGGCACGACTCTGGAAGCCAGTGGTTGCTGATAAACAGGGAACAACTTTATTGCAGCAACTGGAAAGAGGTACAATAGCAGCTTCTAAATGGGAGTAATTGTGCCACAATGTCCAATCCCCCAGCCTTGGTTATAGAAGAGTGCCCAAGGATGATGCAGGGTCAATAACACACTTCCCCTCCAACTACTCCTCATCTTGTGCCATGCCTAGCTAAAGATACTAGGGAAAGTGGTGCAGGGATCTGGTAATCTTTGCTTAGGCCCGAGTGAGCTCCTATCAGTGTCCTCCACTGCTCCTCCTGGCACAGAATACAAATGTCTCAGGGCTGTCTCTAGATGAGCCTGGGGCAGATAATAATCCTCTTAGAGGCTGTGTTAAGCAGGTATTGAAGCCCAGTCTCAGTGCTCATGAGTACCTCTGCACACAGCAGGAAACCAACTGCTCACATGCAAGACTGGCACAAGACTGAGTTTTCAACGGTCAACAAGGAGATCTAGATCTCCTACAACCCCACCCAGTGGCCTGTGATTGGCCAAGGCCAAGGGAAAGGTCTGAACACTGAGGGAGAAAATAACAAGAGAAAAGCTGTAAACAGTGGCAAAGAACATAGAAGACGGGACATACCAACACAACCCAGATGCACAAAAGACAACCACTTAAAGCAGTAGCACTCTGGGATGCTGCACCACTGGCATGCACATTACCAGAAGTGACTATTAAGGACACTGAGTGAAGATGGGACCGGACAGCACATGCGCATTTCAAGATATATATATTAAAAAAATAAGTTAAAATTGCAAAAATATCTAAATAAATCAAAAATCATAATATTATGTAAAAATGAAAAAAAAAAATCTATTCTTGGAAGGCCCTAAATCTAACTGCCTCATTTCAATCATGTGGAGATGCAGTTTTAAGGAGGACAATCCATCTAGCTTCTTTCCTAAGGATTGCCATAGGAAAGAATAGGAGATATTCTTAATATCTCCTCCACTAATACCTAGACTGACACTAGCTATACCACGAACTCTGAAATCTCTCAGGTCACATGAATGAGCATCCCAAAAATGCCTCAATATGGCTCTAATTTGACCACTTCATGACTTTCAAAACCATCAGCTGCAGAACTGATCCTACTAGCACATTCCAAAACATGTACATTGAGTGGTCTTGCTGTCATGCCCACAAAAATAAAATTGCATGGGCATGTAGCAAAGTAAATTACCACAGATTTATTGCAATTAATATGGTGCATGATCTTGAAATTCTGAGTGCATGTAGAATTCCAAAACTTGACTGATCTGACTGTATATCTACAAGAAAAACAGCTACTACATGGGTAAGATCCCCACCGTGGACCACGGCTACCAAATATATTATCTGTGATACGGGCTATATAATGACTGTGGGTCGGAATGTCTCCCAAAATCCAAAACCTTCTTAATGGATTCTTTCCCAAGTCTCTGGTTATTTTACTATCAGTCATCAATACAGACCAGTGCTTTTTAAAATGTCATGGATATCCTTCCACTTTGCTTTATATGTGGTAAGAAATCATTACTAGTAAGGCAGCCAACTGAACCCTACTGCCCAATAAATGCTGCTGCAATTCTGGATACATTAGCTGTTACCTGTAACAATACTTACAGAATTCACACTATATGTGACATAGCTGGTCGAACACAGCTATGGTCATTTAAAGGGGTTTTCCCAACTCGCCTGCTCACCAGCTTGCAGGCTGTATGCTCTGTTCACTTCCTGGTTTTCTCGGTAAATTGGTGGGCTGTCTCCAAAACAAAGCCAGCTCTACTAGCTCTCTTCATAGCAGTACATGTTTGCAGTCAGTAATGAGGGATGGTTGTAAATAAATTAGCACAGTATCACTGGAAGATAAACAATATTAAGCTGATGCAACAGAGCTGGATTTGATAGGTGATGAGAATCCCAAACTTACATGCTACAAGACCAAGAGTCAGCTTGCAATAAACTCAGTTTTAGGTCTGTGTGTTACATACAGAGGTAACAGACTCCATGTCTCAGCCCTTATCAGCAAAGTTCAATCAGCTGACCTGATAACTGGAAGAGGGAGATAAACGACTCAGAAATACAAGCTCACTCTGAGCACTCAGCTCCCCTTTCCCTCCTGAGAGCAGGGAGCTATGTCACTTGTCCTGGGCCGAGAAATAAGATCATCCCCAGGTCCATTGACGTAACTAGGAATAGCGGGGCCCCGTGCAAACTTTTGACATGCCCCCCCCCCAACCGACACCGACGCCGAAGACCTCGACCGACACCCTCCTCCGCATTCCTGCGCACTCTATTATGTCCCTTAGTGGCCCCTGCACACAGTATTATGTCCCTTAGTGGCCTCTGCACACAGTATTATGTCCCTTAGTGGCCCCTGCACACAGTATTATGTCCCTCAGTGGCCCCTGAACATAGTATTAAGTCCCTCAGTGGCCCCTGCACACAGTATTATGTCCCTTAGTGGCCCCTGCACAAAGTATTATACCTCATAGTGGCCCCTGCACACAGTATTATGCCCCATAGTGGCCCTTGCACACAGTATTGTACCCCATAGTGGATCCTGCTCACAGTATTATGCTCCACTGTGAACACCCATAAATAATTATTATACTCTGGGGTCTCTTCATAAAAACTACTGTTTCTTACCTGTCCCCTGGCTCCTATGCGGTCGGCATCCGCTGTCAGCCTTCTTCAATGGCGTCGGACGTCACATGACCTGAGACACAGGCCGGGGTCATGGGATGTCAGAGACGTCAGACAACTAGGCCTGAGCTAAGTAACAGTGTTTTCTATGTTTCTTACATCTCCCGGGCCTCCGATCATTATACTCGGGGATCTGCAAAGACCCCCGAGTATAATGATAGTGTTTGTGGGGCCCGCGGTGTCACTACCGATCCCGGCCCAGCCAGGATGGGAAAGTAAATAGGGCCCGTTACCGGCTGGAGTAACTCCAGCGGTAATGGCATATTAAAAAAAAACAAAAAAAAACGCAGCCCCTAATGTCCCAGGCCCTATGGCAGCCGCTTCCACTGCTACCACGGTAGTTACGCCCCTGCCCAGGTCCGTGGTTATGGAAATGCAGTGTAAACAATGAAGTGAATAATCTCAGATAGCAGCCAAACAAAGCAGTTTTGATAAAGCAATGTATTTTGGAAAAGTCTTAAATCCACATAAATTATCAGTATAGATAGGATCCTTGAGATGGGACAACCCCTTTAAGACAACAGATATCTCCTTCTGACAACCGTATAGATATGTACATGTTTATTTTAATGGTGAGATGAAGTTAAGCTGATGCCCCAGTAGAAGAAATGGAATGTTTATTTTAAAAAAATAAAAAATTTGCCTTATGCATTGAGCCCTTAGCTGCCCAGATTCGGCTAAATCCTGATATTTCGGGTGTTTTGGTTAGAGATAAATGATTTAAAATTAGTTTTTTTGCTGATGATGTCCTCCTAACCCTTACAAACCCCCATATTTCTCTCCCCAACCTTCTCCAGGTCCTTAAGATTTATGGAGATTTATCCGGTTATAAAGTTAACCCCACCAAAACTGAAGCCCTTCCGTCTTAATATTCCTACTGCTGATTTACAACAGTTTTGTTCCAACTTTGACTTTCAATGGCGGAACACTCTCTTGGGATCCAGCTTTCCTCTTCCTACTCCACCCTCTATTCAGTTAATTACCCTAGCCTATTTAATGAACTGAGAGGCCTCTTGGACAAATGGCGCCCCCTCCATATTTCACTTATAGGTCGTATTAATGTGGTCAAAATGTCCCTCTTCCCAAAGCTCCTCTACTATTTTGAAACTCTTCCAGTCGCAGTCCCTCACTCTGAATTGCGCTCCCTCCAAAAATCCATCTTTAAGTTTATTTGGAATGGCAAGTGTCACCGCATACCTTGTTCGGTGATGCTGTCTGGTAGGGAGGAGGGGAGATTGGCGGTACCACACATATTGGATTATTATTGGGCTGCTCACTTGCGCTGCCTGCCAATTTGGACAGCCCCGCAGGCCTATACCAAATGGGTTGAGATAGAGAAACTCTGGTTGGCTCCGATACATCCCAATGCGTTTCTGTGGTCCCATTCCCATCCATTCCCCTTTTGGGTCCTATACGCTTCACTAGGGCCATTTGGATTACATGCTCTAAAATCTTTCCCCTGGCCTCCAGTGTTCATCCATGATTTCCTTCCTGTATAACCCCCTCTTACCAGATGGACTTACGTCAGCTTTAGTGCGACCATGGAGTAGGCTAGGCCTTTTCCTTATCGCTGACTTAATAGACCCGCTGACGTTGGAGCTCAGGCCCTTTGAGTATTTTGTGTCAGAATTACATCTACCCGCCACTGAATGGTTGCATTACTAGCAGATTATCCATTTTGTTTTTACCCAGTTTGGCTCTCTGAAGGTGTCCCCACCGACTGTCTTTGAAAAACTGTGTCGTGCGGGCACCTCCACTGCAGGCCTTATCTCTGGTATTTATGGTATCCTCTCCTCCTCTGTACGGCAGGGCCCCATATCGCATAAATATATGGAGAAGTGGTCTGGGGCCTTGAACAGGCAGATCTCCCCTAACCAATGGCAAATTATCTGGTCCCGTGCAGCTAAATCATCCACCTGTGTCACATACTGGGAGACCCAGTACAAGCTACTTATGCACTGGTACCATACTCCAGCCTTGCTCCACTCCCTTAACCCTAACATCTCTTCCCTGTGTTGGCGTTGCCGGGCAGGAGTGGGTACTCTGTATCATATTTTTTAGACTGTCCAGGGATCCACCCTTTCTGGCTGGAGGTCAAGTCCCTTACGGATGCTCTATTTATCCAAGGTGTCCCTTTATACTCCATCTATCTCCTCAATCTCCCCCCTGCTCATCTGGATAAATCTCTAAATTGTTTCTATATCTCTGTACCGCAGCCAAAATGCTTATCGCTCTCCGATGGAAGAGTGCCTCTCCTTCCTCTGGCTCTGATCTTGTAGTCCGAGTTAAGGATGCCCATAGTATGGACAACTTGACGGCCACACTTAACCATACTGTTGAGACGTTCCAGGCTATATGGTCATCTTGGGATGCATACTGTATTTTGAATGGTCTCTGACTCCTTCCCCTTCCCTTCCTCCCCCACCCCCTCATTTCCACTCTCAGGTTTTTTGTGATGTGTATACATTCCCAGTCTACTTGACGGTATTGCTTCACGTTCGTGTTTTTTATGTTTTCAACTCTTTTGTTACATTGTATTTTATAAAAATCCTTTCAATAAAAACTGCAGTTCAAAAAAAATAAAAATAAAAAAGTGCATGTCAGTTCTTATTTTCCCTGCATCTGCCACTGGAGAAGAAAAGCTAATTGCTCAGTTTTAGATATTAATTGAATATAATAAATTATAATAGTAATCCTCAAAGTTAAATCATAAAGTAAACAGATGAGAAACATCTAGCTTATCTCTACTACTCAGTATGGGTCAATGAACTGTATAGTAACATAATAGTAATAAAATGAAATGTTATCTGAGGCCAGTAAAACATAAATCGAAATACTGCATGCAATAGCAGTCCTGCAATACATTGAAATTTACTAGTGACATATCTATTATTTCTGAAGGACAATTATGTTTTACAGTTCCTTGGTTCTTCCATATATAGCTCTGAAACAGAATTGCATGGGTCAATTTCACCATTTTCAAGTAATGCATCGTAATAGCTCATCATGTTCACGCCTCTAGAAAAGGAGAAACCTTGTTCTGTAGAATTCTGAGCAGCCTGAATGACCTTGAATCATTGTGTATTGGGTAATGTTTGTGTTCTTAAACTTGAGACCTGCTTGCTTATAGCTGTACCTTGGACAGTATTTTTCACTGGTATTTCTGAAGGAGTTTCCAGAATTTAGGTTTCAAGGTACAATCTAAACAAAACACAGAGCCCCAGATATTTTTAGCATACCATTAGAATAAGTCATAAAACCTGAATCCTGGACAATCCATTTACACCACAACTAGGAATTGGTCCAAAAGACAAGAGTTATAAATCTTTCTAAACAATTCTCTGTAGATTCCATTCCTAGGTTTACAAGTATGGATGCAAAATACTGACCAAAATACTGTTCTGCGAAAGTAGCAATGAATTTCTATCCATCCAGCCTTAAATTCAACAATTCAACGCTTTGGTCCCACAACGAGGTGGTACCAAAGACATAATCGATATTTGCAAAGGAGCCACAAAAAAACTCTTTAGGCTGAGGCCACATATTGCGGAAAAGCTGCTTTTTTGTTGTAGATTTTGCTGCGTGTTTTTTTTGGGCAAAACCCAGGAGTGGCTGTAAAAGGTGTTAGGATAGCAGATGCAGTTCTGAGCCAATAATGAGAACCAGTACTAGACACGCTGATCAAAATGGTTAATACGTCGCTGAGTGCCCTCGGGCCACACCAACTCCAACCCTCACAGTTGTGATCACTAGAGCCCCAGATGGTTGGGATGGACTTGGCGGCACTGCTAGACAGAGCGGTACGGGTTGGGAAACGCCAGACACACAGCGCACCACAAATCTCAAGCAGAACCAGAAGCTGGGAACTCTTACCAGCGAATCTTCAGGGTTTGGTTCAGGTCCAAGGAACCAGAAGGCACTGGTGGGCTGTGATCAGCAGGTAGCAGCAGAGAAAGAAAATGTAGTTGTACAGTGGGAGTCGTCAACAAGAGGGCAGCGCAGTACAGATGGTAATCCAAAGGGAAGGTCAAGCAGGCTGGGTTGTCAACAGGAGAGGCAGAGAAGTATAAAAATAGTGTTCAGGAAGCAGAGGTATAAACACAAGCCAGGGTCATAAACAGGAGCAGGCACAGTACACAAATCAGGAGGCAAAAGGCTGAGTCAGAGGTCAAGGCAAGGGGTCAGAAACTCAGGCAATCAGAACAGGAGAAGACGCTTACGGAACTACAGGAGAAACACTGAATAGCCATCAGCAGTCTGGTGCAAGAGCCAATCCTTAAATAGGCTTTGGCCTGCCACTTAGGCCTAACAATTGGAAATCCCCCATCTGTCTCAGGAGGAGATGGGCAAGCCCCGCACAACGCTGCAGAGGTTCCAGCCTACCTTCTGAGACCTGGAAGCAGGGGACTCGAGAATGCAGAACGGAGAGGACCGGCACCTCCGCATAGCACTGCAGAGGCTCCGGCCCTACACCTAACAAGGGGATAGGCAACAGCGAGAGGAGAGGTTGTGGAGGCTCTGGCCCTACTCATAACAAAATGAATGGGAATTATAAAGGCAGCTTTTATGTTTCCCTCCTTCTGCTCAACCTACTCCTGGCTTTGACTCAAATAACCACAGCAAAATCTCCAAAAAACGACAGGATAGACACTGAACGTTCCTGGGGCAGGCAAACTAAATCCTTCTTCATAAAAATGGAAAATGTATATATGCTCCACCTTTACACATGAAGAGATAAAATCTCTGATGTTACTCTTAAGGCCACTCAGAGTTTTTTTTGTAGTAGACTTTGACAAGGAATCCGCCTTCAATGGGGTTAAGCGATCGGATGTGTGCCGGCTGCGTCCATTCATTCCTATGGGAGTGTGCTAGTATTCGCTCAGCTCTAGTGCTGATTTAGAGCAGAATACAGCAACAGTATGCCGATGCAGTGCATACACGGAATCCATTTTCTGCTGTGTGAACATACCTTTAGATATACATCATTGTATCTTACAGGGCACGCTGGGAAGACTCCATAATGACTGCCAAGAACAAAAATATATATTACAGAGTAACAAACTAATAGTTCAAACAAGTGGAATGAGGGCTTTGCTCACTGGAGCTTACAATTAATAAGTAAATAGGTTACATAATAGGTAAATGGGGTCTTTTATACTAATTGTGGTAGTATGCAAAGCTGCATGAGACAGACGGCCAAACATTCACAAGGAGTGTGGGTGATACTATTGAGTCAGTTTATACCATGTGATAGGTTGTATATGTTGGGAATTAACAGAATTGTGCAAATTATCACATTCCAGAAAACTAGCACAGCAGGAGAAAAGTCTTGGAGACCACAATGGGGGTGTTTAGATTATTTAGGTTGTTATTCTTAGATTCCTTTTAAAGGGGCAGAATAACTGCCCATAACAAGGTCCTTCAGATGATCATCGCGCATTAGAGTGTAGCAGAACTTAGAGCACAGGTAAGGTAGTAAACGGAGATGAGGTAGTAGATATAGGGCATTACAGCACTGCATAAAACATTGTGAATGAGCAAACAATGCAGTGACTGGCTCAGAATAGAGACATTGGTGTAGCAGTTTGGACAGAAAGATGATCCTGGCTGCTGCATTTAGAATGGATTGGAGAGGGCGTATTTGGAGAAGGAAAGCGCAAGACTGATTATATGCATAGTGGTTATATTAGAAAAGCAATGGTTCTACTAAAAAAAATTAGCCCATGTTGGAGACTTGTAACGGTAACTGTTATTTTGAAGAAAAATTTGTAGCAGCATAACTGGTTGAAAAGTGATGAAGTTGTAACATGACATTGGCATTGAAAGAGGCAATGGTGTTTTTTGTTTTATTTTGTTGCTATTATGCCAACAGTGTGGCAGGGGCAAGTGGCAACTACAGAATTTGAAGAAAAATTTGTGGCAAACTGTCACCATGCCTGGACCACCTACCAATTGAAAAGAGAAGAATATAAAAAATAAAAAAATACAGACCAAAAGTATTATGCCATTATGGTAGTAGATGCCACAGCAAGGAGTGGTATTTACTGAATTAAAAAAAAACAAAAACTTGTGGAATGTTGTCAGAAATTACCTCCAAAATGGTATTTATACTGAATCAATGGCTTGGGTTTTTATTATTATTATTTTTTTTATTTTTTTTATTATTATTATGCCAACATAGTGGCACCAACAATATGGAATAGTAGAACATGATGGACCATCTGACAGGAGAAGTATGGCTGAGTGGTGGCAGTGGTGGTAGGTGTGGCAACATAAGTGGCAGCGGTATAATATGGAATAGAAGATGAGAAGATCTCCTTCTATTCCATATAAAAATATCTCCAGAATACACCCTTTCCTCACCAGAGATACACTAAAGACACTTATTGTCTCTCTGATTCATTCTCGCCTTGACTACTGTAACTACTTACTAATCGGTCTTCCCCTTACTAAATTCTCCCATCTACAATCTATTCTGAATGCAGCGGCCAGGCTCATCTACCAGGCTAGACGCTACAGCGATGCCTCCGGTCTGTGCCAGTCACTACATTGGCTGCCCATTCAATATACAGTAGAATAAAATATAAAGTTATCACCCTCATCCACAAGGCTCTCCATAATGCCGCACCTCCCTACATTTCCTCCCTCATCTCTGTCTACCACCCAACCCGTGTTCTCCGCTCACTCAATGACCTAACACTTACATCCTCTATTATCAGAACTTCCCACGCTCGTATACAAGACTTCTCCCGAGCTGCACCACTTCTCTGGAATGCTCTACCCCGGACAATCAGATTAACTCCCAATTTCTACAGTTTCAAACGCAAACTAAAGACGCATCTTTTCAGACAGGCCTATCACAATTCCTAATGCAAACCCTTCTTGATGCCTTTTCAGCCTAACATATTTGTCCATGCTCTATCCACATGTTAAAGGACACTACTAGTGACGGCCCATAAAGCTTTGTTTGTGTAATGGCTGCAACCTCTATTACAAAATTGTCTGAACACTGTATAAGCAATGCTGCCCCTCCTACCTCTTGTGTCACCCCCTCTACCTCATAGATTGTAAGCTCTTGTGAGCAGGGCCCTCAGTCCCATTGTGTGAAATGACGTTCTTTGTTTTGTATCTGTCTGTATCTGAACCCTACAAATTGTACAGCGCTGCGGAATATGTTGGCGCTATATAAATAAATTTTTTTATTATTATTATTATTCCATAGATCGCATGAGATGGCGTCTGGTTATGTAGGGGTAGGGGTAGGGGTAGCAGGTAATACAGTAAATGGAGCAGGATACAAGGAGACAGATGCCTGATGCATGCCTGATTTTTTTATATTTCCGTGTACAAGTATGCATAAAGCGTCTTTTTTTACAGAGCCAAATTTTTAGAACTTTTTAGTCATACTATTTTGGGAAATGTATATTGTTATGATCACTTTTTATTCAAATTTTTATCAAAGGCTAAATAGTGAAAAACCAGCAGTATGGCTCTTTTGATTTTTTTTTTCCCCCGCTACGGCGTTCACCATATGGAAAATTTTTTATAGATTGGGCATTTTTGGATGCAAGTATACCTAATGTGTATATGTTTCACAGTTCATTTTTTACTTTTATATGTAAGAATATAGGGAAAGGGGGATAATTTAATTTTGATTCTTTTTATTTTTTTAATTTTTTAATTTTTTTTACTTACTGTATAGAGCAGCCTCTAATAGAAGTTAATTCCAGACAAGCCTTGGAGCCTTCAATAGGCTCCAAGCTATTATGGTAATCGATTGCAGGTCAAGCATCCCAATCCAGACACAGGTGATCCTCCCAAAAATGGCGGCACCACTGGGAAAATGGTGCCTCAGCTAGCTTTGACCAAAGCGTTGGTGGCGTAAATATTAACCAAAGTTTACCACCAAAGTTATATATTAATACTGTTTGTTATCTTTAGATTTTGATCTCTTTTGTGATAGATCAGGTATCATCATATCTTCAACTTTCCTCTTATATAAAGTAAACAATATAGATAACAGAGAATGCAGATACAATTATAGAAACTCCATTATTATTAGAGATGAGCGAACAGTGTTCTATCGAACACATGTTCGATCGGATATCAGGGTGTTCGCTATGTTCGAATCGAATCGAACACCGCGTGGTAAAGTGCGCCAAAATTCGATTCCCCTCCCACCTTCCCTGGCGCCTTTTTTGCACCAATAACAGTGCAGGGGAGGTGGGACAGGAACTACGACACCGGGGGCATTGAAAAAAATTGGAAAAAGTCATTGGCTGCCGAAATCAGGTGACCTCCATTTTAGACGAATAGTGGATTTCAAATCCGGGTCATATGAGAATGTGAACTTTGTGACTATGAGACAGGGATAGCTGTACAGGCAGGGATAGCTAGGGATAACCTTTATTTAGGGGGGAATGTTATTAAAAATAACTTTTTGGGGCTCTATCGGGTGTGTAATTGTGATTTTTGTGAGATAAACTTTTTCCCATAGGGATGCATTGGCCAGCGCTGATTGGCCAGAGTACGGAACTCGACCAATCAGCGCTGGCTCTGCTGGAGGAGGCGGAGTCTAAGATCGCTCCACACCAGTCTCCATTCAGGTCCGACCTTAGACTCCGCCTCCTCCAGCAGAGCCAGCGCTGATTGGCCGAATTCCGTACTCTGGCCAATCAGCACTGGCTAATGCATTGTATTGGCGTGATGAAGCAGTGCTGAATGTGTGTGCTTAGCACACACATTCAGCTCTACTTCATCGGGCTAATAGAATGCATTGGCCAATCAGCGCTGGCCAATGCATTCTATTAGCTTGATGAAGCAGAGTGTGCACAAGGGTTCAAGCGCACCCTCGGCTCTGATGTAGCAGAGCCGAGGGTGCACAAGGGTTCAAGCGCACCCTCGGCTCTGATGTAGCAGAGCCGAGGGTGCACTTGAACCCTTGTGCAGCCTCGGCTCTGCTACATCAGAGCCGAGGGTGCGCTTGAACCCTTGTGCACCCTCGGCTCTGCTACATCAGAGCCGAGGGTGCGCTTGAACCCTTGTGCACACTCTGCTTCATCAAGCTAATAGAATGCATTGGCCAGCGCTGATTGGCCAATGCATTCTATTAGCCCGATGAAGTAGAGCTGAATGTGTGTGCTAAGCACACACATTCAGCACTGCTTCATCACGCCAATACAATGCATTAGCCAGTGCTGATTGGCCAGAGTACGGAATTCGGCCAATCAGCGCTGGCTCTGCTGGAGGAGGCGGAGTCTAAGGTCGGACCTGAATGGAGACTGGTGTGGAGCGATCTTAGACTCCGCCTCCTCCAGCAGAGCCAGCGCTGATTGGTCGAGTTCCGTACTCTGGCCAATCAGCGCTGGCCAATGCATTCTATTAGCTCGATGAAGTAGAGCTGAATGTGTGTGCTTAGCACACACATTCAGCTCTACTTCATCGGGCTAATAGAATGCATTGGCCAATCAGCGCTGGCCAATGCATTCTATTAGCGTGAACTGAGTTTGCACAGGGGTTCTAGTGCACCCTCGGCTCTGCTACATCAGATTGCTACATCTGATGTAGCAGTGCCGAGTGTGCATCAGATGTGTAGTTGAGCAAAACTGACTCAGCACTGCTAAGTCTCTGCATTCGCATAGGAATGCATTGGCCAGCCTTCAGCCAATCAGCGCTGGCTCTGCCGGAGGAGGCGGAGTCTAAGGTCGGACCTGAATGGAGACTGGTGTGGAGCGATCTTAGACTCCGCCTCCTCCAGCAGAGCCAGCGCTGATTGGTCGAGTTCCGTACTCTGGCCAATCAGCACTGGCCAATGCATTTCTATGGGGAAAAGTTAGCTTGCGAAAATCGCAAACTGACAGGGATTTCCATGAAATAAAGTGACTTTTATGCCCCCAGACATGCTTCCCCTGCTGTCCCAGTGTCATTCCAGGGTGTTGGTATCATTTCCTGGGGTGTCATAGTGGACTTGGTGACCCTCCAGACACGAATTTGGGTTTCCCCCTTAACGAGTATATGTTCCCCATAGACTATAATGGGGTTCGAAACCCATTCGAACACTCGAACAGTGAGCGGCTGTTCGAATCGAATTTCGAACCTCGAACATTTTAGTGTTCGCTCATCTCTAATTATTATGTAAAGTCTGCATTCACCAAATACAATGGGTTACACTAAACTAAAAGAGTTGCATAACTGAGTGTCAAACGGTAATGGAAAATATATCCTTTTTTATATTAATTAAATAATTAATTAAAACTGAATTAATAAATTCAGTCAAAGAAATCATTGAAGAAAACAATGACAGGTCCCACAAGAAACTGATGGTGATATCAGCAGGGCAGAAAATGTGATATTATATGATAATAATAGATGTTTTATTAAATATAATATTCATAAATAGCAGGAAAGGCATAGAAAAAAGTCAAATGCAAAAATGCCGAGCAGTAGCTATAAATGCCACATACTGAAACCTCAACATAAGACACGTCTCATAAGCCCATAGGAATGATGCTGAACCCTGATCCTGAACCCTGATTCACATTTCAACAAAAAGCTTTCATCTGGAGTTGGAGTCATGCAGTCACACTTCACTTGTAACTAGTGAGTGAACCACTCACAAGATACTGTAAAAAGTGCCAGAATTTATGGTGGACAGTTGTCATAGATACAGTACACAAAATAGAAGAGCCGCATGCCATAACTATCTGGTCCATGTCATCCCGGAAAGCTGCTTTCTGCATCATGAAGGATTGGAAAGCTGAGTCTGAGTGTGGATGGGGGCATCACATGTGGAAACAGGAGTGTTGCCCATAGCCCAGTGCAAACTTCAAATAGTTGAAGTCATTGAAGACAGAATTATGAGGCTGGGAGAGAAGATATACACCAGGTCATAGCTGGTGTACATATCCCATTTCGTTTACACCTTCATTGATAAATCTAGCAGGGCTGATGAGCCCCATGCCCCATGCAATGCCAAGGCAAATGATATTGTAAGGTTTCTATATGAATGTAAGAAGTCTAAGAACAAAATAGAGATTTATTTATTTTTTTCAATTAAAAAAAGGGGACAATAGAGGAATCCCACAGACACCTTGATAGTACTTATGTGAGAAATCCTGACGATAGTATCTAAGGGTTAAAGGGGCTCTATCATTAGATTTTCCGGTTTTTAGATAAACATATGCCTGAATAGACTTTAGAGGATTTTCAGGTGCTGCTAATCGTTTTTAACCCCCCCCCCCATTTTTATGAATTACCGTTAAAACGTATATGCAAATCATTCCTACTGTGTACGATGGGCGTTCCATGCACACACACACACACACACACACACACACACACCCGTCATAGCTTCTTCATGCCCTCCTCTCTTCTTTGACTTCCTCCTCCAGCCCGGCGGTTTCAATCGAAATCTCGCACATGCGCAGTAGCGCACACTCCAGCGCCATTTTCCTGTAGAGAACATCGCGATCATACTCATGTACTCACTGTACAGCATGCTCGCGTAGTTCTCAGGGGAACTGACCAGTTCTCTACTCATGCGCGAGATTTTGATTGAAACCGCCAGGCTGGAGGTGGTGAATCGCAAGGAGGAGGAAATCAAAGAAAAGAGGAGGGTGTAAACAAGCTATGACGCGGGGGGTGCACGGAACGCCCTCTGTGCATGGTAGGACTGATTTGCATATACATTTTAACAGTAATGATAGAGCTCCTTTAAGCAACTTATTATTTCACAAATGTTTGTAGAGGCAGACCGCACAGGCAGATACTGGATTTTATACATCTGTGGCAATGAGACTGAATGAAACACCTGAATGTAATACTTAACAACATGGGGTTGCAGTATGAGTACCTTAAGGACACTGCCTCATTTTTCAAAACTGACATGTGTCACCTTATATGGCAATAGTTTTGAGATGCTTTAACTTACAAAGGTGATTTTGAGATTGTTTTTTTGTGACACGTTGTACTTAATGGTAAACATTGATCAATATTTTTGTATTTATAAATAGGAATTTTATGGAAATTTTAAAAAAAATGCCAATTTTCAAATGTGAAATACTCTGCTTTACAGACAAATAGTCATACTACCCAAATGCATTAAGAAAAATCATCTACCATATCTCTGCTTTTCATCGGCATGATCTTTTAATCGTCCTTTAGTTTATTTTGGACTTAAGAGGGCTTACAAGTGTAAGTGATTTTCAAGACTTACAAGAAAATTTCCCAAACTAATTTTTTAGGGACCACTTCAGTTCTGAAGGGAATTATAAAGGCCTGTATAATAGAAACCACCATAAATCACCCCATTTTCAAAACTGCACCCCTCAAATAATTCAAAACAGCATTTGGGAAATTTGAGCAAGTTTAAGCATTTCAAAGGAATTAAAACTTAGGTATTTCATTTTTTTTTTCAATAATACATTCATTTAGACTTAAAATTAACACATTCACAAGGAGTTAAAGGAGAAAAAGTATCTCACAGTTTGTTATACAATTTCTCCTGAGCACAAAAATATGTGGGTGTACACATGTGGGCGTAAACTGATGGCACATGGAAGGGAAGGAGCGACACTGGACATTTGAAAAGCAGATTGTCTTGGAATAGTTTTCAGGTGCCATGTCTCATTTGCAGAGCCCCTAGAGTACCAATACAATGGAAACCCCCCAAAAGTGACCCCGTAATGGAAACTACACCTGTTACAGATTTTATTAAGAAGTACACTGAGCATTTTCACCCCATTACGCGTGTAATACATTGAAAGCATAGGGTAAAAAGCTTCCCATTGATTTCAATGGGGAGCGCACGTATGCCGGCTCCCATTCAAGTCAATGGGAGCTGCTTTTTACGCGCTCATTAAGGGTCCTAAAAAAGCTGAGCAACATACCAGTCAGTGCTATAATATAGATTGTTGTTGAATCAAAATCTACCTAAGTAAACCTCTTTCTAAGTTACTGCGGACCAGAAGAAGCGTGGAAACGCGAAACGGCCATTGCCCATTCAGTCTGTGCCTATGGCATGATTCTGCTGCATGATGTTTGTCCTGCATTGAGCTACCAATAAAGGAAAAGAAAGCTTTAGAGGACTGCTACTGTCGCTTCATTTCTTTCTTTCTTACACACGGTATATTTCTAAGTTATGACACAGGTCGTTTGTTTTGCTATTCAGGAATCTGGAAAAGCTGGGTTATTTGCACAAAGTAGAGGTAACACACACACATATATAATCCTACCCTCTCCCTGGTTTAACTCATGCTCTGAAGCAGCGCTGTCTCTATTTTATTCAAAGGCACTCCATTACATAATTAGACTTAATGTTAATTAAAAATGCACCAGGCATCCCTCGGCATATTCAGTAAAGAGAACGACAAGCAAGCATGTGTGTAAATACAAAAAAATGTTTACAGTTATAGATTGGATTTCAGGTAAAGAATGCCTCACAGTGCAGTATGTAGGCCTTTTGTATGAGCAGAGATATACCTTTGCGACTACAAATAGATAAGGCAATGTAGAAATGATCATATTTTTATGGACAGGCAAATCCGTCTGCAAATGGTCCAGGGGTGGGACTAATTTACCACATTTGCTGATAGCCGTCCATCTAGGTGATCTGAAGAGACTCCTTTTAAACATATTAGCTGCCCCTGGCTTTCACAAGGACTTTAGTGCTTTCTTCATAGTGCTTTTTATTGACTTCGGTGTATAAACAATACACAGTAAGCTGCTAGGCTCCCGCTGGTGATGGATCCTGACTGCTAAAATAATTAAAACTAGATGATGATTTGCAGCGTAATATTAGAGTAAAGATATTAAAGTTAAGATTCATTATAAAATAAATTTCCATTCAAAATGCATTTACTTTTTAGGAAGCTTTCTTTTTCTTCATCTCCCTTTGGGTTCCTTTTCTTTAAATACGGTATACTTCTTCCCTATGTGAAATCATTTTTTGCTTTTCCTGAAAAATGAGCAATGCTTCTTCAGCTAAGATTGCTAATATTTCCCAAGATGGCACCACAGTAGTGGCTGCCTATTACATAAGCTCAGAGCTGAGAGCGACCTTTATCTTTCCTTTTTCACTATACTTGTTTATAAAAATCCTCTACTCAAGTATCTTTGCACCATGAATAGCTAATTATTTGGAATGGAAAACACTTGCGGACTCTTTGAAAGGTATACTATGTGCCTATTGTTTATGCTTGGAAGATGCCAGCAGCCGGCAGTCAGAAATTTCCTGTGTACAAATGGAAGGCTTTGTTACAGCCTAGGAACCAACCATCCCCCCAGGAGTTAAGATGAAGCATGGACAAGAGAGACAGATAAAGTATGAAGGAGAAACTTACATGAAACTTGCAGACTCATTTTTCAAAGGATCCTTTTGTGTCTATTGTTTATGCTTGGAAGATGCCTGCAGGTGACAGACTGGAATTAACTATGTACACGTGGACGGCTTTGTTACAGCCTAGGAACCAACCATCCACCCACGAGTTGAGGGAAGTATGGACAAGAGAGGCAGATAAAGTATGGAGGAATAATCAGCACCCTTGTCTTCCTGGATGGCTTCAGACTTCCTCGGGTGGATAGAACACATGACAGCAGTAAGAAGAAAGGAGGAGGGCTTGCAATGAAAGATGGTGCATATTGGGGCATATTATGGTTAAGGAACAATAGTGCTGCAAGGATATTGAACTATCAGCTGTGAGCATGAGATCTTATTACTAGGGTTGAGCGATCGGGATCGGAAAAGATCGGATCCCGATCGGCGATCAAGTAAATTTCACGATCGCGATTGGGTTCTGATCCCACCTAAAAAAGATCGGGAATGGAATTCGGATACAGGTCGCTCAACTTATCTGCACAGATCCGCTGCCACTGCTGCTCCCCATTATTCTTGTTCCTCTTCATTCTCATATTAGCCTTCAGAGCGCCGTGCATGCCCCCGCCTCCCAGGCAAGTGTTAGAGATGCTGGGAGAAGGCGGGGCTTGTGGCTTAGGAGAGTGTGGGCGGGTACTGAGAGGGGAGACGTGAGTGATGCACTCACGTCTCCCCGCCCACACTCTCCTAAGCCCTGCCTACTCCCAGCATCTCTAACACTATATATATATGCTGGGGAACGGGAAAAGGGAAAACGAATGTTCATTTGCAATTGAAGTTCAATAAATTCACTTACATGTCCATAGAGAGACAAAGAGACGGGGAGTCCCAGATAAATTCCTTCGGTCCAGGAGTAGTAACACAAAACTTTGAAATGTAAAAATCCAGCTCCCAACGTTTCTTGAATAAAACTTAACTTTTATTAGTAATACGACATAAGATTAAGAGAAGAGAGAAGAGGAGCGAGAAGAATGGGCAGTGGCAGCGATTCTGTGCAGGTAAGTGGGGGGGACTAAGGAGCCGGGGGATTTTTTTTCAATCAATACACAGCGTGGAGTCCAAAAATTGAACCGTTCAATTTTTGGACTCCATGCTATGTAGTGAATAGGATCGTTTTTAAAATCTGATCTTCAATCATTAAAAAAAATCCCATTGACTTGCATTAGGATCAGAATTGGGATCGGGATCAGGTTCAGATGGAAAATGATCGGAAATCGGATTTTAGAAACGATCCTGATATCTCAAGATCAACTCAACCTTACTTATTACCAACCAAAGGAATTATCACACGTTATCGTGATAGCTGCATGTGCTACCACCTCTGCAAAAGTTGATTCTGCCTGTAATGTCTACATTCTGTGCCCCTCCCCCTATTACCAGTGAACATATTCTGTTTTGTGGAAATACTATAGAATGGCAGTGTTCTGTGGGTAGAAAATATTTTATAAACTGCAGCTGTCCACACATGCTGACTGAAAAGGTGATGGCAGTAGAGTTAAGTCAAGTGTTCTTTGTTTATGCAAAATAGGATTTGTCTGCTATCAAGCAAGGTTGTATACAAGTGATGTTTGTATATGAAAAATAAGTCACCCTCAATGAGCATAAATTACATAGAGATTTTGATACAATATTGTCCTCATTTATCAAAATTGGTTAACAGAAAATTGATGTTGTTGCCCATGGCAACCAATCACAGAACACCATTCATTTTAGTAAAGGAGTTCAATAACTCAAAGCTTCTTTATGATTGGTGGCCAGTATTTCTGTTAGGTAGTTTAGCTACACAAAGCTTTAAAATCTTATCACATTATACCCATCCTAGAGCTAAAGGCGACACTGCAATGTTTGTTATGGCGACCCACTGGAAGCCTAAGGGTATGTTCAAACAGTGGAATTCTGCCCAGAATCTGCTTCCCATTGTTTTCAGTGGGAGACAGAGATCGCAGCAGTATGCAGAAAAAAAGCGTCCTGCTCGATCTTGCCATGGATTCTACGGCTGAATAAGACTTCCTGCTGTTAGGCCTAAGGCTGAATGTGTGAAGTTTATAATTATGTAATGTATGAAAAAACATTGTTATCCTTAAAAGCTGAATAGATATAGTTACTTATGCTTGAAACTGGTATAATGTTGTATGATAAGATGGCTCCTGTATCCAAGATGGGTGCAAGAAAAACAAATGTTTGGTTTGCTGCCAGAAGACAGCTCCCCAAAGTTACCACGCAGGATCGGGAGTAGCTGGCTATATTTGGCACACTCTTTTGCTGAGAGAAGAACGAATACCAATACATAGAGTGGTGTGAGTTCTTTAGCGCCTGGAACTCAGCCTAATCAATTAGGATGACGACAGTTACCCGGGATTATTGGTCAATTAGTTAGAAACGCGACTCTGACCTTATCAAATGTACCTTATTTTCATTTCTTTTCATTTTCCACAATGTGAACATACCCTTACTGCAGCTGCAGTACCAACCATTATTCCTAGTTATCCTGCACAACATCAGTCCAGTGGAACACTAACACAACCTAAAACAGTTGAGATTTTTTTAAGCTAAAAGTATGAGATTTTAATTTATGGCCTATCCTTACATCCTTAACCATCTGCCCAGCTGCTACTTACTTTTATGATTGTATTTGGTACTCATATGGTCTGTGGATAACTGGTTTTCTTTACTCATATGGTCTGTGGATAACTGGTTTTCTATCCTTACACAGATCAGCTGTATGTTTCCATTTCCAACATCTATACTATAAACTGCATGGGGCCAGAAGCAGATGGACACAAAATTTTAAATGATAAAAAGCAATGCCAGAATTGTCTATTTTTAATCCACCCAGAAAGAGTTAATAAAACTGTGTTAATAAGTTGTAGACACCCCTAAATGTACCTTTAGAAAATTGCCATCCCGCAAAAAAATACCCCTCATCTAACTGTACCTCCTGACAAAATAAAAAAATTATAGCTTGTACAGTTTGTCAAAAAAAACCTCACAAAATTGCAAAATCTTTAGGACAGAACTGGCTGTAGAAGGAAGAGAATGTATAAGCTGTGTGAGCGTACATGAGAGTACAGTCCAGATTTAGAGTTTACGAGTGAAAAGACACTGAAAGCAACCGCCAGGCTGATCCCGCACCCCAATTATAAGAGCTACTGGAAAAATAGTGGGGAATTTTGTGTACCTAATATACTCTGCACAGTTTACACATTCACTTTCACCATTCCCCTGTACTTCTTGGAAAACTAATGCTTACAATGCTCGAGGGGTGCAGTTTTAAATATGAGGTTACTTCCTAGGGGATTTCATTTTATGAGCACCTTGTGGACTCTGCGAATATGACATAGTGTCCAGATACCAAACATCTAAATTTGCACTCTAAAAAGTCACATACTGCTCCTTCACATCTGTACCCAAACTGCAGTTTATGCCCACATGTGTTTTCTCTTTTGTTTTCAGGATAACTTACTTAATGTTATATGTGCGTATCAACTGCTGGGCACACAGCCAGGCACAAAGGGAAGGAGCGCTATTTGTTTTTTGGTGCCCAGATTTAGAAGGTTTGGTTTTCGGACGCCTTGCCATGTTTGCAGAGTCAGTAAAGTGGAAACCCCTGACATGTGACCTCATTTTTGAAACTACATCCCTGAAGGAATTTATTCAGGGGCACAATGAACATTATTAACCCCCATTGCCCAAGAGTCGGACCCCCGTCAGAGATGAACACTCTAAAGCAGGCATGTCAAACTCAGGGTACCCCGAGGGCCACATGAGTAACAAGAGGTTGTTGCGAGGGCCGCACACAGCAGCTAATGTCACACACGTATTTTAACAGCAGTCATGAAAACAAGATATGTAGTAATATGTAGTAATATGTAACAGCAACTAATATATTTAACAAAAATACAGCAATTAAAAACTAAACATTTATTTGCTATCATTTTTTTCAATCTTTTTTAGTGTTTTGTCCTGAGGCTTGACACCTCTTTGTGCTAACAATTGTTGGTATATCAGGCTGAAATGACAACGCAGTGCCTACTTTGATCAAAGATGAAAAGTGGTGATCAGTCAGCCTTGTTCTCTGAGAAGATTTTGTTAGTTTCATAAAAGAAAATTATCTGTTTACATATACACCCTTCATCTGCCCCCAGATTCATGTCCCCACATCTCTGTCCCCCAGATTCATGTCCCCCCATCTCTGCCCCCATATTCATGTCCCCTCCATCTCTGTCCCCAGATTCATGTCCCCCACATCTCTGCCCCCAGATTCATGTCCCCCACATCTCTGCCCCCAGATTCATGTCCCCTCCATCTCTGCCCCCAGATTCATGTCCCCTCCATCCCTGCCCCCAGATTCATGTCCCTCCATCTCTGTCCCCAGATTCATGTCCCCTCCATCTCTGCCCCCAGATTAATGTCCCCCCATCTCTGCCCCCAGATTCATGTCCCCCCCATCTCTGCCCCCAGATTCATGTCCCCCCATCTCTGCCCCCAGATTCATGTCCCCCCATCTCTGCCCCCAGATTCATGTCCCTCCCATCTCTGCCCCCAGATTCATATCCCCTCCATCTCTGCCCCCAGATTCATGTCCCTCCATCTCTGTCCCCAGATTCATGTCCCCTCCATCTCTGCCCCCAGATTAATGTCCCCCCATCTCTGCCCCCAGATTCATGTCCCCCCATCTCTGCCCCCAGATTCATGTCCCCCCATCTCTGCCCCCAGATTCATGTTCCTCCCATCTCTGCCCCCAGATTCATATCCCCTCCATCTCTGCCCCCAGATTCATGTCCCTCCATCTCTGTCCCCAGATTCATGTCCTCTCCATCTCTGCCCCCAGATTCATGTCCCTCCATCTCTGTCCCAAGATTCATGTCCTCTCCATCTCTGCCCCCAGTGTCATGCCTTCCCCTCCATCTCTGCCCCCAGATTCATGCCCCCATCTCCGCCCCCAGATTCATGTCCCCTCCATCTCTGCTGCCAGATTCATGTCCCCCCCATCTCTGCCCCCAGATTCATGTCCCATCCATCTCTGTCCCCAGATTCATGTCCCCTCCATCTCTGTCCCCAGATTCATGTCCCTCCATCTCTGGCCCCAGATTCATGTCCCTCCATCTCTGCCCCCAGATTCATGTCCTCTCCATCTCTGCCCCCAGATTCATGTCCTGTCCATCTCTTCCCCTAGATTCATGTCCTCTCCATCTCTGCCCCCAGATTCATGTCCTGTCCATCTCTTCCCCTAGATTCATGTCCTCTCCATCTCTGCCCCCAGATTCATGTCCCCTCCATCTCTGTCCCCAGATTCATGTCCCTCCATCTCTGGCCCCAGATTCATGTCCCTCCATCTCTGCCCCCAGATTCATGTCCTCTCCATCTCTGCCCCCAGATTCATGTCCTGTCCATCTCTTCCCCTAGATTCATGTCCTCTCCATCTCTGCCCCCAGATTCATGTCCCTCCCATCTCTGCCCCCCAGATTCATGTCCCCCCCATCTCTGCCCCCATATTCATGTCCCCTCCATCTCTGTCCCCAGATTCATGCCCCCCATCTCTGCCCCCAGATTCATGTCCCCCACATCTCTGCCCCCATATTCATGTCCCCCACATCTCTGCCCCCAGATTCATGTCCCCCACATCTCTGCCCCAGATTCATATCCCCTCCATCTCTGCCCCCAGATTCATGTCCCCTCCATCTCTGCCCCCAGATTCATGTCCCTCCATCTCTGTCCCCAGATTCATGTCCCCTCCATCTCTGCCCCCAGATTCATGTCCCCCCATCTCTGCCCCCAGATTCATGTCCTGTCCATCTCTTTCCCTAGATTCATGTCCTCTCCATCTCTGCCCCCAGATTCATGTCCCCCATCTCTGCCCTCAGATTCATGTCCCCCACATCTCTGCCCCCATATTCATGTCCCCCACATCTCTGCCCCCAGATTCATGTCCCCTCCATCTCTGCCCCCATATTCATATCCCCTCCATCTCTGCCCCCAGATTCATGCCCCCATCTCCGCCCCCAGATTCATGTCCCCTCCATCTCTGCTGCCAGATTCATGTCCCCCCCATCTCTGCCCCCAGATTCATGTCCCATCCATCTCTGTCCCCAGATTCATGTCCCCTCCATCTCTGTCCCCAGATTCATGTCCCTCCATCTCTGGCCCCAGATTCATGTCCCTCCATCTCTGCCCCCAGATTCATGTCCTCTCCATCTCTGCCCCCAGATTCATGTCCTGTCCATCTCTTCCCCTAGATTCATGTCCTCTCCATCTCTGCCCCCAGATTCATGTCCTGTCCATCTCTTCCCCTAGATTCATGTCCTCTCCATCTCTGCCCCCAGATTCATGTCCCCTCCATCTCTGTCCCCAGATTCATGTCCCTCCATCTCTGGCCCCAGATTCATGTCCCTCCATCTCTGCCCCCAGATTCATGTCCTCTCCATCTCTGCCCCCAGATTCATGTCCTGTCCATCTCTTCCCCTAGATTCATGTCCTCTCCATCTCTGCCCCCAGATTCATGTCCCTCCCATCTCTGCCCCCCAGATTCATGTCCCCCCCATCTCTGCCCCCATATTCATGTCCCCTCCATCTCTGTCCCCAGATTCATGTCCCCCACATCTCTGCCCCCATATTCATGTCCCCCACATCTCTGCCCCCAGATTCATGTCCCCCACATCTCTGCCCCAGATTCATATCCCCTCCATCTCTGCCCCCAGATTCATGTCCCCCACATCTCTGCCCCCATATTCATGTCCCCCACATCTCTGCCCCCAGATTCATGTCCCCCACATCTCTGCCCCAGATTCATATCCCCTCCATCTCTGCCCCCAGATTCATGTCCCCTCCATCTCTGCCCCCAGATTCATGTCCCTCCATCTCTGTCCCCAGATTCATGTCCCCTCCATCTCTGCCCCCAGATTCATGTCCCCCCATCTCTGCCCCCAGATTCATGTCCTGTCCATCTCTTTCCCTAGATTCATGTCCTCTCCATCTCTGCCCCCAGATTCATGTCCCCCATCTCTGCCCTCAGATTCATGTCCCCCACATCTCTGCCCCCATATTCATGTCCCCCACATCTCTGCCCCCAGATTCATGTCCCCTCCATCTCTGCCCCCAGATTCATATCCCCTCCATCTCTGCCCCCAGATTCATGTCCCTCCATCTCTGTCCCCAGATTCATGTCCCCTCCTTCATCTGCCCCCAGTTGCACGTTCCACCTCTATGTGTACACACATTAAACTTACCTTCTCCGACAACTCCGAGTCCTCGCTCCCCCACCGCACTCTCTCGCGCGCGCTTGCGCTAACAGTTGTAGACGCGATGTGACGTCATCACGTCACATCACGTCTACACAGCGAGTAGCAGCGTGAGTTTTGCACATCTGCGGCCCGCACAAAAGTCTCAAACTTTGTCTCTAAACTTTAGAGACAAAGTTTGAGACCTTTGTGCGGGCCGCAGATATGCCTGTAAAGGGCTGCATGCGGCCCGCATGTTTGACATGCCTGCTCTAAAGGCTATTGTGCCCAAGATAACCACTTTTTTGAGTGTGTGTTCTTTGCTGACACAAGCTTGGCGTACATATTAGGCACTGAAATCAACTGCACATTCATTTCTGACACTAATTCCAACTGAAATGGCAACAATTTAAAACTAATTCTCAGCTGAATCTCAAAGTACCTGCGCCTACCATTAAGGCGTGGGGAAGGGTAGTTATCACTACCACACCGGAGAACTTTTATACAGGCTAGCTATACACTCTACTATAAGACAGCTATAATAGCTGAGCTAGATACATTGTGGCTGCACGAATATCTCTGACTGTAGGCAGGCTAAACAGTGTATTTTGTTCATTGCTACATATGAGGCTGCTCCTCTACTATTAGTCTCCTGAGGATTCCCTGCAATGGGAGGAAACATGTAGAGACAAAAAACAACACTTTGATATAAAAATTACACTTTGAGGTAGCCGATTTTGAAATCATTTGGCCCCTCACATTGAAGCCTGGAGCATTTGTATATTGCCTGTGTCTCTTGGGATTTGTTCTACCAATGCTGAGGGCTCAGGCTTTATTACATTGACCTCACAATGTCCATTGTTTTTTTCTGGACACTATAAGATTTTGTTTGGGGTAATGGGATTAACCCACTGTGGTCTCCATTTCTATAGCCCCACACAAGAGCAGTTACAGTGTTGGTCAAAAGTATTGGCACCCCTGCAATTCTGTCAGATAATACTATTATTTTTATCTTCATTTAATTTGTCTTCAATGGAAAACCACAAAAAGAATTGTCAGAAAGCCAAATTGGATATAATTCCACACCAAACATAAAAAAGGGGGTGGGCAAAAGTATTGGCACTGTTTGAAAAATCATGTGATGTTTCTCTAATTTGTGTAATTAACAGCACCTGTTACTTAACTGAGGCACCTAACAGGTGGTGGCAATAACTAAATCACACTTGCAGCCAGTTGAAATGGATTAAAGTTGACTTAACCTCTGTCCTGTGTCCTTGTGTGTAACACATTGAGCATAGAGAAAAGAAAGAAGACCAAAGAACTGTCTGAGGACTTGAGAAGCAAAATTGTGAGGAAGCATGAGCAATCTCAAGGCTACAAGTCCATCTCCAAAGACTGTTCCTTGTCTACCGTGCGCAGTGTCATCAAGAAGTTTAAAGCCCATGTCACTGTGGATAACCTCCCTATATGTGGACGGAAAAGAAAAATTGACGAGAGATTTCAACGCAAGATTGTGCGGATGGTGGATAAAGAACCTCGACTAACATCCAAACAAGTTCAAGCTGCCCTGCAGTCCAATGGTACAACAGTGTCAACCCGTACTATCCATCGGCGTCTGAATGAAAAGGGACTGTATGGTAGGATACCCAGAAAGATTCCACTTCTTACCCAAAGACATAAAAAAGCCAGGCTAGAGATCGCCAAAACTTACCTGAGAAAGCCAAAAAACGTTTTGGAAGAATGTTCTCTGGTCAGATGAGACAAAAGTAGAGCTTTTTGGGAAAAGGCATCAACATAGAGTTTACAGGGAAAAAAAAGAGGCCTTCAAAGAAAAGAACACGGTCCCTACAGTCAAACATGGCGGAGGTTCCCTGATATTTTGGGGTTGCTTTGCTGCCTCTGGCACTGGACTGCTTGACCGTGTGCATGGCATTATGAAGTCTGAAGACTAACAACAAATTTTGCAGCATAATGTAGGGCCCAGTGTGAGAAAGCTGGGTCTCCCTCAGAGGTCATGGGTCTTCCAGCAGGACCCAAAACACACTTCAAAAAGCACTAGAAAATGGTTTCAGAGAAAGCTCTGGAGACTTGTAAAGTGGCCAGCAATGAGTCCAGACCTGAATCCCATAGAATACCCGTGGAGATGTCTCAAAATGGCAGTTTGGAGAAGGCACCCTTCAAATCTCAGGGAACTGGAGCAGTTTGCCAAAGAAGAATGGTCTAAAATTCCAGCAGAGCATTGTAAGAAACTCATTGATGGTTACCGGAAGCGGTTGTTCGCAGTTATTTTGTCTAAAGGTTGTGCTACCAAGTATTAGGCTGAGGGTGCCAATACTCTTGTCCGGCCCATTTTTGGAGTTTTGTGTAAAATGATCAATGATTTGACTTTTTTCTGGAATAAACTGAGTATTATCTGACAGAATTGCAGGGGTGCCAATACTTTTGGCCAACACTGTAATTATTTGGCTGGCTGGTATCACCTACAGCATATGTCTAAGACCTGTCATCTGAGGTTATAGCTACTAACATTTTTAAACACCCTCTGATACATCTTATAAGAGGCTGTTTCCTTTTGCTCTATAAAATTATATTTTGAGCATTGTTATATATGTATACCTCGCAGTTGATGTGATTTTTTTTGGGTTGCACACAGTTAACTCTGATATGGTGAAGGATAGTCTCCCTGATATCCTATGGACTAGTTTTATTCAGGGTTCCTAGTGTTGCAGCCATGGTTTAGACTTAACCCTGCATTTAGGATAGGCCTATAATTAATCACAATTCACATATTGGGAGGTTTTTTGTTTTTTTTTCATTATACATATTTATACCCTGGGTTTTTTCATTTTAACGTATATCAATAAAGAATTAGTTTTAAATTGTTGCCATTTCAGTTGAAATTAGTTTTGGAATATTTTGTTCCCTTTGGACTATTGGCACATTCATTTCTGGAGTCTAAATTACTGCAATACTCCAGGGTTAAAAATACTAGCTATGCTGCTTGATAACGCCCTTGAGAATTGTAGCTTCTAAAATGGGGTCACGTGCTGATTACACTTTAATGGTAATTCAGGGGGCTCTGTAAAAGTGGCATGACATCCAAAAACCAAACTGTGTTACAAAAATTAAACAGTGCTCCTTTCCTTCTGTGCCCGCCTGTTAAGTACGTTATCCTGGGTACCACAGTGTCATACTCATGGGCATAAACTGCAGTTTGGGCATACAGAAGGATGGAGATGTGAAGGAGCTCTATGTGACTTTTGGAGGGCAAATGTAGATTGTTTGGATGCCATGTTACTTTTGCAAAGAACCTAAAATGGCCACTAAAAATCATCTCACTACTTGGGAAATTCCAACTTATTGGCACCTACGGGGCTCTGCAAAAATTAGAAAAAATGGTGCCCAAAAAACATAAATCTATACTTCAATAGCTAAAAATTGCAGTGCTCCTTCCCTTCTGAGCCATGCTGAATGCTCAAACAGCAGTTTATGTTAACATATAAAGTAGGCCCCACATATTGAGCACTGAAATTTCTTTAAAAATTTCAATTTTTACTTTGCGCATTTATGTTTAGGAGGCACTAGTGGGCTTAAAATGATAATACCTCTTGATAAATTCTGAGGGGTCTGATTTCTAAAATGGGGTCATATTTTTAGGGTGAATTATTTATTTTATCTCTGGGCCTCTGCAAATGCCCAGCAATGCACTGTAAAAGTGGAAATCCTCAAATGTGCATGGTGCTCACTTACTTCTGATCCCTGAGCCTATTTCCAGGCAAAAGTTTAGGGCCACAAGTAGTATTATTCCAAAATCAGGAAACAGAGCATAATAACTGTAGAGCTGACAATACAGCCACAAGCTGACATATCGGGTGATAAAGTAGCATATATCGGAGAACATTTCAATTTTCATTTTGCACCATCCACTGCACATTTTTTTTGGAAACCATGTCTTAGATCAAGTGCTCACTATATCCCTTGATAAAGTGATGTAGTTTTCCAAATGGGTAACTTTTGGGGGGTTTCCATTGTACTGGTATGTTAAGGACCCTGCAAATGGACATAGCACTTGATAACTATTCCAACAAAATCTATTCTGAACCCCATCATATACCCATGCAACATATTGCTGTGTTCAGGAGAAATTTTGTAACAAACTGTAGGGAGCTTTTTCTCATTTAATCCCTTGTGAAAATGAAAAATTTGGGGCTAAATGAACGGTTCATTGGAAAAAAGTAATTTTTCATTTTCACTTCCTAATGCTTCCCAAAACGCGCACTATACCCCCTTTATATACCTTGTGAGAGGTGTAGTCTCCAAAATGGAGTCACTTTTGGGGATTTCCATTGTATTGGTACTCTAGCAGCTCTGTAAATGAGACATGACACCTGAAAACTATTCCAGCAAAATCTTCCCTACAAAATTGCAAATAGCGCTCTTTGCCTCCGTTCCCACGGAGTAAAGCGCCGCTCATTTAGACACGTAAACACGTGTCAGAGTGAGGCGCTTCAAAACAGATCCCATTGACTTCAATGGGTGCCAGCTTACGCGCTCTATCCATTGAAATCAATGGGTTATAAAGCCTCCCATTGATTTCAATGCGTAGCGCACGTAAGCCGGCACCCAAATCAATGGGATCTGTTTTGAAGCACCTCGCTCTGACACCTGTTTACGTGTCTAAATGAGCGGCGCGTTACTCCGTGGGAACAGAGCCTTTTAATTCCAAGCGCCATCATGTACCCATATAGCAGATTATGACCACATATGGAGTATTGCCATATTTAGGAGAATTTTTTTAAGAAACTATGAGGTGCTCTTTATCCCCTTGTGAAAATGAAAAATTTGAGAATAAAGTAACACTTTAGTAATTTTTCATTTTCAGTTTCATTTAAAGGTTTAACAAACTTCCCAAATGTGGCTTTGAATTATTTGAGGGGTGCAGTTTTGAAAATGGGGTAAGTCATGGAGGTTTTTAAGTTATAGGTCTTTAAAATCCTCTTCAGAACTGAAATGGTCTCTAAAAATCGGTTAGAGAAATTTTCTTGTAGATCTGAACATCGCCGTTAGACTTGTATGCCTTCTGACGTCCCAAAAAAATTTGAGGACGATTTATAGATTATGCCTCTAAAAAGCAGAGATATGATAGATAATATTTATTATTGTATTTGGGTCTAAAAAGCAGAACATTTCACATTTTAAAAATTGCTAATTTTTTTCCAAATTTCCTATATTTTTATAAATAAATGTAAAAAATATTTATCAATGTATACCACAAACATGTCACGTGTCACGAAAAAAAAATCTCAAAATATCACTTGTGTAAGTTAAAGTGTCTCAAAGTGATTGCCACATAAAGTGACACATCAGTTTTGAAAAATGGGGCCATTGTGGGCCGCAGCAAAAAAGGGGGAAAACCCGTGGCAGCAACGCACCACGGTTTTTCCCACAGCGTTTTTCACAAAAAGTCTGCAGAGGTTTCCTCTGCAGATTTTCTGCTTCCATTATACCTAATAAGAAACCGCCAGCATTTCCATAGGTATAATTGACATGCTGTGATTTCCAAAACTGCAATTGCTTTGGAAGTTGCAGAGTTTCCCTCTGTGCATATTTTCTGCCGTGGTGTTTTACAGTCACTTGGAGCCCTGGCCTAAGGCTGGATTCACATCTGCATTGAAGTCCGCAGGTAACTGCTTTTTAAATGGACACACCTGAACATTAGTGTGAACCTAGCGTAAGGTGTTGTTTGGTCATGTCCTTAAAGGGGCTCTATCACTAGGAAAAGTCATTTTTAACTAATCACATCTTTGCATAGCCTTTAGAAATGCTACTTCACACTTACCTTTAGTATGTAGATTGCCTCAGTGGTTTCTGAATAAGTCCGTTTTTATTCATATTCTAGTTAGACTGGTGCATGATACATCGTGCACTCCTCTCCTATTGTTTCCTATGACCACAGCACAAGCTGCTGCTGATGGCTCAGCTTCCTGTTTGCACACACACATAGGAGATAGTAGGAGAGACGAGTGCTGCTGGGAACTTCCTGTGCTGGCTGGAACTTATTCAGAAACCCCTGAGGCAATCTACATACTGAAGGTAGGTGTGGAATAGCCTTTCTAAAGGCTATGCAAGGGATGTTAAAAGTTAAAAATGACGTTTCCCAGTGATAGATCCCCTTTAAGGGGTTAATAGGCAAGATTGTGCTGTACCTTTGTGTCACAAAGTAAAATAACAAAAAGGTGATATGAACTCACACAACAGACTGTGAAGAATATGCAAATCTGTCTTCCATGATGTATTCCCAGCATCATTGCAAAACAAAGGCCTCTTGAAAGGTCGAGCATGATGTTAAAGGGAGAAGCCTTTATTGGGCCATATCACTGAGATTCTGTCTTCCTAATTACATCAGGGAAGACAGGCTTGCACATTCCAGTGAGTGCCCTCTATTGGTTTGCAACACTGAGGCACCTGACTTCCTAATTACATCATGAAAGACAGATTTGCATATTCTTCCGATGGTCCCTTTGCAAAGTTGAGTGCTAAAGGCTTAATAAGTCTCTACACACCTATATGGTGGTCTTTCCCCAAGGAGTTACGATATCCCCCTAACAACAGACTGTGTAAAGATGTTCCAGATTTATCACCCATCATCAGAATCTGCAACAAATCAGCCACAATTTTTAGACCTTTTGCTTACAGGGGTTGGCCACTTTCAGATCAATATTAAGAGACAAATATTATTGTTTGTACAATAAAAACATATACAATTTTCCAATATACTTTGTGTATCAATTCCTAACGGTTTTTCTAGATTTCGGCTTGCTGTCATTCATTCTGTTACTTCTAGAGGATAAAACTCTGACTATGGTCATGTGATTTACGGTCCATGGTCATGTGATGAGTACACAGGTGCACAGCTGATTACCAGGCAGATGTCTGATTATTGTGCTGTGACTGTAACGAGCGGCACCTGTGTGCTCATCACATGACCATGGACCGTAAATCACATGACCATGGTCAGACTTTTATCCTCTAGAAGGAACAGAATGAATATTTTCATAGCCTTTAGAAAGGCTATTCCACACATACCTTTCATTTGTTAATCCTCTCAGCCGTTTTTGAATTAGCCCGCTTTTATTGATATGCTAATTAGCCAGAAAGGTGCACTCCGGAGGTTCAGTGAGCACTGTGTGATGAGTGTACACAGGGAGAGGTGAGAGCCAGGGAAGGCTGCTGATGATGACTCATCAGCCTCCCAGCATACAGTGCTCAGTGAACTTCCAGAGTGCACCTTGTTGGCTAAGTAGCATATCAAACCAAGCGGACTAATTCAAAAATGGCTGAGAGGATTAACAAATTAAAGGTATGCCTGGAATAGCCTTTCTAATGGCTATGCAAATATATGCTTAGTTAAAAATGAGGTTTCTCAACGATAGAATCCCTTTAAGGTCAGACTTGTCCTAGTGCTGTTAATTTATTTATTCAGTAGATGCGCATGGAGTCTTTAAATAGGACCTTTCATGTCCTTGGGCACATACAGTTTTATATACCAAGCGAAAGCCGACAGTGCGTTGAATTCAGTACACTGTTGGCTTCCCCGTTATATGCCCTGGGGGAGGAGCTATCGGTACAATTACTGATAGCTCTTCACCGTCAGAAGGGTGTTCCTGACAGTCTAGCTGGGAACGCCCTTCTGACAGTACTGTGTGCAGCGCTATACTATCAGAGGAGGTGTTCTTTACTACTCAGATATATATATATATATATATATATATATATATATATATATATATATGGATATGAATGAAATTCAGAGTTATACAGTATGAGACATTGACTAGACAATGGCAGACTGTCCACCCCTCCTCCTTCCCTTGCATGCTGAATGCAATTCTCTTTCCCATGTCTCAACTTGATTTTCATAATCGATATTATTTTGTGGCAAGAATTGGTGCTAGTACGTAATAAATTTGGCGCAACTACTGAGATTCACCATTTGAGGCATCATTTGTCCATGTGTCCTATGTTTCAGATAAATGTTACAATGTCGCATATCTTTCACTGCCATGGTGCATGTCTCTTGAGGAATGTTTCTAACCAATATTAACAATTTTTCTGTCATTTCTGACATACTGATAAATTCTATTTGTCCATAGTAGCATGCATTGGTAAAATCCAAAATGGAATCCAACAGATAGCTATAAAAAAAGCTTCCCTTTCTTTTTGGATCCAGTTCTAGTTGTCTGACTGAAGATAGGCTCCGCAACAACCTATGTGTGCCTACATGTATTTTGTTTTTTCTATTGTCTTGCATTTCACAACCCTGTGCACCCAACCCTATGTGGGCACCTATTTGGGCACTGTCACCTGAGAACAGGAGGAGCTCAATGATGACAATGTAACTGAAGAAGAGATGAGCAAACGACAGTGATTCACCATTAGTCAAGTAAACAGCAAGGCGGGACAAGGAACAATGCCCATTTATCAGAAGGATAAGGAGGTGGCCCAAGCAAGGAGGGCTGGCAGGAGGGAGGCACCGGCAGAATGGGCAGTTTCATGTGGCAGATGTGAGGTAGTGCCCACAGGTATTCGTCATTTTCAGTCCAGCCTGCGGACTGCAGCCTTCACACACGGGAGACTGCCCTTCCCGCCAGCAGCAGCAGCAGCAGCCACCTCCGAGCTCCCTGCCGCAGTCACACAGGCTGCCTCCTCATAGGAGCGCACTGATAGCTCTGCAGTGTCACCTCCATACGCATCGTCTACAGACATGGGGAAGAAGAAAGGCTGCGACTGTAAAAGGATCCTGAAGAACAACTGGCTGCTCATCACCACCGTGGTGGCCGTGGTACTAGGTCAGTGTGCTGCGTCAATAATCCGTACTGTGCCTCACATAATCCCCAGGTAGCCGCTATTTGCAGTCAGCGCTAAAGCTATGGCAGAGGAGGGGGCTTTTCTTTAGCAGTCTTTAGCCCGTCGCCTGTATTATGGTGGCTTCCTATCATGTACCTGGAGATGCTGCTAACAATGCATTGCTGTGCTCCTGCATTGGCAGGCAGGACGTGTTGGAGAATGTTAATGGTGGTGCAGAGGAGTAGTCCTACTGTCCATGTGATGATATGGTTACCAAGGACCAGACCACCGTCTAGTCTACATGTGGCACCTAGCAGGGGCCTGGGGGAAGGTGTAGATGGAAGAGGGAGGCTTACTGGTGCCACACATCACAGAGATGGCATGGAGGATTCCCAAAAATACACATGTAGATCCCTGTATGTCACATACATAGATACTGTAGGTAGAGATTGGATTGATACAGGTGAGATGCAGGGATCTATGTATGTGAGACACATTGATACTGTAGATAGATTTATGATAGAGAGAGATTAAATAGTTATAAGACACATGGTAGACACACAGATTGGTAGATATGAGGGAGTTTAATGGATATTATATAGCAGATACATAAATGGATAGATAGATAATAGATAGGAGATATATAGATGATAGATAGATAGATAGATAGATAGATAGGAGATAGATAGATAGATAGATAGATAGATAGATAGATAGATAGATAGACAGACATTTGATAAAGGCTTCTGTGAGCTGAAACATTGCTATACCATGGAATAAAATAACACCACTGCTTTTGGAGTAACTTTGGAGTGCTACCTTTTTCTTTTGGATGTAGATATATAGGTACTGTAGGTATTAGATAGGTAGAAATCAGATAGATAGGACACAAATAGATCAATAGATGTGAGACAGATGGCTGTCTAATACAAAATCATCTGCAGCACTCCTTCTTAATAAGGGTACAAGCCAGAAGAATCCAGGTATAAAGGCTCCTATGTAGATAAAACTAGAAAAAGAGGCAGCACTCCTGGTGCAAAAAAGTTTAAATGGATTTATTTCACATGCATGTATTAGATAGATGTTAGCTAGATAGTAGACAAGCAGATAGCTATGCTATCGCAGTAGGCAGGATAGATAGATAGATAGATAGATAGATAGATAGATATGAGGCAGCTACATGGACAAATAGATCAATAGTAGAAACAAAGATATAGATTTAGACTTCCTCATAACTTAAAGGGATTTTCCTGCTTCAAATCTATTTTGCATACTGATAATGTAGCTACAGGTCTCGCAAAGATCTGCTGTTTTTGGTGCTCAAAACTGCTAGTGGACAGACAGCACATAGATCCTATTAAAGTAATAGGAGTGTCGCACTAGTTTCGTCCACTGCATAGCGGTGATTCCGGGGAAGTGCAGCGCCGTTCCTATCATTTGCATAGGAGTGGCACTGCTCACTCTGGCTCTTTACTTGCTGATCTGCAAGTAGACAGCTTCTGCAACAGCTGATCGGTGCATGGTCCAGGTCTCAGACCCCCACAGATCACATACAGATGACTTATTATGTGGATGGGTTATGAATATGAAAAATCAATTTTGAGCTGGAAAACCCCTTCAGACCGTGGCCCAGCCACACATTGCAGAAAAAAATGTGCAGCAGGGGCCACATGGTGGCTCAGTGTTTAGCACTGCAGCCTTGTAGCGCTGGAGTCCTGGTGTTCAAATCCCACCAAGGGCAAAAAAAACATCTGCAAGGAGTTTGTATGTTCTCCCCGTGTTTGCATGGATTTCCATCCCATAGTCCAAAAAGGACATACTGATAGGTAAAATGTACATTGTGAGCTGTATGTGGGGCTCGCAATCTACATTTAAAAAAATGTGCAGCAGACATGCTGCAATTTCAAGATTCGCATTTTTTTAAATTGCAGCATGTGAATTATGTTTATGGAAATGCTGGTGGTTTCAACATAGATATAATAAAAGCAGAAAGTCCACAGAGAAAAACTCTTCTGACATTCTGTGAAAAGCGCTGTGGAGAAAAACTTGATGTGATTCCACTGCTGTATTGCAATGTATAATTTTTTATGTAGATAGATACATTTATATATAGATATTTATAGACAGATGTTGCAGATCCAAACTTTTGCAATTGGTTAAACCACTGCATTGTGATGTGTTATCACAGAAGACAACAAAAAACAATAAAAAGTCATTGGAAAAATGATTTACACTTATTTTTCATTGGTTTCTCTGCTACATCTGTATATAGATGTGTGTGTCTATATATATATATATATATATATATATATATATATATATATATATATATTATATATTTCCCGGGGAAACTAGATAGGGACGGCTTCCCAACGGTCAGTTTTAAAACCCTTTCATTTGAATGGGTTTTTAAAGCAAACCGTCGGGGTGTCCGTATGCAGCCTCTCCGCAGGGAAACCTTTTTTTTGGATGGACACAAAGTCCTGCATGTCTGACTTTGTGTCCCCGTGGAGAGGCTGCATATGGACACCGTAAGTTTGCGTTAAAAACCCATTCAAATGAATGGATTTTAAAACTGACCGCGGGATGTCGTCCTCCATGCAGTTTCCCCGGGGAATAGGACGGAGACTCGGGTGCAAGTGTGAACGCCCCCTTACCAGCATGTAAGCATGTGGAGGTCGCTACAAGACCCTCAAAATGTCCCTGAAGTCACTAGAAATTGCTGTTCATACAGAGATGCATTCCTTGTTTCTATTCCATTTGGTTTCCATTGTATATGACCAGCAAAACGAGATAGTCTAAAAAAATTAAAATAAAAAAAAAAAAGAAATGCACATAAAGGCTAATGTCCCACGTAGTGGGCTGCAGCAAAAAGAAAAATTGGAAACACATCACGATTTTTCCCGCAGCGTTTTTCACAGAAAATCCGCAGAGTTTTCCTTTATAGATTTCTACTTCAATTATACCTATAGATAAACCACCAGCATTTCCGAAGGTATAATTGACATGCTGAGATTTCCAAAAAAACAACAGCGCATATTTTTCTACAATGTGTGGATGACATTTGATAGAATCCCATCTACTTTGCAGAAAGAGTTTGTTCACATCTGCGCTCCAGGTCTCCATTTTGCATCTTACCGTTTCCTGCCAGAAACTAGACGAGAGACGGAAACCTGCAGTCATTCTTCAAACCCATTCATTTGAATCGGTTTGAAAAGTGTCCGGCCGTGAGTGTTTTGTGCTCTCCACGGCGAAACCGTTTTTTTGTTTTTTTTTAACCGGACACAAAGTCGGATAAAAAAAACGGTTTCGTCGCGGAGAGCACAAAACGCTCACTGGCGCTCACGGTGTCTTCTGTCTGCAGAAGATGGAAACCTGAAAACGGAACTCAAGCGCTTGTGTGAACCCAGCGTAATTGTAAAATATCACATTTTTTGCTGCAGCGTTTATGCCACAGAGGGCGTTAAAAAAGGATCTATCACATGCATCACAGTGTTTTAAAAACAGAAATCTTGACACCAGAGTGAACAGCGGCTGACTAACTTGTTAAGGACATTTACATTATGAAGTAGTAATATTGTAATTTATTTTCTGATTTAATTTAGAAACACAACTTGGGCTCTGTTTGCACTTTTGTATTGCCTTCTGTTGGAGGTATATTGTACATTTCCTAATTTCCCACTGTATCACTGTATACATCTGATGGAGAACTGAAATGTACCTAAATATATATATATCGCAGAAGACAATAAAACCAATGAAAAGTTATTGGAGAGACATTTTCCAGTTTGATTGGATTGAGTACATATCCTTTAGCCAATGGTAGTGTGAGACAGGATGACATGGCTAGAGAATAATTGAAATATTCAATGTCATCAGTTTCACAACAATTAATTGAATAGAATTTTGATTATTTTATAAATATTCACAGCAATATATGGATGTATATATATACCATATGCTATGCAGTATACACCTTTTTGTCTCCAGTACTATATGCCTCTGTATGGAATAGCTTATTGTACTAGGCTAGTCCGTACACCAAATAAAAATTGCATTCCAGTCTGTCATATGTTAAAAGGACTCATGAAGATCTAAGAGGTCCCTATGGGAATGTTCAGTGCAAATGTTTGAAGCTTTCCTGGCTCATGCACATTAAATGTAGTTCACAAACAAAGTCTTACAGTTATACGTTAAGGTTTCCTCTATGTTACAGGTGCTCTCTAGAGTAACTAGACTTAGCTAACTTGCTTATTTTATTGTGAAGGTATAGACATGTTTATATTTTCACAAGTTGTGTTATTAAGTCCGGGGCCCCATGTGGCTTAAATGCCACAATTGTGGGCAAAACCCACTGTGTTTTACAATACGCAGCAGGTACTGTAAAATGCTGCGTTTTCTCAATGCGGGGCCCCGGCCTAAGGTTGAGGCCTCACTTTGCGGAAAAGCTGCATTTTTTTTGTTGCATCTTGTTGCTGATTGTATCAAAAGATGCAACAGATTTTACAGAAACTTCAACACAGATGCGAAACTAGCTTTAACTTGTATTCAATACTCCAGTGGGATTTATCCAAAAATGTTTATTCCAATATATTAGTAAAAAAAACTTGTTCACACAGCAAAAAGGTTAGTTTGGGTAGGATGATGGAAAAATGGCTGGTATACTAGTATCTACTAGCTAGTTAGTATCTACTAACCTTTTTGCTGTGTGAACAAGTCTTTTTACTAATATGTTGGAATAAAGTTTTTTGGATAAATCAACCAGTGTGCTGACGTATTCTACAACAAATTGTGACGCAATTTCCGGTTATCTTCTGGCACCACCTTCAGATTGGGATAACCTTTCTTTATAGAAAAAGAGTGCCTATCTTATGTTTTGATTTTCAACTTGTATTCAAGTCATTGAGATTTATTATTTGTATCAAAGTAGATCTTCCATTATCATCATGTCTTGTGTGAAAGAGGAGGCTATGAAGTGTGAACAGAGCCTAAATGACAAGGCCTGTCATTACTCTCTTTATAATGATAGTATTCAATGCCACAGATCCAGAACACCACTATTGCTAAATAGAGAACCTTTGTTCTAGCTCAGAACACAATCTATATTTCATTAAATCTGCATAAGAACAGGCTGTTAGTGCTTTATATATAGTCAGGTACCTGCTGCTTGGCATTTGGTTTCATGGTTTTTGTATTGAGTTATGAAATATGTGATACATACCTTTGTGGAAAGACTACTACAATTACATGACCACATTGAAATCAAAGAGAATTATGATTTACACAGAATGGGCAGTGAATACTTTTCGATAGTGACATTTAATATGAGGTACACCACTGCAGTTTTCACTAACAGCCAATATATCTTTGAGGCTAAAAAAAAAACAAAAACACTCCACCCTCAACATTTAATAGAACAGGCGGCTTATTACACACTGGCATCTTTCTTATGTAATTAAAACAATACTGTATGTGTTTCACTGTTTTACTACACACCCAAAGCTCATATAATAAACAGATTGTAATGTAAATAGGAATGCTTACTGTATTTGAGAAATCCCAAGACATTTAAATAACCTGTATTTTATAAGAGATTTATGGTAACTGGGGATACAGTATGCTTTCTTGAAATGGCACTGAGTTTCAGCAAACTTTGAATAAATCCATAGTACAAGCGGTTATGAGAATATGTAATATAACTTGTCAGAGAAAAATGCTTCTTTCTCCTCTTATTAGTCTGTCTCCCTGCTCGCCCTGCTAATAAGACTCAAGAGGGACTGATATTATACATGTCAATGGAGAGGGGAGGGGGATGAGTGAGCCAAACAGTGAGGTGAAGAAGGAGAAAAAGAGACTTAGTTTAATGCTGAGGCTAATACAGCTTTCTGTTACAACCTAAGTACTTTACTGCATGGCTATGGGATGTTTTTGAATGGATTAAAAAGTTATAGAGATCTCTTCCTACTTTCTGTGTAGCTAGTCTCAACCTACCAGCTTAGACATAAGACAAATTTTGACAAGCATCTTATTTGATTATAATAGCAATGTGGACAAAAAGACTGAACCTTTATTGTGGTGCTTACTGTATATAAAAATAAATATAAATCTCTGTGTTTTGCAAGATATTCTTAATTAAACCCATTGATTCCTGGTATTCATCACTAGTTACCTTGAGGGTCCATTCACACAGAATTTCTTGGTGAGGATTTTGGCATTGAACCTGTGTCAGAAAAAAGCCTCCTCATAGAGTTCTATGGGTTCTGCTAGGTTTTTTTCCACTAACGGAAAAAGGAACCCATTGAAGTCAACAAGAGTCTTTTTTTCCACATGGATTCTGACGCAGATTCAGCGTCAAAATCAGCACCAAAAAACTGTGTGAATGGGACCTAATATCCCCAACAATAACCTGAACTTCAGCTAACTCAAGCAGTGACACAGATATTGCCCTTAAAATCTTAGTTTTATTCTATGAGACACCTTGACACCTTAGTATACCAGCCTCTCTTCGGTATTGTTCAGGGAAGTCATTTATCACAAGCAAATGCTGTTCCGATTTTAATCAGGGTTAATACATATGGTTCCAGTGGATCAGTCTTACTCAAGTATATAAATCACAGAAAGTATTTTATTTATTAAAAAAAATATTTATTACAATAAAGTTAAAGGGGTTGTATCAATCTCTAATATAATAGAGGATAAGTTCATCAGTTGGGGTCAGACTGATGAGACCTCCATGATTCAAGTTCCCCCTGATGGAGCGATAGCCTGAACATCCTGTACTAACCTTTGAAATTATCCCCATCCCCAATTAACAGCAACTTTTCAGATGGCCAGAACTTATTGTTCTACTAAAGTGCTGACAAACTTCTTTTCGGTTTAGGGTTAAGGCCACCATTGCAGAGCCGCAGTATTTTTGAGTGTATCAGAAATGCAGTGTAAAAAAAAAACACCACATTTTACAGTCCTAGAAAAAATGGGAATTTTATTTAATGTCATCCCTACATTGGGGAAGAAAATGCTGCAGGAAAATACAGCTTATTCAAAAACCGCGGCATGTTAATATTACATGTAAAAGACTTTTCCCAAGGATTTATTTGGGGGAGGGAAGAATGGAAAAGTATTTTTTCCACAGCATTTTTTTAAGCTGTATTTCACTACATGTGGCCTTAACCTAAAGGGGTTTCTAATTTTCTCTCCCTTCTATTTTCAATGACAAGTTGGTAGGCATGATGTGATGTACAGGTTAGTAGCCTGAGTGATCTACAGTTCAGGCCAGCACTTGGCTCACAAGATGAACATTATGGTTGTTGCAACACTGATATCTTTGGAGTTATATACAAAGATAACAACGTCATCAGAACTGTTCTAGTTCTTATGACTTATATAGGGCTCACAACCTACATTTTTCCCTACCAGTACGTCTTTGGAGTATGGGAGGAAATCCACAAAAACACGGGAAGAACATACAAAATACTTGCAGATAATGTCCTTGGCAAAATTCAAACCCAGGACTCCAGCACTGCGAGGCTGCAGTGCTAACCACTGAGCCACCGCTTTGCTCCTAGCTCTTATGACTTTGACAAGATCATGGACAACTATATTAGCTATCAGTCACAGGGAAGAGAAAATAATTAACCCATTTATGCCTAGAATTCCATTATTGGAACCGAAAAATATAACCTCCAGCATAAATGGGTTAAGGTAGCAGGGAACAGGGACCAGTGTCACCAGCCCAGCCTCTGGCACTGGATAGCAGAGGTGGTCTGAAATCTAGGCAAAGAGCTGTAAACACTGAGGGGGATTTCAGCTGTATCTGACAGAACTGGACAAAATCACGTTTCATTGAACATTGTATTCGATTCAGATTATTAACAATTATTTTAGGAAATTCACCTTTTTATATGACACCCCCACTATTTATATACCATGTCATACAACAGAATGTTGTTTTTTGTTATTCACATATCAGCAATCCTGACTGGATAGCATACAGTACATATAATTTAGCCAATAGCAGTGTCAGGCAGGATGGGAAGGATGCAAAATAATTAAAATAATCAATGTGAGCAAGTTCCCAATGATTAATTGAGCTGACTCTCAACTTCAGTTATTTTTAGATTAATTGCCCAGCCCTAATCTGACATATAGAGTAAAATAGATGGAGCAATGTATTGCGTAAAGCACTTCAGTTAGCTTAAGCTCTGAGTTTAAAAATGATCCCGGAGATGGGAATAACCCTTAAAGTTTCTATTTTAATTTTTTAGAAAACTGTCTGATAAGTTGAAAATACTACATGAATTCCAAGGAAGTAAGTCCCATCTGAAATCCCATCCAATTACATTTATATTCATGTTCTGGATCTTGTTTTATGTGTATTCCTCACCTAATGTCAACATACATTAGGTGTATACTAGGGTTTATGACAGTTTTCTTTGATAAAAATTAGGATTGCTCAATTTTGGAATAATAATATCTGTCCTTCAAATGAATTTCCTTCTTTTACTGGGCATTATGCCAAAGGAATCGTTTCTCACCGAACATGTCTGATAGGTTCTTTAGTTATATTGGGTAGTGCTTAGTTTAATTACTGTCAGTAATTAAATATTTTAGAATGCTAACACTTCTCGAATCTCTGCTGCACCAGTCTCCTGAGGTCAAGAAATCTTGAAAACTGAGTGAGGCTAATGCCCCTCCTAGGAAGCTGCAGCCAAGACCAAGATGCAAATGTACAGCGTCCATTTTTCACAGCTGTCTCGCACCAAAGGGAACGATCATTTAGATCCCCCATTCATTACAGTAGTAGACATATATTTTGATAGTCTATTACATTGTCATGTGAATAGCCCCTATTCACTTGAATTGAAATTAAAGCTGCTGCATAACATCAGCTTAAAGCCTTAAGATGTACTATTTATACAGTATTTTTCAACAAAAGTATATCAGTTGTGAGAAAGTGAAGGGTGTGGTTTGGGAGAACAGGTATCTTCCAGCCAGGCAGTTAAAGGGTATGTGGTAAAAACCCACAGCAGGGAGGTCAGGTGACTAGATAAGGTCTGATATACAGTAGGTTGTGTCTGAGGTTAAGTTCACACAGGGTTTTTCGGAGGCCGGGTAGCTGCGACTGGATGCCGATACACTGCATCGGGATCCCGTCGCGCACTCCGCTCCGGATTAGGTCCAAATGAATGGGCCTAGTCGGGAGGGAGTTTCTTCAGGCGGATGTCGCGAGGCAAATGCGCCTGAAAGGATGAGAACCTCGCTTCTTTTTCTGGGAGCCGGGAACAAACCGACACCTGGAAAAAAGAACTGACTGGCTCCCATTGAAATTAATAGGAGCCATGTCTTTTTGGTCAGGATTTTGAGGCAGTTACGGCCTCAAAATCCTGACCAAAAAAACTCTGTGAGAACTTACCCTGAGGAAGCTGACCTGTGTTGTCTGAACATTCATTAAGGTAATTATGTGCCACCACTGTGTGAAGAACCGAGCTGGAGTCTGGCAGCCAAGCTCTTGTATAGACAAGGGAATGATTTTTGTAGTTCTCATCCAAAGTTTTGTTTTGGTTCGTGTCTTTGTAAAGGCAATTTGTTTATGCACCAGCAACCGAATAAACACCAGACTTGAGTGTGATCCAGTTTCTGTCTGTCTCCTTCACTGCTACCAAGTATCTACCTGAGCGGTTCAACACACACTAAGTATTGTTAGTCACAAAGGAACTCCTTTACTAAGTTTATATTAAGTTGGTTGTCACCAGTATCACCACTTGTCTTAAGCCGACTCCGTTCCATGACATAACACTCACAAATCCCTGGCTGGTTGGAAAATATTGACCTAAAGATATAAAACCGTACGACCATAATGTTTTTGGTTACTGAAGCATTTTGATTATGAAATCTGCCGTTAGTTTTTCACAGTTTCCATCAACATCCAGTCATTGATGTGGTTAATATGTTTACTGTAGAATAATTTCCATGCATGTGCATGACAAAGGTATAACTTATGAATAGAGCAATAAAAGTGTCCCATGCTGCATGTAAATGACCGACCATTCTTGGAACTGGCTGGAAATTATGTAGCACGAGAGGGGGGACATCAGTCAAACCTGAAGGCACGTGTTTAGGGAGATGATTCTTCTGTATGTCAGGTATTCCTAGATCACGTTTGTCAGCTCAATTACTAGATTATTATATCAATTATTACTGTACATATGGTTTCTGTTCTGATTTTTGGCTAGTACTCTTGTGGTTGAAAAACTTTCCATGTAGAAAGCGTGTAAATAAGATGGCAGAAAGAAAGGAATTTCATGTCCAAAGGTTGATTTGTGCAGATCAATATATATGTCCTGCTGAGAGAAGTTTAGCACTCGAATGACAAATATTAACAAGAACACATCACCTTCTAACACCTACTGAGGTAAATTTTAACAGAATTGTCTGTCAGTCTGAAAGTAAGGAAATTTAGGAATTAAAAACTGGTTTATGAAGTAATCGTTTCCTCATTCCTGATTCATTGGCATAGAATTTAAGGCTTCCTCTGTTGTATTTAAATTTACTTTTGTACATCCCAACCCCTATTAACATTTCCTTGTTGCATAATTGGTGACTCCCTAAACTAAGCGCTGAGTATATACCGTACTTCACACTTTAATCCTGTCAGCTGTTCAGCTATCTGCGGAAACTCTGCATTTTTCTCATATACTTATATCGGGTGGGGAAGAAAAAACTTAAAAACTCAGTGGAAAAATAGTGAAAACACAAGGAATTTTACTTAATATTTTTAATTGAGTTTCCACTGCTTTATCTTCCGCACAATTTTTTAGTTAGGGCTATGAATGGGAGCTAGCTATGCAAGGGCTCTTCAGGCTAAAACTATATCTGACCTGTGGTAGATTCATTGTCCTCCTGCACCCCCTGTTGGCTTGGCGTTAGGCTAGTGGCCTCAGGAAGTGGGTGTGCACGTCTGCCTGAGTTATTTAACGGGTCCGGTGATACAATATCTCTTTTGGCCAGTTTAGTAGCCTGAGCATAATTTTGTGTGTGAATTATAGGGAGATAGGGTTCTGTTGATAGGGACAATATAAGAACATCAGTCCCCTTCCTATTCTCCCCTAGGTATCTGTGCTCAGGTTTAACCTGGGGTAAAGTATTGGCACTGGCCATATTCTTTTTTGGAGTGGTCTATTAAATACATTGTTTAACCTTTAAGACTATTTTAATTGAGTTATAATAAAGGTGAAGTTTTATTATATTGTTAGTTCCTACTTTGGGATATTTTTCCCTTCAGTGAACAATTTTTTAGTTGATTTTCTGCAGTGTGTGGTTTTAGCCTAATTATCACAAATAACACATACGTTATATAGTCATAGTTACATAGTAGATGAGGTTGGATAAAGACATCAGTCCATCAAGTCCAACCTGTAACCCTACAATCCCCTACAGTGTTGATCCAGGTGAAGGCAAAAAAAAAACCCATGAGGCTCATGCCAATTGCCCTATTTCAGGGGAAAAAATTCCTTCCCAACTCCAAATCTGGCAGTCAGTATAAAAACCCTGGATCAACGTGTCCTTAAAATCTAGAGTCCATAACCTGTTATATTGTTCTCTCCAAGAAAGGAATCCAGGCCCTCTTTGAACTTGTTTAATGAATCCTCCATCACCACTTCCTGGGGCAGAGAGTTCCAGAGCCTCGCTGTTCTTACTTTGAAGAATCCCCTTCTATGTTTCTGGTGAAACTTTCTCTCCTCAAGACGTAGAGGATGTCCTCTTGTCACTGTCACTGGCCTAGTCCAAACGCTGGAAGTACAGATAGTGTAGATAATATGCTGGTGTATTTTCTGACTGCCTGGTTGACGTTTGGGTATGCTACTGGATGTCAGCACAGACATTTCGCAGTGAACCCACCCACAATAAAAGCCAGCCAAATTTGACTTGGTTTTCAGGCTGAGGCCCCATGTTGCGGAAATGCAACTTTTTTTGTTGCAGACCTTGCTGCGTTTTAGTGAGCCAAAGCCAAGAATGGCTACAAATGTAAATGAAATATATAGGAAATACTGTATATATCCTGGCTTTGGCTAAAAAAAAAATGCAACAAAATCTGCAACAAAAAAATTTGCATTTCCGCAAGTGGGGCTGTAGCCTCGCTGTGATTTTCAGCTGTTGTTTCCGAGCATTGCATTACAAAGATTGAAAACTGTGGCCTAACAGATCTATCTTATCTCAGCATTCAGAAAGCAATGGCATCTAAAATATACTGGCTAATAAGTGTCCTTATGTTTTATTCAGTATGTACTGGACTTAGTAAAGGTAGAATCCACAGGGATCTGCCAGCATTGCCAAGTATCTGTCTCCTTTAGAAAAATATGCTTTAATTATTACCATAATATGTGGTAAACTTTAACTTTTTAGCACCCGTTAAGACAGTTACCAACCATGGTGCATGTCCAACACTCCTGTGCCAAGCATTGTGTAAAGGACAAATAAACATAAACTAATTAAATGTTACTTAGTAAAGATGGAAGATCACATGACAGATAAAATAACATTAACTAATTGATTGGTTTTTATCCAACTGCCATGTAGTATATTGGAAATTAAAGCTCCGCCTCAGTTTTCAGTATAAATTTCAGTGTATTTCATTAATAATGGTATTTCTGACCACTTTGTCACCCGGATGTTATTTTGTTAGCGTTTTTTCCCTTCGCAGGATCCTTCTCTGATTGTCGGTTTTTCCTGAGCTCAGTTTCAGAAGGGGAGGACACTAGCTGTTCTAGCACTGTAGCGTCCCCCTGCTCACAAGTCTGGCTGCTTCGAACAAACTAGCTGACCGTTCTGATCACTGTCCTGGGAGAGATCTCCATGTTCATCCAGCTCAATTACAGTGTACAATTGCCTTTTCCTCTGTAAGAAAGAAAGAAATGTCAGTCTGTCTGCAGAATAGTGTTTACACTGAAAAGTCTGAGAAATACAGCTCTCAGTGATGCACTGGTATGACATGGTGTAATACTTCCCAGAAAATGATCTATTTAGCAGTCAAAATTGCTCTCCTAAAGAAAGGGCCTACACATATGTGATCAAAAATCACACAGTCGACAAATGACCTGACTAAGAAAAGGAGGGATCAGATATGATAATGTTAATATTCTCACCTCTTTAGTAGAAATTAAAAGTCTCTCTCCAAATTACAATAAAGGGATTCTATCATTAAAAAACATGTTTTAAACTAGAAGCACGTAGGAATAGCCTTTATAAAGGCTATTCATCTCTTACCTTCAACTTGCAGGTCCGCGCCACCGTTTTTGAATTTTTCTTCTTTTCTTCATTATGGTAATTGTGCTCAGAAAGCACAGGGGTCGTTCCCTTTGTGTTCTGAGCACAGTGTTGTCATCAATTCCAGCGCCGCCTTTCTTCTCCTCCGTTGGCCATTCTCCTCCTCTTCAATCCTCTTCTTACAGGAGACCACCGAAAAATGGCTAACGGACATGCACAGTTGGCTGTTATGTCGGCCCCCTGTGCTTTCTAAGCACAATTACCATAAGGAAGAAAAATTCAAAAACGGCGGCGCGGACCTTCAAGATAAAGGTAAGAGATAAATAGCCTTTATAAAGGCTATCCTACATGCTTTGTGTTTTTTAATGATAGAATCCCTTTAATAAGAGGGGTAATAATAGGACTAGAAGACCTAGTATCACTGCAGAACGGAAGAGACACAAGACTACAGATTAAAACTTTTCAGTCTGTTCCCAGTAGAAAGTGAATCTGTCACCATGCCATCCAATCTGCATGCAGATTTTTATAAAGGAAAAAGAGCTGAGCAGCTTCAACTATATTTTTATGGGAGAAGGTTCATTATAACATTTTTATGTATAAATATATACAGTATGTGCTCATATTACACTTAGAAACAGTCATCTAGGCATCTGACTGCATACAGAGATAACTGTCCACCCCCAGAAGTAGTTGACTGTTTCTCAGCATCGAAAAGGCAAATATGTGAGCTTAAAATATAACTAAGAACCAGTTACAATACTGGTTATACTAAATATTCTCAACTATACATTAGCTTTCTCAGCTTTTCCTTCTCTGTAACATACTGCCTGTAGATTAGACTACATTTTCAGTGACAAGTTTATTTAACCCCTTAAGGACACCTTTTTGTTTTTTTCCTCCCCACATTCCAAAGGCCATAACTTTTTATGAGGGCTTATTATGGGGTAAGGTGTGCTTCATTGTGGTACTAATTAATATTCCATATAAAGTACTGGGAAAGTGGGAAAAAAATAAATTCAGTGGATACTGCGATGGAGTGTCCAAAAGAGACTCCCTCTCATATGTGAACGTAGCCTAACTTGTGGAGTCTGAAGGCACTGATCGTACACATTAGCCATAATTTGTTAGGGAGAAAAGGAATGGGGATGTTGAATTTCTTAGAACAGTCTTTACTGAATTCTGCAAAAGATTAAGCAATAGTTTAAAATACAGTACAGTACTGGGAGGGGACATTGATTTTTAAAAACCAATTTGTTCTGACTAAAGATAAGCCAATACCAGAGGTGATCGGATACGCCTCTCTACCCTCTCCCCATTGACAACTTATGCAAGTTTTGCCAAACCAAGAATGCATGTGTATGGGGGAGTTGGGCTACATCTTTTTATCAGTTGACAGGTATCAAATATGAGTTGCTTAATATTATTAAGCAGCTTGCAACTAAACCATTTGAAATTGGGCATTTTACCAACCTTCACTGAATATGTATGAACATATGTAGTCTTTGTATAGTCAAATACCAGAGATGCCTGGGCACTGCTCCATTACCTGCTTCAGAGGAATTGTTAGATATGTTTAACAATGTGAAACTTTCATTTTAGCAAAGGGATATTTAGGTGAGAAATACCTTCGGCGGATAATCTTCTGTGTGTGTGGCCAAGGATGAGTAATTAGAGTATCACTCTTATCTGAATCTAGCTCTCTTCTATCTCAGAAGATTACAACTACTTTGATTTTTTTTTATGGTCAGTTAATCATTGAGTGCACAGATTGTACCTGCGGTAATTATTAAGTGGGCCAAAAAAACAATAAAGTAGCTACAAACATCAGCACTGCTTTATTCACACAGTGAAAAAACGCCATGTGACGGCCATGTTTGTCACGCAGCTATTTTGAGAGCACATCTGATTTTACATTTTTTAATGGCCATCAAAAAACTGTCGTGCTATTTTTGCCCATCAAATCGAACATAGAGAAAGCCATGTAAATCAACTCTTTGATGTACATGGGTCCTATAATGGCCGTGTGATGGTTGTTATAAAAACGGCCATTATAGGGCAATTATTCACTGCTATGTGACTAAGGCTCGAGCTTTCTTTTTTGCATAGTTTTTTTTCTAGATAGGTGCAATGGAAATGTTAAAGGGGTTGGCCTTTAACAATATTGACAAACAAATGTACAATAGAAAGATATACAATTTCCCAATATACTTTCTGTATCAATTCCTCACGGTTTTCTAGATCTCGGCTTGCTGTCATTCATTCTGTTACTTCTAGGGGTTAAAAGTCTGACCATGGTCATGTGATTTACAGTCCATGGTCATGTGATGTACACACAGGTGCACAGCTCGTTACCAGGCAGCTGTCTGATTATTGTGCTGTGACTATAACGAGCGGCACCTGTGTGCTCATCACATGACCATGGACCATAAATCACATGACCATAGTCAGACTTTTATCCTCTAGAAGTAACAGAATGAATGACAGCAAGCAGAGATCTAGAAATGATACAGAAAGTATATTGGAAAATTGTATATCTTTATATTGTACATTTGTTTGTCCAATATTGGTCTGTAAGTAGCCAACCCTTTTAAAAGTAATAACAGATTACTTTAAATGGGGGGCACAGTGTAGTAACAGTATTATATTGGTACTTGTCATTTTACAGAGTAAAAGATTGTTTAGGCTCTGAAATAGGGCCAGGTGATTAATCGAAAAATAACCGAAACCAAACATCAACCAGGATAACTGATGTCATTTTACTTATGTTGGTTATTTCGCTTCATTTATTACAATATTTGTGGGGTTCTACTTGCAGTTTTGTGAAGATCAAACACCTCCAAATCAGAACTGCTATTGTTATTCTCTGACGTGATTTAACCTAAAATACAATGTTAGGCTGTAAACACCCATGGGGCAGCTGTTTTCATAGTTCCCCCATACATTTCAGTGTCCGGAGGGATCCGTGAAAATGGGCTTGACCTATATCTTGATGGTCTGTGGCAACAGACCATCAAAATAATGGTCATGAGAATAGCCGCATTCACTGTCAGTGAAATTAATTTGCCATGTTTACGCTGTTGTGTGGATGTAGTCTTACTTTTTTAGACTAAGGCCCCACGGGAAGAAGCGGCGCGTGAACGCATTGCGGTTCTTTCCACAGCGCTTTTAAGAGAAAGTTCAGAGTTTTCCTCTGCGGACTTTCTCTTAACATTATATCTCCACTGCGGGCAAATCGCGGTGTTTCCGGTCCGTGGGGCCCCAGCCTTAGGCAGGGGGCTCCACGTTGAAATAATTTAACAATTTGGCTGCAGGATTTCCGCTGCAACTAATTATATCTACACATTGCAGAAAAATATCCACAGCGTACATGCTGCGATTTCAAAAACCATTGTGTTGTCAATTATGTCTATGGAAAAAGTAGGGAATGTCTTCAGGCAGATTCGCGAGGCGACTCCACCTGAAGAATTAGCATCTCGCTTCTTTTCCTGGGAGCCGATTTCAATGGGAGCCATCTTTTTGGTCAGGATTTTGAGGTAGATACGGCCTCAAAATCCTGATCAAAAAACCCTGTGTGAACTTACCTTAAGGATAAGTTCACACAGGTTTTTTGGACTGGAACCTGAGGTGGAGGCCGCCTCAGGTTCCGGTCCAAAAGCCGGGTAGCCGCGACTGAAAGACGATGCACTGCACTGGCATCCAGCCGCGTACTCCGCTCCAGATTTGGCCCAATGAATGGGCCTAGTCCGGAGCAGGGAGTGTCTTCCATCCAAATCGCGAAGCAAAACGGCCTAAAGAGTGAGCACCAGCTCCCGGAAAGAAACTCCTGAGCGGTTCCCATTGATTTCAATGGGAGCCGTCTTTTTGGTCAGGATTATGAGGCGGATACGGCCTCAAAATCCTGACCAAAAATCTCTGTGTGAACTTACTCTAAGAGTTCTGGGCCTGGGTGCAACCACACTCTCAAGTTACATCTGTGATTGTAGGTAAGAATACCTCAGTAAGACTAAGGCCCCATGTAGTGAAAAAAAATGCAAAAAAAACTCATTGCAGTGTTTTTCTGCATTATTTTTCATTGCATTTTCACAGAGTTTTCCTATGCATACTTTCTACTATTATTATTACTTTTACAGAAAATGCCAGTGTTTTCGCAGGTGCAATTGACTGTGATTTTCAAAAATGCATCTTTTCCACAGTGGATTTGTTTCTGTAATGTGTGGATGGGATTATCCAGAATCCCATTCACTATGCAAATATTGTAAAACGTAGAGTTTTTTGCTGCAGCATTTCCGCAGTGGCAAAAACAGTGCGTTTTCACAATGTGGGGCTTCAGCCTAAATAAGGATGCAATATTGTTCCTGGAAATCCATGGGAGAAATACACCCCTGAGACACATGGAGGTACAATATGGATTTATAGAATTAGGTTTCATATAATTGATTCATACCACAAGGATCCATAATACAGCCATTAAGAATAAATTGAGCTTCATATGGTGATGCATTTCTAGTGTTTACAAAGACAAAAGGCAAAACCGCTGCATATACTTCTTACTTCAGTTCTTATATATAAGGATAAACAATCACTACGTAGTTTGTGTCTTTACATTGCAGTTGCTTTACAGACAACTTGGCGTTTACCTGCCAACCATGCATAAAATGTCTTTAGTTCTCATATTTTATTATAACACGGCATAGATGTATGCAAATGAAAGGCATACTTGCTTTCAGTTAGCTGTTCAGATTTCTTCACATGTATATCACATAATTAAACAATATTTTCACCTTCATAGTGATGTTAATAGAGGCGAATGTTATCTGCACAGCTTAATAACTTGTGCAAAATTCATTTTATTATCAATAATTATCATTAGTTGCACAGTCTATATAATCATATGGTAAGTAGGATTATAAAATAGTAATTCAATGTGAATTTATTCAAACAACTCATGAACAACTAAAAATCTTCTGAGGAACATTCGAGTACCACAGACACGTGGAAAATTAACAAATGAAAGTCAATGCTTAATGAAGGGCTGAAAACAGGAAATAATGTACCCGTTTATGGGTGTATTAGTTCAAATACATGCCTGCAATACTCAAATTGCCCACAGGTCTGTCAGACTAACTCATACATAGCAGATTACGGCCAAAAATACAACACATCAGATTTTGGTTGCAATCAATTCTAAGATGATGACTGTATGAGGCAAACTTTCGTAGATTTATGTATGACTATCCAAAATTTGCCACCTCAGCAGTCCAAACTCTACAGTGTATGGCCAGCTTTAACTGCTCATCAGATAAATCTAGCCATTTATCAATTTATTTTTGGCTAAGTGTTAATATATTTAGTTCACTTCATAAAAAATTATTATTTTATATTTTTCTAAGATAATTTTCTATTTGTTCATTTAAAGGTATTGGACTTGGACTTTTGGTTCGTGAATATGGCAAACTTTCCAACTTGGATAAGTTTTACTTTGCGTTCCCTGGAGAGATTCTGATGCGAATGCTAAAGCTCATCATATTGCCGTTGATTGTTTCCAGCATGATTACAGGTACCTTATACATGATGAAGGTGATTTGTGAAGAATAGTTTTTATAAAGACTACTAGAGGATTTTACTGAATTATGATGAGGTGCAAGCCTCTTTATAAATTAAATGAAATCTCCACCAGCTGACATACATGTCAGCATCATTTCCACCAGAAAACTGAAATACCCAAGGATAGGTAGTTCAGTCTATACTTTCATACACAAACATTATAGTTTATGAGAATCATATTGGAGCTGTCATATTAACCTTACATTCTTATTTACATAGGTGTTGCTGCTCTGGATTCCAGTGTTTCTGGGAAAATTGGTCTGCGTGCTATTGTGTATTATTTCTGCACTACAGTCATAGCTGTAATTCTGGGTAACTATATTTTATTGTTTTGTTTATTGACTACAACAGTAAAAACTATATCAAGGGGGCGTTCACACTACCGTTGGTGACTGTCAGCAGTGTCTGTAATTATTGTCCATTACAAGATTTTAGCAACGGACACTAGCTGAATCGTCAGTAGTTCGGTAAAACTGCCATTCATTTCAATGGGATTTTATCTTGTGTCCATTTTTTTCCAGCGGACAAAAAAAATCCTTCATGCATAAAAAAACAGACGGCAAGTGTTGGGTTTTTTTTAACATTGAAGTTTATGTGCAACGGACTTATAACGGACAGTAACTGATAGCCATCAATTACTGTCCATTTGTGTCCGTTATGATAGGTGTCTGTGTTTTTTTTGTTTTTTGTTTGTTTGTTTTTTAACAGACACCTTCATAACGGAATCCAACAGTAGTATGAACCCTTCCTAAGATGTGAAATAATGCAAAATGAGTATCTTCTAGATATATTGAAAGGAGTTGTGCAGCAGCTTACCGTACATTAAAAAAGAATAGTATGACATTTCATAAAAGTAATTCTTACTTTACCACTCTCTTGACACTCCCATTATGATGTAACATTTTCCCCATCTTTTTCTGAACTTGTTGATCCCTCTGGAGGTTCATTGTGACCATTCATCCAGTCACTAGAGTGTGTAAAAAGAATTGACTATCATTTATTTTAGTATTTTACACCATTTTTAGTATTTTTGCAAACATTTTAAATGGCCAATCACGTTAACAAGTTTCTGCTTTGGTTATTCACTAGTTTCAGATGATAGTGGTTAATTTATATCATTCCAGATAAAAACAAATATGCATTCAGCTTCCCTTATATGTCATATTGGTGAAAACTATGATTCTGCACAGATTTACTACACTATATATTTGAAATGGAACGCTTGTTCACATCAGCATTTGGATTTGGACCAACCCCCCCCCAACGGAATTCCAAACGGAAGTGCAAAGCGCTGTGCTGTAAAAGCGCACGGACCCCATAAACTATAATGTCCGCAGGGATCGTGCGGACAGTAAAGTAGATCACCATCTACTTTCCTGTTTGCATGATTCATGCGGGCAGCACGCAGCAAGTACACGGACCCCATTATAGTCTATGGCGTCCGTGTGCTTTACAGCACAGCACTTGCAATGGCATTTGTATTCCGTTCGGGGAGTCTCCATGCGGACTCTCCCTGGACAGAATACAAAAGCAGATGTGAACCATCCCTAACATCTATTTACCATTGAATATCTATATACCAAATAGAACAAATTTACATTTATCAAAATTTACTTGCATTTATCAAAAAATTGCTGAACTGAGGTGGTTAAGGAGGACCCTACAGTGACAACAGAAAACAAAAACTAAACTTTTATTGTTCAATTGCAGGAATTGTTTTAGTTGTGAGCATCAAACCGGGAGTGTCTCAAAGTGCCGATGATATTGATAGAACAGGGAGTACACCTGAAGTCACTACTGTTGATGCATTGCTTGATCTGCTAAGGTAGGATATCTTTATCTATATAAGGTATGTTTTAAAAAGATACACTAATTTTCATTATGCTTGTCCCAAAATACGGTGTATAATTTTAAAGAACATTCAATCTAATAGCGATTTGACATGAAGAAGGTATAATGTTATTCAGAACAACCCTATTTTAGGCTGGGGCCCCACGTGGCAGAAACACCATGGTTTGCCTGCAGCGGAAATACCATGGAGAAAAACGCAGCATTTTCAGTTACAGCAAAGTGGATGGGATTTTAGCAAACCCCAGCTCCACTTTTCAGGAAAACACATGGTGCAGACATGCGCCAATTTCTATAACTGTTGCGGTTTTGGAAATTGCAGCATGTCAATTATATCTACGGAAACGCCAGTGATTTCTCTATAGACATAACTGAAGCAGAATGTCTGCAGAAGAAACCACTGCAAACTGTCTGTGCAAAGTGCTATGGGAAGAACTGTGATGTGTTGCCGCCGCCACTTTTCCCACAGTGCTTTTTTTTGCTGTGGGATGCCACGTGGGACCTTAGCCTTGATAGTGTAAAGGAAATATAATAACAAAACAATGTGAATTTTGCGTTTATTGATGTGTCCTTGATGGCATGCCATAGATTGTATAGTTTAACATAGAAGGAGACACAATGTTTGAAAAGGTAGAATCGATCTAGGGAAACTAAGGCAACACATTCATAGTACTTTCTAATCATAAATTGTATCAAATCTGGACAGAAATCTTGAAAATAACAGAACTGATATAATAATAACTTTTAGAACTCAGTTTAATGTTATTATGCATATAGCTATTTGTTCTAGTCCTGTTACTTAACATTTTTAAGAGAAGGTAGAAACCATATTTGTTTTCTTTTTAATCTCCCAATTTGCTTTTGTCTTACAGCTCCTGCTGTTTCTATCTCTTTCTATATCATATTATAAAAAGTATGAACACGGCTGTTCAGTTAGAAATGTATATATATTGTGATAATTGGGGGTAGTTTAACATCAAAAGTAGAAATTTCCAGGACTTAGAGGTATTTGTGGCGCTGGGTGCCAAATAAACAGCATAGCAGGTAACAGCAATATGAAAGAAATGGCTTTATTCGGCTTGTAAATGGCAGCGGGAACAAAAATAACAACACAGCCTAGTCCACACACAGGGCAATACCTCACTTCTTGAACCCTAACTAACTTTTAAGGGCAAGATGCTTTAATGAGGTTTCTCCTCAGCAGTCTGGTTCACACTGAGCTTAACCAAGTCCCTTCTGGAATCCAGTCGTCTTGGGACAGACCATGTGTCTCCAACTGGTCCATAATCCACCTGCTTCCTGCATATTTATCCTGTATTAGTAGAACCTTTTTTTCTGCTTTCTTTGGATTAAACTATACTTTAGATTCCTTTACGACAAAGTACATCTTTCCACTTGACTTGACTCTTTAAACCAAATACAGTACAGCTAGAACAAAGATTTTATACAGGTTAATCCCTTTTTGCATAACAGATAATAAACTGTTGAAGGTATTGACTTAACATGACTTCCAGGATGAATAATGCTTGGAAATATGTTGCAACACATTCTGCTGTTTACAAAACATATTGAATAATATAGTCATTGGCCAACTGTATTAAAGGTGTTGTCCAAGACAAAAGGTTTTTGTATACTGAGGACCTATAATCCAAGAAAAAACATGTTTTCTTAATTAATGATTATATTGATTTCAGTGATGCCCCAAACTCTATTGCAGTTCACTTGAATAGGAGCAGATCTGCTTTCAGCTGTATACCATGCCTCCAGGGGTCAGTGCTTGGCCAAAGTGTTGAACCACCATCGATTAGATACTGATGACCTATCCTGTGGATTGGTCATCAGTATATAACACCCTTTGGTCAAACACTGTCGTGCACTTGTGTATGTGTTTCTTTCCTGGTACTGTAGAGTCAGCGGACACAGCCAAAAATCAAAGTTGATGCTGTTGTAGATTCTGATAAGAGCTTTGTTAAATAAATTGAAAGCTATATGATAATTGATTGCCTATAAATATAAACTGCCAATAAAATGTTGCAGTGTCCCATCTTAAATTACCTTTACTTAGAAATATGTAATTTGTGCTATAAATTCTGTGTACTCATTTATGATAACAGCAGAATTTGTTGTTTTGTCCTATCTGTACCATCAAGAGATATAACCAGCTAGGTAATCTTAGAGATAATGGTTGATGAATAACAGAACTGTGGTGACTAAAGGACTTTTCAGACCATGTTAAATAAAGTGGTTGTCCTGGATAAATAGAAATTCCTACACTAATCTAAATACCCCCCCCCCCCCCGCCTAGTTTCTAAATTACAGAATTTATCAAAAATATATAGTTACCCATATCCCTGAGGCGTCTCCGTAGGTATAATTGACTGTAAAACCGTTTTGGAAATTGCAGGGTGCCTGTGGCATGTATATTTCCACAATGTGTGGATAAGATGTGCAATAATTCACTTTGCAGAGACTGTAAAACTCCACGTGGGGCCCCAGCTTAAAAAAGCATTCATTTTTTAATTTATAAAAGTACTGTCTGAATCCAGTCTTACATAGCCAAACTCTGAGGGCAATTATTGGGAGCAATGGATCTTCAGAACGCTGATCCCTTACAATGGCCATGTCTAATTGTGCTGCTCCTTTGTTAGCAGACTGCATCTTAGCTGTAGGTGATAACAGTTCATTGAAAAATAACGCAAACTGAAATTCAGTTAGATGATGTGAACTTTGTCACATGCATTATATCAGTTATTTTCCATCTATACCATCCTGTCTCACACTATCATTGGCTAAAGGATATGGCACGAACTGTGCACTTTCCAATCAGAATTGCTGTTAATTGAATAACCAAAAGTAAAGTTCTGTGGCTTATAAAAAGGGGACCTTGCATGTAAAAAGAAATTGTCCTAAAATAATCATATTCAAGGTAAAGTATTTAGATTTGGGTCATAATTGCCCAACCCTAGTGAGCAGTATGAAGAATTAGAAGATTATCAGCCTCACATTGCCCTATGTAAACAGGAAGTGCTGCTGCTTATCAGTGTCGATATCCATCACTTCTGACACATTTACTTTGCATTTGTCCTCTCTTCTGATCTTTTTGAAAGATTCTGACCTGATTCACCTGGTGTTAGGGAATTTCTAGATGACAATTCCCCAGAAGCTGCTTGAGAACCCTGGAGGAAGGGGCACAAGGGACAGCGAGCCCTAAGCTGAAGCCCCCCACTGTCCCTTCCTATTGCCAGGCCCTCTCCTACATAATAGGTGGCAACTCGAAGACGATCTCTTCCTATATATGTGACACACAAAAACGCAGACAAGACAAACAACAAAAAAGGGAGGTCAGCTAGCCAGGGTTCGGTAACAGGAGAGCGATGCAGTGCCAAATCAGAGTCCAAAAGAATAGTAGGGAAAGCCAGAGGTCAAGGATAAGAGTACAAGTAATTTAACAGCACGAGAAGCCAGCAAGCACGAGGCAATAACAGGCACCAGTGTGAATGTGAGCCAAGACTAAAAGGGGAGATGAACCCGCCCTGAACCTGACAGGAAGGCAGGCTCGCAATCACAGGGCAAGACAAAATTTAACCACTTAATGGACAGAGCCAACAAGGGCAGAAGACGGGTGTGGTGCAAATTCAATTACAGAACTAGAGCCGTGTTCACACAGTGCAACCAAAAACTCTAAGCAAATTATCAAACTGCACACGCCTCCTGCACCGCCACATGCGAGCAGAGGGTGGCGCAGAGACCTGAACAGGCAGAGATGTTACACCTAGCCTAGAGATGTCCCACGTTACACTGTCCATAGCACTACTGAGCAAATAGAAAAGACAGTTGCATCGGATTATGCTGCATCTCTAAAATGCAGAAGAGAGTGTCGTTTGTGACCTTGTTTATGGTCTACATGGTCTGATATATAACTCTCTCATCTTCAATAAAGATCAATTCAGATCACTATCATTGGTAAAATAGGGTTTTCTTAAATATTGCACAGAAATTCAGAACAAGCATACTTGGAGATAGAAGTTTAACAACTATTGGTACACTTATTAAAGATAGGATATAGCACTAGTTGTTGCTATCTTCCATGGAAGAATATCTGTATTCTTTTTTAAAACCCATTTTGAGCTCATTAGCAATATTTTTTTCCAGTGGACAATATCACTCATTCATTTTTGGTAGTTTGGATACATTTGTGCTGTTATAGCTCATGAATCACAGTATTAATGTGAACTGGGGCAGAATTTCTAGGTAGACTTATGTATTTTTCAACCTTATTATTTCACCAAAATGGAAATAGTGTGAACATACTTATGTTGTGTTTGCATCTGTTAATAAGTCATTGTTTTTCTGAATGTCATTTTTAACTAAAACTTACATTTTACCTCTTAGAAACATGTTCCCGGAAAATCTTGTGCAGGCATGCTTCCAACAGGTAAGGCAGCACCCTTCATTTCTTGCCCTTCACATACAGTATAATTCAGTGATGTCCAGTAATATACTAATGATCATATACCGTATTTTCTAGCGTATAAGACGACCCCCAACTTTCCAGTTAAAATATAGAGTTTGGGATATACTCGCCGTATAAGACTACCTCTTCTGTGAGGTACCTCTTCTTAATGCACATTTACCCCTTGGCATACTCTTTAATGCTTTTTTATTTGCTTTCCAGTCCTGAATCATCTTTTCTGTAAAGGAGGGTTCACACTACCACCGCTGTCCGCCCTGGGGTTTCCATCCTAAACCCCAGAGAAACTGAACAGGCGGCGGCTTGCCAGCGGTCTGCTTTACAACCCATTCATTTGAATGGGTTGTAAAGCAAATCGCCGGTGTCCGTATGCGGCCTCTCCGCCTGGATAACCTTTTTTTTGCACTGACAATCTGGCGGGGCCAGAGTTACCATAGATATACCATTTTGGGGAATGTCTATTGCTTAGATCACCTTTTTTTTTTTTTTTTTTTTTTTTTTTTTTAAATCAGAGGCGAAACTGTGGAAAAAAAATGGCAGTTTGGCACTTTTGATTTTGATGTTCACCGTACACGAAAAATATTTTATAAGTAGACTGGGCATTTTCGGACATAGGGGTAACTAATATGTGTATGTATCACAGTAGTTTTCTACTTTTATTTGTATTCCAGGGAATGGATGTAATTTAGAACTTTTTTTTATTTTTTAGGGGGTTTTTTTAAACTTTTTTTTTTACTATTTATTAGCCCCCACCTAGGGAGCTTGAACCTGCAATCATTTGATTGCATGTCCCCATAGACGGCAATACAAGCGTATTGCCGTCTATGGGAGATTCTGTACATTACTATCGCGGCTGGTCATAGACTAGCCGCGATAGTAATATCGCTATGACAGGCTTGGGAGCCTTCAGTAGGCTGTCACCGGAACAGGTTGGCTCTTGCGAACTCGCCACGCAGGAGCCGGCCTGCAACTTTAAAGGTATGGGGCCACTTTTTGAACGGGAGTGGGGTTAAGTTTTAATGCCTGGAACCAGAGTACATTCTGATTGCAGGCATTAGCATCAGGCCTCCGCGTATAGCGGAGACCCGGTTGCTATGGTGACCGCTCTGCAGCAGAGCAGTCACCATTAGCTTTGCATACCCGGCGGATGCCGTGGAGGCAGGGGCTGCAGCATCGCTCCACTCCTGCCGCTGCAGGAAGCCAATGGCGGCAGGAAGGTTGCGATCCCGTTCCTCCACCCCCGTATACCCGGCGTACAAGATGACCCCCAACTTTTCAGAAAGTTGCAGATGTTGCCCTTGGCAGGATTTGAACCTAGGACTCCAAGGCTGCAGTGCTAACCACTGAGCCACCGTGCTGCCCATATTACAGGAGTAAAAGCAGAGATGGAAATAAAGTTTATTTGAACTAAAATTATCATAGCTATTTACAAGGTTTTCAACAAATAAACCAAATTTTTGCACCAATATTCTGTCAGAAGCTAAGCCAATCAAGAAGTGAGGTAATGTTAGAATAGACAGTGAAAAAGTGCACCAAATTTCCAAACAGCATTAGACTTGTTGGAAAATCTGGTGCAGTTTAACCCTTTCTTTCATAGCCCTAAGAATCTCAGATTATTTTCTGCAATGTGTGTATGGGAGTAGCCAGAATCCTATCCTCTATGCAATTAATGTGAAACATTGCTGTGTACGTAATGTGGGGCCCTGGCCCTGAAGTGGCTATCTAGAATAAACTGTTTTGGCAAGAAGGCTATGGAAGGTGAAAAAAAAACTGTAACTCGTGCTTCAGTGTTTCCCATCGTAGTTTGGTACTGTTGCTCCTCAGCAGCCTAAGGAAAGGAACTCATATACATCAACTGTGAGATCCTGTATCCTTTCCTTAGGCCTCTGAGGCCACTGATTGGTGGAAGAAGCCCCGGTTGTAGGACTGGTCCACGGTGAGAGACATTGGAGTATCTGGGACGGTTAATATGGGATTTTGATATTTTTTTCACCTTTCCCTGCTTTCTTGCCAAAAATGGTTTGTCCTGGACAACTCTTTAAGTATACATTAAAAGTACCTAACACAATAAGCCTCATGAGGTTTTTTGCCTTCCCCTGGATCAACACTGTAGGGATTGTAGGGTTATTGGTTGGACTTGATGGACTGATGTCTTTATCCAACCTCATCTACTAAATAATAAGACTTTTCATATTATAGTACAAGACCAAGCGTGAAGAGCTGAAACCATCAAAGGAACCTGACAAGAACAGCACCATTGATAAGAATACTACTTTTGATCTGTTTATGACAGGAGATCAAGAGGTAACACTCAATTTTTTGTTCTCTCTACATGTATTATGTTGATTCTATGGATGTCTAGCTGAGTTTATTAACAAATAGGATCCTACATTTTCTCTCTCATATTCTGTACCTGGTATAATATTGTTTTCATACTTCCTTTGGATAAAATATAGTGAGCAGATTTTCTAAAGTGGTATAAAACAGGTCAAGGAATGAATTATTGGGAATATGGTTAGTGTATCATTATAGTGTAATGTAGTGTAGCATTCATATGTGTTTCCTGTATATTACCAGGTAGTTCTTGGATAATTATAGAGACAAAAGGAGATAAACAAAGTGCTTAATTTTTTTTAAATAAGTAATCTTTATTTAGCAAAGAGTAACAATCAGTTCAAAGCCATCAAAATGTTAGTATAAGCAGTAAAGCACAGGCAAGAGGAGGAGGGGATGGTGAGTCATCCATTCTTGAATCTGTTGATGAATATGACTGTTGGTTGATGGATCTGTATTGTACATTTTAAATTGAGATTGTTATTGTCATTACAGAACAAAACAAAGGAATACAAAATTGTTGGCCTCTACAGTGATGGAGTCAATGTCTTAGGCCTTATTGTCTTTTGTCTTGTGTTTGGAATTGTCATTGGAAAAATGGGAGAAAAGGGGCAAGTTTTGGTGGATTTTTTCAATGCACTAAATGATGCAACAATGCAAATTGTCCAGATCATCATGTGGTAAGTGAACCTTACCTAATAAGTACCTTATTAAAAAATATAATACAGAACCATTGGGATTTCCAAATTTAGAACTCCATTTGTAACAGTGGTTCTCAGCCTTACTAATGCCTCGACCCTTTACTACAGTTCCTCATATTGTGGTGACCCTCAACCATAAAATTATTTTTGTTGCTACTTCATTCCTCCATTGTAAATAATAGTCCCCTTATATATGTCTCCCCCTTATAACAGCCCCCTCATATATAATTGTTCCTCCTTATATTAGCCCCGCTCAGGTAGCATCTTAAGAGCTGCAGTAGGAGGAAGGTGGAGCAAGGAGTGGAGGTGCAGACTGCACAGAGATGATAAATCATCATCATCAGCGCATAACCTGTATGTGACCAAGGGGGTGAGGGGGGCTAGTGAGGACATCTGTCGACGTTATCCCCTATCCTAAACCTTTGCACTCTGATTGACACATAATACCCGACTGAGCCTAATCATAGGGGTAATTCTTATGTAATACCCCTCTGAACATAACTAGGAAGTTTAATGGCACTGTGGCCAAGATGTTTACTATTTTCCAGATCACAGCGCCAAAGGAGTTGCACCAAACACTCACACAACAAATGCACAGTCATCAATAAAGTTTACATTTCACCCTGTCCTGTCCATACCTGATCTTTATAGAGTAAAATATGCGTCTCTAGCTATATATATCCGTTACTAAACTCCTATTTAATATGAATGTACAAAATTGGTTGCCACATTTCTGCAATTTTATTATATATATATATATATATATATATATATATATATATATATATATATATATATATATATAATGTATGAATACCTGACATCTTGCAGTTTTTGGGAAACCACATTTTGTTTGATGATAGAGATTACTTGAGCATGTATTTAGGTAGCAAATTTGATTTTTTAATGTAATTTTTGCTTGTAATCTCTGCTTGCTACAAAGTTGCATGAAGGTGGTGGTATATATGAAATATGTTGTGTTTTTATATATGGTATGATGTGTAAATTCAAAAAAGTTAGATTTTGGTATCACAGCCACAGTTTGCTATGTGTAGTATAGATTTTTAACATATGAGTGAATAACAGCAAAATCTTGCTTGTCTTCTGTATTAGTGTTTTTAAGAGTACAAGCTCTTGTTGTAGTTGATGTTTGCTGTATATTTAAATTGTGTACACCTTGATCTATTATTTTATATGCTGTCTCTAACATAATGTCTTCCATCTATCTCAATCTGATTCTTGACCTACCACTGATATTTCCATTTAAGTCTGTGGTCTTACCATAGCACTGAAGCACTATGCCCAATGTTTTGAAGATTTGTTTGACTCAGACCTTTCCTTTACCGTCTATATCCAATCACTTGTATGCTCATGCAACCATCACCTCAAACATATTTCTGGAATCCAGCCTTTCCTTACTATCAAAAATCCTTGTTTTCACTCTGATTCACTCCCAACTTGACTACTGTAAGTCCCTACTAAACAGTCTTCTTACTAAACTCTCCCCTCTACAATCTATTCTGAATGCGACAGCCAGGTTCACTTACTGGTCTAAATGCTTTACAGATACCTTCAGTCTGTGCCATTCATTACACTGGTTGCCTGTTCATTATAGAATACAATATACCCTCATCCACAAATCTTTCTATAGCACCACACCTCCGCACATTTTTTCTCTCATTTATGTGTACCACTCATGCTCTCCATTTTACCAGTGACCTAAAACTAACATCTATAATCAGAACCTCTCACTCCCATCTCCAAGACTTCTCCCAAGTTGCACCAGCTCTCTGGAATGCACTACCTCAAGCAATCAAATTAACACTCAAGCTCAAGCACATACCAAAAACCACGTCTTTTTAGGCAAAACATATTTCCAAATTTAACACTTCTGTATTTCTTACCCCCACTTGAGATCTTTATTTATTTAACCGTATCACATAAAAAAATGACTGGACCAATTCACAAGAACTTCTACCTCTTGTGTCACCCCTCATATACTGTAAACTCTCATGGACAGAGCCTTCACTTCTCTTGATTGATTACCTTCTAATGTCTTATGCTAAGTTCACACTAGCGTTTGTGTTTCCATTCTTTGGGTCCCCTTAAAAAACGGTTAACCGCAGAAACCTTCAGACAACATAGACTATAATAGGGTCTGCCTTTTAAGCAGAATGGGGATGGTGTTCCTGAACGCTAGTGTTTCTCTGATTTGTAAAGTGCTGTGGGACATGCGGGTGCTATATAATTGATAATGTATTGTTATTAACTTGTGAGCTTATAGAAGGATATGGCTCATGTTTCTGAAAATCCTTGTCTTTTCCTATTTTCCTAAGTGCACTAGTGTACAATTGGCTGTAATTATTAGAAGTGAAACTTTTTAACTTTATTTGTCAGTAACACATTTGTTTATTTATTTTGTGCGTTTTAGGTACATGCCCATCGGCATCTTGTTTTTAATTGCAGGGAAAATTATTGAAGTTAATGACTGGGAGATTTTCCGCAAGCTTGGTCTTTATATGGCAACAGTTCTCAGTGGGTAAGTTGTGTTAAAATACTATTAAAAGTCTTATTGCGCCTTTACATAATATTTTGATGGATACCAAACTGGTCTCCTGTTTTGATAATGATTGTAATGAGCATTATGGTGTTACATTGACACATTATGTGATGATGTGATTTTTCTTACAGGCTCGCCATACATTCCGTTATAGTATTGCCACTTATTTATCTAATAATAGTACGGAAAAATCCTTTCCGTTTTGCAATGGGTATGGCACAAGCTCTTCTTACAGCTCTTATGATATCATCAAGGTAAGCCATTATCTACCGTATATAAGACGCACTGGACTATAAGACGCACCTAGGTTTTAGAGGAGGAAAATAGGGGGAAAAAATTTTGAAGCGTTTTTTTTTTTGCGGGGCCAGATGTACTTTTTTGTTATACCATTTTAGGGAATGTCTATTGCTTAGATCACCTTGTATTGAAAAAAACCCAGCGGTTTAGCACTTGTGATTTTGACGTTCACTGTACAGGAAAACTATTAGTAGACCGAGCATTTTCGGACACAGGGATACCTAATGTGTATGTGTTTGACATATGACTTTCTACTTTTATATATATCCTAGGGAAAGGAGGTGATTTAGAACTTTTACTTATTTCATTTTTTTTATTATATATTTGTAAAGCTTTTTTTTTTCTTTTTTCTTCCCCCCCCCCCCCCCCCCGGGGGGCTTGAACCTGCAGTCACTTGATTGCAAGTTCCATAGACGGCAATACAACTGTATTGACGTCTATGGGACATTCTGTATATTACTATTACGGCTGGTCATAGACCCAGCCACAATACTAATATAGCAGAGACAGGCCTGGGAGCCTTCATTAGGCTCCCGGCTGTCACCCGAACAGGTCGGCTCCTGTGATATCGCCACGCAGGAGCCGGCCTGCAACTTTACAGGTATGGGGCCGGTGGGGACCGGCCCCGGGGGAGAAGGGGCCGCCAATACAGACTCGGAATCCGCTGTACTAGAGAGGCGGATGCCGGCGAGGGATAGACGCCGGCACAGGTGCCGGGGCCTGAGACATCGCTACGCTCCTCTGCCCTGCATGAAGCCAGCAGCGGGGGGACGGAGGAGCGGAATAGCATCGCCCCTGCCACATTCGGACTATAAGACACACCCTTCTTTTCCCCCCAAATATGGGGGGAAAAAAGTGCGTCTTATAGTCCAAAAATACGGTAATTTCTCTGTTGTATTATGTTGAATTTAGACATTTTAATGGCTTTTAATTGTTTTGATTTCAACTCCATAAAAATTGAAAAGGTGGATTGCAAAAAAAAAAAAATTGGGTGTAAAATCTTGGTTTAGTTTCCAGTTTCTATTAAACAATGGACAAAAACAAGGATACATTGAAGCAAGAATTTATTAAATCATGGATTCTCAGTTTTTTTTATTGGGGCCCCACCAGTGAGTGATAGATGTCTATGCCATAATTAAAATCGTATGTCAGTGTATCTGTTGACGCATAAATCTAAAAATATGTTAAAGCTAAGGCCCCACGTTTCAGAAATGCATCTTTTCTTGTTGCAGATAATTCTGCGTTTTTTTGAGATAAAAGCCAAAAATGGTTAAAATAGGATTGGGAAATATATAGGGAGCACACGGAGTTAACGCGAGCGCATTTTAGCATAATACACGTGTAAAAATAACACTCCCATTGACGTCAATTACAGTCCTATGAAAAAGTTTGGGCACCCCTATTAATCTTAATCATTTTTAGTTCTAAATATTTTGGTGTTTGCAACAGCCATTTCAGTTTGATATATCTAATAACTGATGGACACAGTAATATTTCAGGATTGAAATGAGGTTTATTGTACTAACAGAAAATGCACAATATGCATTAAACCAAAATTTGACCGGTGCAAAAGTATGGGCACCCTTATCATTTTATTGATTTGAATACTCCTAACTACTTTTTACTGACTTACTGAAGCACAAAATTGGTTTTGTAACCTCAGTGAGCTTTGAACTTCATAGCCAGGTGTATCCAATCATGAGAAAAGGTATTTAAGGTGGCCAATTGCAAGTTGTTCTACTATTTGAATCTCCTCTGAAGAGTGGCATCATGAGCTACTCAAAACAACTCTCAAATGATCTGAAAACAAAGATTGTTCAACATAGTTGTTCAGCGGAAGGATACAAAAAGCTGTCTCAGAGATTTAACTTGTCAGTTTCCACTGTGAGGAACATAGTAAGGAAATGGAAGACCACAGGGACAGTTCTTGTTAAGCCCAGAAGTGGCAGGCCAAGAAAAATATCAGAAAGGCAGAGAAGAAGAATGGTGAGAACAGTCAAGGACAATCCACAGACCACCTCCAAAGAGCTGCAGCATCATCTTGCTGCAGATGGTGTCACTGTGCATCGGTCAACTATACAGCGCACTTTGCACAAATAGAAGCTGTATGGGAGAGTGATGAGAAAGAAGCCGTTTCTGCACGTATGCCACAAATAGAGTTGCCTGAGGTATGAAAAAGCACATTTGGACAAGGCAGCTTCATTTGGGAAACAAAAATTGAGTTGTTTGGTTATAAAAAAAGGCGTTATGCATGGCGTCCAAAAAGAAACAGCATTCCAAGAAAAACACATGCTACCCACTGTAAAATTTGGTGGAGGTTCCATCATGCTTTGGGGCTGTGTGGCCAATGCCGGCATCGGGAATCTTGTTAAAGTTGAGGGTCACATGGATTCCACTCAGTATCAGCAGATTCTTGAGAATAATGTTCAAGAATCAGTGACGAAGTTGAAGTTACGCCGGGGATGGATATTTCAGCAAGACAATGATCCAAAACACCGCTCCAAATCCTCAGGCATTCATGCAGAGGAACAATTACAATGTTCTGGAATGGCCATCCCAGTCCCCAGACCTGAATATCATTGAACATCTGTGGAATGATTTGAAGCGGGCTGTCCATGCTCGGCGACCATCTAACTTAACTGAACTTGAATTGTTTGTCCAAAATACCTTTATCCAGGATCCAGGAACTGATTAAAAGCTACAGGAAGCGACTAGAGGCTGTTATCTTTGCAAAAGGAGGATCTACTAAATATTAATGTCACTTTTCTGTTGAGGTGCCCATACTTTTGCACCGGTCAAATTTTGGTTTAATGCATATTGCGCATTTTCTGTTAGTACAATAAACCTCATTTCAATCCTGAAATATTACTGTGTCCATCAGTTATTAGATATATCAAACTGAAATGGCTGTTGCAAATACCAAAATATTTAGAACTAAAAATGATTAAGATTAATAGGGGTGCCCAAACTTTTTCATAGGACTGTACATTTTTTACACGTGTAAAAAACGTGTCAAAATACACGTTGCGAGTTTATTTGGATATAAGACTTTTCCTAAATATATTGCTTTATCAAAACTGCTTTGTTTGGCCACTATCTTAATATATTCACTTCATTGTTGACACTGGCCCTTGGGATTATCTTCTCATTTGTCAAGTGACATAGCGTAGCTGCCTGCTCTCAGGGGGGGAGGGAGGGGCTGACAAGCAACGGAGATCCTCATATAGGGGAGGGGGAGGTGAGAGCTCCGGGATTACTGTGCTGTCTATCTTCAGCTTTTCCACTTATCAGCTGGTTTAATTGAATTTGGCTGATAAGGGCTGAGATAAGGAGTCCGTTACTTCTGTATGTAATGCAAGCTGACTCTAATCCAGCTCTGCTACATCAGTTTCCACATCAGCATCATACTGTGGATCATAGAAGAGCAAGTGAAACCCCGCCCACCAATGTGCGAGAAATCCAGGAAGTGAAGAGAGTACAGAGCCTTCGGGCTGCAGAACAAGAGTTATGGGAATACCCCTTTAATCCACTCCTGGCATTGGCTCAAAAAAAAAAAAAACGCACTACAATCTGCAGCAAATCCATAAATGCTACACCCTAAACTGATCCCATTGTGTGTAGCATCAAGTAATGACCTTTCCTATGCTACCCGTCAAAAAGCTTTCTGTAGCTGAATTGTAAAGTATAAGCTTTTAAAACTTTAGATCAGTACATTCACATTTGCCATAACTAGTCACAAATGGATCGTGAGCAGGTTCATCTGGTAATGCAGTCATTGTAACAAATAATTTACCTCACTGTCTAATTTCAGTCTGACCTTACTTCTGGCCTCACAATGTGTGATTTAGCGCGTTGACTGCATAACTAGATGAAGTTGGTGCCCGTCCCCCATCAATGATTAAAGTAAATTTGCATATGCCAAACGTCAAGATTTTAGAATCTTCTAACTACACTTTTTCATCAACAGTGACCTTAGTGAGTGACACCATATTAAAGGTCATTTCTTGATGCTGCACATGCTGGGTTAGTTAAAGGAGGAACAAAACACCTAACAGGTTCCCTTTAAAATAAGCGAATCAAGGCTTCATTCACATTTTTGCACTTCCGTTTGCATCCATTTTTTGCATCCGTTAAACGGATATGCTAAATGGATTTAAAAAACATGATCTGAATGGAGCCTAAGTGATCCTAAACTAGAAACTGCTACAAGAGAAAGATATGACTGGCTATGGCATAACTATAGGCTGAGGCACCTTGTTGCGGAAAATTTGCTTTTTTTGTTGCAGATTTTGCAGAATTTTTTTGAGTCAAAGCCAGGAGTGGATTCAGCAGAAGGGAGAAGTATTGTAACATCTCTGCCTGTTTGGGTCACTGCACCACCCTCTGCTCACGTGCTGCGGCGCAGGAGGCGGGTGCAGTTTGGTTCTTGGATTAAAGTTTTTGGTCGCACTGTGTGAACTCGACTCTAGTTCTGTGATTGCATTTGCACCACACCCGTCTTCTGCCTATGTTGCCTCTGTCCATTAAGTGGTTAATCTGGCTTTGCCCTGTGATTGACAGCTGCCTTCCTGTGAACTCCATGGGCGGGTTCTTCCTCCCTATTTAGCCTTGGTTCCCATTCACACCAGTGCTTGCTATTGCCGTGTGCATACTTGCTCTTACTGTCCCTGTTTTGCTTATACTATTATCCTTGACCTTTGGCTTCCCTCATTGACTATTCTCTTGACTCCGATTTGGCACTTCATCGCTCGACTGTTACTGAACCCTGGCTAGCTGACCTCCCATTGTTGTCGTTTGTCTTGTCTGCGTTTTGTGTTTCACATATTCAGGGAGGGACTGTCTTCGTGGTTGTCGCCTATTACCTAGAATAGGGTCTGGCAATAGGAAGGGAAAGTTGGGGGCTTCAGCTTAGGGCTCACTGTCTCTTGTGCCCCGCCCCAGGGTTTTAACAGTTACTGAGGAATTGCTGTCCTAGCAATTCCCTTACAAGTATAAGTACTTCCTATATACTGTACTTCCCATTACTTTTATAGCTACTCCTGGCTTTGCCTCAAAAAACCATAGCAAAATCTGCAACAAAAAAAGCTGTATTTCTGCAACGTGGGGGCTTAGCCTCAAGCTGCACCTCACAAATGCAGAGACAGTTTTAGAAATCTTAATTGTACATAATGTTTACACAATTCTACTTAAAGGGAGTATATCATTTGAAAAACTCATTTTCAACTAAAGGCTATTCTACGCATGCCTTTACTTTTTTGATTTTCCCCTCCGTTTCTTCAAATTCGTTTTTTTCTGGTTTTCTAATGAGGATGACGGAGCACTAGGGACGTTCCCCCAGCGCTCCGAGCATCCTCTGCGTCTAACATGTCCACTGTCCCTTTCGTGCTTGTGTTCCGTTCCCTCCTCATCTTTTGCAGAACTTGCGCCTTGCACAGGCCTCTGATGACATGCTGTACCTATCTAAAATTTCACGTATGCGCAATTGGCTCTGACACTCTTGGTTCAGGCAGAGCTGACTGCACATACCCGAATGGCCATTTTGTGGTGGTCTGCTACCCTGGCGCACTGCGCCTGCGCAGTATGCTCGTGTAGTTCTCTGGAGAACTGATCATACAAGCGCAGTACACTCGTGTAGAAACAGTGGAGAGAATCAAAGAAGTAAAGGTAGGAGTAGAATAGCCTTTTTAAAGGCTATTCCAACATGCCTTTAGTTGAAAATGAGTTTTTCAAATGATAAACTCCCTTTAATGCAGTACTTTACTTTTTTCCATTTTTAATGTCATGTTTACTGCTCCATTAATATACAAAGCTGCTTTAATAATTCTTATGGGTAACCTTAGATGCAGACAGCTGCTTACATTCACTTCATTATAAGACTCTGCTACTATGGAAACCCTCTGTATTCTGAATTTAGCTTGAGAAGGGAAGAAAACATTGAGCTCAAAATCAGTACAAGATTATTAAAAGAATATTTAAAGAGGACCTGTCAGCTTTGCTGGCTTATCTATTTTATTAAATATTTGTATTTCTAATGAAATAACTCTGGCGCATCCTTTTCTGTAATAATTAGGTTAATTCACCTATATATTTATGCATAGATTAACAACAGTGTTACCAGCTTGGAGTGTGCCTGTACACAGCTTGACATTGTACAAGAAGTGCTCGAAGTACACACCCCAAAATAGTAATGCTCAGTTGTCAATGTATTCATCTATTTCTAGGAGAAATAACAGAGGAACTTCTGAACATGGATTTATAAAGAAGGTTGAATTGTTATTTGATGAGAATACATATATTTCCTAAAACAGATATGTCAGCAGAGGTGACAGCTATGAATTTTCTGCCCCAACACTACATTTATTGACCCTAGTCATTTTCCAGATACTTGCAATAAACTTTACTGCTTGTACATTATGCACAAGTTTACAACAGATGACACTAATAACAATAAGTTACCATGCTTACAGATTTACAGAGTCTATTGCCTGTCATACTGCAAACCAAGCTGTAAATGCTTTTCATCTATGTTATCCTCATACTCCATTTTAGTGAATTTTCAATTGTAATGTATATGGAATAATATATAGTGTTTATCTTTTCTTTGGCAAACATAAATAATAATATCATATACCAGTGACTGATATAAACAAGAAAAAGACTGGCTGTGCTGTCTGAGAAGATAACTGACTAGACTGATATTCAGATTGTGACTGATTCACCACAGGAAAACTCTACTGCTATGTAGCCAGCAACAGTCAGATTTGTTTCAATATCTTGTGTTAATGATTTTCAGCTCAGCAACTTTACCAGTAACTTTCCGTTGTGCTGAGGAGAAGAACAGAGTGGACAAACGGATAACAAGATTTGTTCTACCAGTGGGAGCCACTATCAATATGGATGGCACAGCTCTCTATGAAGCAGTGGCGGCAGTATTCATTGCGCAGCTGAATGACATGAACTTGGATGTTGGTCAGATTGTCACAATTAGGTATGTAAATTCAGTCTTGGCAACCAAAGCATCTATCATAGGAATTAAGCCACTTTTCTGTAACTTTACATCATCTGTGGGTTAGCCTAGTTTGCGACCATAATCTACAGCAGAATTTTGGTGCAGTTGTTTAGAATTTTATCACCTTCTAAGCCAGGGGTCCTCAAACTGCGGCCCGAGGGCCACATGCGGCCCGCCAAGCACTTCTGTCTGGCCCCGCCAACAACGCCGGCAGGCGTGCATTTATAATGAAGCTCCTGTGGAGCTCGAGCCAGGCCATGGAGCGCACTTCACTTTACCTATTGGAGGGCACCGCTCCCAATGTCTGTGCGACCTGCTCTGCCTCCGGCCCACTGTTTAAAAAGGTTGAGGACCCCTGTTCTAAGCTATGCATTTTCCTCAAAAACCATAGTCCCTTTTGACATAGCGAACGTTGTGGGAATAAACGGCAGAAATGTATTGCAGTTTTTCCCCATGGCTTATTGCAGAAAAGTCTGCAGGACTTTCAGTCACTATTATACCTATATGGAAAACTCCAGCGTTTCAGCAGGTATATTTGATATGCTTCGATTAAAAAAAATACAATGGTTTTTGAAATTGCAGATATTTTACTGCAGTGTGAGGATGGGATTAGCCAGAATCCCATCCACTTTGCAGATACTTTGAAACATCTAAGGTTAAGGCCGCACGTTGCGGAAAAGCTGCTTTTTTGTTGCAGATTTTGCTGCATTTTTATTTAACTATAAGTACTTCCTATATATTTCCCATTACTTATTTATAAATACATGGTTTTGGCTGAAAAAACTGCTGAAAAACCTGTAACAAAAACTACATTTTACAACGTGTGGCTTTAGCCTAAAACACATAGTTGTTTTGTGCAAATTGAGTTACAATTCTGACACATTTAGATTAGTAAATCTCTCCCAATATTTGTCATTAATTTAACTTAAATTGCACTTTTTACAGTGTGACCGCTACAGCAGCCAGCATAGGAGCTGCCGGGGTACCTCAGGCCGGCCTAGTCACTATGGTGATTGTTCTGAGTGCAGTGGGGCTTCCAGCGGAGGATGTCACTCTCATCATTGCTGTTGACTGGCTTCTGTAAGTGTATATCTAACCATGGTAAAATATATATATGGACAGGATTCCTATATTTTGTGTACTGGAAACAATCTGCCTCTTTAAAGCTTAAATGGGCTTTCACATGGAGGAACAAGGCGCTGAATTTGGTGTGGAATGCACGTCAGATTCAGCGCTGAAAAAAGAGCTTTTTTTTCAGGAGGCTTTTTTTCAGCACTGAATCTGACACAGATTCCACACCAAATTCAGCGCCATTTTCCTCCATGTGAATGCACCCTAACTGTCAGTCAAATATTGCAGCGGAAAACGCAAACAGAGCTAAGAAACTAGAGAAATTCAGTGAAAATTAATTTCCAGAATACAGAAGGAAAATACTTGTGTTCTGTTGACAACTAGTCAGATATCATGTTCTAACTCGTAAAAAAAAATTACATAATGAGGAAGGTGAGCTATGTGAAGATGATATTTCTTGAGTTAATTGTTAATTGTTAGTTCCTTGACCTGTAGCTTGCAGATGGCGTATTATCACAGTTTATAGCCCCACTCATTACAGAATTACAGTCACTGTTAATTGCACACAATATAATTGCTGAAGATAAAAAAAAAGATTACAGATGCCTCATTATGACCTTTATAATATTTCATCAGAGCTTAAAATATTTATATTTTCTGACCGAGGAAAGCAGAGACAACATAAATATTAAAGGATTGTGTGCCACTTTGTAAAGGGCTAGAATTAAGAAGCTACTGTAAAGTATTTAATAAACAGTGTGGGCAGACATTTAATTCAAGTCATTTTTATGTTGGATAATGAAAGATACACTTCTGTATGTCTTTTTTAAGATGTCAGTCTTCCTATTTAGCTCCAGAATCACAATAAAGCTATGTATCTTATACTAATTTTAATTGAATGGATATGACTTGTGTACTCCTAATGGCATTGTCAAATTGGTTTCTGGTATTTACTCTTAAACCCCAATACAAGGATCCAATTTTGCTATAGGGACACCTCTTGCAGTAGTTTCTGTTCAGTAATTGCTGAACAAAGTTGGTTGAGAAATGCCTGCATGCAGCACTAGACATGGCCAGAACAAGATAAGGAGAGCCAGAGTTTGTGTGTAATTGTAATCCATTCAGAGGTCAGGGCATGCAACAGAGTCAATAATTGAGTATAGAGGTCAGGAAAGTCGTAACAGGTTTGGAGTAAGGTAATACAAGTAGAGCTCAAGCACAGCTAATACGGACAAAACTATGGTAAACACCTTTACTGGACATTAGGCACCTTATTTCTCAGGCACCCTCTTATGTTGGGGGGCCTTCTATTACAAGAGGTGTATGGTGATCATTGGCCTTTTTATATAAATGGGGAGGGTGTACTTGCATTCTGGAAATACTGGTAGGAATTGGCAGGCCATGAGTCTGTGCTACAGGAAGCCAGCGGCTGATAGGGGAAAATAAGATTGGTTTTACACTATCTTTTCTCCCTTTTACTCCTCTCTTCTGTAAACATGTGTTATCTAACTTATGACCTGCAGCCTCCACACAGATATCAGAATTTTCAAAACAAAAGTCAGTTTAGTCAAGGGGTAACAGGGAGACGGCAAGATAAAAGGAGAAAGAAGCATATTTCTTTGAAAAAATATTACAATGTTGCATATAATTGTATGTACTGATTTATGCTTTGAGTTGGATGTAAAGTTAGTAGTTCAAAAGTACCATTTTGTTGGTTTCAGTTTGTTTTATTATCTGGCTAACTGCTGTTAATGGAGCATTTTGAGAAGTCTGAGTCACTGGTCAGCTGTGTAGAATAGCATATTACTACCCAAACTCTGTAGTGAAAGCACTAAATAGAGACACACTAAAGGGTTTTATGGAACAATTTTATCGAGGAAGTCATCATGAGGGGTTATCAATATCAGATATGTGGGGGGTCATGCTACTAACACCCCAAGAGTACTGAGGACACATAAATTACTCCCTTTGGAATGGCCTAAAGTCAAGGTGGCACAGTAGGTCCACATCCGCTACCCGTTACAGCTATGGTGCTCTAGCCATTCACTTAAATGGGTGAGAACTGCAGCAAGCTCCAGAACCATGCACATTATATGTACAGCAGTGTGCATGTTGAACACTGAAAAGGCTACATCACTAACCTGAGAACAACGGTCCCTTCAAACAGCTGATCGGTAGATGACTGGTTTCTGCCTAAAGCGGCAGAGAGAAAAGTCCTACTTATAGGACTGTTCTCCTCACTGATTTTAAGTGGAACGGGAATGGAGCCTCAAACTGAGTCTCAAACACTAGTGTGAACCTAGCGTAAGTCTAGTTTGTGTGACTTTTCTTGATTTTTTTCTGATGTATGTTGTCTTCTTACTTGCCACTTTGTCGTGTTGCTTTTATATAACGGTACTCTATCATCATTATCCAGTGTAACACAATAAACTTAACCAAATATTTCTGACCTGTAGGGATCGATTTAGGACCATGGTAAATGTTCTTGGTGATGCATTTGGAACTGGAATAGTAGAGAAGCTCTCCAAGAAAGAATTGGAACAAATGGATGTCACGTCAGAAGTCAACATTGCCAACCCTTTTGCCATTGAACCAAGTGTACTGAAAAATGAGGACGATGGTGAGGTGAAGAAATCTTATGTGAATGGAGGATTTTCTGTAGATAAATCAGATAATATATCTTTCACTCAGACATCGCAGTTCTGAGGGAGCCAGGGAAGGTGAATGCACCTGGACTTTGTGGAACATTAGTGTAATACAGAGAAGACAAATTGAGATTTTCCTCTTCAATATTTGGACTCATGTTTTTTTGACTATTGCCAGCAGGTTATATGGAAAAAGAGAGCTGTAAAATACTTCACTTTTTATATGGGGATAAAGAGATCCCAAATTTTTGGAATGTATTACCAGTTAGCATGTTCTTTACCTGGATTGTTACATATCTAGGTCAGCAATGTGAATCTTTTCCATTAGCTCCTTTGAAGCACAGTCTCTTGTGTCCTTACAATGTCTTGTGTTCTCTACATTTGGAGTGACTGAACACCAAGGTAAAATGCAAGTTGCCTTAGATATATCCCATTCTGTAAACAGTCATGCCAGAAATGATTCCGATGTCATTTATGAGTAAGGTTGTGTGTTCATATACCACATCAGTTTTCTCATAACCCATAAGTATATTATTACCTTATTTGCAACATTCACAAGGCCCTTTATTAATAGTTCATGTTTATCATTCAAGTGAAAAAAGGAGTTTGCCAATTCTTTACTGAACAGTAGCCTATAAAAAGACAGGGACAGTATTCTGACATTTTTACATTATAACTTTTCATATCAGGTCTTATATTTTATACCTTAAGTTCCTTTATATGACAATGCATTTAAAAAAAAAAAAAAAAAAAGTCACACACAGCAGTATTTTCTATATTTTGTGCCCATATTTTATTTTAGTCCAAAGATAAGAAAGCTTCACTCTTGCCTTGTCTTCCAGCTGATTTTTGTACAGAAAGATGAGATTTTTGCTTGTCTAGATGCAGGGATCATGCAATAAGAGAGTATTTATCATTCATAGTTATTTAGAAAGCATGTAAGCATTGAGGAAACCCACTGTATAGCATGCCGTCTTGGTAGTCAAGGGAGTGGAGATGTACTGTATGCATACTGTTTTTAATTCAGTGTGTCATAGAGTTGTATGTCTACACAGAAAGTCACCATCACTATTGTACAATGTTAAAAGACATGATGTGGAATACATTGAGGGTACAGTAAATGACCCATCACGTTTGCTGATTCTAGTCAGTAGACATACTGTAAAACACGCATGTGCCAACTGTTTAAAAAAAAAAACTATTTAATTCATTATATCTCTATTGAGAAATATATTAATCTATATGTCTGCACTTTAAGATCTAAAATGATCAAGACCAGCTTTATCTAAGGGAATGCTCCTCTGGTCATGGATTGATTTGTATTAATGACTTCTAGAGAAAATCTGAAATTATTATAATTATATAGCTGGTCTATACTTTTGAGGTTTTTTTAGTGGAAGAAGTCTTGAGTCTTTTGCACAATAGAGCTGAGAAGTTTTGGACATTTATTAGAGGGAGTGGAATAAATCAATATTAGTTGGTTGTATACTACTTTGCCTTAGCGTGGTAGACATGCCATTAAATCGTATTGCCAAATAAAAGTAGAATCATTTATAATAAAACACCTTTAAAAAAATTCTTTCTACAATAATTGTTGTCTTATGTATACACCAGTCTGTACATCTGTTGGAGACTCTACTAGAAACTTCCTTTATTTATAGCCTTTTGTTACAGGATTGATATTATACTTTTATAGTCCAGAGGGGTTTGGATTTTACACCTTTAAACATTGTCCATCATGTTTCCATTTTGTTGAGTTACAGTAAACATCACTGTGAAGTTAATTGTATCAGGAAGGAGGATTTAAGCCTTGAATGAGAATAAATTCAACAATTTAACACTTAAAGGGAACCTTTCACGACCGCTAACAAGCCCACTCTTTACATAATTTAATAGGCTTTGCTCCACTGAGTTCAGCACAGTTGACATTTTAGTAGCCCCAACCATTCTGGAAAAATTAATGCTGTTAGTTTTGGTGCCTGATATGTAATCTAGGCTCTGTACTGTTAGTATGGAGCTGAGAGGTAAGGGCGGTGATTTTGAACTCTGACTAACTGCACTTGGGAATGGTGAGGGCTAGAGAAACATTCCAACTGTGCTGGAATCAGTGGAGTGGCATCTATTTACAGATGCTAAGAACCTGAGGTGGTGAAAGGTTCTCTTTAATGTCCAACACTGAAAAGATGAAGTAACCATACAGGAGGCAGGTGCTTAGTGTTTAATTAATGTGAGCTTGGCATAATGTGTGTATGCGCTTTTAAAGTGCTAAGAAAATGTAATTTACTAATTTTTTTATTTGGTTTTTTTTTTGTATTTTATATTTCTTGAAAACACATTCGATATTAATATATTTAGATGGTGTTTTATGCTCCAGTCTTAATCAATACCTCTACTTCCATGAGATGTGGGAGAATTATTCAAAGGTTATTGTGTCTTAATAATTGTGATGCAATTTGGGAACTCTCATCAGCCAGAAATGAAATATACTCCAGTTAGGAACCATTCTTCCCATGTTTTACAAAAGTGACAGGTGTCCTGAAAATTGGCAAAAAGTTACAATTTTTTGTGCAACAATGGCGTTCACCAAAAATTGTGACTTATGTTGCCTCTTGTACTCCAGATAACAAAGTAATTCTTAGGGGGGTAGTGGTAAATAAATGCATCATGGTCCCACTCTTGAATCTACTAAATGAGTAAGAGGGCTCACAGGGGTGATGGGCAAATGTGACATGATAATATTCAATTTAGGGCATCTGCAAAAAGGCTTAAAGTAGCGGATCCTGAACTATAAAGCTATATCTTATACACTGTACACGCTACTGGTTGTATCTGAAATACTGTATAAGCCGTGCCAATGGATCTCACATAGATGATTTATAATGCAGAAGACAAACAGCAAGTTGAAAATGTCCTTTTGGATCAATTCAGAAATAAAAAAAACATCTAAATATTTTTTCAGACAGACTCAGAATAGGTTAAAACCAAAAAATGAGCAGTACTCATTGATTTCTCACCACTGCCTGTCCGATGCTTACCAGTTCCCCTACTTTGTATTCCTATTTCATTATAATGGAAATGCTCACTGAGCTATTGGCAGCTGAGATGGTCTGCAATTGACCGAATTTGCATTTCCAGCTATCTCCTGATCAATAGAACAAGGAAGTAGAGACCAGCAGGGACCTGGTAAACAGTGGAATATGAGCAGTGGGAGATTGCTGAGGTGAGTACTGCTTCTTTATTTTATCCATTCTGGGCCAACTTGTAAACATTGTTTGCTGGTTGAAACCCTACATAGTGGGCTGCAGCAAAAAAGCACTGTGGGAAAAACTGCGGCAGAAACACATCACAGTTTTTCACAGAAAGTCCACAGAATTTAACGCTATAAGGGTCTGAAACTTTTCCAGCCACCGCAAGAATCATATAAATGGGAATAAATTATGTATTTGTCAAACTGAGTTTACTTGACTTTAACTTAAATCTTTTCAGTGTTGTGACATACTAATGGCCAAACTGAGGTAACATTGCAGCAGCTGTATTTAATGTTATGGCTGTTAAACTACCATTAAACATTTTATAGTGTACTACATGGTGCCTATACACTTTAGCCAATGTCCTGCTACCTGCAGTTCCTGATCAGCCTCTTACCTTAATAGCTTTTAACGTTAGAATATTATAGTAGATTGCCTTATTCACTATATGAAAGCAATTGACTATTATTGACTATGTCAAGATTTATACTAATTGAAACACTCAACCAAGCGTTGCGATGACTGGAAGCTAAAGTATAGCAGATGTTAGTTCAGTTTGGTCTCAGACCTTTAAGTCATGTGCCAAATATATTTTAATTTACTCTTTTGAGTAAATGGCGTATATACATTTAATAAATAAGTCAAACTGTATCTTTGAACTGTACATGTGTAAAATAAAAAAGCTATGTAAATCTGCAGGCTTTTAAGTAACAATATAACCTACTGAAGATAAACTGTGCAGCTGAATAAATGAATCATTTACTCTCTCCTTATGTTACGATTGGTCTCTGGTGGGATACAGATTCTTATGTGTGGGAGTTCATATTCGGTTTGAATGTTGACAGAGCAAAGTAATAGATCTGCTGTCATATCTCCTGAAGATAATCACATTATCATGGGTTTTGTTATCCTCAGACTGTCTGTATAGTATGTGAAGTAGGGAAAATTGGAAGTTGAAATAAAACAGAACATCATTGTGGAAGACTTTATCATGAAACAGACGCATTGAGTCACCTTTACCAAAGCTCTAACGTTTATTAAGAGCAAAATGTCACAGTAGACAGTCATGTCCACATTTATCATAAGAAGGACTAAATTGCTACAAACCAGGCTATTGCCTGAAGAATAAACATGCCACACAATACTAAAGGTAGTAAGGTAGTTATACTGTATAGTATTCCCCACAGACACTGCTCTTGTTCAGAATAAACAAATGGTTTGCACTGGCTTACTATTGCGCAGTTAAGACTCTTAGGCCCCGTTCCCACAGAGTAACGCGCCACTCATTTAGACACGTAATCACGTGTCAGAGCGAGGCGCTTCAAAACAGATCCCATTGACTTCAATGGGTGCCGGCTTACGCGCACTACACATTGAAATCAATGGGAGGCTTCATACCCATTGATTTCAATGTGTAGCGCGCATAAGACCGGCAACCATTGAAGTCAATGGGATCTGTTTTGAAGCGCCTCGCTCTGACACGTGTATACATGTCTAAATGAGCGGCCCGTTACTCCGTGGGAACGGGGCCTTACTCATTCCGATTAAAAGGACCAATAAAACAAATAGAAAACATACATACAATGCAATCAAAACAAAAAACACATGGTACACTTTACAAACAAATACCATGGGAGGCTCTCAGAAATCACCGTTCATTAAGACTAATACATTCGACCATGCATTTATGATTGTAAAAATTGATGTACTGCACTCTGTAGTAATTGTGTGGTACACATAGAATGAGCTAAGAATAGAAAAAAACCTGCACTCTTGTAGATGTGCATTGCTCTCCCGTCTCCCTCTCACTAGATTTGCCCGTTCTCTCCTGTTCTAACTTTCAGTATTCTTCAACAAACTGATAGGCCAGCTTTGACCATTGGATGGACAGACCACTATGAGATATAGATTAGATAATAGATCTAACGTGGGGCCACACGGTGGCTCAGTGGTTAGCACTGCAGCCTTGCAGCGCTGGAGTCCTGGTGTTCAAATCCCGCCATGGGCAAAAAACCATCTGCAAGGAGTTTGTATGTTCTCCCCGTGTTTGCATGGATTTCCATCCCATATTCCAAAAAAAGACATACTGATAGGGAAAAATGTACATTGTGAGCTCTATGTGGGGCTCACAATCTACATTAAAAAAAAAAAAAAAAAAAGATCTAACATAAATCTATATAAATCTAATATAAATGCAGACCAATGATATGTACAGTAACTGTCAGGATACAGAGTCGCCGCGGTCTCCTTGCTGCGCGGCGTCTCCCTGGGAGAAGTGTTAGGAGTTCTATTGGGTGTGCTTAGGTCATTAAGGGTTAATCTTTTCCTTGCCTTCAGTCTCCATGCCGTTAGCCATCAGGTGTGTTTTTCTGCTGCTATTTAAACCCCACCCAGGCATGGATCCTTGCCAGCCATTCATTTGGGTTTCCTGGTCCCCCTGCTCAGTCTGATTCCCTGTCTGTTTGTATTCGGTCTGTTCCTTGGTTTATTTACCCGGCTTGTATTTTTGACTATCCCTTGTCTTTTGATTCGGTACCTTTATTATATCTCCTGGCTTGACCTCTTGCTCGTCTGACCTCGCCTTCTCTTCTGTGTCTTGCTGGGACTTGTGGTCCTCCCTGGTTCCATGCTGTTTAGTCTTTTGTTTTGCATTGCAGTTACACTGTGCTTTCTGTTTAGGTGTGACCCCCGTGACTCCAGTCCCTAGGACTTTCAGGGCCACCTCTCCCCTTATCCTAGCCGCCGGATAGAAGTGTAAGGAGTCGTGGTAGGCGCACTTCAATTAGGAAGTGCATTGGTCTGCCTCATCTCAGATATTACAGCATAGTTATAGCTGCAGGGCCTGCGACCCCTTTTGTCATTAGTTGCACAGTGTTGCTTTCCAGCTGTGTCACTTTGCACTGCCTGACCCTGACTCCAATCCTTACAGTAACTCTTCTACATTGCACAAGTTTGAAGAGAAAAACACTTGTTGCCAGGATGGACAGTGGGCTTGAACTAAGAACTTATCTCTTTATTTACATACAGTAATAACAACCATTGAGTCACCCATGTCCCAGCCCTTATCAGCAAACTGCAATTAGCTGACCTGATTGCTGAAGAGCTAAGAGCAGGAGATAACAGCCCTGATAACAAGCATGATCCTGAGAACACATCTCCTTCCCTCATAAAGCATTGAGTTATGTCACCCCTCCTGATATAAGATACCTGATCGAGGACCTAGGCAACATTGTGTAAACGAAAGAGTAGAGTACCGTATTTTACGGACTATAAGGCGCACTGGACTATAAGCCGCATTGCCCATGAGCGCCTTATAGTCCGTCTCGGTTCATATATAAGGCGCACCGGACTATAAGCCGCAGTCCGGTGCGCATTATATCTTATTGAAAGCGGCGGCAGGCAGACTTTGCCAGCGGCCGCTTAACCCCCCGCATGCCAGCCGCTTCTATTGGAAGCGCTCGGCAGGCGAGGAGGGGCTCTATCAGCAAAATCATGCTGATAGAGCCCAACCGTAAACGTTAGGTTAAACTACCCCCCCCCCCCCCCCCCCGTTTTAAAATAAAAGCCTGAAACAGAATGTGAAACTTACCGAGCGGTGTAGGGTGGGCGGGCATTCAGGCCTCCTCTTCCTCCGATGTTCCGTCCTCCTCCGGCGCTCGCAAGCTGATAATGGCCAGGGCACATGCGCAGTAGAAGCATTATGATATTGCGCATGCGCCCCGGCCATTATCAGCGAGCGCCGGAGGAGAAGGACGGAACATCGGAGGCAGAGGAGGCCTGAATGCCCGCCCGCCCGCCCTGCACCGCTGGGTAATTTTCACGTTCTGTTTCAGGCCGGCGTGACAGCAGGGCTGCCGGACACTTCCTATTCATTTCTATGGGAGCCGACATGCGAGCGCTCCCCATAGAAATGAATGGACTGCTTTTTTCCATTCATTTCTATAGGGAGCGCTCGCATGCCGGCTCCCATAGAAATGAATGGGAAGTGTCTGTCCATTCATTTCTATGGGGAGCGCTCGCATGCCTGCTCCCATAGAAATGAATAGGAAGTGTCCGGCAGCCCTGCTGTAACGCCGGCGTGTACGGCTGTGATACACGCCGGCGTTCGGTAGTGTGAATGCACCCTTACGGTGCCTTTTATGTATGTATGGAAGCGGCACGCAGTCTTTGCCGCCGCTTCCATCCATATATAAGCCGCACCGGACTATAAGCCGCACTTACGATTTCTGAGGAAATCGTAGGTTTTTATGTGCGGCTTATAGTCCGGAAAATACGGTAATCTCACATAGCAGGTAAACAAAACAGTATTTCTAAATAAATGGAAAACCCTTTACATGACTAGCAATTTAGATAAGATCCTTGAGATGGGATACCCCGTTTATATTGTGGAGTTATATTTAAATCAAAGTATGACAATTTTAAGTGCCAAAATTCAGATGTTTAGTGTGTCAAAAGGTCTTCCTGAGCCATGTTCACATCTTCATTGAAACAGATTATTAAAATAAGTTGTGTACAACTGAAGATAGAATAAACAAAAAAGGAACAAAAATGAAATATAAAATACAAATGAAATTCCTAAACCATTAAGGTATATGTGGATGAGTTTTAGTGATGACGCAAGTAGAAAAGGTTTCACACTGAAATGTCTAAACCAATACCTGTGTCCAACTAAAAATGTGCACACCGCTAGTGAAATTAATAATGACAAGTACTGCAGGAACCTAGGAGAGGCACCAAGACTCACTAAAATTCCAATACTAGCCAGCTAATCCGAAGCAGAAAGTTGATGTAACAATGAATAATACTCTGAACTAGTCTAACTTTACTGCAAATTCAGTCTGTCCATCGTTTCAATAGTCCGCAAGTCCCATTCCTATAGCTGGTACTTGGTCATGGCTTCTACACTGCAGCATGTTACAGGCACAGATGAAATAGTTATTCAACTCCTCTGGCATTTGATAGTACATAAGTCAATACAGAGCAAAATCTACAGGTAATGGTGGAGCCACTCCAATCTGTAACAACTGCTCACATACAGTCCTATGAAAAAGTTTGGGCACCCCTATTAATCTTAATCATTTTTAGTTCTAAATATTTTGGTGTTTGCAGCAGCCATTTCAGTTTGATATATCTAATAACTGATGGACACAGTAATATTTCAGGAGTGAAATGAGGTTTATTGTACTAACAGAAAATGTGCAACATGCATTAAACCAAAATTTGACCGGTGCAAAAGTATGGGCACCCTTATCATTTTATTGATTTGAATACTCCTAACTACTTTTTACTGACTTACTGAAGCACAAAATTGTTTTTGTAACCTCACTGAGCTTTGAACTTCATAGCCAGATCTATCCAATCATGAGAAAAGGTATTTAAGGTGGCCAATTGCAAGTTGTTCTCCTATTTGAATCTCCTCTGAAGAGTGGCATCATGGGCTACTTAAAACAACTCTCAAATGATCTGAAAACAAAGATTGTTCAACATAGTTGTTCAGGGGAAGGATACAAAAAGTTGTCTCAGAGATTTATCCTGTCAGTTTCCACTGTGAGGAACATAGTAAGGAAATGGAAGACCACAGGGACAGTTCTTGTTAAGCCCAGAAGTGGCAGGCCAAGAAAAATATCAGAAAGGCAGAGAAGGAGAATGGTGAGAACAGTGAAGGACAATCCACAGACCACCTCCAAAGAGCTGCAGCATCATCTTGCTGCAGATGGTGTCACTGTGCATCGGTCAACAATACAGCACACTTTGCACAAGGAGAAGCTGTATGGTTGAGTGATGAGAAAGAAGCCGTTTCTGCAAGCACGCCACAAACAGAGTCGCCTGAGGTATGCAAAAGCACATTTGGACAAGCCAACTTCATTTTGGAAGAAGGTCCTGTGGACTGATGAAACAAAGATTGAGTTGTTTGGTCATACAAAAAGGCGTTATGCATGGAGTCCAAAAAAAACAGCATTCCAAGAAAAACACTTGCTACCCACTGTAATATTTGGTGGAGGTTCCATCATGCTTTGGGGCTGTGTGGCCAATGCCGGCACCGGGAATCTTGTTAAAGTTGAGGGTCACATGGATTCCACTCAGTATCAGCAGATTCTTGAGAATAATGTTCAAGAATCAGTGACGAAGTTGAAGTTACGCCGGAGATGGATATGTCAGCAAGACAATAATCCAAAACACCGCTCCAAATCGACTCAGGCATTCATGCAGAGGAACAATTACAATGTTCTGGAATGGCCATCCCAGTCCCCAGACCTGAATATCATTGAACATCTGTGGGATGATTTGAAGCGGGCTGTCCATGCTCAGCGACCATCAAACCTAACTGAACTTGAATTGTTTTGTAAAGAGGAATGGTCCAAAATACCTTCATCCAGGATCCAGGAACTGATTAAAAGTTACAGGAAGTGACTAGAGGCCATTATCTTTGCAAAAGGAAGATCTACTAAATATTAATGTCACTTTTCTGTTGAGGTGCCCATACTTTTGCACTGGTCAAATTTTGGTTTATTGCATAGTGCACATTTTCTGTTAGTACAATAAACCTCATTTCAATCCTGAAATATTACTGTGTCCATCAGTTATTAGATATATCAAACTGAAATGGCTGCTGCAAACACCAAAATATTTAGAACTAAAAATGATTAAGATTAATAGGGGTGCCCAAACCTTTTCATAGGACTGTAGAACCTGCATCAGTAGTAATCATATGACATCACAGTACGGTCAGTATGGGAAAACTCCAAGTACCAAAAAACAAAGGACTGCTTCTTACAGGTTTCAAGAGCTACATCTTTCTTTGTCAGGAATATGCAATCCTATTGTGTATGGAGCCAGAAAAAAAACAAATCTCACTTGAGAGCTATTATCTGTAACAGGCTCTCCTAGGAAGTCTCATTGCTGATAATAACCCTGTCTAATAATGCTGCCAATCAAATAAGGGAGATGAACAAAGGCTCGCTGATCAATCACTATGCAGGATAAAAGATGCAGATTATCGAGATCACAACAGCCTGTATATTCAGGCCGAGGCAAGCGAGTGCTAACCAACATGTTTCTTGCTGATTGGCACTTCCGTGGACTGACAGCTGGCCGTCTAATAGGGCCTCTACACCTCCAGTGATTATAAATAAAAATGGTTGAACAATAATGAGAGTTGGAAGAAATTTGAAGAAGAAATGCTTATCGAACCCACTAGGGTATTAGAAATAGATGAGACTATTAATATGGCTGGGGGAGATGAAAAAAACAAAAAAAAATGCCTCTTCCCTGTGCTCCAGAGTCCTCCCAGCTTGGCGCAGTCCTGCTGTGCTTGGCTGTCTTCTTACAGTGGAATTTCTCGTGGGCTGTGATACCCCATGTCCTTTGTTGAGGCCACTGATTGGCCTCAGCGTTCACATATGGCAGGGTCTTCTGCCAGAAGGGGAAAAAAAGCAGCAGAACTGTACCGCACTGGGAGGCAATGGGGACAGGCGAGTAAGGGTTTTTTCACCTCTCCTGCTTTATTTAAAAAATATATATATATAAATCCGGTCTGTCAGCAACCTGTAAGGTGAGAAAGGTCCCAGTGTGGACCGATTCGTGGTGTACTGCTTTTTCCAATAAAAGGACATTTTCCATCCATACAAGTTGCTGACAGACCGGATTGTTTTTCTATTGCAAACCCTTTTGCCTGGAGAGGGTTTTTTTTTACCCCTTTAAAGGATTATTGGCTGTAAATGACATATCAAAAACCCAGTTTATGAAAGTGTTCCACACCTTACAGTAAGGTTTCTGTAGTTCTGAGTATTATTCATCAACTTTCCACTTTCTATTAGCTCCTAGGTCTGTGCAGCAGTTGTCGTCATTCCTACCACTAGGTGTGTGCATTTTCTGCTTGACATGGTGTCAGTTTAGCAGTTTCAGCATAAGTTCTATTTATGTTTGATCACTGGTGATAAGCCATATTTACAAGATTACGTTGTTACCCTGAAGCTAACTTCCTTTCTTTTGGTCTGGTTAGCAGTGGGGTTTGGCTGGTCTTACACAACCGTACTGAATGTACGGTCCGCATGTTACTGACTCTACAGATGTCCGTGTCCTGCTGCACTCGCCCATAGAGTTCTATGGGCGAGTCTGTGCAGTGCCACAATTTACGTCCATTAAACGGACATGTCCTATTAATTGCGGACCACAGTTGCGGCCCGGCCACACCACGGATAAAATATCTGGTGGTGTAAGAAGCCACATTGAATAATGTATCCGCAAATGGTCCGCAATTGAAAACCCTCAGTTGCGGACCATTTGCGGATTTACATTACGGCTGTGTAAGACTAGCCTTAGTGTGATTATTGCTTGCAAATTTCAGTTGTACTTGCATTTTAGATAAACTAAAATGAGACTTGCACTAAATTTTACATCAATGAGTTCTGATTACAATATACTCCTCAACATTAAAATTGCAACAGTAAGAAGAAGTGTTGGAGTTATGGAAATTACAGGATCGATAGACATGTTAATGATATTCAAATAATAAAAAAATGGAATCAAAATATTTAAAACATCTCATTTTATTCAGTATTAACTATGAGAGCCATGTACAGAAATAAACACACACTTACATGCCTTGGCATGCTATCAGTGAGGTTATTAATAGTTGTCTGAGGAATGTTATGCCATCCTGCATGCACTTGGGCACACAAATCAACAAGATTTGTTGCTGGCAAGTCCCATTGCAATTGTAACCAATATTGTGCTCGAAGGGAGACGTGTGAAAATACTGTAGGCCATGGTAGCACATTTAGGCTACGCAGAATGTTCATAGTAGCACATGCAGCCAGGCGTCCTGTTGAAAAAACAGCTCCTGGGACACTTTGAAATCGCCATACAACCAAATCAATGTAACACTGAGTGTACCAGAAATGAAGACTACAGGGGTCCAGTTACTGTACATTATGCCAAATGACACTAAAAATGTTTTCTTGTGAAGGCCTTTTCATGGCATTGACCGCATGGTCTCCAGACCAGTCTCGTGAGTCGTGCTATCATTGCTTTCAAGACAAAATCAGGAGTCATCACTGAAAAGAATAGATTTATTTCCAGTCTCTCTTGCCATCTTACTGTGCACCATGATAGCCTATGAGAGCAGTGGCATGAGGTCAAGGGAACACTTATAGCTGAATGTCTAGTCTAATGTCTTGCAAACACCTTGTGATGGTTTGCATCAACACTTTGGTGTCCTAAACTTAGGATGTGACCTTCAATTTCACTTGCAGTGCAGAATGAATCATTACATGCCATTGTTCCAATCAGATAATCCACCCATGCAGAGGTTCGCCTTCACATTCACTCCAGTTCATCATTGTTCTCCTAATCTCTCGGACACGCAAGAATAAAGAGTACGGACATCTCAGCCTAAGTGTATTGCCTAAGTGTTATCCCATCAAAAAAAATTTTTACAGTATCTTCACAGAAAAATAGGATTAAAATATAACTTTTAATAGTTTGTGTTAAAAGAAGAGGCCCTTAGCCTAAATAATGACCCAATATTAGTGACTAGTCACGTGTGAAAATAAAATACAGAGTGTAGTTACAGTGTGGTTGGCCTGTTTTCTAATAGGATATGATTCATATCTCACATCATATTGTATTCGGGACAAATAGCTGTAACATAATGGGTGGCTACTCCCTTTATAGCAATGGGAGAGTTATCACATGTATAAGAGGGTAGAAGATATTCTCCCAGTATAACCACAAACGCTGTTGTCATGTGTTTTAGACTGTATTCAACCTCATTCCACAGAGATCAGTCGTGGATTCCCAACAGCTCTAAGTTGGCAAAGGTGTCTACAAATATAAGTAGAGCCTATAATATATACTGCTTGAATTAAATTATAAAGAGCTGATAGGTACTCCCAAAACATCCACAGTGAGCAGAAATGGTAAGATACTGCTCAGCTGTGAACTCAACGTGAGATACCTGTCAGATGTCTGACTAAGCAAAGAATAATTTCCTATCCTGGAATTCTCTCTACGTGTTTTCCCATTTGTCAGGTTCCTCAGGAGAGATACAAGTCAATATAAGGATAAATGAACAGCCTCAAGAGATCTGATGTTGCAGTAAAAACTGTAGATTCCGGAGCCCCGATGGTGAGCTGGCTCCCTCCCTCCATCAGCTGATTCAGGGGGAGGCCCCTGAAGATGAAGCAAAATGGGCTACTATTGGAGAGCAAGAAAGAAGATGCCAATAGGTACGTAAATAGTACATTCATCCCAACAACACTTGCAATATTCAGAATAACTACATGAAATCCCTGATGTAAACCTGTCAGCTGAACCTTAGCTCTGTTAAATGCACACATCCTAAATATAGTCGAGTGCCCTTCAACTATATGAGATATCTAGATATATGTTTAAATATAATTAGAGACCCTCAGTTAATCAAGGATGTTATTCGTCAATGCTAAAATAGTGCAAGAAAGCATAATCTCAGGCCTGGTTAAGGACCTTCAAAGAATAGCCATGTTTTCAGAACCTACATTCAAGTTCACTGGCTTGTGCAGTAAAATCAGAGTCTTTGATACAATTCCTCCGAACCCTGAGGAAATGTCCCTTCGGGATACCCCTTTTGAGGGGCAAAGGGTGATGGCTTGTCCAAGAGAGGAAACTATTGTTAGCAGTGTCTTTCCTATAAACTTTAGTCATAGGTTGTTCATCTGATCCAATGTCAGTGCAAAGATGGAAGAAGGAAATACTAGAGGCATAGATGGTTGTTGTAAGCTTCAGATTGATCTCATTTGTGTTTAGGACAATGACAAAGGACCAGAACTGCTCAACAGTTTCCAACCAAAGAATGAATATATTGTCAATAGGAGAATGGAAGAAGTCCACTCATCCTTCTCTTCCACAAAAAACTAGATGCTTCTCCCACCACCTTAAAAGCAAGTTGGCATATGTAGGGGCAGCGGGGCTCCCCATTGCAGTGCCATACTGCTGGTGAGAGACGTGAATATGAAATATGAAGTAGTTATGGGTAAGAATAAAAGACACCAGTTTAAGCACAAAAGCATTATGTTCTTGTAATTGTGTGACACGTGACTCAAGGAAATAACGTACTGCTTTACAACTATGTTGATGGTGAATTGAGCTGTGTAATGAATCTACATTTACGCTAGCAAGAAATTATATGAGATATGAATCGTATCCTATTTGAAAATTGGCCAATCACACTGTAACTGCGCTCTATATTGTATTTTCACATGTGACTAGTCACTAATATTGGGTCACTATTTAGGACAAAGGCTTCTTCTTTTAGTACAGACTAGAAACCCATTTTTCTGTGAAGCTCAGCCTAAGCATGTATCAATCTGCCAGAATATTAAACCAAGGTCTCAGTTCAAGGATTCCCTCTCAGTTTGTAACAAATGGCATTTTGACGAACAGGAGGCATCACACAATCATATGTTTCATATGGCTAAAAAAAGGTTTTATATGGCTAAAAAAAAAAAAAACGTTAAGTCTGGCTTTTAGGCTTCTGGTTGCCACAGGTTGGAGCTAGGTGCTTGAAAATTTTATCATTTGCAGATCTTCAACACCTGCTACTTCCTCAATTGTGCATAACATTACAGCTTATCCTTCTTGGTCTTGTAATTTCATGGTTGAGGAGAGTATATATATTTTGAATTAACTAACAACTTGTCAAAGCCACTATTATATTATATGCAGTGGCAACAGCATTATCTCACACTTATTGTAGTTGGTCTGGGAGCGTGGAACATTTCACACAACAGCACACATTAGGCAAAGGCCCCGTGTTGAAAGGCAGCGTTTTTTGTGGCACAGCCAGGAGTAGTTTGAGGAGAAGGTAGAAGTGTAAGTACTTCATACACATTTCCCAGTCCTTTTGTAGCCATTATTGGTTGTGGTTTAGAAAACTGCAGCAAAATCGGCAAAAAAAAAAACTGCGTTTCCATAACGTGTGTATAAAAAGGTGTTGTTCGTCAGCAGTTTGATACAATATATTCAGAACAGAGGCCCCCAATCCAGTGGTGTAACTGAAGTCCTCTGGGCTCTGGTGCAAACTTTTGTACAGGGCCCCCTACCCACTCCTTATTACGTGCTCTTCAGTGGTCCCCATACAGTATTATGTGCTCCACAGTGGCCCCAAAATATTATTACCTACTCTACAGTGGCCCCAACACAGTATTATGTGCTCTGCAGTGGCCCCCACACAGTATTATATGGTCACAGTGACCTCCACACAGTATTATATGCCCACATTGGCCCCCACACAGTATTATAATATAATATTACTAGCTTTTACCCACCACTTCGTCCGCGGAACCCCGACCCCCTGTGGGACCCACCTGGAGTGGTGTGCAGGCTTGTTCCTTTGCCTTGTGTCCGCAGCGGGCCCTTCCTACACCTGTGGGTCCTTGGACCCTTGGGGCCCACCCTGCGGCCTGGCGCCCGACACCCCCTTTCTCCCTACCCGCTTCCCCATGTGGTCACGCCTTCCTCCTACCCCGTGTCCCTTTGCCCCCCGGAACATGCCCCCTTCCCCCACTAACCCCATGCCCCCTTCTCCCATGTTACCTACTCCGTGCCCCCTTTTTCCCCCTACCCCATGCCCCCTTCCCCCATCTTACCTACCCCGTGCCCCCCCACCCTGCGGCCCATTGGAACTGTTTACCTGGTCTCCCTCCTGGCGCTCGCAGAGACGGCAGACGCTGCAGGACAGCTAGCCGAATCGGCATTCCAGAGCGCGGTGCAGGCGACCCCCTGTACGGCCGCGGCAGAGTTCTGCGGTCCCGTGGTGAGGCCACACAGGTGGAGCAGCGTATGGACTTGTTGCTGGCCCAGAGTACAGGCCATTGTGCAGGACGCTCCGGACCTCTCAATGATGCCATGTTGGTGTGGACGGCGGCTGGACAATAACTCCACCCACATAGAGAAGTGGTACCCAATCAGGTGAGCTCCTGAAAGGGCTGGGATGACGTCATCCCAGGTCCAACAACGTGCCAGGTCCTGCAGCGAATTGAACTGTGAGAAGCATCGGGCACAGGAGTGAATTGCGGTGGTGTAAAGGAATTCCATGTAGCCTATTGTTCAATCCAAGACCCAAGGTATGTATGTGCCCATTTTCAGACAAATTCGTTCACCCGTGTAGGTGTGATTAAGGAACAAACATCCAAACACACAAACATCCAAACACACTTTCACCTTTATAATATTAGTAGGATAATAATATATAATATTAAGAGCTCCCCCTCTCAGAGCTGGTGCTATTATTATACTCGGGGGTCTCCTCAGACCCCAGAGAAATAAGTATAGGCCCGGGAGAAGTGATTAAAAGTAATAAACATTTATACTCACCTCTCCAGCGCATCCTCCTGCTGTCTGTGGCATCATCTTCTGTCTGGTGCCTGAGGTCTCGCGCACCAGCGATCATGTGGGGTGTGATGACATCATTAAGCCATGTTGCCCCATGTGACTGCTGGCGTGACCTCAGTTACTGGCAGGAAGAGCCTCGGAGTGGATACTGAGCCCAGGCTAGGCCCCTTTCCATTAACAATATGTATAGTATGTATGAAGTTTTGCACATTAATTGCCTGTATCTTCGTTTCTGTAGCATATAGAAGAATTAACTTACTTTAAAATGACAATAAAATCATTGCCTTGGTTCTCCAGCCTCCACCATATCAGCATCTAAAGCCATTGCCACACCCAGCCTCTCAGCGAGACTTATCTCCTCAGACATCAGGTCAGTGTGACCCTTCTTAACTAATCTGTATCCAAGACCACAATAAACAATATCCCATTATCATAAAACATGACACAAGTGAAATTCAGTTGGGTGGAAGTCAGTCACAGCCATTTATTATTACGTTTATACAATATGTCCATGGGAGTGGAAAAGGCACTTGGCAGTCATAAAAACACTATGCCCAGTTGGATACTCCCAGAATTATCCAAACTTAAAACATGTATCTATTACTCTACAGCACCTAACATCAAAACTTGGTCTGACTAGACCCATTTAGGCCAGGACCCTACCTAGCGAAAATGCAAAAATATCCGCAGCAGAAGTGCTGTGATTTCACCATTGCGTTCCTGTAAGTTAAAGCATGTCAATTATACCTACTAAAACACTGGCGCTTATCATATAATAGAGGCATAAACTCGGCGGTGGACTTTTTGTGAAAAGCACTGCGGAAAAAAGATGCAGTGAGTTTCTGTCATGGCCTTTTCTGCAGCGTGTATTTAGCAGTGGTTCTCTAGGTGGGGCTTTAGCCTTAGGCCAGGACCCCACATTGCAAAAATGTTGTTATTTAGCAATGGCAGAACCACAGCAAAAAAAACGCTGAGTTTTAGGCCGGGTTCACACAATGTATTTTGGCACGTAATGTGGCACGTAGACGCCGCGGAGCACGTAGACGAGCTTTTTTGCTGGCCGTATATGCTCCCATTGAATATAATGGGAGCCGGGACCGTATACGTGCCGCTATTTTGTGGCCGTAAAATAGCGCCGCGTATACGGTACCGGCTTCCATTGAAAACAATGTGAGCGTATACGGCCCGCAAAAGCTCCCGCGCCATCTACGTGCCACATTACGTGCCAAAATAACATCGTGTGAACCCGGCCTTACACTACCTGAAAAGTGGATGGGATTCTGGCTAATCCCAGCCGCACATTGCAGAAAAAATCTGCAGTGGAAATGCTATGATTGTGCAAATCGCAGCATGCCAATGGTCATGCCTATGGAAATGCTGGTGTTTTCCATATAGGTATAATACAAGCAGACAGTCTGCAGAGGAAAGCTCATATCCTTAGTGTGCATATATGGTAATAAAAGCTACATTTTGGATTGATTGGTTCAAATCAAATAATGTGGCAAAACATCCCAGGTCCTCTTCGATTGTGACACGACACAGGCTGAACAGCAATATAGAACATTTTTAGTAGATCCCGTTCTTTCTGAAATTAAGGAAAGGTGACCTTGATATCCACAATGACAAATGTATGATAGCAAGGTGATCAGCATTAGCAATTCTTCAGACTTTCTCCAAATTGCTACAGAAGACAGGACAGGATTCTAGGACCTTAACCTGACAAATGATCTCTATTTCTTTTGGTGACAATGCTATTCAGGCTCAGTAAACCATGACAGAGTAATTCTGCTGAACATAAATATTGTAAGAAATATTGTCTCTATTCAGAGATGTAAGTTTTTATGTGCATCCATTGCATTATGAGAAACAATATTACTTAACATTATAATTATTATCAACCAGTGTCATAGGCAGGAACGTAACAAATAACGTTCCAAGGGCCAAATTGTTAAAGGGATTCTACCATTAAAACCTTTTTTTTCTCATTGTCATGTCAGAATAGCTTTGAGAAAGGCTATTCTTCTCCTACCTTTAGATGCCTTGTGGCCGCTTACGCGAGCATACACCGTTGAACTACAGGAGCGTACTGCGCATGCTCACGTAAGCAGCCACAAAAACATGGCCGCCAGCATTTGCATTCGGCTCTGCCTGCAGCCCGATGGCAGAGCCGATTGCGCAGGAGTACAAGTGTGACCCCAGCACCGGAAAAAGACACATGAAGAGGACGTTCCAGAAGAAGATGGTGGCAGCACTGGAGAGTTCTCTTGCAGCATTGGGGACGACCCCAGTGCTTTTTCAATGCTGAGGCCTGGCCCCAGTGCTGCGAGAGAACTCATTTGCATACCGATGAAAAATGGAATTTTAACCGAACGGTGGGGCGAAGAAGACATCTAAAGGTAGGAGAAGAATAGCCTTTCTTAAGGCTATTCTGACGTGTCAATGAGAAAAAAAAGTTTTTAATAGTAGAATCCCTTTAAACTTGTTGAACTAGTGCTCCGCATTAACTACTGTCAGCATAGAAAGGCTTCAGGACATACAAAATTTCTGATACCTTGGTCTTCCTTTTGTCTTTATCTCCATTCCTGTATCTCACAAAGATTTGCATCCCCTGCTCTCTTGGGCTAAGGCCCCATGTTGCGGAAATGCCGATTTTTTTGTTGCAGATTTTACTGCAATTTTTTGAGCCAAAGCCAAGAATGGCTACTAAAGGAATGGGATATATATAGGAAGTTCTTATACTTCTACCTCCTGCTCAATGCACTCCTGGCTTTAGCACTAAAAAACGCAACAAAATCTGCAACAAAAAAAGCTTTGTTTCTGCAATGTGGGGCTTCAGCCTTAAGAGGCATTCACAAGGAGTAACGTGGTACTGATTCTGGCACGATAACGCACGTAAGAATCAGCGCTGCAAAGCACAAACAATCCCATTGACTTCAAAGGTTTCTGTTTAAAAAGCCTCCCATTGATTTCAATGTGTTACACACGTTAAACAGAACCCATTGAAGTCAATGGGATTCTGTTTTGCAGCACTGATTCTTACGCGAGTTACCGTGCCAGAATCAGCACCACGTTACTCCGTGTGAATGCCCTCTTACTCTTTCTATAATCCACACTGATCACTAACCACACCTGATCTCTGAGCAGATAAGGGACTCTTGACTGCTGGACTATGCTATAGTTATGCTTCTTAAAGAAGTTGTTCAGGGTAAATTAAATCTTTACTAGAACACACTGGATCAAGGGTTGCCAATTTTACAATAATTCCAAAAAGGGGGCACCCCCACTAAATAGGATAAAACGTAACCTTTATTTATAATATTTTTTTAAAAAAACTAAAATACCCCAACACAGTATTCGGCCCCTATAATTCTTGCAAAGGGCATATGTGTAAGTGTGTCTATCCACTCTACAGATTGAATAAGAGTGAATTACCGTATTTTTCGGACTATAAGACGCACCTAGGTTTTAGAGGAGGAAAATAGGGAAAAAATATTTTGAAGCAAAAACTGGTAAAATATTTAATATATGGGAGTTGTAGTTTTGCAACAGCTGCAAGGCCACATTGACAGGTGACCCTGCAGCTGTACGGGAATGTATAGGGCGTTTTTTTTGCGGGGCCAGCTGTACTTTTTAGTTATACCATTTTGGGGGATATCTATTGCTTAGATCACCTTGTATTGAAAAAAAAACAGGAGGTGATTTAGAACTTTTATTTATTTCATATTTTTAAAGCTTTTTTTTTTTTTTTTTTTTTACTATTTTATTCCCCCCCGGGGGCTTGAACCTGCGGTCACTTGATCGCAAGTCCCATAGACGGCAATACAACTGTATTGCCGTCTATGGGACATTCTGTATATTAGTATTACGGCGGCTGGTCATAGAGACCAGCCGCAATACTAATACAGCAGTGACAGGCCTGGGAGCCTCATTAGGCTCCCGGCTGTCACCCGAACAGGTCGGCTCCTGCGATATCGCCGCGCAGGAGCCGGCCTGCATCTTTACAGGTACGGGGGAGGCACAGGTTCGGGGGAGAAGGGGCCACGGATACTGACCCGGCATCCGCTGTACTAGAGAGGCGGATGCCGGAGAGGGATAGACGCCGGGGCCTGAGACATCGCTACGATCCTCTGCCCTGCCTGAAGCCAGCGGCGGGGGCACGGAGGAGCGGAATAGCATCACTCCTCCCACTGCTGGCTTCATGCAGGGCAGAGCTGCGCAGCGATGTCTCAGGCCCCGGCGTCTATCACTTGCCGGCTTCCGCCTCTCTATTACAGCGGATGCCAGGCGCCACCTTCAGACTATAAGACGCACCCTTCTTTTCCCCAAAAATTTTGGGGGAAAAAAGTGCGTCTTATAGTCCGAAAAATACGGTAAATTCCTCCCAGACTCACAGGGTGTGTTTCTAACAAATGCTTCACCTGTCTCCCTGTGACTGAGATTATTTATTTGAAGTAGTCCAGCATTGCTAGAGTTACATTGCTAGGGTTGAGATAACATCTATTCCCCCATAGATTTTGAATAGCATTAACCTATGGGTGCCCAGGTGCCCAGATGATGTCAGTGGTATGATAACCCCCCTCTTTCTGGCATTCTCTATGGGTAACCCTGGCACTTTGCATATAAACAATGTGGGTGTGTTATTAAGATGGGGCAATCAATATATGAATGTCCGTATAGCAAGGGTTGGTCTACATTCAGACAGGGCGGTTTTCTAAAGAGAGTTCCAGCTGCCTCAATTGTGACATAAATATCATGATTTATGCCATTGTATTGTGTATGCAGGAGATCGCACAGATGATTTTTAACACTTACTTTATATGTGTTGTATTCCTTTGAGAGATCACAGTTCTTGCACTGTAGCCGTGCTTTGAACTTAGCCCCGCCCACCACAAAGCCCTGGGAAGTGAGGAGGCTGGGTCACACACAGTGATGGCCTCTGATTGGGCGACGGTTGTGAGGAGGGCGGGCTTACAGGTGTGCTCGGACACTATATAAGAGCAGCCAGCACTGAACGCAGTGTCAGCCTCTATGAAGGATCAGGACCCACCATCAGGGTCCTGAGAACTGCGGTTTTGACCGCACACCACTACATTGTTTAGGGTGTTAGGTAGCCATAGCCTGTTATCATAGGCAGGTTGTTTGAGAATGTCTCCTGATGATTTAGAACAAAAGAAACGCGTTGAGACAATGTAGATTAGACACACTATAGGTGTGAAAAACTTGCTGTGATCCTGAACAATAGTCAGCAGTGAGCTTTAGCTTCAGCCTGAGATTAGGGATCACGGATGATGCTAGGTTCACACCTGCGTTCAAGGTCTCCGTTCTATGGTTTCCATCTTCTGCATGCCATTGAATGGATCAAGGGTTGCCAATTTTACAATAATGAATGGGTGAGACACCTGGACGCAGATGTGAACGAGCCCTTAGTGACTACCTATCAGTTTAAATGAACTGCTAGATTGTGGGCTGTGTTTGTGTGTTAATGGAATTTACTCCACGTTGTAAATATCTACAGACAATAGGGAAGTCTAGTTTATTCAATATCAAGCTGCAGCTATCATACTCAAATCCTTATTCACCAGCGTACAGCTTCAAATAGTATTGTGGGGTTAATACAAACGACACATTGTAATCAGTGTTAACACTCTATAGACTGTCCTCTGGTTTGCTGGATGACGCTAGGTTCACACCTGCGTTCATGTCTCCGTTCTATGGTTTCCGTCTTCTGCATGGCAGAAGACAGAAACCATAGACCGGGTCCGACCGTGAGCGGCGGTGAGCGTTTTAGGCTCTCCGCCGCGAAACCGGATTTTTTAATCCGGACACAGAGTACTGCATGTCCGACTCTGTGTCCGGATTATAAAACCCGGTTTCGCGGCGGAGAGCGCAAAACGCTCACGGCCGGACAGCTTTCTCACCCATTCAAATGAATGGGTGAGAAAGTCTCCTGCAGGCTTCCGTCTCCTGCATCTGTTTTATGCAGGAAACGGAAACCTGCAATAAGGACAGATGAACGCTGATGTGAACGAGCCCTGAGAGGTATATAGTATATAGTGTGCAGCAAGTGTAATCTCAGTCACAGGGAGACGTGTGAAGCATTTGTTAGAAACACACCCTGTGAGTCTGGGATGAATTGAATTCACTCTTATTCAATCTGTAGAGTGGATAGACACACTTACACATATGCCCTTTGCAAGAATTATAGGGGCCGAATACTGTGTTGGGGTATTTTAATTTTTAAAAAAAATATTATAAAGGTTACGTTTTATCCTATTTAGTGGGGGTGCCCCCTTTTTGGAATTAAATTAAATCTTTACCCCTAAGATAAACCCCCTCCCCTTGCCTACCTTGTAATATATTCCTTTTATTAAAAAAAAATGTATGTTTGCTGATATTCTGGCGGTGGTCATGTGACTGCCCCATAGACATTTCCTGATTTCCTCGTGACGTTCTGTTTCAGTGTTTCCGGAGACGCGAGGCCACCAGTGTTCCTCTCTCCCTCTTCCCTCTCCCTCCATCCCCTTCATACTCACCACCCTGACTTCCTCTTCTGCTGGCCGTTGCTACCTTCACAAGTGAGCCAGCACCTGCATATTACAATGACAGCAGAAGCAAAAATAAGCAGCGTTCTATTGCGCCTGCATGGCTTCTGCCAGCATTCTATTGCGCAGGCACCAGTTCTGGATCCCAGGTGAAGAGGCAGAAGATGGGACAGTGGTACAACAAAGTCATCACCAGATCGAGAAGATAGGTAAGTATGATGGGGTGGGGGTTAGGGGACTGAATTAGGAAGCTAGATTGGGCTACAGGCTAGCTAAAGATCCAGGGAAGGGGGGAAAGTCATGAGTGAGGGAGAGATATGGTGGTTCTGAGTGAACTGCGATGCATCATAATAATAATTTTTTTGCCCAGAAAAACCCCTTTAGTGTAGAAGGTATATATATATATATATATATATATATATATATATATATATCCCTATATTATAAAAATGAATTTCTGTCTGTCTGTCTGTCTGTCTGTGCTCTAATGCGAACCAAACGACTGGACCGATCTTCACCAAATTTGGCACAGAGATACTTCAGGTATCCGGGAAGGTTTAAGATGAGACTCCAACTCGCTCGGATGTACCGTTGCTGAGATACAGCATTCCAAACACAGTCCCCCCCCCCCCCTTAGCCAATACAAACCTGCAAGTCTTTCACTCATATTCCAACTGCAATACACACGGTCACTCCACATGCACAATACAACACTGATATCCAAACTGAGATACACGCATCAGCGGATTAGATACACAGATCAGCACACAGTATCACACGCCAGAGGATTAGATACACGCATCTGCACACAGTCCCACAAACCAGAGGATTAAATACGTGCTTCTGCACACAGTTCCACACACTGAAGGATTAGATACATGCATCTGCACACTGTTCCACATGCCGAAGGATTAGATACAGGCGTCTACATACAGTTCCACACTCCAGAGGATTAGATACGAGCATCTGCACACAGTTGTACACGCCATAGGATTAGATACACGCCTCTGCACAGAGTACCACATGCTGTAGGATTAGATACACACGTCTACACATAGTTCCACACGCCGAAGGATTAGATACGCGCCTCTTCACACAATACCACACAAGGGAGGATTAGATACGTGTGTGTGCACACAGTACCACACTTTGGAGGATTAGATACATGCCACTGCACACAGTACCACAAGCCAGAGAATTAGATACGCGTCTCCGCCCACAGTATCACACGGGGGAGAATTAGATACGCGCGTCTGCACACAGTACCACACGGGGGAGGATTAGATACGCGCGTCTGCACACAGTACCACACGGGGGAGGATTAGATACACGCGTCTACACACAGTACCACATGCCATAGGATTAGATACGCGCGTCTGCACACAGTACCACATGCCGGGGGATTGGATATGCGCGTCTACACACAGTTCCACACGCCATAGGATTAGATACACGCCTCTTCACACAATACCACACAGGGGAGGATTAGATACACGTGTCTTCACACAGTTGTACATGCCATAGGATTAGATACACGCGTCTGCACACAGTAACTCATGCCGTAGGATTAGATACGCGTGTCTACACACAGTACCACATGTCGTAGCATTAGATACGAGTGTCTGCACACAGTACCACTTGCCGTAGGATTAGATACGCACATCTACACACAGTTCCACACTCCAGAGGATTAGATATGCGCATCTGCACACATTTGTACACGCCATAGGATTAGATACACACGTCTGCAGAGTACCACATGCCAAAGGATTAGATACACGCGTCTACATACAGTTCCACACTCCAGAGGATTAGATACGTGCGTCTGCACACAGTTGTACACGCCATAGAATTAGATACACACGTCTGCACACAGTACCACATGCAGTAGGATTAGATACGCGCGTCTACACATAGTTCCACAAGCGGAAGGATTAGATACGCGCCTCTTCACACAATACCACACAGGGGAGGATTAGATACGTGTGTGTGCACACAGTACCACACTTTGGAGGATTAGATGCATGCCTCTGCACACAGTACCACAAGCCAGAGAATTAGATACGCGTCTCAGCACACAGTATCACATGGGGGAGGATTAGATACGCGCGTCTACACACAGTACCACATGCCATAGGATTAGATACGCCCGTCTACACAGAGTTCCACACGCCGAAGGATTAGATACGCGCCTCTTCACACAATACCACACAAGGAAGGATTAGATATGTGTGTGTGCACACAGTACCACACTTTGGAGGATTAGATACATGCCTCTGGACACAGTACCAGAAGCCAGAGAATTAGATATGCATTTCCGCACACAGTATCACACGGGGGAGGATTAGATACGCACGTCTGCACACAGTACCACACGGGGGAGGATTAGATACGCACGTCTACACGCAGTACCACATGCCGGGGGATTGGATACGCGTGTCTACACATAGTACCACATGCCGTAGGATTAGATACGTGAGTCTGCACACAGTACCACATGCCGGGGGATTGGATACACGCGTCTACACACTGTTCCACACGCCATAGGATTAGATACGCACCTCTTCACACAATACCACACAGGGGAGGATTAGATACACGTGTCTTCACACAGTTGTACACGCCATAGGATTAGATACACACGTCTGCACAGAGTACCACATGCCGTAGGATTAGATACACGCATCTACATACAGTTCCACACTCCAGAGGATTAGATACGCACGTCTGCACACAGTTCCACACACCATAAGATTAGATACACACATCTGCACACAGTACCACATGCTGTAGGATTAGATACGCGAGTCTACACACAGTTCCACACGCCAAAGGATTAGATACGCGCCTCTTCACACAATACCACACAGGGGAGGATTAGATACATGCGTCTGAATACAGTACCACACTTTGGAGGATTAGATACATGCATCTGCACACAGTACCACATGCCAGATAATTAGATATGCATCTCAGCAGACAGTACCACACGGGGGAGGATTGGATACGCGCATCTGCAGACAGTACCACACACCAGAGGATTAGATACACGCGTCTGCACATAGTACCACATGCTGTAAGATTAGATATGCACGTCTGCACACAGTTTCATTTACCGGAGGATTAGATACACACATCTGTACACAGTACCACACCAACAAGGATTAGATACTTGCATCTAAACACAGTACTGCATGGGGAAGGATTAGATACAGCTTTACTCCAGGTATCCATAACAACTGATCACAGGTTTTTCACTGATATCCAAAATGAGATACACATAATCACATGACGCTTATGGACATACACACAAACCACATACAAAATACACCAGTGCAAAACTGGACAATTCTTATGAGGCCACTACACAAACATAACATGTAATATACCCGTGCGAAGCCGGGTCCTCCCTCTAGTATAATATATATATCTCTTCTCTCTATCTTATAAAAATGAATTTCTGTCTGTCTGTCTGTCTGTCTGTCTGTCTGTCTGTGCTCTAATGCGAACCAAACGACTGGACCGATCTTCACCAAATTTGGTACAGACATACTTCTGATATCAGGAAAGGTTTAAGACGAGACTCCAACTCCCTCGGACATACCGTTGCTGAGATACAGCATTCCAAACACAGTCGTCCGTCCCCCCCTTAGCCAATACAAACCTGCAAGTCTTTCACTCATATTCCAACTGCAATACACACGGTCACTCCACATGCACAATACAACACTGATATCCAAACTGAGATACACACCTCAGAGGATTAGATACACAGATCAGCACACAGTCCCACACACCAGAGGATTAAATACGCATTTCTGCACACGGTTTCACATGCCGAAGGATTAGATACAGGCGTCTACACACAGTTCCACACTCCAGAGGATTAGATATGAGCGTCTGCACACAGCTCCACATTCCAGAGGATTAGATATGCGCATCTGCACACAGTTGTACATGCCATAGGATTAGATACACGCGTCTGCACACAGTACCACATGCCATAGGATTAGATACGTGCATCTGCACACAGTACCACATGCCGGAGGATTGGATACACGCGTCTACACACAGTTCCACACGCCGTAGGATTAGATACGCGCCTCTTCACACAATACCACACAGGGGAGGATTAGATACACATGTCTTCACACAGTTGTACACGCCATAGGATTAAATACACGTGTCTATACACAGTACCACATGCCATAGGATTAGATACGCGCATCTACACACAGTACCACATGCCGTAGAATTAGATACACGCGTCTACACACAGTTCCACACTCCAGAAGATTAGATGCGTGTGTCTGCACACAGTTGTACACGCCATAGGATTAGATACACGCACTGCACACAGTACCACATGCAGTAGGATTAGATACGTGCGTCTACACAAAGTTCCTCACGCCGAAGGATTAGATACACGCCTCTTCACACAATACCACACAGGGGAGGATTAGATACGTGTGTGTGCACAAAGTACCACACTTTGGAGGATTAGATACATGCCTCTGCACACAGTACCACAAGCCAGAGAATTAGATAAGCGTCTAAGCACACAGTATCACACGGGGGAGGATTAGATACGCGTGTTTACGCACAGTACCACACGGGGGAGGATTAAATACGCGCGTCTACACACAGTACCACATGCCATAGGATTAGATATGCGCATCTGCACACAGTACCACATGCCGGGGGATTGGATACACGCCTCTACACACAGTTCCACACGCCGTAGGATTAGATACGCGCCTCTTCACACAATACCACACAGGGGAGGATTAGATACATGTGTCTTCACACAGTTGTACACGCCATAGGATTAGATACACGCATCTGTACACAGTACCACATGCCGTAGGATTAGATACGCGCGTCTACACACAGTACCAGATGTTGTAGCATTAGATACGCGTGTCTGCACACAGTACCACTTGCCGTAGGATTAGATACGCGCATCTACACACAGTTCCACACTCCAGAGGATTAGATACGCGCATCTGCACACATTTGTACACGCCATAGGATTAGATACACACGTCTGCACAGAGTACCACATGCCGTAGGATTAGATACACACGTTTACATACAGTTCCACACCCCAGAGGATTAGATACGCGCGTCTGCACACAGTACCACATGCCATAGGATTAGATACACGCATCTGCACACAGTACCACATGCAGTAGGATTAGATACGCGCGTCTGCACATAGTTCCACAAGCGGAAGGATTAGATACGCGCCTCTTCACACAATACCACACAGAGGAGGATTAGATACGTGTGTGTGAACACAGTACCACAGTTTGGAGGATTAGATGCATGCCTCTGCACACAGTACCACAAGCCATAGAATTAGATACGCGTCTCAGCACACAGTATCACACGGGGAGGATTAGATACGCGCGTCTACACACAGTACCACATGCCACAGGATTAGATACACGCGTCTACACATAGTTCCACACACCAAAGGATTAGATATGCGCCTCTTCACACAATACCACACAAGGGAGGATTAGATACGTGTGTGTGCACACAGTACCACACTTTGGAAGATTAGATACATGCCTCTGGACACAGTACCACAAGCCAGAGAATTAGATATGCGTTTCCGCACACAGTATCACACGGGGGAGGATTAGATACGTGTGTCTGCACACAGTACCACACGGGGGATGATTAGATACGCGCGTCTACACACAGTAACACATGCCGGGGGATTGGATACGCGCATCTACACACAGTACCACATGCCATAGGATTAGATACGCGCGTCTGCACACAGTACCACATGCCGGGGGATTGGATACGCGCGTCTACACACTGTTCCACACGCCATAGGATTAGATACGCACTTCTTCACACAATACCACACAGGGGAGGATTAGATACACGTGTCTTCACACAGTTGTACACGCCATAGGATTATATACACACGTCTGCACAGAGTACCACATGCCGTAGGATTAAATACACGCATCTACATACAGTTCTACACTCCAGAGGATTAGATACACACGTCTGCACACAGTTATACACGCCATAAGATTAGATACACACATCTGCACACAGTACCACATGCTGTAGGATTAGATACGCGCGTCTACACACAGTTCCACATGCCAAAGGATTAGATACGCGCCTCTTCACACAATACCACACAGGGGAGGATTAGATACATGCGTCTGAATACAGTACCACACTTTGGAGGATTAGATACATGCATCTGCACACAGTACCACATGCGAGATAATTAGATACGCATCTCAGCACACAGTACCACACGGGGGAGGATTAGATACGCGCATCTGCACACAGTACCTCATGCCAGGGATTAGATACACCTGTCTGCACACAGTACCACACGCCAGAGGATTAGATACACGCGTCTGCACATAGTACCACATGCTGTAAGATTAGATATGCACGTCTGCACACAGTTTCATTTACCGGAGGATTAGATACGTGCCTCTTCACACAATGCCACACGGGGGAGGATTAGATACACACATCTGTACACAGTACCACACCAACAAGGATTAGATACTTGCGTCTAAACACAGTACTGCATGGGGAAGGATTAGATACAGCTTTACTCCAGGTATCCATAACAACTGATCACAGGTTTTTCACTGATATCCAAAATGAGATACACATAATCACATGACGCTTATGGACATACACACAAACCACATACAAAATACATCAGCGCAAAATTGGACAATTCTTATGAGGTCACTACACAAACATAACATGTAATATACCCGTGCGAAGCCGGGTCATCCCTCTAGTCTCCCTATATTATAAAAATGAATTTCTGTCTGTCTGTCTGTCTGTCTGTCTGTCTGTGCTCTAATGCGAACCAAACGACTGGACCAATCTTCACCAAATTTGGTACAGAGATACTTCAGGTATCCGGGAAGGTTTAAGACGAGACTCCAACTCACTAGGACGTACTGTTGCTGAGATACAGCATTCCAAACACAGTGCCCCCCCCCTTAGCCAATACAAACCTGCAAGTCTTTCACTCATATTCCAACTGCAATACACACGGTCACTCCACATACACAACCCAACACTGATATCCAAACTGAGATACACGCATCAGAGGATTAGATACACAGATCAGCAAACAGTATCACACTCCAGAAGATTAGATACACACGTCTGCACACAGTCCCACAAACCAGAGGATTAAATACGCACTTCTGCACACAGTTCCACACACTGAAGGATTTGATACGTGCGTCTGCACACAGTTCCACATGCCGAAGGATTAGATACACGCGTCTGCACAAAGTACCACACGCCGGGGGATTGGATACATGCGTCTGCACACAGTACCACATGCCAAAGGATTGGATACACGCATCTGCACACAGTTCCACACACTGAAGGATTTGATACGTGCATCTGCACACGGTTCCACATGCCGAAGGATTAGATACAGGCGTCTACACACTGTTCCACACTCCAGAGGATTAGATACACGCGTCTGCACACATTTGTACATGCCATAGGAATAGATACACGCGTCTGCACAGAGTACCACATGCCGTAGGATTAGATACACGCATCTACACACAGTTCCACACTCCAGAGGATTAGATACGCACGTCTGCACACAGTTGTACACGCCATAGGATTAGATACACGCGTCTGCACACAGTACCACATGCAGTAGGATTAGATATGCACATCTACACACAGTACCACATGCCGTAGAATTAGATACACGGGACTGCACACAGTCCCACACACCAGAGGATTAAATACGCACTTCTGCACACAGTTCCACACACTGAAGGATTTGATACGTGCGTCTGCACACGGTTCCACATGCCGAAGGATTAGATACAGGCGTCTACACACAGTTCCACACTCCAGAGGATTAGATACACACGTCTGCACACATTTGTACATGCCATAGGAATAGATACACGCGTCTGCACAGAGTACCACATGCGTTAGGATTAGATACACGCGTCTACACACAGTTCCACACTCCAGAGGATTAGATACGCGCGTCTGCACACAGTTGTACACGCCATAGGATTAGATACACGTGTCTGCACACAGTACCACATGCATTAGGATTAGATACGCGCGTCTACACACAGTTCCACACTCCAGAGGATTAGATACGTGCGTCTGCACACAGTTGTACACGCCATAGAATTAGATACCCGTGTCTGCACACAGTACCACATGCATTAGGATTAGATACGCGCGTCTACACATAGTTCCACACGCCGAAGGATTAGATACGTGCCTCTTCACACAATACCACACAGGGGAGGATTAGATACATGTGTGTGCACACAGTATCACACTTTGGAGGATTAGATACATGCCTCTGCACACAGTACCACAAGCCAGAAAATTAGATACGCGTCTCCGCACACAGTATCACATGGGGAGGATTAGATACGCGCGTCTACACACAGTACCACATGCCATAGGATTAGATACGCGCGTCTGCACACAGTAGCACATGCCATAGGATTAGATACACGCCTCTTCACACAATACCACACAGGGGAGGATTAGATACACGTGTCTTCACACAGTTGTACACGCCATAGGATTACATACACACGTCTGCACACAGTACCACATGCCGTAGGATTAGATACATGCGTCTACACACAGTTCCACACTCCAGAGGATTAGATACGCGCGTATGCACACATTTGTACACGCCATAGGATTAGATACACAAGTCTGCACAGAGTACCACATCCCGTAGCATTAAATACACGCGTCTATACACAGTTCCACACTCCAGAGGATTAGATACGTGCGTCTGCACACAGTTGTACACGCCATAGGATTAGATACACACGTCTGCACATAGTACCACATGCAGTAGGATTAGATACGCGAGTCTACACATAGTTCCACACGCCGAAGGATTAGATACGCGCCTCTTCACACAATACCACACAGGGGAGGATTAGATACGTGTGTGTGCACACAGTATTACACTTTGGAGGATTAGATACATGCCTCTGCACACAGTACCACAAGCCAGAGAATTAGATACGCGTGTCAGCACACAGTATCACACGGAGGAGGATTAGATACGCGCGTCTGCACACAGTACCACACGGGGAGGATTAGATACGCGCGTCTACACACAGTACCACATGCCGTAGGATTAGATACGCGCGTCTGCACACAGTACCACATGCCGGAGGATTGGATATGCGCTTCTACACACAGTTCCACACTCCATAGGATTAGATACGCGCCTCTTCACACAATACCACACAGGGGAGGATTAGATACACGTGTCTTCACACAGTTGTACACGCCATAGGATTAGATAGACGCGTCTGTACACAGTACCACATGCCATAGGATTAGATACGCGCGTCTACATACAGTATCACACGGGAACGGATTAGATATGCGCATCTGCACACAGTACCACACGCCAGAGGATTGGATATGCACATCTGCACACAGTTCCATACGCGGAGGATTAGAAACGCATGTCTGCATCATTAGATACGCGCGTCTGCACACAGTTTCATTTACTGGAGGATTAGATACGTGCCTCTTCACACAATACCACACGGGGAGGATTAGATATGTGCATCTGCACAAAGTACCACACCAACAAGGATTGGATACTTGCATCTAAACACAGTACTACACGGGAAAGGATTAGATACAGCTTTACTCCAGGTATCCATAACAACTGATCACAGGTTTTTCACTGACATTCAAAATGAGATACACATAATCACATGACGCTTATGGACATACACAGAAACAACATACAAAATACATCAGTGCAAAATTGAACAATTCTTATGGGGCCACTACACAAACATAAAATGTAATATACCCGTGCGAAGCCGGGTCCTCCCTCTAGTCTCCCTATCTTATAAAAATGAATTCTTGTCTGTCTGTCTGTCTGTCTGTCTGTCTGTCTGTCCGTCTGTCTGTCTGTCTGTCTGTACTCTAATGCGAACCAAACGACTGGACCAATCTTCACCAAATTTGGTACAGAGATACTTCAGATATCAGGGAAGGTTTAAGACGAGACTCCAACTCGCTCGGATGTACAGTTGCTGAGATACAGCATTCCAAACACAGTGCCCCCCCCCCCTTAGCCAATACAAACCTGCAAGTCTTTCACTCATATTCCAACTGCAATACACACGGTCACTCCACATGCACAATACAACACTGATATCCAAACTGAGATACACGCATCAGAGGATTAGATACACAGATCAGCACACAGTATCACACGCCAGAGGATTAGATACACGGGTCTGCGCACTGTCCCACACACCAGAGGATTAAATACGCATTTCTGCACACAGTTCCACACACTGAAGGATTTGATACGTGCATCTGCACACGGTTCCACATGCCAAAGGATTACATACAGGCGTCTACACACAGTTCCACACTCCAGAGGATTAGATACGTGCGTCTGCACACATTTGTACACGCCATAGGATTAGATACACGTGTCTGCACACAGTTCCACATTCCAGAGGATTATATACGCGCGTCTGCACACAGTTGTACACGCCATAGGATTAGATATACGCGTCTGCACACAGTACCACATGTCGTAGGATTAGATATGTGCGTCTGCATACAGTACCACATGCCGTAGGATTAGATACGCGCGTCTACACATAGTTCCACACGCCAAAGGATTAGATACGCGCCTCTTCACACAATACCACACAGGGGAGGATTAGATACGTGTGTGTGCACACAGTACCACACTTTGGAGGATTAGATACATGCCTCTGCACACAGTACCACAAGCCAGAGAATTAGATACGCGTCTCAGAACACAGTATCACACGGGGGAGGATTAGATATGCACGTCTGCACACAGTACCACACGGGGAGGTTTAGATACGCACGTCTACACACAGTACCACATGCCATAAGATTAGATACGCGCATCTGCACACAGTACCACATGCCGGGGGATTGGATACACGCGTCTACACACAGTTCCACACGCCGTAGGATTAGATACGCGCCTCTTCACACAATACCACACAGGGGAGGATAAGATACACGTGTCTTCACACAGTTGTACACGCCATAGGATTAGATACACGCGTCTGCACACAGTACCACATGCCGTAGAATTAGATACACGCGTCTACACACAGTTCCACACTCCAGAAGATTAGATACGTGCGTCTGCACACAGTTGTACACGCCATAGGATTAGATACACACGTCTGCACACAATACCACATGCAGTAGGATTAGATACGTGCGTCTACATAAAGTTCCTCACGCCGAAGGATTAGATACACGCCTCTTCACACAATACCACACAGGGGAGGATTAGATACGTGTGTGTGCACACAGTACCACACTTTGGAGGATTAGATACATGCCTCTGCACACAGTACCACAAGCCAGAGAATTAGATACGCGTCTCAGCACACAGTATCACACGGGGGAGGATTAGGTACGCGCGTCTGCACACAGTACCACACGGGGGAGGATTAGATATGCGCGTCTACACACAGTACCACATTTCATAGGATTAGATACGCGTATCTGCACACAGTACCACATGCCGGGGGATTGGATACGCGCGTCTATACACAGTTCCACACGCCGTAGGATTAGATACGCGCCTCTTCACACAATACCATACAGGGGAGGATTAGATATACGTGTCTTCACACAGTTGTACACGCCATAGGATTAGATACACGCGTCTGCACACGGTACCACATGCCATAGGATTAGATACGCGCGTCTACACACAGTCCCACACACCAGAGGATTAAATATGCACTTCTGCACACAGTACCACATGCCATAGGATTAGATACGCGCGCCTGCACACGGTTCCACATGCCGAAGGATTAGATACAGGCATCTACACACAGTTCCACACTCCAGAGGATTAGATACACAGATCAGCACACAGTATCACACGCCAGAGGATTAGATACACGGGTCTCCACACTGTCCCACACACCAGAGGATTAAATATGCATTTCTGCACACAGTTCCACACACTGAAGGATTTGATACAGGTGTCTACACACAGTTCCACACTCTAGAGGGTTAGATACGTGCGTCTGCACACATTTGTACACGCCATAGGATTAGATATACGTGTCTGCACACAGTACCACATGCAGTAGGATTAGATACGTGCGTCTACACATAGTTCCACATGCCAAAGGATTAGATACACGCGTCTACACACAGTTCCACACTCCAGAGGATTAGATACGCGCATCTGCACACAGTTCCACACACCATAGGATTAGATACACGCGTCTGCACACAGTACCACATGCAGTAGGATTAGATACGCGCATCTACACATAGTTCCACACGCCAAAGGATTAGATACGCGCCTCTTCACACAATACCACACAGGAGAGGATTAGATACGTGTGTGTGCACACAGTACTACACTTTGGAGGATTAGATACATGCCTCTACACACAGTACCACAAGCCAGAGAATTAGATACGCGGCTCAGCACACAGTATCACACGGGGGAGGATTAGATACGCGCGTCTACACACAGTACACCACATGCCATAGGATTAGATACGTGCCTCTTCACACAATACCACACAGGAGAGGATTAGATACGTGTGTGTGCACACAGTACTACACTTTGGAGGATTAGGATTAGATCTGCACACAGTACCACATGCCGGGGGATTGGATACACGCATCTACACACAGTTCCACACGCCATAGGATTAGATACGCGCCTCTTCACACAATAGCACACAGGGGAGGATTAGATACACGTGTCTTCACAAAGTTCCACATGCCATAGGATTAGATACGCGCGTCTACACACAGTACCGCATGCCGTAGGATTAGATACACGTGTCTGCACACAGTTCCACATGCCATAGGATTAGATACACGCGTCTGCACACAGTTCCACATGCCGTAGGATTAGATACGCGCGTCTGCACACAGTACCACATGCCGTAGGATTAGATACACGTGTCTGCACACAGTACCACATGCCGTAGGATTAGATATGTGCGTCTACACACAGTTCCACACACTGTAGGATTAGATACGCGCCTCTTCACACAATACCACACAGAGGAGAATTAAATACGTGCATCTGCACACAGTACCACACACCAGAGGATTAGATAAGCGCGTCTGCACACAGTACCAAATTTCGTAGGATTAGATACGCACGTCTGCACACAGTACCACATGCCGTAGGATTAGATACGCGCCTCTTCACACAATACCACACAGGGGAGGATTAGATACGTGCATCTGCACACAGTACCGCATGCCAGAGTCATTAGATATGCGCGTCTGCACACAGTTTCACTTACTGGAGGATTAGATACGCGACTCTTCACACAATACCACACGGGGAGGATTAGATATGTGCATCTGCACACAGTACCACACCAACAAGGATTGGATACTTGCATCTAAACACAGTACTACACGGGGAAGAATTAGATACAGCTTTACTCCAGGTATCCATAACAACTGATCACAGGTTTTTCACTGACATCCAAAATAAGATACACATAATCACATGACGCTTATGGACATACACACAAACCACATACAAAATACACCAGTGCAAAATTGGACAATTCTTATGGAGCCACTACACAAACATAAAATGTAATATACCCGTGCGAAGCCGGGTCCTCTCTCTAGTATATATATATATATATATATATATAGATATATGTATATATATATATATATATATATATATATATATATCTCCCTATATTATAAAAATGAATTTCTGTCTGTCTGTCTGTCTGTCTGTGCTCTAATGCGAACCAAACGACTGGACCAATCTTCACCAAATTTGGTACAGAGATACTTCAGGTATTCGGGAAGGTTTAGGACAAGACTCCAACTCACTCGGACGTACCGTTGCTGAGATACAGCATTCCAAACACAGTGCCCCCCTCCCTAGCAAATACAAACCTGCAAGTCTTTCACTCATATTCCAACTGCAATACACATGGTCACTCCACATGCACAATACAGCACTGATATCCAAACTGAGATACACGCATCAGAGGATTAGATACACAGATCAGCAAACTGTATAACACTCCAGAAGATTAGATACACGCGTCTGCACACAGTCCCACAAACCAGAGGATTAAATACGCACTTCTGCACACAGTTCCACACACTGAAGGATTTGATACGTGCGTCTGCACACAGTTCCACATGCCGAAGGATTAGATACACGAATCTGCACAAAGTACCACACCCTGGGGGATTGGATACATGCGTCTGCACACAGTCCCACAAACCAGAGGATTACATACGTGCTTCTGCACACAGTTCCACACACTGAAGGATTTGATACGTGCGTCTGCACACAGTTCCACATGCCGAAGGATTAGATACACGCGTCTGCACAAAGTACCACACCCCGGGGGATTGGATACATGCGTCTGCACACAGTACCACATGTCGTCGGATTAGATACACGCGTCTACACACAGTTCCACACTCCAGAGGATTAGATACGCACGTCTGCAGACAGTTGTACACGCCATAGGATTAGATACACGTGTCTACACACAGTTCCACACACCAGAGCATAAGATATGCACATTTGCACACAGTTCCCCACGCCGTAGGATTGGATACGCGCCTCTTCACACAATACCACACAGGGGAGGATTAGATACGCGTGTCTGCACACAGTACCACACTTTGGAGGATTAGATACATGCCTCTGCACACAGTACCACAAGTCAGAGAATTAGATGTGCGTCTCAGCACACAGTACCACACGGGGGAGGATTAGATATGCTCATCTTAACATAGTACCACATGCCAGAGGATTAGATACGCGCATCTGCACACAGTACCACACAGGAGAGGATTAGATACGCACATCTGCACACAGTACCACATGCCAGAGGATTAGATACACACATCTGCACACAGTACCACACGCCAGAGGATTAGATACGCGCGTCTACACACAGTTCCACACGCAATAGGATTAGATACACGCCTCTTCACACAATACCACACAGGGGAGGATTAGATACGTGTGCCTGAATACAGTACCACACTTTGGAGGATTAGATACATGCCTCTGCACACAGTACCACAAGCCAGAGAATTAGATACGTGTCTCAGCACACAGTACCACACAGGGAGGATTAGATACGTGCGTCTGCACACAGTACCCCACGCCAGAGGATTAGATATACGCGTCTGCACACAGTAACACATGCCGTAGGATTAGATACGCGCGTCTACACACAGTTCCACATGCCGCAGGATTAGATACGTGCCTCTTAACACAATACCACACAGGTGAGGATTAGATACATGTGTCTGCACACAGTACCACAAGCCAGAGAATTAGATACGTGTCTAAGCACACAGTACAACACGGGGAGGATTAGATACGCGCGTCTGCACAAAGTACCACATGGCTCAGGATTAGATATGTGCCTCTTCACACAATACCACACAGGGGAGGATTAGATACGTGTGTCTGCACACAGTACCACACTTTGGAGGATTAGATATATGCCTCTGCACACAGTACCACAAGCCAGAGAATTAGATACGCGTCTCAGCACTCAGTACCACACGCCAGAGGATTAGATACGCGCATCTGCACACAGTACCACATGCCGTAGGATTAGATACACGCGTCTACACACAGTTACACACGCCGTAGGGTTAGATACGCGCCTTTTCACACAATACCACACAAGGGAGGATTAGATACGCACATCTGCACACAGTTCCACACACCAGAGGATTAGATAAGCACGTCTGCACACAGTACTACATGCCGTAGGATTAGATACACGCGTCTGCTTACAGTTTCACATGCCAGACGATGAGATATGCACGTCTTCACACAGTTGTACACGCTATAGGATTAGATACATGCGTCTGCATACAGTACCACATGCTGTAGGATTAGATACGCGTGTCTACACACAGTTCCACACGCCGTAGGATTAGATACGCGCCTCTTCACACAGTACCACACTTTGGAGGATTAGATACATGCCTCTGCACACAGTACCACATGCCAGATAATTAGATACGCGTCTCAGCACACAGTACCACACTGAGGAGGATTAGATACGCGCATCTGCACAAAGTACCTCACGCCAGAGGATTAGATACACCTGTCTGCACACGGTACCACAATGCCAGAAGATTAGATACGCGCATCTGCACATAGTACCACATGCCGTAAGATTAGATATGCACGTCTGCACACAGTTTCACTTACCGGAGGATTAGATACGTGCCTCTTCACACAATGCCACACAGGGGAGGATTAGATACACACATCTGCACACAGTACCACACGCCAGAGGATTAGATATGTGCATCTGCAACAGTACCACACCAACAAGGATTAGATACTTGAGTCTAAACACAGTACTACACGGGGAAGGATTAGATACAGCTTTACTCCAGGTATCCATAACAACTGATCATAGGTTTTTCACTGATATCCAAAATGAGATACACACAATCACATGACGCTTATGGACATACACACAAACCACATACAATATACACCAGTGCAAAATTGGACATTTCTTATGGGGCCACTACACAAACATAAAATGTAATATACCCGTGCGAAGCCGGGTCCTCCCTCTAGTATAATATATATATATATATATATATATATATATATATATATATATATATATATATATATCTCCCTATATTATAAAAATGAATTTCTGTCTGTCTGTCTGTCTGTCTGTGCTCTAATGCGAACCAAACGACTGGACCGATCTTCACCAAATTTGGTACAGAGATACTTCAGATATCCGGGAAGGTTTAAGACGAGACTCCAACTCGCTTGGACGTACCGTTGCTGAGATACAGCATTCCAAACACAATGCCCCCCCCCCCCTTAGCCAATACAAACCTGCAAGACTTTCACTCATATTCCAACTGCAATACACATGGTCACTCCACATACACAACCCAACACTGATATCCAAGCTGAGATACACGCATCAAAGGATTAGATACACAGATCAGCACACAGTATCACACACCAGAGGATTAGATACACGGGTCTGCACAGAGTCCCACAAACCAGAGAATTAAATACGCACTTCTGCACACAGTTCCACACACTGATGGATTTGATACGTACATCTGCACACGGTTCCACATACCGAAGGGTTAGATACAGGCATCTAAACACAGTTCCACACTCCAGAGGATTAGATACGCGCATCTGCACACATTTGTACACGCCATAGGATTAGATACACGCATCTGCACAGAGTACCACATGCCTTAGGATTAGATACATGCGTCTACACACAGTTCCACACTCCAGAGGATTAGATACGCGCGTCTGCACACAGTTGTACACGCCATAGGATTAGATACACGCGTCTTCACATAGTACCACATGCAGTAGGATTAGATACGTGCGTCTACACACAGTTCCACACGCCGAAGGATTAGATACGCGCCTCTTCACACAATACCACACAGGGAAAGATTAGATACGTGTGTGTGCACACAGTACCACACTTTGGAGGATTAGATACATGCCTCTGCACACAGTACCACAAGCCAGAGAATTAGATACGCGTCTCAGCACACAGTACCACATGGGGGAGGATTAGATACACGCATCTACACACAGTACCACATGCCATAGGATTATATACACACATCTGCACACAGTACCACATGCCGGGGGATTGGATACATGCTTCTACACACAGTTCCACACACTGTAGGATTAGATACGCACCTCTTCACACAATACCACACAGGGGAGGATTAGATACACGTGTCTTCACACAGTTGTACACGCCATAGGATTAGATACACGTGTCTGCACACAGTACCACATGCCGTAGGATTAGATACGCGCGTCTACACACAGTACCACATGGGGGAGGATTAGATACGCGCGTCTGCACACAGTACCACATGCCGTAGAATTAGATACGCGCGTCTACACACAGTACCACACTTTGGAGGATTAGATACATGCCTCTGCACACAGTACCACAATCCAGAGAATTAGATACGCGTCTCAGCACACAGTACCACATGGGGGAGGATTAGATACGCACGTCTACACACAGTACCACATGCCATAGGATTATATACGCACGTCTGCACACAGTACCACATGCCGGGGGATTGGATACATGCTTCTACACACAGTTACACAGACTGTAGGATTAGATACGCACCTCTTCACACAATACCACACAGGGGAGGATTAGATACATGTGTCTTCACACAGTTGTACACGCCATAGGATTAGATACACGCGTCTGCACACAGTACCACATGCCGTAGGATTAGATACGCGCATCTACACACAGTACCACATGGGGGAGGATTAGATACGCGCGTCTGCACACAGTACCACATGCCGTAGAATTAGATACGCGTGTCTACACACAGTTCCACACTCCAGAGGATTAGATACGCGCGTCTGCACGCAGTTGTACATGCCATAGAATTAGATACACGCGTCTGCACACAGTACCACATGCAGTAGGATTAGATACGCGACTCTTCACACAGTACCACACAGGGGAGGATTAGATACGTGTGTGCACACAGTACCACACTTTGGAGGATTAGATACATGCCTCTGCACACAATACCACAAGCCAGAGAATTAGATACGCGTCTCAGCACACAGTATCACACGGGGGAGGATTAGATACGCGCCTCTTCACACAATACCACACAGGGGAGGATTAGATACGCGCGTCTGCACACAGTACCACATGCCGTAGAATTAGATACACGCGTCTACACACAGTTCCACACTCCAGAGGATTAGATACGCGCGTCTGCACACAGTTGTACATGCCATAGGATTAGATACACATGTCTGCACAGAGTACCACATGCCGTGGGATTAGATACACACGTCTACACACAGTTCCACACTCCAGAGGATTAGATACACGCGTCTGCACACAGTACCACATGCAGTAGGATTAGATACGCGACTCTTCACACAGTACCACACAGGAGAGGATTAGATATGTGTGTGCACACAGTACCACACTTTGGAGGATTAGATACAGGCCTCTGCATACAGTACCACATGCCAGAGAATTAGATACGCGTCTCAGCACACAGTTCCACATGGGGGAGGATTAGATATGCGCATCTGCACACAGTACCACACGCCAGAGTCATTAGATACGCGCGTCTGCACACAGTTTCACTTACCGGAGGATTAGATACGCGCCTCTTCACACAATATCACATGGTGAGGATTAGATATGTGCATCTGCACAAAGTACCACACCAACAAGGATTAGACACTTGCATCTAAACACAGTACTACACGGGGAAGGATTAGATACAGCTTTACTCCAGGTATCCATAACAACTGATCACAGGTTTTTCACTGACATCCAAAATGAGATACATATAATCACATTACGCTTATGGACATACACACAAACCACATACAAAATACACCAGTGCAAAATTGGACAATTCTTATGGGGCCAGTACACAAACATAAAATGTAATATACCCGTGCGAAGCCGGGTCATCCCTCTAGTATATATATATATATATATATATCTCCCTATATTATAAAAATGAATTTCTGTCTGTCTGTCTGTCTGTCTGTCTGTTCTCTAATGCGAACCAAACGACTGGACCGATCTTCACCAAATTTGGTACAGAGATACTTCAGGTATCAGGGAAGGTTTAAGATGAGACTCCAACTCGCTCGGACGTAGCATTGCTGAGATACAGCATTCCAAACACAGTTCCCCCCCCTCCTTAGCCAATACAAACCTGCAAGACTTTCACTCATATTTCAACTGCAATACACACGATCACTCCACATGCACAATACAGCACTGATATCCAAACTGAGATACACGCATCAGAGTATTAGATACACAGATCAGCACACAGTATCACACGCCAAAGGATTAGATACAGGCGTCTACACACAGTTCCACACTCCAGAGGATTAGATACGCGCGTCTGCACACATTTGTACACGCCATAGGATTAGATACACGCGTCTGCACAGAGTACCACATGCCGTAGGATTAGATACACGCGTCTACACACAGTTCCACACTCCAGAGGATTAGATACGCACGTCTGCACACAGTACCACACGGGGGAGGATTAGATACGCGCGTCTACACACAGTACCACATGCCATAGGATTAGATACGCGCATCTGCACACAGTAACACATGCCGGGGGATTGGATACGCGCGTCTACACACAGTTCCACACGCCGTAGGATTAGATATGCGCCTCTTCACACAATACCACACAGGGGCGGATTAGATACACGTGTCTTCACATAGTTGTACACGCCATAGCATTAGATACACGCGTCTGCACACAGTACCACATGCCGTAGAATTAGATACACGGGTCTGCACACAGTCCCACACACCAGAGGATTAAATACGCACTAATGCACACAGTTCCACACACTGAAGGATTTGATACGTGCATCTGCACACGGTTCCACATGCCTTAGGATTAGATACACGCGTCTACACACAGAGCCACACTCCAGAGGATTAGATACGCGTGTCTGCACACAGTACCACATGCAGTAGGATTAGATACGCGCGTCTACACATAGTTCCACACGCCGAAGGATTAGATACGCACCTCTTCACACAATACCACACAGGGGAGGATTAGATACGTGTGTGTGCACACAGTGTCACACTTTGGAGGATTAGATACATGCCTCTGCACACAGTACATGCCAGAGAATTAGATATGCGTCTCAGCACACAGTACCACACGGGGGAGGATTAGATACGCGCATCTACACACAGTTCCACACGCCGTAGGATTAGATACGCGCCTCTTCACACAATACCACACAGGGGAGGATTAGATACACGTGTCTTCACACAGTTGTACACGCCATAGGATTAGATACACACGTCTGCACACAGTACCACATGCTGTAGGATTAGATACGTGCTTCTACACACAATACCACATTCCATAGGATTAGATACGCGTGTCTGCACACAGTACCACATGCCGTAGGATTAGATACGTTCGTCTACACACAGTTCCACACGCCGTAGGATTAGATATGCGCCTCTTCACACAATACAACACAGGGGAGGATTAAATACGTGCGTCTGCACACAGTACCACACGCCTAAGTATTAGATAAGCGCGTCTGCACACAGTACCAAATTCCGTAGGATTAGATACGCGCGTCTGCACACAGTACCACATGTCGTAGGATTAGATATCCATGTCTACACACAGTTCCACATGCCGTAGGATTAGATACGTGCCTCTTCACACAATACTACACAGGGGAGGATTAGATATGTGCATCTGCACACAGTACCACATGACCGAGGGTTAGATGTGCGTGTCTGCACACAGTTACACACGCTGAAGGATTAGATACGTGTGTCCGCTCTAAGTATCACATGGGGAGGATTAGATACGCACATCTGCACACAGTTCAAAATGCTGGAGAATTAGATACGCATGTCTTCACATAGTACCACCGCCAGAGGATTAGATACACGTTTCTACACACAGTATCACACGGGGAAGGAATAGATGTGCGCATCTGCACACGTTACCACATGCCAGAGGATTGGATATGCACATCTGCACACAGTTCCATACGCCGGAGGATTAGAAACGCACGTCTGCACACTGTACCACATGCCGTAGTATTAGATACGTGCGTCTGCACACAGTTTCACATGCTGGAGGATTAGATACGCGCGTCTGCACACAGTACCATACGCCGGGGGATTGGATAAGCAGGTCTGCACACAATACCACATGCCAGAGGATTGGATAAGCAGGTCTGCACACAGTACCACATGATGTAGGATTAGATACCTGCATCTGCTTACAGATCCACACGCCAGAGGAATAAATACACGCATCTTCACACAGTTGAACACGCCATAGGATTAGATACACACGTCTGCATACAGTACCACATGCTGTAGGATTAGATACGCGCGTCTACACAAAGTTCCACACGCCGTTGGATTAGATACGTGCCTCTTAACACAATACCACACAGGGGAGGATTAGATACGTGCATCTGAACACAGTACCACACTTTGGAGGATTAGATACAGGCCTCTGCACACAGTACCACATGCCAGAGAAGTAGATACGCGTCTCAGAACACAGTTCCACATGGGGAGGATTAGATACGTGCATCTGCACACAATACCACATGCCAGAGTATTAGATACACGCATCTGCACACAGTACCACACGCCAGAGTCATTAGTTACATGCATCTGAACACAGTTTCACTTACTGGAGGATTAGATACACGCATCTGCACACAGTACCACACGCCGGAGGATTAGATATGTGCATCTGCACAAAGTACCACACCAACAAGGATTGGATACTTACATCTAAACACAGTATTACACGGGGAAGGATTAGATACAGCTTTACTCCAGATATCCATAACAACTAATGACAGGTTTTTCACTGATATCCAAAATGAGATACACATAATCACATGACGCTTATGGACATACACACAAACCACATACAAAATACATCAGTGCAAAACTGGACAATTCTTATGGGGCCACTACACAAACATAAAATGTAATATACCCGTGCGAAGCCGGGTCCTCCCTCTAGTCTATATTATAAAAATGAATTTCTGTCTGTCTGTCTGTCTGTCTGTGCTCTAATGCGAACCAAACGGCTGGACCGATCTTCACCAAATTTGGTACAGAGATCCTTCAGGTATCCGGAAAGGTTTAAGATGAGACTTCAACTCACTCGGACGTACCGTTGCTTAGATACAGCATTCCAAACACAGTGCCCCCCCCCCCCCCTTAGCCAATACAAACCTGCAACCTGCATGCACAATACAGCACAATACAGCACTGATATCCAAACTGAGATACACGCATCAGAGGATTAGATACACAGATCAGCACACAGTGTCACACTCCAGAAGACAAGATACACGCGTCTGCACACAGTCCCACAAACCAGAGGATTACATACGCGCTTCTGCACACAGTTCCACACACTGAAGGATTTGATACGTGCGTCTGCACACAGTTCCACATGCCGAAGGATTAGATACACGCGTCTGCACAAAGTACCACACCCCGGGGGATTGGATACATGCGTCTGCACACAGTACCACATGCCAAAGGATTGGATACACGCATCTGCACACAGTTCCACACACCAGAGCATAAGATATGCACGTCTGCGCACAGTACCACATGTCGTCGGATTCGATACGCGCGTCTACACACAGTTCCACACTCCAGAGGATTAGATACGCGCGTCTGCAGACAGTTGTACACGCCATAGGTTTAGATACACGTGTCTACACACAGTTCCACACACCAGAGCATAAGATATGCACATCTGCACACAGTACCACATGCCGCAGGATTAGATATGTGTGTCTACACACAGTTCCCCACGCCGTAGGATTAGATACGTGCCTCTTCACACAATACCACACAGGGGATGATTAGATACGTGTGTCTGCACACAGTACCAAACTTTGGAGGATTAGATACATGCCTCTGCACACAGTACCACAAGTCAGAGAATTAGATGTGCGTCTCAGCACACAGTACCACACGGGGGAGGATTAGATATGCTCATCTGCACATAGTACCACACAGGAGAGGATTAGATACACACATCTGCACACAGTACCACATGCCAGAGGATTAGATACACACATCTGCACACAGTACCACACGCCAGAGGATTAGATACGCGCGTCTGCAAACAGTACCACATGCTGTAGGATTAGATACGCGCGTCTACACACAGTTCCACACGCAATAGGATTAGATACACGCCTCTTCACACAATAACACACAGGGGAGGATTAGATACGTGTGCCTGAATACAGTACCACACTTTGGAGGATTAGATACATGCCTCTGCACACAGTACCACAAGCCAGAGAATTAGATACGCGTCTCAGCACACAGTACCACACAGGGAGGATTAGATACGTGCGTCTGCACACAGTACCCCACGCCAGAGGATTAGATATACGCGTCTGCACACAGTAACACATGCTGTAGGATTAGATACGCGCGTCTACACACAGTTCCACACGCCGCAGGATTAGATACGTGCCTCTTAACACAATACCACACAGGTGAGGATTAGATACGTGTGTCTTCACACAGTACCACAAGCCAGAGAATTAGATACATGTCTAAGCACACAGTACAACACAGGGAGGATTAGATACGCGCATCTGCATAAAGTACCACATGCCTCAGGATTAGATATGTGCCTCTTCACACAATACCACACAGGGCAGGATTAGATACGTGTGTCTGCACACAGTACCACACTTTGGAGGATTAGATATATGCCTCTGCACACAGTACCACAAGCCAGAGAATTAGATACGCGTCTCAGAACTCAGTACCACACACCAGAGGATTAGATACGCGCATCTGCATACAGTACCACATGCCGTAGGATTAGATACACGCGTCTACACACAGTTACACACGCCGTAGGATTAGATACGTGCCTTTTCACACAATACCACACAAGGGAGGATTAGATACGCACATCTGCACACAGTTCCACACACCATAGGATTAGATAAGCACGTCTGCACACAGTACCACATGCCGTAGGATTAGATACACGCGTCTGCTTACAGTTCCACATGCCAGACGATGAGATACGCACGTCTTCACACAGTTGTACACGCTATAGGATTAGATACATGCGTCTGCATACAGTACCACATGCTGTAGGATTAGATACGCGTGTCTACACACAGTTCCACACGCCGTAGGATTAGATACGCGCCTCTTCACACAGTACCACACTTTGGAGGATTAGATACATGCCTCTGCACACAGTACCACATGCCAGAGGATTAGATACACCTGTCTGCACACGGTACCACAACGCCAGAAGATTAGATACGCGCATCTGCACATAGTACCACATGCCGTAAGATTAGATATGCACGTCTGCACACAGTTTCACTTACCGGAGGATTAGATACGTGCTTCTTCACACAATGCCACACAGGGGAGGATTAGAAACACACATCTGCACACAGTACCACACGCCGGAGGATTAGATATGTGCATCTGCAAACAGTACCACACCAACAAGGATTAGATACTTGAGTCTAAACACAGTACTACACGGGGAAGGATTAGAAACAGCTTTACTCCAGGTATCCATAACAACTGATCATAGGTTTTTCACTGATATCCAAAATGAGATACAATCACATGACGCTTATGGACATACACACAAACAACATACAAAATACACCAGTGCAAAATTGGACATTTCTTATGGGGCCACTACACAAACATAAAATGTAATATACCCGTGCGAAACTGGGTCCTCCCTCTAGTATATATATATATATATCTCTATCTTATAAAAATGAATTCTTGTCTGTCTGTCTGTCTATCTGTCCGTCTGTCCGTCTGTCTGTCTGTTCTCTAATGCGAACCAAACGACTGGACCGATCTTCACCAAATTTGGTACAGAGATATTTCAGATATCCGGGAAGGTTTAAGACAAGACTCCAACTCGCTCGGACGTACCGTTGCTGAGATACAGCATTCCAAACACAGTGCCCCCCCTTAGCCAATACAAACCTGCAAGACTTTCACTCATATTCCAACTGCAATACACATGGTCACTCCACATGCACAACCCAACACTGATATCCAAACTGAGATACACGCATCAGAGGATTAGATACACAAATCAGCACACAGTATCACACGCCAGAGGATTAGATACACACGTCTGCACACAGTCCCACAAACCAGGGGATTAAATACGCACTTCTGCACACAGTTCCACACACTGAAGAATTTGATACGTGCATCTGCACACGGTTCCACATGCCGAAGGATTAGATACAGGCGTCTACACACAGTTCCACACTCCAGAGGATTAGATACGCGCATCTGCACACAGTTGTACACGCCATAGGATTAGATACACGTGTCTGCACACAGTACCACATGCAGTAAGATTAGATACGCGCGTCTACACATAGTTCCACACGCCGAAGGATTAGATACGCGCCTCTTCACACAATACCACACAAGGGAGGATTAGATACATGTGCGTGCACACAGTACCACACTTTGGAGGATTACATACATGCCTCTGCCTCTGATTAGTTACACGCGTCTACATACAGTTCCACACTCCAGAGAATTAGATACACGTCTCAGCACACAGTATCACACGGGGGAGTATTAGATACGCGCGTCTACACACAGTACCACATTCCATAGGGTTAGATACCCGCAACTGCTTACAGTCTGCACACAGTCTGCACACAGTTGTACACGCCATAGGATTAGATACACGCGTCTGCACAAAGTACCACATGCTGTAGGATTAGATACGCGCGTCTACACACAATACCACACAAGGGAGGATTAGATACATGTGTCTGAACACAGTACCACACTTTGGAGGATTAGATACATGCATCTGCACACAGTACCACATGCCAGATAATTAGATAAGCGTCTCAGCACACAGTACCACACGGGGGAGGATTAGATACACGCATCTGCACACAGTACCTCACACCAGGGATTAGATACACCTGTCTGCACACAGTACCACACGCCAGAGGATTAGATACACGCGTCTGCACATAGTACCACATGCCTTAAGATTAGATATGCACGTCTGCACACAGTTTCATTTACCGGAGGATTAGATACGTGCCTCTTCACACCATGCCACACGGGGGAGGATTAGATACATCTGCACACAGTACCACACCAACAAGGATTAGATACTTGCATCTAAACACAGTACTGCATGGGGAAGGATTAGATACAGCTTTACTCCAGGTATCCATAACAACTGATCACAGGTTTTTCACTGATATCCAAAATGAGATACACATAATCACATGACGCTTATGGACATACACACAAACCACATACAAAATACACCAGTGCAAAACTGGACAATTCTTATGGGGCCACTACACAAACATAACATGTAATATACCTGTGCAAAGCCGAGTCCTCCCTCTAGTATGCGTATAAATATGCGCATATTTATGCGAACACATATTTATACGCCCTACCCTGTATATGCGTGCACATATTTATGCGCGCACATATTTATGCGCACTACCCTGTATACGCGCACACATATTTATGCGCGCACATATATATGCGCCCTACCCTGTATGCGCGCACATTTATATTTATGCTCGCACATATTTATGCGCGCACACATTTATGTGCACTACCCTGTATATGAGCGCAAATATTTATGTGCGCACATATATGCGCCCTACCCTGTATATTCGCGCACATATTTATGCGCCCTACCCTGTATATGCGTGCACATAATTATGTGCGCACATATTTATACGCCCTACCCTGTATATGCGCATGCATATTTATGCGCGCACATATTTATGCGCACACATATTTATGCGCACTACCCTGTATATGCGCGCATATATTTATGCGCCCTACCCTGTATAGGCGCGCACATATTTATGTGCGTACATATTTATGCGCGCACATATTTATGCGTACACATATTTATGCGCGCACATATTTATGCGTACACATATTTATGCGCGCACATATTTATGCGCCCTACCCTGTATATGCGCGCACATATTTATGCGTGCACATATTTATGCGCACAACCCTGTATATGCGCGTACATATTTATGCGCGTACATATTTATGCGCGCACATATTTATGCGTACACATATTTATGCGCGCCCATATTTATGCGCCCTACCCTTTATATGCGCGTACATATTTATGCGCGCAAATATTTATGCGTACACATATTTATGCGCGCACATATTTATGCGCCCTACCCTGCATATGCGCGCACATATTTATGCGCGCACATATTTATGCACGCACATATTTATGCGCACTACCCTGTATATGCGCGTACATATTTATGCGCGCACATATTTATGCGTACACATATTTATGCGCGCACATATTTATGCGCCCTACCCTGTATATGCGTGCACATATTTATGCGCGCACATATTTCTGCGTACACATATTTATGCGCACTACCCTGTATATGCGTACACATATTTATGCGCGTACATATTTATGCGCGTACATATTTATGCACACACATATTTATGCGTACACATATTTATGCGCGCACATATTTATGCGCCCTACCCTGTATATGCGTGCACATATTTATGCGCGCACATATTTATGCGCGCACATATTTATGCGCCCTACCCTGTATATGCGCGCACATATTTATGCGCGCACATATTTATGCGTACACATATTTATGCGCACTACCCTGTATATGCGCGTACATATTTATGCGTACACATATTTATGCGCACTACCCTGTATATGCGTACACATATTTATGCGCGTACATATTTATGCGCGTACATATTTATGCGCACACATATTTATGCGCGTACATATTTATGCGCCCTACCCTGTATATGCGTGCACATATTTATGCGCGCACATATTTATGCGCGCACATATTTATGCGCCCTACCCTGTATATGCGCGCACATATTTATGCGCGCACATATTTATGCGTACACATATTTATGCACCCTACCCTGTATATGCGCGCACATATTTATGCGCGCACATATTTATGCGCACTACCCTGTATATGCGCGTACATATTTATGCGCGCACATATTTATGCGCGCACATATTTATGCGTACATATATTTATGCGCGCACATATTTATGCGCCCTACCCTGTATATGCGCGCACATATTTATGCGTACACATATTTATGCGCGCACATATTTATGCGTGCACATATTTAAGCGCCCTACCCTGTATATGCGTGCACATATTTATGCGCACACATATTTATGCGCACTACCCTGTATATGCGCGTACATATTTATGCGCGTACATATTTATGCGCGCACATATTTATGCGTACACATATTTATGCGCGCACATATTTATGCGCCCTACCCTGTATATGCGCGCACATATTTATGCGTACACATATTTATGCGCGCACATATTTATGCGTGCACATATTTAAGCGCCCTACCCTGTATATGCGTGCACATATTTATGCGCACACATATTTATGCGCCCTACCCTATATATGCGCGCACATATTTATGCGCGCACATATTTATGCGCGTACATATTTATGCGCGCACATATTTATGCGTACACAAATTTATGCGCGCACATATTTATGCGCCCTACCCTGTATATGCGTGCACATATTTATGCGCGTACATATTTATGCGCCCACATATTTATGCGCACACATATTTATGCGCCCTACCCTGTATATGCGCGTACGTATTTATGCGCGCACATATTTATGCGTACACATATTTATGCGCACTATCCTGTATATGCGCGCACATATTTATGCGCACTACCCTGAATATGCGCGTACATATTTATGCGCGTACATATTTATGCGCGCACATATTTATGTGCACACATATTTATGCGCGCACATATTTATGCGTACACATATTTATGCGCGCACATATTTATGCGCACACATATTTATGCGCGCACATATTTATGCACACTACCCTGTATATGCACGTACATATTTATACGCGCACATATTTATGCGTACACATATTTATGCGCGCACATATTTATGCGAACTCTCCTGTATATGCGTGCACATATTTATGCGCGCACATATTTATGCGTACACATATTTATGCGCACTACCCTGTATATGCGTACACATATTTATGCGCGCACATATTTTTATGCGCCCTACCCTGTATATGCGCGCACATATTTTTATGCGCCCTACCCTGTATATGCGCGCACATATTTATGCACCCTAACCTGTATGCGCGCACATATATATTTATGCGTGCACATATTTATGCATGCACATATTTATGCGCCTTACCCTGTATATGCGCGCGCATATTTATGCGCGCACATATTTATGCGCACTACCCTATATATGCGCGCACATATTTATGCGCGCACATATTTATGCGTGCACATATTTATGCACACATATTTATGCGCACTACCCTGTATATGCGCGCACATATTTATGCGCCCTACCCTGTATATGCGCGCACATATTTATGCGCGCACATATTTATGCGCACTACCCTTTATATGCGCGTACATATTTATGCGCGTACACATTTATGCGCGCACATATTTATGCGCACACATATTTATGCGCGCACATATTTATGCGCCCTACCCTGTATATGCGTGCACATATTTATGCGTGCACATATTTATGCGTACACATATTTATGCGCACTACCCTGTATATGCGTACACATATTTATGCGCGCACATATTTATGCGCGTACATATTTATGCGTGCACATATTTATGCGTACACATATTTATGCGCGCACATATTTATGCGCCCTACCCTGTATATGCGCGCACATATTTATGCGCGCACATATTTATGCGCACTACCCTGTATATGCGCGTACATATTTATGCGCGCACATATTTATCCGTACACATATTTATGCACGCACATATTTATGCGCACTACCCTGTATATGCGCGTACATATTTATGCGCGCACATATTTATGCGTACACATATTAATGCGCGCACATATTTATGCGTGCACATATTTAAGCGCCCTACCCTGTATACGCGTGCACATATTTATGCGCACACATATTTATGCGCCCTACCCTATATATGCGCGCACATATTTATGCGCGCACATATTTATGCGCGTACATATTTATGCGCGCACATATTTATGCGTACACATATTTGTGCGCGCACATATTTATGCGCCCTACCCTGTATATGCGTGCACATATTTATGCGCGCACATATTTATGCGCCCACATATTTATGCGCACACATATTTATGCACCCTACCCTGTATATGCGCGTACGTATTTATGCGCGCACATATTTATGCGTACACATATTTATGCGCGCTATCCTGTATATGCGCGCACATATTTATGCGCACTACCCTGTATATGCGCGTACATATTTATGCACGCACATATTTATGCGCACACATATTTGTGCGCACACATATTTATGCGCCCTACCCTGTATATGCGCGTACATATTTATGCGCGCACATATTTATGCGTACACATATTTATGCGCGCACATATTTATGCGTACACATATTTATGCGCGCACATATTTATGCGCACACATATTTATGCGCGCACATATTTATGCGCACTACCCTGTATATGCACGTACATATTTATACGCGCACATATTTATGCGTACACATATTTATGCGCACACATATTTATGCTAACTACCCTGTATATGCGTGCACATATTTATGCGCGCACATATTTATGCGTACACATATTTATGCGCACTACCCTGTATATGCGTACACATATTTATGCGCGCACATATTTTTATGCGCCCTACCCTGTATATGCGCGCACATATTTTTATGCGCCCTACCCTGTATATGCGCGCACATATTTATGCACCCTAACCTACATGCGCGCACATATATATTTATGCGTGCACATATTTATGCATGCACATATTTATGCGCCTTACCCTGTATATGTGCGCGCATATTTATGCGCGCACATATTTATGCGCACTACCCTATATATGCGCGCACATATTTATGCGCGCACATATTTATGCGTGCACATATTTATGCACACATATTTATGCGCACTACCCTGTATATGCGCGCACATATTTATGCGCGCACATATTTATGCGCACTACCCTTTATATGCGCGTACATATTTATGCGCGTACACATTTATGCGCGCACATAGTTATGAGCACACATATTTATGCGCGCACATATTTATGCGCGCACATATTTATGCGCCCTACCCTGTATATGCGTGCACATATTTATGCGTGCACATATTTATGCGTACACATATTTATGCGCACTACCCTGTATATGCGTACACATATTTATGCGCGCACATATTTATGCGCCCTACCCTGTATATGCGCGCACATATTTATGCGCGCACATATTTATGCGCACTACCCTGTATATGCGCGTACATATTTATGCGCGCACATATTTATCCGTACACATATTTATGCGCGCACATATTTATGCGCCCTACCCTGTATATGCGCGCACATATTTATGCGCACTACCCTGTATATGTGCGTACATATTTATGCGCGTACATATTTATGCGCTCACATATTTATGCGTACACATATTTATGCGCGCACATATTTATGCGTACACATATTTATGCGCGCACATATTTAAGCGCCCTACCCTGTATATGCGCGCACATATTTATGCGTGCACATATTTATGCGCGCACATATTTATGCGTACACATATTTATGCGCGCACATATTTAAGCGCCCTACCCTGTATATGCGTACACATATTTATGCGCGCACATATTTATGCGCCCTACCCTGTATATGCACGCACATATTTATGCGCGCACATATTTATGCGCACTACCCTGTATATGCGCGTACATATTTATGCACGTACATATTTATGCGCTCACATATTTATGCGTACACATATTTATGCGCGCACATATTTCTGCGCCCTACCCTGTATATGCGCGCACATATTTATGCGTGCACATATTTATGCGTACACATATTTATGCGCGCACATATTTAAGCGCCCTACCCTGTATATGCGTGCACATATTTATGCGCGCACATATTTATGCGCTCACATATTTATGCGCGCACATGTTTATGCGCCCTACCCTGTATATGCGCGTACATATTTATGCGAGCACATATTTATGCGTACACATATTTATGCGCGCACATATTTATGCGCCCTACCCTGTATATGCGCGCACATATTTATGCGCGTACATATTTATGCGTGCACATATTTATACGTACACATATTTATGTGCACTACCCTGTATATGCGCGCACATATTTATGCGCCCTACCCTGTATATGCGCGCACATATTTATGAGCGCACATATTTATGCGCACTACCCTTTATATGCGCGTACATATTTATGCGCGTACATATTTATGCGCGTACACATTTACGCGCACATATTTATGCGCGCACATATTTATGCGCGTACATATTTATGCGCACACATATTTATGCACACATATTTATGCGCACTACCCTGTATATGCGCGCACATATTTATGCGCCCTACCCTGTATATGAGCGCACATATTTATGCGCGCACATATTTATGCGCACTACCCTTTATATGCGCGTACATATTTATGCGCGTACACATTTATGCGCGCACATATTTATGCGCACACATATTTATGCGCGCACATATTTATGCGCCCTACCCTGTATAGGCGTGCACATATTTATGCGCGCACATATTTATGCGCCCTACCCTGTATATGCGCGTACATATTTATGCGCGCACATATTTATGCGTACACATATTTATGCGCGCACATATTTATGCGCGTACATATTTATGCGCACACATATTTATGCACACATATTTATGCGCACTACCCTGTATATGCGCGCACATATTTATGCGCCCTACCCTGTATATGCGCGCACATATTTATGCGCGCACATATTTATGCGCACTACGCTTTATATGCGCGTACATATTTATGCGCGTACACATTTATGCGCGCACATATTTATGCGCACACATATTTATGCGCGTACATATTTATGCGCACACATATTTATGCACACATATTTATGCGCACTACCCTGTATATGCGCGCACATATTTATGCGCCCTACCCTGTATATGCACGCACATATTTATGTGCGCACATATTTATGCACGCACATATTTATGCGCGCACATATTTATGCGCGCACATATTTATGCGTACACATATTTATGCACACATATTTATGCGCACTACCCTGTATATGCGCGCACATATTTATGCGCCCTACCCTGTATATGCGCGCACATATTTATGCGTTCACATATTTATGCACACATATTTATGCGCACTACCCTGTATATGCGCGCACATATTTATGCGCCCTACCCTGTATATGCGCGCACATATTTATGCGCGCACATATTTATGCGCACTACCCTTTATATGTGCGTACATATTTATGCGCGTACACATTTATGCGCGCACATATTTATGCGCACACATATTTATGCGCGCACATATTTTTGCGCCCTACCCTGTATATGCGTGCACATATTTATGCGTGCACATATTTATGCGTACACATATTTATGCGCACTACCCTGTATATGCGTACACATATTTATGCGCGCACATATTTATGCACGTACATATTTATGCGTGCACATATTTATGCGTACACATATTTATGCGCGCACATATTTATGCGCCCTACCCTGTATATGCGCGCACATATTTATGCGCGCACATATTTATGCGCACTACCCTGTATATGCGCGTACATATTTATGCGCGCACATATTTATCCGTACACATATTTATGCGCGCACATATTTATGCGCACTACCCTGTATATGCGCGTACATATTTATGCGCGTACATATTTATGCGCGCACATATTTATGCGTACACATATTTATGCGCGCACATATTTATGCGCCCTACCCTGTATATGCGCGCACATATTTATGCGTGCACATATTAATGCACGCACATATTTATGCGTGCACATATTTATGCGCCCTACCCTGTATATGCGCGCACATATTTATGCGCGCACATATTTATGCGCGTACATATTTATGCGCGCACATATTTATGCGTACACATATTTATGCGCGCACATATTTATGCGCCCTACCCTGTATATGCGTGCACATATTTATGCGCGCACATATTTATGCGCCCACATATTTATGCGCACACATATTTATGCGCCCTTCCCTGTATATGCGCGTTCGTATTTATGCGCGCACATATTTATGCGTACACATATTTATGCGCACTATCCTGTATATGCGCGCACATATTTATGCGCTCTACCCTGTATATGCGCGTACATATTTACGCGCGTACATATTTATGCGCGCACATATTTATGCGTACACATATTTATGCGCGCACATATTTATGAGTACACATATTTATGCGCGCACATATTTATGCGCACACATATTTATGCGCGCACATATTTATGCGCACTACCCTGTATATGCACGTACATATTTATACGCGCACATATTTATGCGTACACATATTTATGCGCGCACATATTTATGCGAACTACCCTGTATATGCGTGCACATATTTATGCGCGCACATATTTATGCGTACACATATTTATGCGCACTACCCTGTATATGCGTACACATATTTATGCGCGCACATATTTTTATGCGCCCTACCCTGTATATGCGTGCACATATTTATGCGTGCACATATTTATGCGTACACATATTTATGCGCACTACCCTGTATATGCGTACACATATTTATGCGCGCACATATTTATGCGCGTACATATTTATGCGTGCACATATTTATGCGTACACATATCTATGCGCGCACATATTTATGCATCCTACCCTGTATATGCGCGCACATATTTATGCGCGCACATATTTATCCGTACACATATTTATGCGCGCACATATTTATGCGCACTACCCTGTATATGCGCGTACATATTTATGCGCGTACATATTTATGCGCGCACATATTTATGTGTACACATATTTATGCGCGCACATATTTATGCGCCCTACCCTGTATATGCGCGCACATATTTATGCGTGCACATATTTATGCACGCACATATTTATGCGTGCACATATTTATGCGCCCTACCCTGTATATGCGCGCACATATTTATGCGCGCACATATTTATGCGCGTACATATTTATGCGCGCACATATTTATGCGTACACATATTTATGCGCGCACATATTTATGCGCCCTACCCTGTATATGCGTGCACATATATATGCGCGCACATATTTATGCGCCCACATATTTATGCGCACACATATTTATGCGCCCTTCCCTGTATATGCGCGTTCGTATTTATGCGTGCACATATTTATGCGTACACATATTTATGCGCACTATCATGTATATGCGCGCACATATTTATGCGCTCTACCCTGTATATGCGCGTACATATTTACGCGCGTACATATTTATGCGCGCACATATTTATGCGCACACATATTTATGCGCACACATATTTATGCGCCCTACCCTGTATATGCGCGTACATATTTATGCGCGCACATATTTCTGCGTACACATATTTATGCGCGCACATATTTATGAGTACACATATTTATGCGCGCACATATTTATGCGCACACATATTTATGCGCGCACATATTTATGCGCACTACCCTGTATATGCATGTACATATTTATACGCGCACGTATTTATGCGTACACATATTTATGCGCGCACATATTTATGCGCCCTACCCTGTATATGCGTGCACATATTTATGCGCGCACATATTTATGCGTACACATATTTATGCGCACTACCCTGTATATGCGTACACATATTTATGCGCGCACATATTTTTATGCGCCCTACCCTGTATATACGCGCACATATTTTTATGCGCCCTACCCTGTATATGCGCGCACATATTTATGCACCCTAACCTGTATGCGCGCACATATATATTTATGCGTGCACATATTTATGCATGCACATATTTATGCGCACTACCCTATATATGCGTGCACATATTTATGCGCGTACATATTTATGCGTGCACATATTTATGCACACATATTTATGCGCACTACCCTGTATATGCGCGCACATATTTATGCGCGCACATGTTTATGCGCACTACCCTTTATATGCGCGTACATATTTATGCGCGTTCACATTTATGCGCGTACATATTTATGCGCGTACACATTTATGCGCGCACATATTTATGTGCACACATATTTATGCGCGCACATATTTATACGCCCTACCCTGTATATGCGTGCACATATTTATGCGTGCACATATTTATGTGTACACATATTTATGTGCACTACCCTGTATATGCGTACACATATTTATGCGCGCACATATTTATGCGCATACATATTTATGCGTACACATATTTATGCGCACACATATTTATGCGCCCTACCCTGTATATGCGTACACATATTTATGCACGCACATATTTATGCGCCCTACCCTGTATATGCGCGCACATATTTATGCGCGCACATATTTATGCGCACTACCCTGTATATGCGCGTACATATTTATGCGCGCACATATTTATCCGTACACATATTTATGCACGCACATATTTATGCGCACTACCCTGTATATGCGCGTACATATTTATGCGTGCACATATTTATCCGTACACATATTTATGCGCGCACATATTTATGCGTACACATATTTATGCGCGCACATATTTATGCGCCCTACCCTGTATATGCGTGCACATATTTATGCGCGCACATATTTATGCGCCCACATATTTATGCGCACACATATTTATGCGCCCTACCCTGTATATGCGCGTACGTATTTATGCGCGCACATATTTATGCGTACACATATTTATGCGCGCTATCCTGTATATGCGCGCACATATTTATGCGCACTACCCTATATATGCGCGTACATATTTATGCGCGCACATATTTATGCGCACACATATTTGTGCGCACACATATTTATGCGCCCTACCCTGTATATGCGCGTACATATTTATGCGCGCACATATTTATGCGTACACATATTTATGCGCGCACATATTTATGCGTACACATATTTATGCGCGCACATATTTATGCGCACACATATTTATGCGCGCACATATTTATGCGCACTACCCTGTATATGCACGTACATATTTATACGCGCACATATTTATGCGTACACATATTTATGCGCGCACATATTTATGCTAACTACCCTGTATATGCGTGCACATATTTATGCGCGCACATATTTATGCGTACACATATTTATGCGCACTACCCTGTATATGCGTACACATATTTATGCGCGCACATATTTTTATGCGCCCTACCCTGTATATGCGCGCACATATTTTTATGCGCCCTACCCTGTATATGCGCGCACATATTTATGCACCCTAACCTGCATGCGCGCACATATATATTTATGCGTGCACATATTTATGCATGCACATATTTATGCGCACTACCCTATATATGCGTGCACATATTTATGCGCGCACATATTTATGCGTGCACATATTTATGCACACATATTTATGCGCACTACCCTGTATATGCGCGCACATATTTATGCGCGCACATGTTTATGCGCACTACCCTTTATATGCGCGTACATATTTATGCGCGTTCACATTTATGCGCGTACATATTTATGCGCGTACACATTTATGCGCGCACATATTTATGTGCACACATATTTATGCGCGCACATATTTATACGCCCTACCCTGTATATGCGTGCACATATTTATGCGTGCACATATTTATGCGTACACATATTTATGTGCACTACCCTGTATATGCGTACACATATTTATGCGCGCACATATTTATGCGCGTACATATTTATGCGTACACATATTTATGCGCACACATATTTATGCGCCCTACCCTGTATATGCGTACACATATTTATGCGCGCACATATTTATGCGCCCTACCCTGTATATGCGCGCACATATTTATGCGCGCACATATTTATGCGCACTACCCTGTATATGCGCGTACATATTTATGCGCGCACATATTTATCCGTACACATATTTATGCACGCACATATTTATGCGCACTACCCTGTATATGCGCGTACATATTTATGCGCGCACATATTTATCCGTACACATATTTATGCGCGCACATATTTATGCGTACACATATTTATGCGCGCACATATTTATGCGCCCTACCCTGTATATGCGTGCACATATTTATGCGCGCACATATTTATGCGCCCACATATTTATGCGCACACATATTTATGCGCCCTACCCTGTATATGCGCGTACGTATTTATGCGCGCACATATTTATGCGTACACATATTTATGCGCGCTATCCTGTATATGCGCGCACATATTTATGCGCACTACCCTATATATGCGCGTACATATTTATGCGCGCACATATTTATGCGCACACATATTTGTGCGCACACATATTTATGCGCCCTACCCTGTATATGCGCGTACATATTTATGCGCGCACATATTTATGCGTACACATATTTATGCGCGCACATATTTATGCGTACACATATTTATGCGCGCACATATTTATGCGCACACATATTTATGCGCGCACATATTTATGCGCACTACCCTGTATATGCACGTACATATTTATACGCGCACATATTTATGCGTACACATATTTATGCGCGCACATATTTATGCTAACTACCCTGTATATGCGTGCACATATTTATGCGCGCACATATTTATGCGTACACATATTTATGCGCACTACCCTGTATATGCGTACACATATTTATGCGCGCACATATTTTTATGCGCCCTACCCTGTATATGCGCGCACATATTTTTATGCGCCCTACCCTGTATATGCGCGCACATATTTATGCACCCTAACCTGCATGCGCGCACATATATATTTATGCGTGCACATATTTATGCATGCACATATTTATGCGCCTTACCCTGTATATGCGCGCGCATATTTATGCGCGCACATATTAATGCGCACTACCCTATATATGCGCGCATATATTTATGCGCGCACATATTTATGCGTGCACATATTTATGCACACATATTTATGCGCACTACCCTGTATATGCGCGCACATATTTATGCGCGCACATATTTATGCGCACTACCCTTTATATGCGCGTACATATTTATGCGCGTACACATTTATGCGCGCACATATTTATGAGCACACATATTTATGCGCGCACATATTTATGCGCCCTACCCTGTATATGCGTGCACATATTTATGCGTGCACATATTTATGCGTACACATATTTATGCGCACTACCCTGTATATGCGTATACATATTTATGCGCGCACATATTTATGCGCGTACATATTTATGCGTGCACATATTTATGCAAACACATATTTATTCGCGCACATATTTATGCGCCCTACCCTGTATATGCGCGCACATATTTATGCGCGCACATATTTATGCGCACTACCCTGTATATGCGCGTACATATTTATGCGCGCACATATTTATCCGTACACATATTTATGCGCGCACATATTTATGCGCCCTACCCTGTATATGCGCGCACATATTTATGCGCACTACCCTGTATATGTGCGTACATATTTATGCGCGTACATATTTATGCGCTCACATATTTATGCGTACACATATTTATGCGCACACATATTTATGCGCCCTACCCTGTATATGCGCGCACATATTTATGCGTGCACATATTTATGCGCGCACATATTTATGCGTACACATATTTATGCGCGCACATATTTAAGCGCCCTACCCTGTATATGCGTACACATATTTATGCGCACACATATTTATGCGCGTACATATTTATGCGCGCACATATTTATGCGTACACATATTTATGCGCACACATATTTATGCGCCCTAACCTGTATATGCACGCACATATTTATGCGCGCACATATTTATGCGCACTACCCTGTATATGCGCGTACATATTTATGCGCATACATATTTATGCGCGTACATATTTATGCGTACACATATTTATGCGCGCACATATTTATGCGCCCTACCCTGTATATGCGCGCACATATTTATGCGTGCACATATTTATGCGTGCACATATTTATGCGCGCACATATTTAAGCGCCCTACCCTGTATATGCGTGCACATATTTATGTGCGCACATATTTATGCGCTCACATATTTATGCGCGCACATATTTATGCGCCCTACCCTGTATATGCGCGTACATATTTATGCGCGCACATATTTATGCGTACACATATTTATGCGCGCACATATTTATGCGCCCTACCCTGTATATGCGCGCACATATTTATGCGCGTACATATTTATGCGCGCACATATTTATGCGTACACATATTTATGCACACATATTTATGCGCACTACCCTGTATATGCGCGCACATATTTATGCGCCATACCCTGTATATGCGCGCACATATTTATGAGCGCACATATTTATGCGCACTACCCTTTATATGCGCGTACATATTTATGCGCGTACACATTTATGCGCGCACATATTTATGCGCACACATATTTATGCGCTGTTAAATATCTTGTATTTGCCGGTGAGACTTGTATCCACTGTTAAATATCCGTACCTAGCCTTGAAATTGTGGGATAGACTTGTGTCACGTGTTGAAGGCCTTATCCACGATAGGAAGAAGTCAGCTTGTTATAAAACAGTGTAGAGGTTTATTAATATCTTGAAGGAAAACACAGGAACAGGGAAAATGTCCAAATAACACAAATATCAGTCAATTGTCAATAGCTTACATCTTCAGAGAAGTTAAATCATCTGGATATCTTGTAGTTACAGCTTGGTTCATGCTTGTCATCTGGTTGGTGGACTTGGGATATTCACGACATCTTGTCCAGGATGACAGAGAGGGATGGCAGACAGACCTGCCATAGATTCCCCATGGATCCCCCTCATGGATGACGACCACGACGTGTGTGTCTGTCACTCATTTATATTCATGAGAGTGGGTGTTACCTTCCATGTTACAGCTATGTAGGGAGATTTCTAAAATGGTGTACTCTAACCGCACCCATGTACCCAAAATACAACAGATATGATGTCAGTAGAGTGTTAACCCCATGTCTGCTAGAGAATATTGTAAATATATAATATTTAACATTTCCCCCTTTTGAGAGTGAAATATCTGTTTGAACTCTCAAGATATACCATACAACAATATTCATACAATTAGATTATATCTTCTTTCTTCTTTGCTGGAACTTAATTTTCATTGATTGTCCATGTAACAATAATTTCATCAATTTGCAATACATTTTGACATTAATAAATGTTATGTTATGGTAAACTGTGATCAAAGATGAAAACAATTTGATCCACTATCTAACCTACACCTGATGAAGGCTCTTCTTTCATCGTCTGGTCTTCTGGTCATCTTCTTCCGTCATAATAGAAGGCTTATTACCACAAATGTAGTTCTTGACTTAAAGTCCTTTAGATTTCCTCCGTGTTGTGCAGATATTATAACATTGTCCATTAAAGTTCATATTGAGAAGATATTGATATAACAACAAAGTCCATATGTTTCACTTCACCAAGACATAGACTGTAGAGGAGTTTCCTTTGGTAATTCCCTTGACCACCTGTCACTGTACAATCATGTGACACTACTGGAGCAATACTGCAAAAGCAAGGCAAGTGTGAATTCTGACATCATCCCTGCTGCTTGTCAGTAAGGTTCAGTCCTGGAATCTCAGTCTCTTGGATACACAATTTCTGTGTTCGGGTTCTATCATTCACAACCCTTTTGCTCACCAAACAACTTGAAGTCTTGAAATAGAGAGGATTCCACCAAACATTGATGAGGACGTCTTTATATCTGTCCAATCATCAGCTGGTCAAAGGTTCCAACCTCCAGCAATAATTTTTAAACACAGTCCTTGGCATAAGCTTAAGCATATAGCATCATACCTTCAGATTTTGTCTTTTCCCGCACATCTTCTTCTTGTAACTGTTAAAGTCTTTTTATTAACATTTGATATCAAACTTTATCATAATCTTGGACTTGATTGAAGATAAGTTTTCTTTCCCTAATAACTAAGCCAAATTAGGCAATTGACTAAACTATAATATCACAGTGTACCATACCACTCATTTATATATCATACTTCTCTTTATATTGTATCAATATTTATATTTGACTTATAAAATATTGATATTCAATACATTTATCAAACTATCTGATAATAGTACTTTGGATACAATAATCTATATAAACATCATATATCAACATATATATATCTTTATATCTATATGTATGAATATGTATGTGTACTTTACTTGTGATGACAAATTGCAACATGACTTTGAAATATAATGTGATCTCATTAATTACCATTCTATAGACAATCACTATATTTATTCTTTAGTTAGAACTTTTCACCAATTATACTAAACATATATTCCTATATGAATGTGTTATCATACTTATCATACATTTTCTAAAGTTTAGTCACTTTATTTACCTTTTTTAATAAGAAATAATTTTATTTTGAACATTACTTTATTAAATATCATTGTGTTCTTTATCTGAGACACAATATTAACCCTTTATTCATAAAAACTTATGTGACTAAAGTTTCCTCTTAACACCTCGTCTCTTCACAGACTCCTGTGACCTTTTTCACCTTTCAGATACCTCCAATACCAAGAATAGAGACAAGACTTAACACACTTGACTCTGCTAAGACACAAATGTAAAAATACATTATTTTTAAACTTAACTGTATATATTCTTGTGTACTGGCTGTATGTGAACACCATATATATGAAATAAGTATATAAATCATAAACATTTCAAAATATGTCACATCCTATAATCAGAAGTGTAAAGAATAAACCAGAGACTATCACTCTTGATATCCCATATACCTCTCCCTTCATGAAGATGATTAGCGTATCTCATTTGCATATAAGACATTTATGTTTTCCCGATGTTTGTAGATGTTGATGTGTGTAAGTGTATGCAAGTGTGTGCGTACATGTAAGAATACATAATCAATAATAATATAATAAAACAATACTGGCTATAGCTAACTAGATTTTCCCACCATAACTAATATATTTATTATCCCATGATCCAATTACCCCAATAAGCCTTTATTATTTGTCAGGTTTGAACAAATATATTGAAAAGCTATCTATATCTTAGTCAAAAGCTTCTTCTTTTGCTACAAAATATTCACAAACTAAAATAACCTTCACCCTAGTGCAGCTGTCACCTTTTCCTCAGCTCATGTGACTTAAACACTTGGTATAAACATATGAGGTTCCTTTCAATGGATTTCACATATATTTGCTAATTTCCCAATTTAATATAGAGGATCATATAAGATAAAAAATAGAAAGAAATAGAAAATAGTAGAAAAAGAAAATAGACAGTAGAAAGAAAATAGACGTCTCTTTGTTGGATATATTTTCCTTTTTTCCTTGTTGGATGCATCCTGATTTTCTTAGGCCTATTTGTGATGTCACAGATCTGTTGTATACACCAGTCGACTCGACACATAACACTTAACACTTATACTGACCAGCCCATCAGGGTCACAGGTCACAATGTGTTGCTGTCAATCAACTGACCACATGAACGAACACTTAATTCACAGTAAGAGCTCCATGCCTAGTTGCATGCCTTTAAACAAAATGGATTATAACTTGAAAATCCTAAAAACATGGACTTTACATGAAACTATTGAAAAACATGCTTGAGGTAAGTTAGAACTTCTATCACTTTATCATGCATTGTTATTAGTCACACCATGTTAATTTGTTTACTCATTAATCGTTAGACACTCCATGCATTCTTTTAGCTAGAAGGAAAGAATGATGAATGAACGGACATCACTGATTGAACTGATCCATTTTTCCATATATGACATTTCTGATCTGAAAAATAGATAAACTTTAGCAAAAACCAAATTAATACAATATTGATTTTAACCAATGGAAAGTTTAATAACTTTATGGATTCCTAATACTATTTGATCATATTAATATATTGTACATATATTCATATACATGTCATATATTCATATATTGTATATAACATGCTCCTTCTCTCTCTGCATCTAGAGAGTGGACTATGACGAAAATCTGTCACCACACATGAGACTCTCCTCCTGTGTGTATATATATATACTGTATATAATAATATGATCCATAGTATAATTAGGATTATTTATAAACATCATCACATAATCATGTGGATTATACCTGATCATTGGACTTCTCCTCATATAAAAGGGATTTCTCTTTATATAGCCAAATAGTACGTAAGTAAAACTCAGTAGACAGTCATTCCTTCAGAGATACTTTTAAATTCGACCCCTGACCTCCTTTCAGATATATATTTTTAAGTTAAACCCATGAACTTCCTGTCAACACGTCCATCCATAATAGCCTCGCCAGGTCATGAGAGAATGCCAAGCTTGCCCTTTTCCTAAGAATATAAGACAGGTCAGATGCCATTGGGTTACTGAAAAGATCTGACATTTTGGAGACAACTGGTACATTCCCAGATACAATCTTTTGACTATCAATAGATTTGGTTGGCTGCAATTCTTTAATTTCAGTTAATACTGGAATTTCAATTTGTGGACTTTCCTGCATGGCATATGGTTTATATGCAACATGTAATTTCCTACGTTTCTCATAGATTTTGTCACTTTGGCCAATACCTTTCCTCCTACAAATAGGGGACACTATAACCGGATTTAACAGATGCCTTTTAATAGGCTTTGCTTTTTTCTTTGGACATACTTGGTTTGCATTTGCCATTTGTCTCTCATGTGTTCTGGCCACGTCCAATAAACTAGCAGCTTCAAATAAAGTCTTCTTATCTGACGCACTGGCAAGGGTGACTGCATCCAAGAATTTGAACTTTTTAACAAAACTTTTCACCATAGATGAAGAGTTCACCTTTTGAATGACAGTTTTGTATGTCCTTTCAAATTTAGACATGAATGCAAAAGTACATTCTTTTCTGCCAATCTTTATCTCATACAGTATGTCAGGTGTTGGCACGCTGTCACCTCTAGTGCACCAGATTAATTTCTTTAATCTCTCCACATCACTGTCTTTTAACCATTCATCTGACTCATTATCATAAGACATTTTTGCAGACAAACGTTCTGTAAAATCAATAGGAAGCCATAATTTAAACAGTTTATTTCTCTGTTCAATATTTAGATCAAATTTCTCTGCATGGCTTTCAAAAATTTCTGAGTTTCTACACACATGGATCTTTACATCATATGTGGGAATGGCTTTACTCAGATTCATCAAATATTCCTGAGATTTTAATTTCAATTTAGTTTCTTGTATCATTTGTTCCTCACCATCTATGGCCATTACTGCCACATGGTGCTCTTTATCAACATATTGAGATTTCTCATCTGTCTGAACAGATTTATGCATACTATTACTTAATTTCTTTTCTGTTACCATGTCATTAAAAATCTTTACCAAAGAAGCTATATTCCTAAATACCTGCTTCTCTTTTGTAGAACAAATTCTATTTTCAATCTTAGAATTTGCCTGTTCACATTGTGTATACAAATCTTGCCATATACTCTCTATACTGTCACTAGGCACAATTTTAAAATCAACGTTACACTTTTTAGACAATGACTCTAATTTTTCCATACTTTAAAAGTAAAATCTTTACTCACCACTGTAGAAAGCTTCACTTTTAGCTTGTCCTTGGAACAGTTGGTCCCTGTCATCAGAACGTCTCAGTACGTCTGGCACTTGTGGTCCTTCTGTATTTCCTCACAGGCTTTCCTCACACAGGCTTCCGTATCATATAACACGTACAACAGTCATCTGTATCTCACCAATATAGGTTTCTTTTCGAAGTCTTCCTGAATCTTGCAATTCATACAACTTGCAAAATACTCCTCTCTTCCCCCTTAATTGCAAGTGAACGGAACAAGAAAAACAGGAAAAAACCACTCCTGCCTGGCTCGCCACTGTTAAATATCTTGTATTTGCCGGTGAGACTTGTATCCACTGTTAAATATCCGTACCTAGCCTTGAAATTGTGGGATAGACTTGTGTCACGTGTTGAAGGCCTTATCCACGATAGGAAGAAGTCAGCTTGTTATAAAACAGTGTAGAGGTTTATTAATATCTTGAAGGAAAACACAGGAACAGGGAAAATGTCCAAATAACACAAATATCAGTCAATTGTCAATAGCTTACATCTTCAGAGAAGTTAAATCATCTGGATATCTTGTAGTTACAGCTTGGTTCATGCTTGTCATCTGGTTGGTGGACTTGGGATATTCACGACATCTTGTCCAGGATGACAGAGAGGGATGGCAGACAGACCTGCCATAGATTCCCCATGGATCCCCCTCATGGATGACGACCACGACGTGTGTGTCTGTCACTCATTTATATTCATGAGAGTGGGTGTTACCTTCCATGTTACAGCTATGTAGGGAGATTTCTAAAATGGTGTACTCTAACCGCACCCATGTACCCAAAATACAACAGATATGATGTCAGTAGAGTGTTAACCCCATGTCTGCTAGAGAATATTGTAAATATATAATATTTAACATGCGCGTACATATTTATGCGCACACATATTTATGCACACATATTTATGCGCACTACCCTGTATAAGCGCGCACATATTTATGCGCCCTACCCTGTATATGCGCGCACATATTTATGCGCGCACATATTTATGCGCACTACCCTTTATATGCGCGTACATATTTATGCGCGTACACATTTATGCGCGCACATATTTATGCGCACACATATTTATGCGCGCACATATTTATGCGCCCTACCCTGTATATGCGTGCACATATTTATGCGCGCACATATTTATGCGCCCTACCCTGTATATGCGCGTACATATTTATGCGCGCACATATTTATGCGTACACATATTTATGCGCACACATATTTATGCGCGTACATATTTATGCGCACACATATTTATGCACACATATTTATGCGCACTACCCTGTATATGCGCGCACATATTTATGCGCCCTACCCTGTATATGCGCGCACATATTTATGCGCGCACATATTTATGCGCACTACCCTTTATATGCGCGTACATATTTATGCGCGTACACATTTATGCGCTCGCATATTTATAAGCACACATATTTATGCGCACTACCCTGTATATGCGCGCACATATTTATGCGCCCTACCCTGTATATGCGCGCACATATTTATGCGCGCACATATTTATGCGCCCTACCCTGTATATGCGCGTACATATTTATGCGCGCACATATTTATGCGTACACATATTTATGCGCGCACATATTTATGCGCCCTACCCTGTATATGCGCGCACATATTTATGTGCGCACATATTTATGCACGCACATATTTATGCGCGCACATATTTATGCGCGCACATATTTATGCACACATATTTATGCGCACTACCCTGTATATGCGCGCACATATTTATGCGCCCTACCCTGTATATGTGCGCACATATTTATGCGCGCACATATTTATGCGCACTACCCTTTATATGCGCATGCATATTTATGCGCGCACATATTTATGCGCACACATACTTATGCGCACTACCCTGTATATGCGCGCACATATTTATGCACCCTAACCTGTATGCGCGCACATATATATTGATGCGTGCACAAATTTATGCATGCACATATTTATGCGCCTTACCCTGAATATGCGCGCGCATATTTATGCGCGCACATATTTATGCGCACTACCCTATATATGCGCGCACATATTTATGCGCGCACATATTTATGCGTGCACATATTTATGCACACATATTTATGCGCACTACCCTGTATATGCGCGCACAAATTTATGCGCGCACATATTTATGCGCACTACCCTTTATATGCGCGTACATATTTATGCGCGTACACATTTATGCGCGCACATATTTATGCGCACACATTTATGCGCGCACATATTTATGCGCCCTACCCTGTATATGCGTGCACATATTTATGCGTGCACATATTTATGGGTACACATATTTATGTGCACTACCCTGTATATGCGTACACATATTTATGCGCGCACATATTTATGCGCGTACATATTTATGCGTACACATATTTATGCGCGCACATATTTATGCGCCCTACCCTGTATATGCGTACACATATTTATGCGCGCACATATTTATGCGCGCACATATTTATGCGCACTACCCTGTATATGCGCGTACATATTTATGCGCGCACATATTTATCCGTACACATATTTATGCACACACATATTTATGCGCACTACCCTGTATATGCGCGTACATATTTATGCGTGCACATATTTATGCGTACACATATTTATGCGCGCACATATTTATGCGCCCTACCCTGTATATGCGCGCACATATTTATGCGTACACATATTTATGCGCGCACATATTTATGCGTACACATATTTAAGCGCCCTACCCTGTATATGCGTGCACATATTTATGCGCACACATATTTATGCGCCCTACCCTATATATGCGCGCACATATTTATGCGCGCACATATTTATGCGCGTACATATTTATGCGCGCACATATTTATGCGTACACATATTTATGCGCGCACATATTTATGCGCCCTACCCTGTATATGCGTGCACATATTTATGCGCGCACATATTTATGCGCCCACATATTTATGCGCACACATATTTATGCGCCCTACCCTGTATATGCGCGTACGTATTTATGCGCGCACATATTTATGCGTACACATATTTATGCGCGCTATCCTGTATATGCGCGCACATATTTATGCGCACTACCCTGTATATGCGCGTACATATTTATGCGCGCACATATTTATGCGCACACATATTTGTGGGCACACATATTTATGCGCCCTACCCTGTATATGCGCGTACATATTTATGCGCGCACATATTTATGCGTACACATATTTATGCGCGCACATATTTATGCGTACACATATTTATGCGTGCACATATTTATGCGCACACATATTTATGCGCGCACATATTTATGCGCACTACCCTGTATATGCACGTACATATTTATACGCGCACATATTTATGCGTACACATATTTATGCGCGCACATATTTATGCGAACTACCCTGTATATGCGTGCACATATTTATGCGCGCACATATTTATGCGCACTACCCTATATATGCGCGCACATATTTATGCGCGCACATATTTATGCGTGCACATATTTATGCACACATATTTATGCGCACTACCCTGTATATGCGCGCACATATTTATGCGCTCACATATTTATGCGCACTACCCTTTATATGCGCGTACATATTTATGCGCGTACACATTTATGCGCGCACATATTTATGAGCACACATATTTATGCGCGCACATATTTATGCGCCCTACCCTGTATATGCGTGCACATATTTATGCGTGCACATATTTATGTGTACACATATTTATGCGCACTACCCTGTATATGCGTACACATATTTATGCGCGCACATATTTATGCGCGTACATATTTATGCGTGCACATATTTATGCGTACACATATTTATGCGCGCACATATTTATGCGCCCTACCCTGTATATGCGCGCACATATTTATGCGCGCACATATTTATGCGCACTACCCTGTATATGCGCGTACATATTTATGCGCGTACACATTTATGCGCGCACATATTTATGAGCACACATATTTATGCGCGCACATATTTATGCGCCCTACCCTGTATATGCGTGCACATATTTATGCGTGTACATATTTATGTGTACACATATTTATGCGCACTACCCTGTATATGCGTACACATATTTATGCGTGCACATATTTATGCGCGTACATATTTATGCGTGCACATATTTATGCGTACACATATTTATGCGCGCACATATTTATGCGCCCTACCCTGTATATGCGCGCACATATTTATGCGCGCACATATTTATGCGCACTACCCTGTATATGCGTGTACATATTTATGCGCGCACATATTTATCCGTACACATATTTATGCGCGCACATATTTATGCACCCTACCCTGTATATGCACGCACATATTTATGCGCGCACATATTTATGCGCACTACCCTGTATATGTGCGTACATATTTATGCGCGTACATATTTATGCGCTCACATATTTATGCGTACACATATTTATGCGCGCACATATTTATGCGCCCTACCCTGTATATGCGCGCACATATTTATGCGTGCACATATTTATGCGCGCACATATTTATGCGTACACATATTTATGCGCGCACATATTTAAGCGCCCTACCCTGTATATGCGTACACATATTTATGCGCGCACATATTTATGCGCGTACATATTTATGCGCGCACATATTTATGCGTACACATATTTATGCGCGCACATATTTATGCGCCCTACCCTGTATATGCACGCACATATTTATGCGCGCACATATTTATGCGCACTACCCTGTATATGCGCGTACATATTTATGCGCGTACATATTTATGCGCTCACATATTTATGCGTACACATATTTATGCGCGCACATATTTATGCGCCCTACCCTGTATATGCGCGCACATATTTATGCGTGCTCATATTTATGCGTGCACATATTTATGCGTACACATATTTATGCGCGCACATATTTATGCGCCCTACCCTGTATATGCGCGCACATATTTATGCGCGCACATATTTATGCGCACTACCCTGTATATGCGTGTACATATTTATGCGCGCACATATTTATCCGTACACATATTTATGCGCGCACATATTTATGCGCCCTACCCTGTATATGCGCGCACATATTTATGCGCGCACATATTTATGCACGCACATATTTATGCGCACTACCCTGTATATGTGCGTACATATTTATGCGCGTACATATTTATGCGCTCACATATTTATGCGTACACATATTTATGCGCGCACATATTTATGCGCCCTACCCTGTATATGCGCGCACATATTTATGAGTGCACATATTTATGCGCACTACCCTTTATATGCGCGTACATATTTATGCGCGTACACATTTATGCGCGCACATATTTATGCGCGCACATATTTATGCGCGTACATATTTATGCGCACACATATTTATGCACACATATTTATGCGCACTACCCTGTATATGCGCGCACATATTTATGCGCCCTACCCTGTATATGCGCGCACATATTTATGAGTGCACATATTTATGCGCACTACCCTTTATATGCGCGTACATATTTATGCGCGTACACATTTATGCGCGCACATATTTATGCGCGCACATATTTATGCGCGTACATATTTATGCGCACACATATTTATGCACACATATTTATGCGCACTACCCTGTATATGCGCGCACATATTTATGCGCACTACCCTATATATGCGCGCACATATTTATGCGCGCACATATTTATGCGTGCACATATTTATGCACACATATTTATGCGCACTACCCTGTATATGCGCGCACATATTTATGCGCGCACATATTTATGCGCACTACCCTTTATATGCGCGTACATATTTATGCGCGTACACATTTATGCGCGCACATATTTATGCGCACACATTTATGCGCGCACATATTTATGCGCCCTACCCTGTATATGCGTGCACATATTTATGCGTGCACATATTTATGGGTACACATATTTATGTGCACTACCCTGTATATGCGTACACATATTTATGCGCGCACATATTTATGCGCGTACATATTTATGCGTACACATATTTATGCGCGCACATATTTATGCGCCCTACCCTGTATATGCGTACACATATTTATGCGCGCACATATTTATGCGCGCACATATTTATGCGCACTACCCTGTATATGCGCGTACATATTTATGCGCGCACATATTTATCCGTACACATATTTATGCACACACATATTTATGCGCACTACCCTGTATATGCGCGTACATATTTATGCGTGCACATATTTATGCGTACACATATTTATGCGCGCACATATTTATGCGCCCTACCCTGTATATGCGCGCACATATTTATGCGTACACATATTTATGCGCGCACATATTTATGCGTACACATATTTAAGCGCCCTACCCTGTATATGCGTGCACATATTTATGCGCACACATATTTATGCGCCCTACCCTATATATGCGCGCACATATTTATGCGCGCACATATTTATGCGCGTACATATTTATGCGCGCACATATTTATGCGTACACATATTTATGCGCGCACATATTTATGCGCCCTACCCTGTATATGCGTGCACATATTTATGCGCGCACATATTTATGCGCCCACATATTTATGCGCACACATATTTATGCGCCCTACCCTGTATATGCGCGTACGTATTTATGCGCGCACATATTTATGCGTACACATATTTATGCGCGCTATCCTGTATATGCGCGCACATATTTATGCGCACTACCCTGTATATGCGCGTACATATTTATGCGCGCACATATTTATGCGCACACATATTTGTGGGCACACATATTTATGCGCCCTACCCTGTATATGCGCGTACATATTTATGCGCGCACATATTTATGCGTACACATATTTATGCGCGCACATATTTATGCGTACACATATTTATGCGTGCACATATTTATGCGCACACATATTTATGCGCGCACATATTTATGCGCACTACCCTGTATATGCACGTACATATTTATACGCGCACATATTTATGCGTACACATATTTATGCGCGCACATATTTATGCAAACTACCCTGTATATGCGTGCACATATTTAAGCGCGCACATATTTATGCGCACTACCCTATATATGCGCGCACATATTTATGCGCGCACATATTTATGCGTGCACATATTTATGCACACATATTTATGCGCACTACCCTGTATATGCGCGCACATATTTATGCGCTCACATATTTATGCGCACTACCCTTTATATGCGCGTACATATTTATGCGCGTACACATTTATGCGCGCACATATTTATGAGCACACATATTTATGCGCGCACATATTTATGCGCCCTACCCTGTATATGCGTGCACATATTTATGCGTGCACATATTTATGTGTACACATATTTATGCGCACTACCCTGTATATGCGTACACATATTTATGCGCGCACATATTTATGCGCGTACATATTTATGCGTGCACATATTTATGCGTACACATATTTATGCGCGCACATATTTATGCGCCCTACCCTGTATATGCGCGCACATATTTATGCGCGCACATATTTATGCGCACTACCCTGTATATGCGCGTACATATTTATGCGCGTACACATTTATGCGCGCACATATTTATGAGCACACATATTTATGCGCGCACATATTTATGCGCCCTACCCTGTATATGCGTGCACATATTTATGCGTGTACATATTTATGTGTACACATATTTATGCGCACTACCCTGTATATGCGTACACATATTTATGCGTGCACATATTTATGCGCGTACATATTTATGCGTGCACATATTTATGCGTACACATATTTATGCGCGCACATATTTATGCGCCCTACCCTGTATATGCGCGCACATATTTATGCGCGCACATATTTATGCGCACTACCCTGTATATGCGTGTACATATTTATGCGCGCACATATTTATCCGTACACATATTTATGCGCGCACATATTTATGCACCCTACCCTGTATATGCACGCACATATTTATGCGCGCACATATTTATGCGCACTACCCTGTATATGTGCGTACATATTTATGCGCGTACATATTTATGCGCTCACATATTTATGCGTACACATATTTATGCGCGCACATGTTTATGCGCCCTACCCTGTATATGCGCGCACATATTTATGCGTGCACATATTTATGCGCGCACATATTTATGCGTACACATATTTATGCGCGCACATATTTAAGCGCCCTACCCTGTATATGCGTACACATATTTATGCGCGCACATATTTATGCGCGTACATATTTATGCGCGCACATATTTATGCGTACACATATTTATGCGCGCACATATTTATGCGCCCTACCCTGTATATGCACGCACATATTTATGCGCGCACATATTTATGCGCACTACCCTGTATATGCGCGTACATATTTATGCGCGTACATATTTATGCGCTCACATATTTATGCGTACACATATTTATGCGCGCACATATTTATGCGCCCTACCCTGTATATGCGCGCACATATTTATGCGTGCTCATATTTATGCGTGCACATATTTATGCGTACACATATTTATGCGCGCACATATTTATGCGCCCTACCCTGTATATGCGCGCACATATTTATGCGCGCACATATTTATGCGCACTACCCTGTATATGCGTGTACATATTTATGCGCGCACATATTTATCCGTACACATATTTATGCGCGCACATATTTATGCGCCCTACCCTGTATATGCGCGCACATATTTATGCGCGCACATATTTATGCACGCACATATTTATGCGCACTACCCTGTATATGTGCGTACATATTTATGCGCGTACATATTTATGCGCTCACATATTTATGCGTACACATATTTATGCGCGCACATATTTATGCGCCCTACCCTGTATATGCGCGCACATATTTATGAGTGCACATATTTATGCGCACTACCCTTTATATGCGCGTACATATTTATGCGCGTACACATTTATGCGCGCACATATTTATGCGCGCACATATTTATGCGCGTACATATTTATGCGCACACATATTTATGCACACATATTTATGCGCACTACCCTGTATATGCGCGCACATATTTATGCGCCCTACCCTGTATATTCGCGCACATATTTATGCGCGCACATATTTATGCGCACTACCCTTTATATGCGCGTACATATTTATGCGCGTACACATTTATGCGCGCACATATTTATGCGCACACATATTTATGCGCGCACATATTTATGCGCCCTACCCTGTATATGCGTGCACATATTTATGCGCGCACATATTTATGCGCCCTACCCTGTATATGCGCGTACATATTTATGCGCGCACATATTTATGCGTACACATATTTATGCGCGCACATATTTATGAGCGTACATATTTATGCGCACACATATTTATGCACACATATTTATGCGCACTACCCTGTATATGCGCGCACATATTAGGGCGCATAAATATGTGCGCGCATATACAGGGTAGTGCGCATAAATATGTGTGCATAAACATGTGTGCGCATAAATATGTACGCGCATAAATATGTGCGCGCATAAATATGTGCGTGCATAAATGTGTACGCGCATAAATACGTACGCGCATATAAAGGGTAGTGCGCATAAATATGTGCGCGCATAAATATGTGCGCGCATATACAGGGTAGGGCGCATAAATATGTGCGCGCATATACAGGGTAGTGCGCATAAATATGTGTGCATAAATATGTGTGCGCATAAATATGTACGCGCATAAATATGTGTGCGCATAAATATGTGCGCGCATAAATGTGTACGCGCATAAATATGTACGAGCATATAAAGGGTAGTGCGCATAAATATGTGCGCGCATAAATATGTGCGCGCATATACAGGGTAGGGCGCATAAATATGTGCGCGCATATACAGGGTAGTGCGCATAAATATGTGTGCATAAATATGTGTGCGCATAAATATGTACACGCATAAATATGTGCGCGCATAAATATGTGTACGCATAAATATGTGCGCGCATAAATATGTACGCGCATATACAGGGTAGGGCGCATAAATATGTGCGCGCATAAATATGTGCACGCATATACAGGGTAGGGCGCATAAATATGTGCGCGCATAAATATGTGTGCGCATAAATATGTGCGCGCATAAATGTGTACGCGCATAAATATGTACGCGCATATAAAGGGTAGTGCGCATAAATATGTGCGCGCATAAATATGTACGCGCATATTCAGGGTAGGGCGCATAAATATGTGCGCGCATATACAGGGTAGTGCGCATAAATATGTGTGCATAAATATGTGTGCGCATAAATATGTACGCGCATAAATATGTGCGCGCATAAATATGTGCGCGCATAAATGTGTACGCGCATAAATATGTACGCGCATATAAAGGGTAGTGCGCATAAATATGTGCGCTCATAAATATGTGCGCGCATATACAGGGTAGGGCGCATAAATATGTGCGCGCATATACAGGGTAGTGCGCATAAATATGTGTGCATAAATATGTGTACGCATAAATATGTGCGCGCATAAATATGTACGCGCATAAATATGTGCGTGCATATATAGGGTAGGGCGCATAAATATGTGCGCGCATAAATATGTGTACGCATAAATATGTGCGCGCATAAATATGTACGCGCATATACAGGGTAAGGCGCATAAATATGTGCGCGCATAAATATGTGAGCGCATAAATATGTGCGCGCATAAATATGTGCACGCATATACAGGGTAGGGTGCTTAAATATGTGCGCGCATGAATATGTGCCTGCATAAATATGTGCACGCATAAATATGAGCACGCATAAATATGTGCGCGCATATACAGGGTAGGGCGCATAAATATGTGTGCATAAATATGTGCACGCATAAATATGTGCGCGCATAAATATGTGCGCGCATATATAGGGTAGTGCGCATAAATATGTGCGCATAAATATGCGCGCGCATATACAGGGTAAGGCGCATAAATATGTGCATGCATAAATATGTGCACGCATAAATATATATGTGCGCGCATACAGGTTAGGGTGCATAAATATGTGCGCGCAAATACAGGGCAGTGCGCATAAGTATGTGTGCGCATAAATATGTGCGCGCATAAATATGCATGCGCATATAAAGGGTAGTGCGCATAAATATGTGCGCGCATAAATATGTGTGCGCATATAAAGGGTAGGGCGCATAAATATGTGCGCGCATATACAGGGTAGTGCGCATAAATATGTGTGCATAAATATGTGTACGCATAAATATGTGCGCGCATAAATATGTGCGCACATAAATATGTGCGTGCATAAATATGTGCGCACATAAATATGTACGCGCATATACAGGGTAGGGCGCATAAATATGTGCGCGCATAAATATGTGCACGCATATACAGGGTAGGGCGCATAAATATGTGCACGCATAAATATGTGTGCGCATAAATATGTGCGCGCATAAATATGTGTACGCATAAATATGTGCGCGCATAAATACGTACGCGCATATACAGGGTAGGGCGCATAAATATGTGCGCGCATATACAGGGTAGGGCGCATAAATATGTGCGCGCATAAATATGTGTGCGCATAAATATGTGCGCGCATAAATGTGTACGCGCATAAATATGTACGCGCATATAAAGGGTAGTGCGCATAAATATGTGCGCGCATAAATATGTGCGCGCATATACAGGGTAGGGCGCATAAATATGTGTGCGCATAAATATGTGCGCGCATAAATGTGTACGCGCATAAATACGTACGCGCATATAAAGGGTAGTGCGCATAAATATGTGCGCGCATAAATATGTGCGCGCATATACAGGGTAGGGCGCATAAATATGTGCGCGCATATACAGGGTAGTGCGCATAAATATGTGTGCATAAATATGTGTGCGCATAAATATGTACGCGCATAAATATGTGTGCGCATAAATATGTGCGCGCATAAATGTGTACGCGCATAAATATGTACGAGCATATAAAGGGTAGTGCGCATAAATATGTGCGCGCATAAATATGTGCGCGCATATACAGGGTAGGGCGCATAAATATGTGCGCGCATATACAGGGTAGTGCGCATAAATATGTGTGCATAAATATGTGTGCGCATAAATATGTACGCGCATAAATATGTGCGCGCATAAATATGTGTACGCATAAATATGTGCGCGCATAAATATGTACGCGCATATACAGGGTAGGGCGCATAAATATGTGCGCGCATAAATATGTGCACGCATATACAGGGTAGGGCGCATAAATATGTGCGCGCATAAATATGTGTGCGCATAAATATGTGCGCGCATAAATGTGTACGCGCATAAATATGTACGCGCATATAAAGGGTAGTGCGCATAAATATGTGCGCGCATAAATATGTGCGCGCATATTCAGGGTAGGGCGCATAAATATGTGCGCGCACATACAGGGTAGTGCGCATAAATATGTGTGCATAAATATGTGTGCGCATAAATATGTACGCGCATAAATATGTGCGCGCATAAATATGTGCGCGCATAAATGTGTACGCGCATAAATATGTACGCGCATATAAAGGGTAGTGCGCATAAATATGTGCGCTCAAAAATATGTGCGCGCATATACAGGGTAGGGCGCATAAATATGTGCGCGCATATACAGGGTAGTGCGCATAAATATGTGTGCATAAATATGTGTACGCATAAATATGTGCGCGCATAAATATGTACGCGCATAAATATGTGCGTGCATATATAGGGTAGGGCGCATAAATATGTGCGCGCATAAATATGTGTACGCATAAATATGTGCGCGCATAAATATGTACGCGCATATACAGGGTAAGGCGCATAAATATGTGCGCGCATAAATATGTGAGCGCATAAATATGTGCGCGCATAAATATGTGCACGCATATACAGGGTAGGGTGCTTAAATATGTGCGCGCATGAATATGTGTACGCATAAATATGTGCACGCATAAATATGAGCACGCATAAATATGTGCGCGCATATACAGGGTAGGGCGCATAAATATGTGTGCATAAATATGTGCACGCATAAATATGTGCGCGCATAAATATGTGCGCGCATATATAGGGTAGTGCGCATAAATATGTGCGCATAAATATGCGCGCGCATATACAGGGTAAGGCGCATAAATATGTGCATGCATAAATATGTGCACGCATAAATATATATGTGCGCGCATACAGGTTAGGGTGCATAAATATGTGCGCGCATATACAGGGCAGTGCGCATAAGTATGTGTGCGCATAAATATGTGCGCGCATAAATATGCATGCGCATATAAAGGGTAGTGCGCATAAATATGTGCGCGCATAAATATGTGCGCGCATATAAAGGGTAGGGCGCATAAATATGTGCGCGCATATACAGGGTAGTGCGCATAAATATGTGTGCATAAATATGTGTACGCATAAATATGTGCGCGCATAAATATGTGCGCGCATAAATATGTGCGTGCATAAATATGTGCGCACATAAATATGTACGCGCATATACAGGGTAGGGCGCATAAATATGTGCGCGCATAAATATGTGCACGCATATACAGGGTAGGGCGCATAAATATGTGCGCGCATAAATATGTGTGCGCATAAATATGTGCGCGCATAAATATGTGTACGCATAAATATGTGCGCGCATAAATACGTACGCGCATATACAGGGTAGGGCGCTGTCACGGGATGGTTAGAGTCTATACTATAGGCAATGTGTAATATATATTTCATGTGGAATGTATTCTCTAACCTAGAGGAGGGCCCTGGCCTTTCTATCGAGTTGGCAGGAGGTACTCGGAAACGTATTCCTAAAGCTACCGTGGAACTCGACTATGGTTATGGACCAAAACGATGCACAATTGGTGTGATGAGCGGGCTGCCGGCCGATGTTCTGTTAGGCAACGATGTTGGAAATCTACAGTGCCACTTTGTGGGAGCAGTGACCCGAAGCCAAGCTCAGAGAGACGCCAACATGGATCGACCGGATTTTTTGCCAGATGCCAGCCCTTCAACTCTACAACTTTACCATTCAGTACCGCCGAGGGAACCAACACCAGAACGCAGATGGGTTATCCCGGCAGGAGGAAATATGAGCTATAGAGACTGATGTGCATTCCCCAATTTACCTGTGTAGGCCAATTGTGTCATGCACATGTTTTGAGAGGGGGAGGGGTTGTCACGGGATGGTTAGAGTCTATACTATAGGCAATGTGTAATATATATTTCATGTGGAATGTATTCTCTAACCTGTTATATACATCAATGTGTAGTTGGCTGATTAGGGTCTAGTGTGTTAGCACATTGTATGCAAATACCTCTAACTAGTGAGGACCAGTGAGGACAATGGGTGGAGATAATCTGATCAGTGTCTCCAAGAAGATGTTGGACGGTGCATTGTCCATAGTAGACAGGGAGTCTGCTCTCCTTGGTATAGGTGAGGGGGGAAGGATCTGTGACTCAGCCCTTCCCACCCACAGATAGAGGAAGTAACAGTTTAGTATATAGTTGTAGCTTGCAGTTAGTATGTGTTAGCCGGCCTGTGCACAGCTCTGCAGAGAGCCAGGACTTAGTTACAGGACCAAGGAACCAAAGTTATCATTGGATTGTGACTTCTGTGGACTTATTGTTATTACGGTTGATGTGACCGCCGCCGGCTACTAACTTTGTGGATTACAATAAATTGCTGTTGTCTCCCGACCTCTTGCGTCCGTGTTGATTCAAAAGACCATCCGGAGGAAGACGTATACATTTGCTCCGTGACAACTGGTGGCAGCGGTGGGATCAACAGCGGACAGCGAGATGGACTACAGCAGCCCAGCGATTAATGGAGCCACAACCTCAGAATACAGGAACTGGACTATGGCAAGTCTACAAGTAAGGGCCCGGGAACTAAACCTGAGTTACCAGGGAAGAACGAAAGATCAACTGATCGAGGCACTGGAGGAGATGACCCTGCAAAGCGACCATGAGGAGGGCTGCCCCCAGGAGACTGGAGAGATACGGGAGTGGCAGGTACAGACCCAAAAGAGCAGATGGGTTGTTTTGTATGAGGAGGAGTTGGCAGTGCTGGGGCTAGGAGCAACTGCAGAGCAAAGGAGTAGAGCATTACAGAGGGCTCAGGAAACGGAGAAGGAGGAACAGAGAATGGCGCATGAAAAGGAAAGAATGGCGCATGAAATGCGAATGGCTGAGATAACTACGCGGAATTATAATCAAACGTCGGCCCCCAGCCCAACAGTGAGAGAACCACCATATGTCTCCCATAAACACTTCAAGACCTTTGATGAAGCGGCTGGGGATGTTGATGGATATTTTCAGGACTTCGAACACCAGTGCCACCTGATGGAAGTCCCAGAGAAGGATTGGGTCCGGTATCTGGTGGGGCACCTACGAGATGGGGCTGCGGAAGCTCTCAGAGCCATGGACCCTAGTGATCAGCGGGACTATGAGGCCATTAAAAGAGCGGTGCAGAAGTATTATGCCGTCACTCCAGAGACCTACCGAGTTCAATTCCGCTCTTTGTCTTACAATGGGGGAAGCTCCTTCCACATGTTCGCCCACAAGTTGAAGCAAGCATGCAAGCGCTGGCTAGAAGGAGAGGAGGCTGTCACAGTCGATAAGATCCTCCAAGTCATACTTAAGGAACAGTTCTTTTCCCAGTGCCCCGCTGAGATCCGTGAGTGGGTGCTGGAACGGAACCCAGCCACAGTGGAGCAAGCTGCTTCCCTTGCAGATGAGGGCCTGACCATCAAGCCGCAGTGGAAGAGGTTGTTTGCAGAGGAGCGGAAAACTACCACAGTCCGCCAGACACCCTTCATCCAGCCATCCACCTTTCGTGCCCGGCCTCAGGATTACAATTCCCCCTCTACCCCTGCCCCAGCCCAGGGTAGTGCGCATAAATATGTGTGCATAAATATGTGTGCGCATAAATATGTACGCGCATAAATATGTGCGCGCATAAATATGTGTACGCATAAATATGTGCGCGCATAAATATGTACGCGCATATACAGGGTAGGGCGCATAAATATGTGCGCGCATAAATATGTGCACGCATATACAGGGTAGGGCGCATAAATATGTGCGCGCATAAATATGTGTGCGCATAAATATGTGCGCGCATAAATGTGTACGCGCATAAATATGTACGCGCATATAAAGGATAGTGCGCATAAATATGTGCGCGCATAAATATGTGCGCGCATATACAGGGTAGGGCGCATAAATATGTGCGCGCATATACAGGGTAGTGCGCATAAATATGTGTGCATAAATATGTGTGCGCATAAATATGTACGCGCATAAATATGTGCGCGCATAAATATGTGCGCGCATAAATGTGTACGCGCATAAATATGTACGCGCATATAAAGGGTAGTGCGCATAAATATGTGCGCTCATAAATATGTGCGCGCATATACAGGGTAGGGCGCATAAATATGTGCGCGCATATACAGGGTAGTGTGCATAAATATGTGTGCATAAATATGTGTACACATAAATATGTGCGCGCATAAATATGTACGCGCATAAATATGTGCGTGCATATACAGGGTAGGGCGCATAAATATGTGCGCGCATAAATATGTGTACGCATAAATATGTGCGCGCATAAATATGTACGCGCATATACAGGGTAGGGCGCATAAATATGTGCGCGCATAAATATGTGAGCGCATAAATATGTGCGCGCATAAATATGTGCACGCATATACAGGGTAGGGCGCATAAATATGTGCGCGCATAAATATGTGTGCGCATAAATATGTGCGCGCATAAATGTGTACGCGCATAAATATGTACGCGCATATAAAGGGTAGTGCGCATAAATATGTGCGCGCATAAATATGTGCGCGCATATACAGGGTAGGGCGCATAAATATGTGCGCGCATATACAGGGTAGTGCACATAAATATGTGTGCATAAATATGTGTGCGCATAAATATGTACGCGCATAAATATGTGCGCGCATAAATGTGTACGCGCATAAATATGTACGCGCATATAAAGGGTAGTGCGCATAAATATGTGCGCGCATAAATATGTGCGCGCATATACAGGGTAGGGCGCATAAATATGTGCGTGCATATACAGGGTAGTGCGCATAAATATGTGTGCATAAATATGTGTGCGCATAAATATGTACGCGCATAAATATGTGCGCGCATAAATATGTGTACGCATAAATATGTGCGCGCATAAATATGTACGCGCATATACAGGGTAGGGCGCATAAATATGTGCGCGCATAAATATGTGCACGCATATACAGGGTAGGGCGCATAAATATGTGCGCGCATAAATATGTGTGCGCATAAATATGTGCGCGCATAAATGTGTACGCGCATAAATATGTACGCGCATATAAAGGGTAGTGCGCATAAATATGTGCGCGCATAAATATGTGCGCGCATATACAGGGTAGGGCGCATAAATATGTGCGCGCATATACAGGGTAGTGCGCATAAATATGTGTGCATAAATATGTGTGCGCATAAATATGTACGCGCATAAATATGTGTGCGCATAAATATGTGCGCGCATAAATGTGTACGCGCATAAATATGTACGAACATATAAAGGGTAGTGCGCATAAATATGTGCGCGCATAAATATGTATGCATATACAGGGGTAGGGCGCATATTTATGCACACATATTTATGCGCGCACATATTTATGCGCACTACCCTTTATATGCGCGTACATATTTATGCGCGTACACATTTATGCGCGCACATATTTATGCGCACACATATTTATGCGCGCACATATTTATGCGCCCTACCCTGTATATGCGTGCACATATTTATGCGCGCACATATTTATGCGCCCTACCCTGTATATGCGCGTACATATTTATGCGCGCACATATTTATGCGTACACATATTTATGCACACATATTTATGCGCACTACCCTTTATATGCGCGTACATATTTATGCGCGTACACATTTATGCGCGCACATATTTATGCGCACACATATTTATGCGCGCACATATTTATGCGCCCTACCCTGTATATGCGTGCACATATTTATGCGCGCACATATTTATGCGCTCACATATTTATGCGCGCACATATTTATGCGCCCTACCCTGTATATGCGCGTACATATTTATGCGCGCACATATTTATGCGTACACATATTTATGCGCGTACATATTTATGCGCCCTACCCTGTATATGCGCGCACATATTTATGCGCGTACATATTTATGCGCGCACATATTTATGCGTACACATATTTATGCACACATATTTATGCACACTACCCTGTATATGCGCGCACATATTTATGAGCGCACATATTTATGCGCACTACCCTTTATATGCGCGTACATATTTATGCGCGTACACATTTATGCGCGCACATATTTATGCGCGCACATATTTATGCGTGTACATATTTATGCGCACACATATTTATGCACACATATTTATGCGCACTACCCTGTATATGCGCGCACATATTTATGCGCCCTACCCTGTATATGCGCGCACATATTTATGCGCGCACATATTTATGCGCACTATCCTTTATATGCGCGTACATATTTATGCGCGTACACATTTATGCGCGCACATATTTATGCGCACACATATTTATGCGCGCACATATTTATGCGCCCTACCCTGTATATGCGTGCACATATTTATGCGCGCACATATTTATGCGCCCTACCCTGTATATGCGCGTACATATTTATGCACGCACATATTTATGCGTACACATATTTATGCGCGCACATATTTATGCGCGTACATATTTATGCGCACACATATTTATGCACACATATTTATGCGCACTACCCTGTATATGCGCGCACATATTTATGCGCCCTACCCTGTATATGCGCGCACATATTTATGCGCGCACATATTTATGCGCACTACCCTTTATATGCGCGTACATATTTATGCGCGTACACATTTATGCGCGCGCATATTTATGCGCACACATATTTATGCGCGTACATATTTATGCGCACACATATTTAGGCACACATATTTATGCGCATTACCCTGTATATGCGCGCACATATTTATGCGCCCTACCCTGTATATGCGCGCACATATTTATGCGCGCACATATTTATGCGCACTACCCTTTATATGCGCGTACATATTTATGCGCGCACATATTTATGCGCACACATATTTATGCGCGCACATATTTATGCGCCCTACCCTGTATATGCGTGCACATATTTATGCGCGCACATATTTATGCGCCCTACCCTGTATATGCGCGTACATATTTATGCGCGCACATATTTATGCGTACACATATTTATGCGCGCACATATTTATGCGCACACATATTTATGCGCGCACATATTTATGCGCCCTACCCTGTATATGCGTGCACATATTTATGCGCGCACATATTTATGCGCCCTACCCAGTATATGCACGTACATATTTATGTGCGCACATATTTATGCACGCACATATTTATGCGCGCACATATTTATGCGCGCACATATTTATGCGTACACATATTTATGCACACATATTTACGCGCACTACCCTGTATATGCGCGCACATATTTATGCGCCCTACCCTGTATATGCGCGCACATATTTATGCGCGCACATATTTATGCGCACTACCCTTTATATGCGCATGCATATTTATGCGCGCACATATTTATGCGCACACATACTTATGCGCACTGCCCTGTATATGCGCGCACATATTTATGCACCCTAACCTGTATTCGCGCACATATATATTTATGCGTGCACATATTTATGCATGCACATATTTATGCGCCTTACCCTGTATATGCGCGCGCATATTTATGCGCACATATTTATGCGCACTACCCTATATATTCGCGCACATATTTATGCGCGCACATATTTATGCGTGCACATATTTATGCACACATATTTATGCGCACTACCCTGTATATGCGCGCACATATTTATGCGCCCTACCCTGTATATGCGTGCACATATTTATGCGTGCACATATTTATGCGTACACATATTTATGTGCACTACCCTGTATATGCGTACACATATTTATGCGCGCACATATTTATGCGCGTACATATTTATGCGTACACATATTTATGCGCGCACATATTTATGCGCCCTACCCTGTATATGCGTACACATATTTATGCGCGCACATATTTATGCGCCCTACCCTGTATATGCGCGCACATATTTATGCGCGCACATATTTATGCGCACTACCCTGTATATGCGCGTACATATTTATGCGCGCACATATTAATCCGTACACATATTTATGCGCGCACATATTTATGGGCACTACCCTGTATATGCGCGTACATATTTATGCGCACACATATTTATGCGTACACATATTTATGCGCGCACATATTTATGCACCCTACCCTGTGTATGCGCGCACATATTTATGCGTACACATATTTATGCGCGCACATATTTATGCGTGCACATATTTAAGTGCCCTACCCTGTATATGCGTGCACATATTTATGCGCACACATATTTATGCGCCCTACCCTATATATGCGCGCACATATTTATGCGCGCACATATTTATGCGCCCACATATTTATGCGCACACATATTTATGCGCCCTACCCTGTATATGCGCGTACGTATTTATGCGTGCACATATTTATGCGTACACATATTTATGCGCGCTATCCTGTATATGCGCGCACATATTTATGCGCACTACCCTGTATATGCGCGTACATATTTATGCGCGCACATATTTATGCGCACACATATTTGTGCGCACACACGTTTATGCGCCCTACCCTGTATTACATATTTATGCGCGCACGTATTTATGCGTACACATATTTATGCGCGCACATATTTATGCGCGCACATATTTATGCGCGCACATATTTATGCGCGCACATATTTATGCGCACTACCCTGTATATGCACGTACATATTTATACGCGCACATATTTATGCGTACACATATTTATGCGCGCACATATTTATGCGAACTACCCTGTATATGCGTGCACATATTTATGCGCGCACATATTTATGCGTACACATATTTATGCGCACTACCCTGTATATGCGTACACATATTTATGCGCGCACATATTTTTATGCGCCCTACCCTATATATGCGCGCACATATTTTTATGCGCCCTACCCTGTATATGCGCGCACATATTTATGCACCCTAACCTGCATGCGCGCACATATATATTTATGCGTGCACATATTTATGCATGCACATATTTATGCGCCTTACCCTGTATATGTGCGCGCATATTTATGCGCGCACATATTTATGCGCACTACCCTATATATGCGCGCACATATTTATGCGCGCACATATTTATGCGTGCACATATTTATGCACACATATTTATGCGCACTACCCTGTATATGCGCGTACATATTTATGCGCGTACACATTTATGCGCGCACATATTTATGAGCACACATATTTATGCGCGCACATATTTATGCGCCCTACCCTGTATATGCGTGCACATATTTATGCGTGCACATATTTATGCGTACACATATTTATGCGCACTACCCTGTATATGCGTACACATATTTATGCGCGCACATATTTATGCGCGTACATATTTATGCGTGCACATATTTATGCGTACACATATTTTTGCGCGCACATATTTATGCGCCCTACCCTGTATATGCGCGCACATATTTATGCGCGCACATATTTATGCGCACTTCCCTGTATATGCGCGTACATATTTATGCGCGCACATATTTATCCGTACACATATTTATGCGTGCACATATTTATGCGCCCTACCCTGTATATGCGCGCACATATTTATGCGCGCACATATTTATGCGCACTACCCTGTATATGTGCGTACATATTTATGCGCGTACATATTTATGCGCTCACATATTTATGCGTACACATATTTATGCGCGCACATATTTATGCGCCCTACCCTGTATATGCGCGCACATACTTATGCGTGCACATATTTATGCGCGCACATATTTATGCGTACACATATTTATGCGCGCACATATTTAAGCGCCCTACCCTGTATATGCGTACACATATTTATGCGCGCACATATTTATGCGCGTACATATTTATGCGCGCACATATTTATGCGTACACATATTTATGCGCGCACATATTTATGCGCCCTACCCTGTATATGCACGCACATATTTATGCGCGCACATATTTATGCGCACTACCCTGTATATGCGCGTACATATTTATGCGCGTACATATTTATGCGCTCACATATTTATGCGTACACATATTTATGCGCGCACATATTTATGCGCCCTACCCTGTATATGCGCGCATATATTTATGCGTGCACATATTTATGCGTGCACATATTTATGCGTACACATATTTATGCGCGCACATATTTAAGCGCCCTACCCTGTATATGCGTGCACATATTTATGCGCGCACATATTTATGCGCTCACATATTTATGCGCGCACATATTTATGCGCCCTACCCTGTATATGCGCGTACATATTTATGCGCGCACATATTTATGCGTACACATATTTATGCGCGCACATATTTATGCGCCCTACCCTGTATATGCGCGCACATATTTATGCGCGTACATATTTATGCGCGCACATATTTATGCGTACACATATTTATGCACACATATTTATGCGCACTACCCTGTATATGCGCGCACATATCTATGCGCCCTACCCTGTATATGCGCGCACATATTTATGAGCGCACATATTTATGCGCACTACCCTTTATATGCGCGTACAAATTTATGCGCGTACACATTTATGCGCGCACATATTTATGCGCGCACATATTTATGCGCGTACATATTTATGCGCACACATATTTATGCACACATATTTATGCGCCCTACCCTGTATATGCGCGCACATATTTATGCGCACTACCCTTTATATGCGCGTACATATTTATGCGCGTACACATTTATGCGCGCACATATTTATGCGCACACATATTTATGCGCGCACATATTTATGCGCCCTACCCTGTATATGCGTGCACATATTTATGCGCGCACATATTTATGCGCCCTACCCTGTATATGCGCGTACATATTTATGCGCGCACATATTTATGCGTACACATATTTATGCGCGCACATATTTATGCGCGTACATATTTATGCGCACACATATTTATGCACACATATTTATGCGCACTACCCTGTATATGCGCGCACATATTTATGCGCCCTACCCTGTATATGCGCGCACATATTTATGCGCGCACATATTTATGCGCACTACCCTTTATATGCGCGTACATATTTATGCGCGTACACATTTATGCGCGCACATATTTATGCGCGTACATATTTATGCGCGCACATATTTATGCGTACACATATTTATGCGCGCACATATTTATGCGCCCTACCCTGTATATGCGTGCACATATTTATGCGCGCACTTATTTATGCGCCCACATATTTATGCGCACACATATTTATGCGCCCTACCCTGTATATGCGCGTACGTATTTATGCGCGCACATATTTATGCGTACACATATTTATGCGCACTATCCTGTATATGCGCGCACATATTTATGCGCTCTACCCTGTATATGCGCGTACATATTTATGCGCATACATATTTATGCGCGCACATATTTATGCGCACACATATTTATGCGCACACATATTTATGCGCCCTACCCTGTATATGCGCGTACATATTTATGCGCGCACATATTTATGCGTACACATGTTTATGCGCGCACATATTTATGCGTACACATATTTATGCGCGCACATATTTATGCGCACACATATTTATGCGCGCACATATTTATGCGCACTACCCTGTATATGCACGTACATATTTATACGCGCACATATTTATGCGTACACATATTTATGCGCACACATATTTATGCGAACTACCCTGTATATGCGTGCACATATTTATGCGCGCACATATTTATGCGTACACATATTTATGCGCACTACCCTGTATATGCATACATATATTTATGCGCGCACATATTTTTATGCGCCCTACCCTGTATATGCGCGCACATATTTTTATGCGCCCTACCCTGCATATGCGCGCACATATTTATGCACCCTAACCTGTATGCGCGCACATATATATTTATGCGTGCACATATTTATGCATGCACATATTTATGCGCCTTACCCTGTATATGCGCGCGCATATTTATGCGCACATATTTATGCGCACTACCCTTTATATGCGCGCACATATTTATGCGCGCACATATTTATGCGTGCACATATTTATGCACACATATTTATGCGCACTACCCTGTATATGCGCGCACATATTTATGCGCGCACATATTTATGCGCACTACCCTTTATATGCGCGTACATATTTATGCGCGTACACATTTATGCGCGTACATATTTATGCGCGTACACATTTATGCGCGCACATATTTATGCGCCCTACCCTGTATATACGCGGACATATTTATGCGCGCACATATTTATGCGCACTACCCTGTATATGCGTGTACATATTTATGCGCGCACATATTTATCCGTACACATATTTATGCGCGCACATATTTATGCGCACTACCCTGTATATGCGCGTACATATTTATGCGCGCACATATTTATGCGTACACATATTTATGCGCGCACATATTTATGCGCCCTACCCTGTATATGCGCGCACATATTTATGCGTACACATATTTATGCGCGCATATTTATGCGTGCACATATTTAAGCGCCCTCCCCTGTATATGCGTGCACATATTTATGCGCGCACATATTTATGCGCCCACATATTTATGCCCACACATATTTATGCGCCCTACCCTGTATATGCGCGTACTTATTTATGCGCGCACATATTTATGCGTACACATATTTATGCGCGCTATCCTGTATATGCGCGCACATATTTATGCGCACTACCCTGTATATGCGCGTACATATTTATGCGCGCACATATTTATGCGCACACATATTTGTGCGCACACATATTTATGCGCCCTACCCTGTATATGCGCGTACATATTTATGCGCGCACATATTTATGCGCCCTACCCTGTATATGCGTGCACATATTTATGCGCGCACATATTTATGCGCCCTACCCTGTATATGCGTGCACATATTTATGCGCGCACATATTTATGCGTACACATATTTATGCGCGCACATATTTATGCGCGTACATATTTATGCGCACACATATTTATGCACACATATTTATGCGCACTACCCTGTATATGCGCGCACATATTTATGCGCCCTACCCTGTATATGCGCGCACATATTTATGCGCGCACATATTTATGCACACTACCCTTTATATGCTCGTACATATTTATGCGCGTACACATTTATGCGCGCACATATTTATGCGCACACATATTTATGCGCGTACATATTTATGCGCACACATATTTATGCACACATATTTATGCGCACTACCCTGTATATGCGCGCACATATTTATGCGCCCTACCCTGTATATGCGCGCACATATTTATGCGCGCACATATTTATGCGCACTACCCTTTATATGCGCATACGTATTTATGCGCGTACACATTTATGCGCGCACATATTTATGCGCGCACATATTTATGCGCGTACATATTTATGCGCACACATGTTTATGCACACATATTTATGCGCACTACCCTGTATATGCGCGCACATATTTATGCGCCCTACCCTGTATATGCGCGCACATATTTATGCGCGCACATATTTATGCGCACTACCCTTTATATGCGCGTACATATTTATGCGCGTACACATTTATGCGCGCACATATTTATGCGCACACATATTTATGCGCGCACATATTTATGCGCCCTACCCTGTATATGCGTGCACATATTTATGCGCGCACATATTTATGCGCCCTACCCTGTATATGCGCGTACATATTTATGCGCGCACATATTTATGCGTACACATATTTATGCACACATATTTATGTGCACTACCCTGTATATGCGCGCACATATTTATGCGCCCTACCCTGTATATTCGCGCACATATTTATGCGCGCACATATTTATGCGCACTACCCTTTATATGCGCGTACATATTTATGCGCGTACACATTTATGCGCGCACATATTTATGCGCGCACATATTTATGCGCGTACATATTTATGCGCACACATATTTATGCACACATATTTATGCGCACTACCCTGTATATGCGCGCACATATTTATGCGCTTACCCTGTATATGCGCGCACATATTTATGCGCGCACATATTTATGCGCACTATCCTTTATATGCGCGTACATATTTATGCGCGTACACATTTATGCGCGCACATATTTATGCGCACACATATTTATGCGCGCACATATTTATGCGCCCTACCCTGTATATGCGTGCACATATTTATGCACGCACATATTTATGCACCCTACCCTGTATATGCGCGTACATATTTATGCGCGCACATATTTATGCGTACACATATTTATGCGCGCACATATTTATGCGCGTACATATTTATGCGCACACATATTTATGCACACATATTTATGCGCACTACCCTGTATATGCGCGCACATATTTATGCGCCCTACCCTTTATATGCGCGCACATATTTATGCGCGCACATATTTATGCGCACTACCCTTTATATGCGCGTACATATTTATGCGCGTACACATTTATGCGCGCGCATATTTATGCGCACACATATTTATGCGCGTACATATTTATGCGCCCTACCCTGTATATGCGCGCACATATTTATGCGCCCTACCCTGTATATGCGCGCACATATTTATGCGCGCACATATTTATGCGCCCTACCCTGTATATGCGCGTACATATTTATGCGCGCACATATTTATGCGTACACATATTTATGCGCGCACATATTTATGCGCACACATATTTATGCGCGCACATATTTATGCGCCCTACCCTGTATATGCGTGCACATATTTATGCGCGCACATATTTATGCGCCCTACCCTGTATATGCGCGTACATATTTATGTGCGCACATATTTATGCACGCACATATTTATGCGCGCACATATTTATGCGCGCACATATTTATGCGTACACATATTTATGCACACATATTTATGCGCACTACCCTGTATATGCGCGCACATATTTATGCGCCCTACCCTGTATATGCGCGCACATATTTATGCGCGCACATATTTATGCGCACTACCCTTTATATGCGCATGCATATTTATGCGCGCACATATTTATGCGCACACATACTTATGCGCACTGCCCTGTATATGCGCGCACATATTTATGCACCCTAACCTGTATGCGCGCACATATATATTTATGCGTGCACATATTTATGCATGCACATATTTATGCGCCTTACCCTGTATATGCGCGCGCATATTTATGCGCACATATTTATGCGCACTACCCTATATATGCGCGCACATATTTATGCGCGCACATATTTATGCGTGCACATATTTATGCACACATATTTATGCGCACTACCCTGTATATGCGCGCACATATTTATGCGCACTACCCTTTATATGCGCGTACATATTTATGCGCGCACATATTTATGCGCCCTACCCTGTATATGCGTGCACATATTTATGCGTGCACATATTTATGCGTACACATATTTATGTGCACTACCCTGTATATGCTTACACATATTTATGCGCGCACATATTTATGCGCGTACATATTTATGCGTACACATATTTATGCGCGCACATATTTATGCGCCCTACCCTGTATATGCGTACACATATTTATGCGCGCACATATTTATGCGCCCTACCCTGTATATGCGTACACATATTTATGCGTGCACATATTTATGCGCACTACCCTGTATATGCGCGTACATATTTATGCGCGCACATATTAATCCGTACACATATTTATGCGCGCACATATTTATGCGCACTACCCTGTATATGCGCGTACATATTTATGCGTGCACATATTTATGCGTACACATATTTATGCGCGCACATATTTATGCACCCTACCCTGTATATGCGCGCACATATTTATGCGTACACATATTTATGCGCGCACATATTTATGCGTGCACATATTTAAGTGCCCTACCCTGTATATGCGTGCACATATTTATGCGCACACATATTTATGCGCCCTACCCTATATATGCGCGCACATATTTATGCGCGCACATATTTATGCGCGTACATATTTATGCGCGCACATATTTATGCGTACACATATTTATGCGCGCACATATTTATGCGCCCTACCCTGTATATGCGCGTACATATTTATGCGCGCACATATTTATGCGTACACATATTTATGCGCACTACCCTGTATATGCGTACACATATTTATGCGCGCACATATTTATGCGCGTACATATTTATGCGTGCACATATTTATGCGTACACATATTTTTGCGCGCACATATTTATGCGCCCTACCCTGTATATGCGCGCACATATTTATGCGCGCACATATTTATGCGCACTTCCCTGTATATGCGCGTACATATTTATGCGCGCACATATTTATCCGTACACATATTTATGCGTGCACATATTTATGCGCCCTACCCTGTATATGCGCGCACATATTTATGCGCGCACATATTTATGCGCACTACCCTGTATATGTGCGTACATATTTATGCGCGTACATATTTATGCGCTCACATATTTATGCGTACACATATTTATGCGCGCACATATTTATGCGCCCTACCCTGTATATGCGCGCACATACTTATGCGTGCACATATTTATGCGCGCACATATTTATGCGTACACATATTTATGCGCGCACATATTTAAGCGCCCTACCCTGTATATGCGTACACATATTTATGCGCGCACATATTTATGCGCGTACATATTTATGCGCGCACATATTTATGCGTACACATATTTATGCGCGCACATATTTATGCGCCCTACCCTGTATATGCACGCACATATTTATGCGCGCACATATTTATGCGCACTACCCTGTATATGCGCGTACATATTTATGCGCGTACATATTTATGCGCTCACATATTTATGCGTACACATATTTATGCGCGCACATATTTATGCGCCCTACCCTGTATATGCGCGCATATATTTATGCGTGCACATATTTATGCGTGCACATATTTATGCGTACACATATTTATGCGCGCACATATTTAAGCGCCCTACCCTGTATATGCGTGCACATATTTATGCGCGCACATATTTATGCGCTCACATATTTATGCGCGCACATATTTATGCGCCCTACCCTGTATATGCGCGTACATATTTATGCGCGCACATATTTATGCGTACACATATTTATGCGCGCACATATTTATGCGCCCTACCCTGTATATGCGCGCACATATTTATGCGCGTACATATTTATGCGCGCACATATTTATGCGTACACATATTTATGCACACATATTTATGCGCACTACCCTGTATATGCGCGCACATATCTATGCGCCCTACCCTGTATATGCGCGCACATATTTATGAGCGCACATATTTATGCGCACTACCCTTTATATGCGCGTACAAATTTATGCGCGTACACATTTATGCGCGCACATATTTATGCGCGCACATATTTATGCGCGTACATATTTATGCGCACACATATTTATGCACACATATTTATGCGCCCTACCCTGTATATGCGCGCACATATTTATGCGCACTACCCTTTATATGCGCGTACATATTTATGCGCGTACACATTTATGCGCGCACATATTTATGCGCACACATATTTATGCGCGCACATATTTATGCGCCCTACCCTGTATATGCGTGCACATATTTATGCGCGCACATATTTATGCGCCCTACCCTGTATATGCGCGTACATATTTATGCGCGCACATATTTATGCGTACACATATTTATGCGCGCACATATTTATGCGCGTACATATTTATGCGCACACATATTTATGCACACATATTTATGCGCACTACCCTGTATATGCGCGCACATATTTATGCGCCCTACCCTGTATATGCGCGCACATATTTATGCGCGCACATATTTATGCGCACTACCCTTTATATGCGCGTACATATTTATGCGCGTACACATTTATGCGCGCACATATTTATGCGCGTACATATTTATGCGCGCACATATTTATGCGTACACATATTTATGCGCGCACATATTTATGCGCCCTACCCTGTATATGCGTGCACATATTTATGCGCGCACTTATTTATGCGCCCACATATTTATGCGCACACATATTTATGCGCCCTACCCTGTATATGCGCGTACGTATTTATGCGCGCACATATTTATGCGTACACATATTTATGCGCACTATCCTGTATATGCGCGCACATATTTATGCGCTCTACCCTGTATATGCGCGTACATATTTATGCGCATACATATTTATGCGCGCACATATTTATGCGCACACATATTTATGCGCACACATATTTATGCGCCCTACCCTGTATATGCGCGTACATATTTATGCGCGCACATATTTATGCGTACACATGTTTATGCGCGCACATATTTATGCGTACACATATTTATGCGCGCACATATTTATGCGCACACATATTTATGCGCGCACATATTTATGCGCACTACCCTGTATATGCACGTACATATTTATACGCGCACATATTTATGCGTACACATATTTATGCGCACACATATTTATGCGAACTACCCTGTATATGCGTGCACATATTTATGCGCGCACATATTTATGCGTACACATATTTATGCGCACTACCCTGTATATGCATACATATATTTATGCGCGCACATATTTTTATGCGCCCTACCCTGTATATGCGCGCACATATTTTTATGCGCCCTACCCTGCATATGCGCGCACATATTTATGCACCCTAACCTGTATGCGCGCACATATATATTTATGCGTGCACATATTTATGCATGCACATATTTATGCGCCTTACCCTGTATATGCGCGCGCATATTTATGCGCACATATTTATGCGCACTACCCTTTATATGCGCGCACATATTTATGCGCGCACATATTTATGCGTGCACATATTTATGCACACATATTTATGCGCACTACCCTGTATATGCGCGCACATATTTATGCGCGCACATATTTATGCGCACTACCCTTTATATGCGCGTACATATTTATGCGCGTACACATTTATGCGCGTACATATTTATGCGCGTACACATTTATGCGCGCACATATTTATGCGCCCTACCCTGTATATACGCGGACATATTTATGCGCGCACATATTTATGCGCACTACCCTGTATATGCGTGTACATATTTATGCGCGCACATATTTATCCGTACACATATTTATGCGCGCACATATTTATGCGCACTACCCTGTATATGCGCGTACATATTTATGCGCGCACATATTTATGCGTACACATATTTATGCGCGCACATATTTATGCGCCCTACCCTGTATATGCGCGCACATATTTATGCGTACACATATTTATGCGCGCATATTTATGCGTGCACATATTTAAGCGCCCTCCCCTGTATATGCGTGCACATATTTATGCGCGCACATATTTATGCGCCCACATATTTATGCCCACACATATTTATGCGCCCTACCCTGTATATGCGCGTACTTATTTATGCGCGCACATATTTATGCGTACACATATTTATGCGCGCTATCCTGTATATGCGCGCACATATTTATGCGCACTACCCTGTATATGCGCGTACATATTTATGCGCGCACATATTTATGCGCACACATATTTGTGCGCACACATATTTATGCGCCCTACCCTGTATATGCGCGTACATATTTATGCGCGCACATATTTATGCGCCCTACCCTGTATATGCGTGCACATATTTATGCGCGCACATATTTATGCGCCCTACCCTGTATATGCGTGCACATATTTATGCGCGCACATATTTATGCGTACACATATTTATGCGCGCACATATTTATGCGCGTACATATTTATGCGCACACATATTTATGCACACATATTTATGCGCACTACCCTGTATATGCGCGCACATATTTATGCGCCCTACCCTGTATATGCGCGCACATATTTATGCGCGCACATATTTATGCACACTACCCTTTATATGCTCGTACATATTTATGCGCGTACACATTTATGCGCGCACATATTTATGCGCACACATATTTATGCGCGTACATATTTATGCGCACACATATTTATGCACACATATTTATGCGCACTACCCTGTATATGCGCGCACATATTTATGCGCCCTACCCTGTATATGCGCGCACATATTTATGCGCGCACATATTTATGCGCACTACCCTTTATATGCGCATACGTATTTATGCGCGTACACATTTATGCGCGCACATATTTATGCGCGCACATATTTATGCGCGTACATATTTATGCGCACACATGTTTATGCACACATATTTATGCGCACTACCCTGTATATGCGCGCACATATTTATGCGCCCTACCCTGTATATGCGCGCACATATTTATGCGCGCACATATTTATGCGCACTACCCTTTATATGCGCGTACATATTTATGCGCGTACACATTTATGCGCGCACATATTTATGCGCACACATATTTATGCGCGCACATATTTATGCGCCCTACCCTGTATATGCGTGCACATATTTATGCGCGCACATATTTATGCGCCCTACCCTGTATATGCGCGTACATATTTATGCGCGCACATATTTATGCGTACACATATTTATGCACACATATTTATGTGCACTACCCTGTATATGCGCGCACATATTTATGCGCCCTACCCTGTATATTCGCGCACATATTTATGCGCGCACATATTTATGCGCACTACCCTTTATATGCGCGTACATATTTATGCGCGTACACATTTATGCGCGCACATATTTATGCGCGCACATATTTATGCGCGTACATATTTATGCGCACACATATTTATGCACACATATTTATGCGCACTACCCTGTATATGCGCGCACATATTTATGCGCTTACCCTGTATATGCGCGCACATATTTATGCGCGCACATATTTATGCGCACTATCCTTTATATGCGCGTACATATTTATGCGCGTACACATTTATGCGCGCACATATTTATGCGCACACATATTTATGCGCGCACATATTTATGCGCCCTACCCTGTATATGCGTGCACATATTTATGCACGCACATATTTATGCACCCTACCCTGTATATGCGCGTACATATTTATGCGCGCACATATTTATGCGTACACATATTTATGCGCGCACATATTTATGCGCGTACATATTTATGCGCACACATATTTATGCACACATATTTATGCGCACTACCCTGTATATGCGCGCACATATTTATGCGCCCTACCCTTTATATGCGCGCACATATTTATGCGCGCACATATTTATGCGCACTACCCTTTATATGCGCGTACATATTTATGCGCGTACACATTTATGCGCGCGCATATTTATGCGCACACATATTTATGCGCGTACATATTTATGCGCCCTACCCTGTATATGCGCGCACATATTTATGCGCCCTACCCTGTATATGCGCGCACATATTTATGCGCGCACATATTTATGCGCCCTACCCTGTATATGCGCGTACATATTTATGCGCGCACATATTTATGCGTACACATATTTATGCGCGCACATATTTATGCGCACACATATTTATGCGCGCACATATTTATGCGCCCTACCCTGTATATGCGTGCACATATTTATGCGCGCACATATTTATGCGCCCTACCCTGTATATGCGCGTACATATTTATGTGCGCACATATTTATGCACGCACATATTTATGCGCGCACATATTTATGCGCGCACATATTTATGCGTACACATATTTATGCACACATATTTATGCGCACTACCCTGTATATGCGCGCACATATTTATGCGCCCTACCCTGTATATGCGCGCACATATTTATGCGCGCACATATTTATGCGCACTACCCTTTATATGCGCATGCATATTTATGCGCGCACATATTTATGCGCACACATACTTATGCGCACTGCCCTGTATATGCGCGCACATATTTATGCACCCTAACCTGTATGCGCGCACATATATATTTATGCGTGCACATATTTATGCATGCACATATTTATGCGCCTTACCCTGTATATGCGCGCGCATATTTATGCGCACATATTTATGCGCACTACCCTATATATGCGCGCACATATTTATGCGCGCACATATTTATGCGTGCACATATTTATGCACACATATTTATGCGCACTACCCTGTATATGCGCGCACATATTTATGCGCACTACCCTTTATATGCGCGTACATATTTATGCGCGCACATATTTATGCGCCCTACCCTGTATATGCGTGCACATATTTATGCGTGCACATATTTATGCGTACACATATTTATGTGCACTACCCTGTATATGCTTACACATATTTATGCGCGCACATATTTATGCGCGTACATATTTATGCGTACACATATTTATGCGCGCACATATTTATGCGCCCTACCCTGTATATGCGTACACATATTTATGCGCGCACATATTTATGCGCCCTACCCTGTATATGCGTACACATATTTATGCGTGCACATATTTATGCGCACTACCCTGTATATGCGCGTACATATTTATGCGCGCACATATTAATCCGTACACATATTTATGCGCGCACATATTTATGCGCACTACCCTGTATATGCGCGTACATATTTATGCGTGCACATATTTATGCGTACACATATTTATGCGCGCACATATTTATGCACCCTACCCTGTATATGCGCGCACATATTTATGCGTACACATATTTATGCGCGCACATATTTATGCGTGCACATATTTAAGTGCCCTACCCTGTATATGCGTGCACATATTTATGCGCACACATATTTATGCGCCCTACCCTATATATGCGCGCACATATTTATGCGCGCACATATTTATGCGCGTACATATTTATGCGCGCACATATTTATGCGTGCACATATTTATGCGCGCACATATTTATGCGCCCACATATTTATGCGCACACATATTTATGCGCCCTACCCTGTATATGCGCGTACGTATTTATGCGCGCACATTTTTATGCGTACACATATTTATGCGCGCTATCCTGTATATGCGCGCACATATTTATGCGCACTACCCTGTATATGCGCGTACATATTTATGCGCGCACATATTTATGCGCACACATATTTGTGCGCACACATATTTATGCGCCCTACCCTGTATTACATATTTATGCGCGCACATATTTATGCGTACACATATTTATGCGCGCACATATTTATGCGTACACATATTTATGCGCGCACATATTTATGCGCACACATATTTATGCGCGCACATATTTATGCGCACTACCCTGTATATGCACGTACATATTTATACGCGCACATATTTATGCGTACACATATTTATGCGCGCACATATTTATGCGAACTACCCTGTATATGCGTGCACATATTTATGCGCGCACATATTTATGCGTACACATATTTATGCGCACTACCCTGTATATGCGTACACATATTTATGCGCGCACATATTTTTATGCGCCCTACCCTATATATGCGCGCACATATTTTTATGCGCCCTACCCTGTATATGCGCGCACATATTTATGCACCCTAACCTGCATGCGCGCACATATATATTTATGCGTGCACATATTTATGCATGCACATATTTATGCGCCTTACCCTGTATATGTGCGCGCATATTTATGCGCGCACATATTTATGCACACTACCCTATATATGCGCGCACATATTTATGCGCGCACATATTTATGCGTGCACATATTTATGCACACATATTTATGCGCACTACCCTGTATATGCGCGCACATATTTATGCGCGCACATATTTATGCGCACTACCCTTTATATGCGCGTACATATTTATGCGCGTACACATTTATGCGCGCACATATGAGCACACATATTTATGCGCGCACATATTTATGCGCCCTACCCTGTATATGCGTGCACATATTTATGCGTGCACATATTTATGCGTACACATATTTATACGCACTACCCTGTATATGCGTACACATATTTATGCGCGCACATATTTATGCGCGTACATATTTATGCGTGCACATATTTATGCGTACACATATTTATGCGCGCACATATTTATGCGCCCTACCCTGTATATGCGCGCACGTATTTATGCGCGCACATATTTATGCGCACTTCCCTGTATATGCGCGTACATATTTATGCGCGCACATATTTATCCGAACACATATTTATGCGCGCACATATTTATGCGCCCTACCCTGTATATGCGCGCACATATTTATGCGCGCACATATTTATGCGCACTACCCTGTATATGTGCGTACATATTTATGCGCGTACATATTTATGCGCTCACATATTTATGCGTACACATATTTATGCACGCACATATTTAAGCGCCCTACCCTGTATATGCGTACACATATTTATGCGCGCACATATTTATGCGCGTACATATTTATGCGCGCACATATTTATGCGTACACATATTTATGCGCGCACATATTTATGCGCCCTACCCTGTATATGCGCGTACATATTTATGTGCGCACATATTTATGCACGCACATATTTATGCGCGCACATATTTATGCGCGCACATATTTATGCGTACACATATTTATGCACACATATTTATGCGCACTACCCTATATATGCGCGCACATATTTATGCGCCCTACCCTGTATATGCGCGCACATATTTATGCGCGCACATATTTATGCGCACTACCCTTTATATGCGCATGCATATTTATGCGCGCACATATTTATGCGCACACATACTTATGCGCACTGCCCTGTATATGCGCGCACATATTTATGCACCCTAACCTGTATGCGCGCACATATATATTTATGCGTGCACATATTTATGCATGCACATATTTATGCGCCTTACCCTGTATATGCGCGCGCATATTTATGCGCACATATTTATGCGCACTACCCTTTATATGCGCGTACATATTTATGCGCGCACATATTTATGCGCCCTACCCTGTATATGCGTACACATATTTATGCGCGCACATATTTATGCGCGTACATATTTATGCGTACACATATTTATGCGCGCACATATTTATGCGCCCTACCCTGTATATGCGTACACATATTTATGCGCGCACATATTTATGCGCCCTACCCTGTATATGCGCGCACATATTTATGCGCGCACATATTTATGCGCACTACCCTGTATATGCGCGTACATATTTATGCGCGCACATATTAATCCGTACACATATTTATGCGCGCACATATTTATGCGCACTACCCTGAATATGCGCGTACATATTTATGCGTGCACATATTTATGCGTACACATATTTATGCGCGCACATATTTATGCACCCTACCCTGTATATGCGCGCACATATTTATGCGTACACATATTTATGCGCGCACATATTTATGCGTGCACATATTTAAGTGCCCTACCCTGTATATGCGTCCACATATTTATGCGCACACATATTTATGCGCCCTACCCTATATATGCGCGCACATATTTATGCGCGCACATATTTATGCGCGTACATATTTATGCGCGCACATATTTATGCGTACACATATTTATGCGCGCACATATTTTTGCGCCCTACCCTGTATATGCGTGCACATATTTATGCGCGCACATATTTATGCGCCCACATATTTATGCGCACACATATTTATGCGCCCTACCCTGTATATGCGCGTACGTATTTATGCGCGCACATTTTTATGCGTACACATATTTATGCGCGCTATCCTGTATATGCGCGCACATATTTATGCGCACTACCCTGTATATGCGCGTACATATTTATGCGCGCACATATTTATGCGCACACATATTTGTGTGCACACATATTTATGCGAACTACCCTGTATTACATATTTATGCGCGCACATATTTATGCGTACACATATTTATGCGCGCACATATTTATGCGTACACATATTTATGCGCGCACATATTTATGCGCACACATATTTATGCGCGCACATATTTATGCGCACTACCCTGTATATGCACGTACATATTTATACGCGCACATATTTATGCGTACACATATTTATGCGCGCACATATTTATGCGAACTACCCTGTATATGCGTGCACATATTTATGCGCGCACATATTTATGCGTACACATATTTATGCGCACTACCCTGTATATGCGTACACATATTTATGCGCGCACATATTTTTATGCGCCCTACCCTATATATGCGCGCACATATTTTTATGCGCCCTACCCTGTATATGCGCGCACATATTTATGCACCCTAACCTGCATGCGCGCACATATATATATATGCGTGCACATATTTATGCATGCACATATTTATGCGCCTTACCCTGTATATGTGCGCGCATATTTATGCGCGCACATATTTATGCGCACTACCCTATATATGCGCGCACATATTTATGCGCGCACATATTTATGCGTGCACATATTTATGCACACATATTTATGCGCACTACCCTGTATATGCGCGCACATATTTATGCGCGCACATATTTATGCGCACTACCCTTTATATGCGCGTACATATTTATGCGCGTACACATTTATGCGCGCACATATTTATGAGCACACATATTTATGCGCGCACATATTTATGCGCCCTACCCTGTATATGCGTGCACATATTTATGCGTGCACATATTTATGCGTACACATATTTATGCGCACTACCCTGTATATGCGTACACATATTTATGCGCGCACATATTTATGCGCGTACATATTTATGCGTGCACATATTTATGCGTACACATATTTATGCGCGCACATATTTATGCGCACTTCCCTGTATATGCGCGTACATATTTATGCGCGCACATATTTATCCGTACACATATTTATGCGCGCACATATTTATGCGCCCTACCCTGTATATGCGCGCACATATTTATGCGCGCACATATTTATGCGCACTACCCTGTATATGTGCGTACATATTTATGCGCGTACATATTTATGCGCTCACATATTTATGCGTAAACATATTTATGCGCACACATATTTATGCGCCCTACCCTGTATATGCGCGCACATACTTATGCGTGCACATATTTATGCGCGCACATATTTATGCGTACACATATTTATGCGCGCACATATTTAAGCGCCCTACCCTGTATATGCGTACACATATTTATGCGCGCACATATTTATGCGCGTACATATTTATGCGCGCACATATTTATGCGTACACATATTTATGCGCGCACATATTTATGCGCCCTACCCTGTATATGCACGCACATATTTATGCGCGCACATATTTATGCGCACTACCCTGTATATGCGCGTACATATTTATGCGCGTACATATTTATGCGCTCACATATTTATGCGTACACATATTTATGCGCGCACATATTTATGCGCCTTACCCTGTATATGCGCGCGCATATTTATGCGCACATATTTATGCGCACTACCCTATATATGCGCGCACATATTTATGCGCGCACATATTTATGCGTGCACATATTTATGCACACATATTTATGCGCACTACCCTGTATATGCGCGCACATATTTATGCGCCCTACCCTGTATATGCGTGCACATATTTATGCGTGCACATATTTATGCGTACACATATTTATTTGCACTACCCTGTATATGCGTACACATATTTATGCGCGCACATATTTATGCGCCCTACCCTGTATATGCGTACACATATTTATGCGCGCACATATTTATGCGCCCTACCCTGTATATGCGCGCACATATTTATGAGCACACATATTTATGCGCGCACATATTTATGCGCCCTACCCTGTATATGCGTGCACATATTTATGCGTGCACATATTTATGCGTACACATATTTATGCGCACTACCCTGTATATGCGTACACATATTTATGCGCGCACATATTTATGCGCGTACATATTTATGCGTGCACATATTTATGCGTACACATATTTATGCGCGCACATATTTATGCGCACTTCCCTGTATATGCGCGTACATATTTATGCGCGCACATATTTATCCGTACACATATTTATGCGCGCACATATTTATGCGCCCTACCCTGTATATGCGCGCACATATTTATGCGCGCACATATTTATGCGCACTACCCTGTATATGTGCGTACATATTTATGCGCGTACATATTTATGCGCTCACATATTTATGCGTAAACATATTTATGCGCACACATATTTATGCGCCCTACCCTGTATATGCGCGCACATACTTATGCGTGCACATATTTATGCGCGCACATATTTATGCGTACACATATTTATGCGCGCACATATTTAAGCGCCCTACCCTGTATATGCGTACACATATTTATGCGCGCACATATTTATGCGCGTACATATTTATGCGCGCACATATTTATGCGTACACATATTTATGCGCGCACATATTTATGCGCCCTACCCTGTATATGCACGCACATATTTATGCGCGCACATATTTATGCGCACTACCCTGTATATGCGCGTACATATTTATGCGCGTACATATTTATGCGCTCACATATTTATGCGTACACATATTTATGCGCGCACATATTTATGCGCCTTACCCTGTATATGCGCGCGCATATTTATGCGCACATATTTATGCGCACTACCCTATATATGCGCGCACATATTTATGCGCGCACATATTTATGCGTGCACATATTTATGCACACATATTTATGCGCACTACCCTGTATATGCGCGCACATATTTATGCGCCCTACCCTGTATATGCGTGCACATATTTATGCGTGCACATATTTATGCGTACACATATTTATTTGCACTACCCTGTATATGCGTACACATATTTATGCGCGCACATATTTATGCGCCCTACCCTGTATATGCGTACACATATTTATGCGCGCACATATTTATGCGCCCTACCCTGTATATGCGCGCACATATTTATGAGCGCACATATTTATGCGCACTACCCTGTATATGCGCGTACATATTTATGCGCGCACATATTAATCCGTACACATATTTATGCGCGCACATATTTATGCGCACTACCCTGTATATGCGCGTACATATTTATGCGCGCACATATTTATGCGTACACATATTTATGCGCGCACATATTTATGCGCCCTACCCTGTATATGCGCGCACATATTTATGCGTACACATATTTATGCGCGCACATATTTATGCGTGCACATATTTAAGTGCCCTACCCTGTATATGCGTGCACATATTTATGCGCACACATATTTATGCGCCCTACCCTATATATGCGCGCAGATATTTATGCGCATACATATTTATGCGCACACATATTTATGCACACATATTTATGCGCACTACCCTGTATATGCGCGCACATATTTATGCGCCCTACCCTGTATATGCGCGCACATATTTATGCGCGCACATATTTATGCGCACTACCCTTTATATGCGCGTACGTATTTATGCGCGTACACATTTATGCGCGCACATATTTATGCGCGCACATATTTATGCGCGTACATATTTATGCGCACACATGTTTATGCACACATATTTATGCGCACTACCCTGTATATGCGCGCACATATTTATGCGCCCTACCCTGTATATGCGCGCACATATTTATGCGCGCACATATTTATGCGCACTACCCTTTATATGCGCGTACATATTTATGCGCGTACACATTTATGCGCGCACATATTTATGCGCACACATATTTATGCGCGCACATATTTATGCGCCCTACCCTGTATATGCGTGCACATATTTATGCGCGCACATATTTATGCGCCCTACCCTGTATATGCGCGTACATATTTATGCGCGCACATATTTATGCGTACACATATTTATGCACACATATTTATGTGCACTACCCTGTATATACGCGCACATATTTATGCGCCCTACCCTGTATATGCGCGCACATATTTATGCGCGCACATATTTATGCGCGCACATATTTATGCGCACTACCCTTTATATGCGCGTACATATTTATGCGCGTACACATTTATGCGCGCACATATTTATGCGCACACATATTTATGCGCGCACATATTTATGCGCCCTACCCTGTATATGCGTGCACATATTTATGCGCGCACATATTTATGCGCTCACATATTTATGCGCGCACATATTTATGCGCCCTACCCTGTATATGCGCGTACATATTTATGCGCGCACATATTTATGCGTACACATATTTATGCGCGCACATATTTATGCGCCCTACCCTGTATATGCGCGCACATATTTATGCGCGTACATATTTATGCGCGCACATATTTATGCGTACACATATTTATGCACACATATTTATGCACACTACCCTGTATATGCGCGCACATATTTATGCGCCCTACCCTGTATATGCGCGCACATATTTATGAGCGCACATATTTATGCGCACTACCCTTTATATGCGCGTACATATTTATGCGCATACACATTTATGCGCGCACATATTTATGCGCGCACATATTTATGCGCACACATATTTATGCACACATATTTATGCGCACTACCCTGTATATGCGCGCACATATTTATGCGCCCTACCCTGTATATGCGCGCACATATTTATGCGCGCACATATTTATGCGCACTATCCTTTATATGCGCGTACATATTTATGCGCGTACACATTTATGCGCGCACATATTTATGCGCACACATATTTATGCGCGCACATATTTATGCGCCCTACCCTGTATATGCGTGCACATATTTATGCGCGCACATATTTATGCGCCCTACCCTGTATATGCGCGTACATATTTATGCGCGCACATATTTATGCGTACACATATTTATGCGCGCACATATTTATGCGCGTACATATTTATGCGCACACATATTTATGCACACATATTTATGCGCACTACCCTGTATATGCGCGCACATATTTATGCGCCCTACCCTGTATATGCGCGCACATATTTATGCGCGCACATATTTATGCGCACTACCCTTTATATGCGCGTACATATTTATGCGCGTACACATTTATGCGCGCGCATATTTATGCGCACACATATTTATGCGCGTACATATTGATGCACACACATATTTATGCACACATATTTATGCGCATTACCCTGTATATGCGCGCACATATTTATGCGCCCTACCCTGTATATGCGCGCACATATTTATGCGCGCACATATTTATGCGCACTTCCCTTTATATGCGCGTACATATTTATGCGCGTACACATTTATGCGCGCACATATTTATGCGCACACATATTTATGCGCGCACATATTTATGCGCCCTACCCTGTATATGCGTGCACATATTTATGCGCGCACATATTTATGCGCCCTACCCTGTATATGCGCGTACATATTTATGCGCGCACATATTTATGCGTACACATATTTATGCGCGCACATATTTATGCGCACACATATTTATGCGCGCACATATTTATGCGCCCTACCCTGTATATGCGTGCACATATTTATGCGCGCACATATTTATGCGCCCTACCCTGTATATGCGCGTACATATTTATGTGCGCACATATTTATGCACGCACATATTTATGCGCGCACATATTTATGCGCGCACATATTTATGCGTACACATATTTATGCACACATATTTATGCGCACTACCCTGTATATGCGCGCACATATTTATGCGCCCTACCCTGTATATGCGCGCACATATTTATGCGCGCACATATTTATGCGCACTACCCTTTATATGCGCATGCATATTTATGCGCGCACATATTTATGCGCACACATACTTATGCGCACTGCCCTGTATATGCGCGCACATATTTATGCACCCTAACCTGTATGCGCGCACATATATATTTATGCGTGCACATATTTATGCATGCACATATTTATGCGCCTTACCCTGTATATGCGCGCGCATATTTATGCGCACATATTTATGCGCACTACCCTATATATGCGCGCACATATTTATGCGCGCACATATTTATGCGTGCACATATTTATGCACATATATTTATGCGCACTACCCTGTATATGCGCGCACATATTTATGCGCACTACCCTTTATATGCGCGTACATATTTATGCGCGCACATATTTATGCGCCCTACCCTGTATATGCGTGCACATATTTATGCGTGCACATATTTATGCGTACACATATTTATGTGCACTACCCTGTATATGCGTACACATATTTATGCGCGCACATATTTATGCGCGTACATATTTATGCGTACACATATTTATGCGCGCACATATTTATGCGCCCTACCCTGTATATGCGTACACATATTTATGCGCGCACATATTTATGCGCCCTACCCTATATATGCGCGCACATATTTATGCGCGCACATATTTATGCGTGCACATATTTATGCACACATATTTATGCGCACTACCCTGTATATGCGTACACATATTTATGCGCGCACATATTTATGCGCGTACATATTTATGCGTGCACATATTTATGCGTACACATATTTATGCGCGCACATATTTATGCGCCCTACCCTGTATATGCGCGCACATATTTATGCGCGCACATATTTATGCGCACTTCCCTGTATATGCGCGTACATATTTATGCGCGCACATATTTATCCGTACACATATTTATGCGCGCACATATTTATGCGCCCTACCCTGTATATGCGCGCACATATTTATGCGCGCACATATTTATGCGCACTACCCTGTATATGTGCGTACATATTTATGCGCGTACATATTTATGCGCTCACATATTTATGCGTACACATATTTATGCGCGCACATATTTAAGCGCCCTACCCTGTATATGCGTACACATATTTATGCGCGCACATATTTATGCGCGTACATATTTATGCACGCACATATTTATGCGTACACATATTTATGCGCGCACATATTTATGCGCCCTACCCTGTATATGCACGCACATATTTATGCGCGCACATATTTATGCGCACTACCCTGTATATGCGCGTACATATTTATGCGCGTACATATTTATGCGCTCACATATTTATGCGTACACATATTTATGCGCGCACATATTTATGCGCCCTACCCTGTATATGCGCGCACATATTTATGCGTGCACATATTTATGCGTGCACATATTTATGCGCACACATATTTATGCGCGCACATATTTAAGCGCCCTACCCTGTATATGCGTGCACATATTTATGCGCGCACATATTTATGCGCTCACATATTTATGCGCGCACATATTTATGCGCCCTACCCTGTATATGCGCGTACATATTTATGCGCGCACATATTTATGCGTACACATATTTATGCGCGCACATATTTATGCGCCCTACCCTGTATATGCGCGCACATATTTATGCGCGTACATATTTATGCGCGCACATATTTATGCGTACACATATTTATGCACACATATTTATGCGCACTACCCTGTATATGCGCGCACATATCTATGCGCCCTACCCTGTATATGCGCGCACATATTTATGAGCGCACATATTTATGCGCACTACCCTTTATATGCGCGTACAAATTTATGCGCGTACACATTTATGCGCGCACATATTTATGCGCGCACATATTTATGCGCGTACATATTTATGCGCACAAATATTTATGCACACATATTTATGCGCACTACCCTGTATATGCACGCACATATTTATGCGCCCTACCCTGTATATGCGCGCACATATTTATGCGCACTACCCTTTATATGCGCGTACATATTTATGCGCGTACACATTTATGCGCGCACATATTTATGCGCACACATATTTATGCGCGCACATATTTATGCGCCCTACCCTGTATATGCGTGCACATATTTATGCGCGCACATATTTATGCGCCCTACCCTGTATATGCGCGTACATATTTATGCGCGCACATATTTATGCGTACACATATTTATGCGCGCACATATTTATGCGCTTACATATTTATGCGCACACATATTTATGCACACATATTTATGCGCACTACCCTGTATATGCGCGCACATATTTATGCGCCCTACCCTGTATATGCGCGCACATATTTATGCGCGCACATATTTATGCGCACTACCCTTTATATGCGCGTACATATTTATGCGCGTACACATTTATGCGCGCACATATTTATGCGCGTACATATTTATGCGCGCACATATTTATGCGTACACATATTTATGCGCGCACATATTTATGCGCCCTACCCTGTATATGCGTGCACATATTTATGCGCGCACTTATTTATGCGACCACATATTTATGCGCACACATATTTATGCGCCCTACCCTGTATATGCGCGTACGTATTTATGCGCGCACATATTTATGCGTACACATATTTATGCGCACTATCCTGTATATGCGCGCACATATTTATGCGCTCTACCCTGTATATGCGTGCACATATTTATGCGCGCACATATTTATGCGCGCACATATTTATGCGCCCTACCCTGTATATGCGTGCACATATTTATGCGCGCACTTATTTATGCGCCCACATATTTATGCGCACACATATTTATGCGCCCTACCCTGTATATGCGCGTACATATTTATGCGCGCACATATTTATGCGCACACATATTTATGCGCCCTACCCTGTATATGCGCGTACATATTTATGCGCGCACATATTTATGCGTACACATATTTATGCGCGCACATATTTATGCGTACACATATTTATGCGCGCACATATTTATGCGCACACATATTTATGCGCGCACATATTTATGCGCACTACCCTGTATATGCACGTACATATTTATACGCGCACATATTTATGCGTACACATATTTATGCGCGCACATATTTATGCGAACTACCCTGTATATGCGTGCACATATTTATGCGCGCACATATTTATGCGTACACATATTTATGCGCACTACCCTGTATATGCATACATATATTTATGCGCGCACATATTTTTATGCGCCCTACCCTGTATATGCGCGCACATATTTTTATGCGCCCTACCCTGTATATGCGCGCACATATTTATGCACCCTAACCTGTATGCGCGCACATATATATTTATGCGTGCACATATTTATGCATGCACATATTTATGCGCCTTACCCTGTATATGCGCGCGCATATTTATGCGCGCACATATTTATGCACACTACCCTATATATGCGTGCACATAATTATGCGTGCACATATTTATGCGTGCACATATTTATGCACACATATTTATGCGCACTACTCTGTAAATGCGCGCACATATTTATGCGCGCACATATTTATGCGCACTACCCTTTATATGCGCGTACATATTTATGCGCGTACACATTTATGCGCGTACATATTTATGCGCGTACACATTTATGCGCGCACATATTTATGCGCCCTACCCTGTATATACGCGCACATATTTATGCGCGCACATATTTATGCGCACTACCCTGTATATGCGCGTACATATTTATGCGCGCACATATTTATCCGTTCACATATTTATGCGCGCACATATTTATGCGCACTACCCTGTGTATGCGCGTACATATTTATGCGCGCACATATTTATGCGTACACATATTTATGCGCGCACATATTTATGCGCCCTACCCTGTATATGCGCTAACAACCGCAAGAAAGGTAAGTATGACATAAATATACAAAATATTAATAAAAATATCAAAAATCTTTATTATAATAATTTACCACATATACAAAAATAGGACAATGTCAGAAAGACAGATGTACACATACAGAAAATGGGTGTAGTGGGATGCCACAGCTGATAGTGGTCCCTTTAGATACTGCTAATTTTCCTCACAAAAAACATCAGAAAATGCAACATATACTCTCATATCATGTAATAAAATCCACCTAGGTGAGTGTTACCGTCAATTATGGTTATATAGAACCTAATATAGACTTTTTTAATCCAAATGCTATTTGTTCACCCCATAAAGGGGAACAGTATATATATAGTGTCAAGGTCTATAGGTTCTATTGTAATATATCTTGCTTCCTATATGCAAAAAGAGGCACACACATTGCCCTCAAAGATCAGTAACCAACATACATTAGGAAGACAACATATTTGTAGGTATCGATAAAGCATATCTCACTTCCTATATATAGTAAACAGCACGTATATTGCCCTCAAGGGTCCAATAGTCAGCATAAATTAGGGAGTAGACATGTTATAAGTACAACAAGGCAAACCAGTGTAACCACTCACCCATGGAGAGGATTGTAAGCAGATCACCAGGGACGGGCACCCACCACCCAAACCCCGACGCGCGTTTCGGCGCAGAGAGCCTTCGTCAGGAGGAAGAGGAGGAGACATTCATGTTCCCTATTTATATGCCGGCATAAAACATTGGGGTCCAATGGAAGCAGTCCCAGCTGCTGATAATGAACTCGCAACATTGCGAGTGTGCGCCGCGGGTGAAAAAGCGGCGCATGCACATGATGGCGCACAGGACGAAACACATGACCGAAAACCCGAAGTATCGCGGTCACGTGACCGTGATCTCGCGATGTTACGGCTCCGGCATGTGTCCGTGCAGGCACACATCAGGCATGCGCACTCACCCACTGCAACGTATTTTAAATTACTTATGGACCAATCCAGCGGATCCCAATGGCTATAAACTGAAGAAACTAAAGGAAATACTAGCCCATGTCGTGATTAGAGTAATGAAACTATTCAATCAAGATAACTCCATACAATTGAGACATTAGATCATAGAACAAGTGAATCGTATATTCAACATACATATATGTCCACAAGTGAAAGTGTAAATATATAACAGCACCAATAATTAAGAGTACTACATAAAGCATTTACATAAGTATGATAATGTGCAAAAACAGTGCCATATATTGACCCATTACAGGTGTATGTCAAGATACCCCACACATATTAGTATATGAATTATAATATTATATTTAGATATGTTATACTATCCAAAGAATTTTCTAATTCATAAATCCACAAATCATGATAGTAAATTATAATAAGTGACATATAGCATGACAGTGAATAATAAAAAAATATAAAAATAAAAATACGAATAAAAATAAGACTGGAGATCCAAAATGCCAAATAAATCAATAAAATAAAAAATCTTGATTGAAGAATTCCAGAAAGGCACGTACATAAGCAAACAGTGTCTGTAAACAAGAAAAAATTATGAGTCCACATATTTAAAAAGAAATCTTACACATAACCGACAGACAAACAAAAAACAAATAAAAAACATATAAGTGTCAAAGCAGCGTCATGTATTCATAAAAAGGAGCTAAAGCCAAGGGTTTCGTTTAGACCATTGGGGGTAAGAGTGCCAAGTCTCCAGATCCATTTTGTCTCTAATTGAGCTAATCTCTTCTTTAAATTACCCCCCCGAATGTTAATGGGAAGGGTATCAATACCACACACTTTTAATAGAGATGGGTCTTTATTATGATGCAGAAAGAAATGTCTCGCTATTGGTTTGGATCTATCTGTATCCAGATCCGTAATCGATCTGATGTCTCGTACGTGTTCCCGTATACGTAATTTCAATTCCCGAGTGGTTAGGCCAATATAGACCTTACGGCAAGGGCATGTAGCGTGATAGATCACAAATTTCGTGTTGCAGTCAATACGCCGTCTGATCTTAAACATTTTGTCCCCCTTTGCATTGCAAAATTCTGTTGTCCTAACCATATTCGGACATGCCACACAACGTCCACAAGAGAAACTACCCACCTTTGGTGGACCAGCCCCAAAAATTCTTGGTTCTTCAATTTCATAGTGGCTCCTGACTAATATATCCTTCAGATTTTGGGCTCTGCGAGAAATAGCAGTGGGATAGGAAGGGATATAATTAGCTAATATAGGATCTCCCAAAAGCACAGGCCAAAATTTCTTTAACACATTCATCATTTCACCCCATCGCGAGTGATATTTGGTAATAAAACGTACCCCAGATGGGCTTTGTCGTTTTGTTTTAGAGGAATGTATCAATTCTGTCCGTTTGGAATTTTTTGCCCTCATATATGCTTGTTTAATAGATCGTTGACTATACCCTCGATTGGTGAAACGTTCTTTAAGATCATTTGAAAATTTTTCAAAACCTTGATCCGTAGAGCATACCCGTCGCATACGTAAGAATTGCCCTGTCGGGATGGCTTTGATGACCTGCGGAGGGTGAGAAGAGGAAGCCAATAGAAGTGAATTTACTGATGTTTGTTTCCTAAAAATCTCCGTCTGTAAGTTATGACTGGTATCCTTGAAAAGAGATACATCTAAAAAATCGATCTTAGTATTGCTATAGTTATACGTCAAACGGATGTTGCGATCATTCTTATTGAGTGTGTCGATAAACTCACCCAATTGTACATCCGTACCCCCCCAGACGATCAGGATGTCGTCGATGTACCGCATCCAGGAATGGACGCGGCACATCGACGAGTCCCGATCGTCCGGGAGGAGGTCCCTCTCCCACAGCCCCAGGAACAGATTAGCATATGAGGGGGCACAAGCCGCCCCCATTGCTGTTCCCTGGAGCTGTAGCTGTATATGCGCGCACATATTTATGCGTACACATATTTATGCGCGCATATTTATGCGTGCACATATTTAAGCGCCCTCCCCTGTATATGCGTGCACATATTTATGCGCACACATATTTATGCGCCCTACCCTATATATGCGCGCACATATTTATGCGCGCACATATTTATGCGCGTACATATTTATGCGCGCACATATTTATGCGTACACATATTTATGCGCGCACATGTTTATGCGCCCTACCCTGTATATGCGTGCACATATTTATGCGCGCACATATTTATGCGCCCACATATTTATGCGCACACATATTTATGCGCCCTACCCTGTATATGCGCGTACTTATTTATGCGCGCACATATTTATGCGTACACATATTTATGCGCGCTATCCTGTATATGCGCGCACATATTTATGCGCACTACCCTGTATATGCGCGTACATATTTATGCGCGCACATATTTATGCGCACACATATTTGTGCGCACACATATTTATGCGCCCTACCCTGTATATGCGCGTACATATTTATGCGCGCACATATTTATGCGTACACATATTTATGCGCACACATATTTATGCGTACACATATTTATGCGCGCACATATTTATGCGCACACATATTTATGCGCGCACATATTTATGCGCACTACCCTGTATATGCACGTACATATTTATACGCGCACATATTTATGCGTACACATATTTATGCGCGCACATATTTATGCGAACTACCCTGTATATGCGTGCACATATTTATGCGCGCACATATTTATGCGTACACATATTTATGCGCACTACCCTGTATATGCGTACACATATTTATGCGCGCACATATTTTTATGCGCCCTACCCTATATATGCGCGCACATATTTTTATGCGCCCTACCCTGTATATGCGCGCACATATTTATGCACCCTAACCTGCATGCGCGCACATATATATTTATGCGTGCACATATTTATGCATGCACATATTTATGCGCCTTACCCTGTATATGTGCGCGCATATTTATGCGCGCACATATTTATGCGCACTACCCTATATATGCGCGCACATATTTATGCGCGCACATATTTATGCGTGCACATATTTATGCACACATATTTATGCGCACTACCCTGTATATGCGCGCACATATTTATGCGCGCACATATTTATGCGCACTACCCTTTATATGCGCGTACATATTTATGCGCGTACACATTTATGCGCGCACATATTTATGAGCACACATATTTATGCGCGCACATATTTATGCGCCCTACCCTGTATATGCGTGCACATATTTATGCGTGCACATATTTATGCGTACACATATTTATGCGCACTACCCTGTATATGCGTACACATATTTATGCGCGCACATATTTATGCGCGTACATATTTATGCGTGCACATATTTATGCGTACACATATTTATGCGCGCACATATTTATGCGTCCTACCCTGTATATGCGCGCACATATTTATGCGCGCACATATTTATGCGCACTTCCCTGTATATGCGCGTACATATTTATGCGCGCACATATTTATCCGTACACATATTTATGCGCGCACATATTTATGCGCCCTACCCTGTATATGCGCGCACATATTTATGCGCGCACATATTTATGCGCACTACCCTGTATATGTGCGTACATATTTATGCGCGTACATATTTATGCGCTCACATATTTATGCGTACACATATTTATGCGCACACATATTTATGCGCCCTACCCTGTATATGCGCGCACATACTTATGCGTGCACATATTTATGCGCGCACATATTTATGCGTACACATATTTATGCGTGCACATATTTAAGCGCCCTACCCTGTATATGCGTACACATATTTATGCGCGCACATATTTATGCGCGTACATATTTATGCGCGCACATATTTATGCGTACACATATTTATGCGCGCACATATTTATGCGCCCTACCCTGTATATGCACGCACATATTTATGCGCGCACATATTTATGCGCACTACCCTGTATATGCGCGTACATATTTATGCGCGTACATATTTATGCGCTCACATATTTATGCGTACACATATTTGTGCGTACACATATTTATGCGCGCACATATTTATGCGCCCTACCCTGTATATGCGCGCACATATTTATGCGCGTACATATTTATGCGCGCACATATTTATGCGTACACATATTTATGCACACATATTTATGCACACTACCCTGTATATGCGCGCACATATTTATGCGCCCTACCCTGTATATGCGCGCACATATTTATGAGCGCACATATTTATGCGCACTACCCTTTATATGCGCGTACATATTTATGCGCGTACACATTTATGCGCGCACATATTTATGCGCGCACATATTTATGCGCACACATATTTATGCACACATATTTATGCGCACTACCCTGTATATGCGCGCACATATTTATGCGCCCTACCCTGTATATGCGCGCACATATTTATGCGCGCACATATTTATGCGCACTATCCTTTATATGCGCATACATATTTATGCGCGTACACATTTATGCGCGCACATATTTATGCGCACACATATTTATGCGCGCACATATTTATGCGCCCTACCCTGTATATGCGTGCACATATTTATGCGCGCACATATTTATGCGCCCTACCCTGTATATGCGCGTACATATTTATGCGCGCACATATTTATGCGTACACATATTTATGCGCGCACATATTTATGCGCGTACATATTTATGCGCACACATATTTATGCACACATATTTATGCGCACTACCCTGTATATGCGCGCACATATTTATGCGCCCTACCCTGTATATGCGCGCACATATTTATGCGCGCACATATTTATGCGCACTACCCTTTATATGCGCGTACATATTTATGCGCGTACACATTTATGCGCGCGCATATTTATGCGCACACATATTTATGCGCGTACATATTGATGCACACACATATTTATGCACACATATTTATGCGCATTACCCTGTATATGCGCGCACATATTTATGCGCCCTACCCTGTATATGCGCGCACATATTTATGCGCGCACATATTTATGCGCACTACCCTTTATATGCGCGTACATATTTATGCGCGTACACATTTATGCGCGCACATATTTATGCGCACACATATTTATGCGCGCACATATTTATGCGCCCTACCCTGTATATGCGTGCACATATTTATGCGCGCACATATTTATGCGCCCTACCCTGTATATGCGCGTACATATTTATGCGCGCACATATTTATGCGTACACATATTTATGCGCGCACATATTTATGCGCACACATATTTATGCGCGCACATATTTATGCGCCCTACCCTGTATATGCGTGCACATATTTATGCGCGCACATATTTATGCGCCCTACCCTGTATATGCGCGTACATATTTATGTGCGCACATATTTATGCACGCACATATTTATGCGCGCACATATTTATGCGCGCACATATTTATGCGTACACATATTTATGCACACATATTTATGCGCACTACCCTGTATATGCGCGCACATATTTATGCGCCCTACCCTGTATATGCGCGCACATATTTATGCGCGCACATATTTATGCGCACTACCCTTTATATGCGCATGCATATTTATGCGCGCACATATTTATGCGCACACATACTTATGCGCACTGCCCTGTATATGCGCGCACATATTTATGCACCCTAACCTGTATGCGCGCACATATATATTTATGCGTGCACATATTTATGCATGCACATATTTATGCGCCTTACCCTGTATATGCGCGCGCATATTTATGCGCACATATTTATGCGCACTACCCTATATATGCGCGCACATATTTATGCGCGCACATATTTATGCGTGCACATATTTATGCACACATATTTATGCGCACTACCCTGTATATGCGCGCACATATTTATGCGCACTACCCTTTATATGCGCGTACATATTTATGCGCGCACATATTTATGCGCCCTACCCTGTATATGCGTGCACATATTTATGCGTGCACATATTTATGCGTACACATATTTATGTGCACTACCCTGTATATGCGTACACATATTTATGCGCGCACATATTTATGCGCGTACATATTTATGCGTACACATATTTATGCGCGCACATATTTATGCGCCCTACCCTGTATATGCGTACACATATTTATGCGCGCACATATTTATGCGCCCTACCCTGTATATGCGCGCACATATTTATGCGCGCACATATTTATGCGCACTACCCTGTCTATGCGCGTACATATTTATGCGCGCACATATTAATCCGTACACATATTTATGCGCGCACATATTTATGCGCACTACCCTGTATATGCGCGTACATATTTATGCGTGCACATATTTATGCGTACACATATTTATGCGCGCACATATTTATGCACCCTACCCTGTATATGCGCGCACATATTTATGCGTACACATATTTATGCGCGCACATATTTATGCGTGCACATATTTAAGTGCCCTACCCTGTATATGCGTGCACATATTTATGCGCACACATATTTATGCGCCCTACCCTATATATGCGCGCACATATTTATGCGCGCACATATTTATGCGCGTACATATTTATGCGCGCACATATTTATGCGTACACATATTTATGCGCGCACATATTTCTGCGCCCTACCCTGTATATGCGTGCACATATTTATGCGCGCACATATTTATGCGCCCACATATTTATGCGCACACATATTTATTGCGCCCTACCCTGTATATGCGCGTACGTATTTATACGCGCACATATTTATGCGTACACATATTTATGCGCGCTATCCTGTATATGCGCGCACATATTTATGCGCACTACCCTGTATATGCGCGTACATATTTATGCGCGCACATATTTATGCGCACACATATTTGTGTGCACACATATTTATGCGCCCTACCCTGTATTACATATTTATGCGCGCACATATTTATGCGTACACATATTTATGCGCGCACATATTTATGCGTACACATATTTATGCGCGCACATATTTATGCGCACACATATTTATGCGCGCACATATTTATGCGCACTACCCTGTATATGCACGTACATATTTATACGCGCACATATTTATGCGTACACATATTTATGCGCGCACATATTTATGCGAACTACCTTGTATATGCGTGCACATATTTATGCGCGCACATATTTATGCGTACACATATTTATGCGTACTACCCTGTATATGCGTACACATATTTATGCGCACACATATTTTTATGCGCCCTACCCTATATATGCGCGCACATATTTTTATGCGCCCTACCCTGTATATGCGCGCACATATTTATGCACCCTAACCTGCATGCGCGCACATATATATTTATGCGTGCACATATTTATGCATGCACATATTTATGCTCCTTACCCTGTATATGTGCGCGCATATTTATGCGCGCACATATTTATGCGCACTACCCTATATATGCGCGCACATATTTATGCGCGCACATATTTATGCGTGCACATATTTATGCACACATATTTATGCGCACTACCCTGTATATGCGCGCACATATTTATGCGCGCACATATTTATGCGCACTACCCTTTATATGCGCGTACATATTTATGCGCGTACACATTTATGCGCGCACATATTTATGAGCACACATATTTATGCGCGCACATATTTATGCGCCCTACCCTGTATATGCGTGCACATATTTATGCGTGCACATATTTATGCGTACACATATTTATGCGCACTACCCTGTATATGCGTACACATATTTATGCGCGCACATATTTATGCGCGTACATATTTATGCGTGCACATATTTATGCGTACACATATTTATGCGCGCACATATTTATGCGCCCTACCCTGTATATGCGCGCACATATTTATGCGCGCACATATTTATGCGCACTTCCCTGTATATGCGCGTACATATTTATGCGCGCACATATTTATCCGTACACATATTTATGCGCGCACATATTTATGCGCCCTACCCTGTATATGCGCGCACATATTTATGCGCGCACATATTTATGCGCACTACCCTGTATATGTGCGTACATATTTATGCGCGTACATATTTATGCGCTCACATATTTATGCGTACACATATTTATGCGCGCACATATTTAAGCGCCCTACCCTGTATATGCGTACACATATTTATGCGCGCACATATTTATGCGCGTACATATTTATGCGCGCACATATTTATGCGTACACATATTTATGCGCGCACATATTTATGCGCCCTACCCTGTATATGCACGCACATATTTATGCGCGCACATATTTATGCGCACTACCCTGTATATGCGCGTACATATTTATGCGCGTACATATTTATGCGCTCACATATTTATGCGTACACATATTTATGCGCGCACATATTTATGCGCCCTACCCTGTATATGCGCGCACATATTTATACGTGCACATATTTATGCGTGCACATATTTATGCGCACACATATTTATGCGCGCACATATTTAAGCGCCCTACCCTGTATATGCGTGCACATATTTATGCGCGCACATATTTATGCGCTCACATATTTATGCGCGCACATATTTATGCGCCCTACCCTGTATATGCGCGTACATATTTATGCGCGCACATATTTATGCGTACACATATTTATGCGCGCACATATTTATGCGCCCTACCCTGTATATGCGCGCACATATTTATGCGCGTACATATTTATGCTCGCACATATTTATGCGTACACATATTTATGCACACATATTTATGCGCACTACCCTGTATATGCGCGCACATATCTATGCGCCCTACCCTGTATATGCGCGCACATATTTATGAGCGCACATATTTATGCGCACTACCCTTTATATGCGCGTACAAATTTATGCGCGTACACATTTATGCGCGCACATATTTATGCGCGCACATATTTATGCGCGTACATATTTATGCGCACAAATATTTATGCACACATATTTACGCGCACTACCCTGTATATGCGCGCACATATTTATGCGCCCTACCCTGTATATGCGCGCACATATTTATGCGCACTACCCTTTATATGCGCGTACATATTTATGCGCGTACACATTTATGCGCGCACATATTTATGCGCACACATATTTATGCGCGCACATATTTATGCGCCCTACCCTGTATATGCGTGCACATATTTATGCGCGCACATATTTATGCGCCCTACCCTGTATATGCGCGTACATATTTATGCGCGCACATATTTATGCGTACACATATTTATGCGCGCACATATTTATGCGCGTACATATTTATGCGCACACATATTTATGCACACATATTTATGCGCACTACCCTGTATATGCGCGCACATATTTATGCGCCCTACCCTGTATATGCGCGCACATATTTATGCGCGTACATATTTATGCGCACTACCCTTTATATGCGCGTACATATTTATGCGCGTACACATTTATGCGCGCACATATTTATGCGCGTACATATTTATGCGCGCACATATTTATGCGTACACATATTTATGCGCGCACATATTTATGCGCCCTACCCTGTATATGCGTGCACATATTTATGCGCGCACTTATTTATGCGCCCACATATTTATGCGCACACATATTTATGCGCCCTACCCTGTATATGCGCGTACGTATTTATGCGCGCACATATTTATGCGTACACATATTTATGCGCACTATCCTGTATATGCGCGCACATATTTATGCGCTCTACCCTGTATATGCGCGTACATATTTATGCGCGTACATATTTATGCGCGCACATATTTATGCGCACACATATTTATGCGCCCTACCCTGTATATGCGCGTACATATTTATGCGCGCACATATTTATGCGTACACATATTTATGCGCGCACATATTTATGCGTACACATATTTATGCGCGCACATATTTATGCGCACACATATTTATGCGCGCACATATTTATGCGCACTACCCTGTATATGCACGTACATATTTATACGCGCACATATTTATGCGTACACATATTTATGCGCGCACATATTTATGCGAACTACCCTGTATATGCGTGCACATATTTATGCGCGCACATATTTATGCGTACACATATTTATGCGCACTACCCTGTATATGCATACATATATTTATGCGCGCACATATTTTTATGCGCCCTACCCTGTATATGCGCGCACATATTTTTATGCGCCCTACCCTGTATATGCGCGCACATATTTATGCACCCTAACCTGTATGCGCGCACATATATATTTATGCGTGCACATATTTATGCATGCACATATTTATGCGCCTTACCCTGTATATGCGCGCGCATATTTATGCGCGCACATATTTATGCACACTACCCTATATATGCGTGCACATAATTATGCGCGCACATATTTATGCGTGCACATATTTATGCACACATATTTATGCGCACTACTCTGTATATGCGCGCACATATTTATGCGCGCACATATTTATGCGCACTACCCTTTATATGCGCGTACATATTTATGCGCGTACACATTTATGCGCGTACATATTTATGCGCGTACACATTTATGCGCGCACATATTTATGCGCCCTACCCTGTATATACGCGCACATATTTATGCGCGCACATATTTATGCGCACTACCCTGTATATGCGCGTACATATTTATGCGCGCACATATTTATCCGTACACATATTTATGCGCGCACATATTTATGCGCACTACCCTGTATATGCGCGTACATATTTATGCGCGCACATATTTATGCGTACACATATTTATGCGCGCACATATTTATGCGCCCTACCCTGTATATGCGCGCACATATTTATGCGTACACATATTTATGCGTGCATATTTATGCGTGCACATATTTAAGCGCCCTCCCCTGTATATGCGTGCACATATTTATGCGCACACATATTTATGCGCCCTACCCTATATATGCGCGCACATATTTATGCGCGCACATATTTATGCGCGTACATATTTATGCGCGCACATATTTATGCGCGCACATATTTATGCGCGCACATATTTATGCGCCCTACCCTGTATATGCGTGCACATATTTATGCGCGCACATATTTATGCGCCCACATATTTATGCGCACACATATTTATGCGCCCTACCCTGTATATGCGCGTACTTATTTATGCGCGCACATATTTATGCGTACACATATTTATGCGCGCTATCCTGTATATGCGCGCACATATTTATGCGCACTACCCTGTATATGCGCGTACATATTTATGCGCGCACATATTTATGCGCACACATATTTGTGCGCACACATATTTATGCGCCCTACCCTGTATATGCGCGTACATATTTATGCGCGCACATATTTATGCGCGCACATATTTATGCGTACACATATTTATGCGCACACATATTTATGCGTACACATATTTATGCGCGCACATATTTATGCGCACACATATTTATGCGCGCACATATTTATGCGCACTACCCTGTATATGCACGTACATATTTATACGCGCACATATTTATGCGTACACATATTTATGCGCGCACATATTTATGCGAACTACCCTGTATATGCGTGCACATATTTATGCGCGCACATATTTATGCGTACACATATTTATGCGCACTACCCTGTATATGCGTACACATATTTATGCGCGCACATATTTTTATGCGCCCTACCCTATATATGCGCGCACATATTTTTATGCGCCCTACCCTGTATATGCGCGCACATATTTATGCACCCTAACCTGCATGCGCGCACATATATATTTATGCGTGCACATATTTATGCATGCACATATTTATGCGCCTTACCCTGTATATGTGCGCGCATATTTATGCGCGCACATATTTATGCGCACTACCCTATATATGCGCACACATATTTATGCGCGCACATATTTATGCGTGCACATATTTATGCACACATATTTATGCGCACTACCCTGTATATGCGCGCACATATTTATGCGCGCACATATTTATGCGCACTACCCTTTATATGCGCGTACATATTTATGCGCGTACACATTTATGCGCGCACATATTTATGAGCACACATATTTATGCGCGCACATATTTATGCGCCCTACCCTGTATATGCGTGCACATATTTATGCGTGCACATATTTATGCGTACACATATTTATGCGCACTACCCTGTATATGCGTACACATATTTATGCGCGCACATATTTATGCGCGTACATATTTATGCGTGCACATATTTATGCGTACACATATTTATGCGCGCACATATTTATGCGCCCTACCCTGTATATGCGCGCACATATTTATGCGCGCACATATTTATGCGCACTTCCCTGTATATGCGCGTACATATTTATGCGCGCACATATTTATCCGTACACATATTTATGCGCGCACATATTTATGCGCCCTACCCTGTATATGCGCGCACATATTTATGCGCGCACATATTTATGCGCACTACCCTGTATATGTGCGTACATATTTATGCGCGTACATATTTATGCGCTCACATATTTATGCGTACACATATTTATGCGCGCACATATTTAAGCGCCCTACCCTGTATATGCGTACACATATTTATGCGCGCACATATTTATGCGCGTACATATTTATGCGCGCACATATTTATGCGTACACATATTTATGCGCGCACATATTTATGCGCCCTACCCTGTATATGCACGCACATATTTATGCGCGCACATATTTATGCGCACTACCCTGTATATGCGCGTACATATTTATGCGCGTACATATTTATGCGCTCACATATTTATGCGTACACATATTTATGCGCGCACATATTTATGCGCCCTACCCTGTATATGCGCGCACATATTTATGCGTGCACATATTTATGCGTGCACATATTTATGCGTACACATATTTATGCGCGCACATATTTAAGCGCCCTACCCTGTATATGCGTGCACATATTTATGCGCGCACATATTTATGCGCTCACATATTTATGCGCGCACATATTTATGCGCCCTACCCTGTATATGCGCGTACATATTTATGCGCGCACATATTTATGCGTACACATATTTATGCGCGCACATATTTATGCGCCCTACCCTGTATATGCGCGTACATATTTATGCGCGTACATATTTATGCGCGCACATATTTATGCGTACACATATTTATGCACACATATTTATGCGCACTACCCTGTATATGCGCGCACATATCTATGCGCCCTACCCTGTATATGCGCGCACATATTTATGAGCGCACATATTTATGCGCACTACCCTTTATATGCGCGTACAAATTTATGCGCGTACACATTTTTGCGCGCACATATTTATGCGCGCACATATTTATGCGCGTACATATTTATGCGCACAAATATTTATGCACACATATTTATGCGCACTACCCTGTATATGCGCGCACATATTTATGCGCCCTACCCTGTATATGCGCGCACATATTTATGCGCACTACCCTTTATATGCGCGTACATATTTATGCGCGTACACATTTATGCGCGCACATATTTATGCGCACACATATTTATGCGCGCACATATTTATGCGCCCTACCCTGTATATGCGTGCACATATTTATGCGCGCACATATTTATGCGCCCTACCCTGTATATGCGCGTACATATTTATGCGCGCACATATTTATGCGTACACATATTTATGCGCGCACATATTTATGCGCGTACATATTTATGCGCACACATATTGATGCACACATATTTATGCGCACTACCCTGTATATGCGCGCACATATTTATGCGCCCTACCCTGTATATGCGCGCACATATTTATGCGCGCACATATTTATGCGCACTACCCTTTATATGCGCGTACATATTTATGCGCGTACACATTTATGCGCGCACATATTTATGCGCGTACATATTTATGCGCGCACATATTTATGCGTACACATATTTATGCGCGCACATATTTATGCGCCCTACCGTGTATATGCGTGCACATATTTATGCACGCACTTATTTATGCGCCCACATATTTATGCGCACACATATTTATGCGCCCTACCCTGTATATGCGCGTACGTATTTATGCGCGCACATATTTATGCGTACACATATTTATGCGCACTATCCTGTATATGCGCGCACATATTTATGCGCTCTACACTGTATATGCGCGTACATATTTATGCGCGTACCTATTTATGCGCGCACATATTTATGCGCACACATATTTATGCGCCCTACCCTGTATATGCGCGTACATATTTATGCGCGCACATATTTATGCGTACACATATTTATGCGCGCACATATTTATGCGTACACATATTTATGCGCGCACATATTTATGCGCACACATATTTATGCGCGCACATATTTATGCGCACTACCCTGTATATGCACGTACATATTTATACGCGCACATATTTATGCGTACACATATTTATGCGCGCACATATTTATGCGAACTACCCTGTATATGCGTGCACATATTTATGCGCGCACATATTTATGCGCGCACATATTTATGCGAACTACCCTGTATATGCGCGCACATATTTATGCACCCTAACCTGTATGCGCGCACATATATATTTATGCGTGCACATATTTATGCATGCACATATTTATGCGCCTTACCCTGTATATGCGCGCGCATATTTATGCGCGCACATATTTATGCACACTACCCTATATATGCGTGCACATATTTATGCGCGCACATATTTATGCGTGCACATATTTATGCACACATATTTATGCGCACTACTCTGTATATGCGCGCACATATTTATGCGCGCACATATTTATGCGCACTACCCTTTATATGCGCGTACATATTTATGCGCGTACACATTTATGCGCGTACATATTTATGCGCGTACACATTTATGCGCGCACATATTTATGCGCCCTACCCTGTATATACGCGCACATATTTATGCGCGCACATATTTATGCGCACTACCCTGTATATGCGCGTACATATTTATGCGCGCACATATTTATCCGTACACATATTTATGCGCGCACATATTTATGCGCACTACCCTGTATATGCGCGTACATATTTATGCGCGCACATATTTATGCGTACGCATTTTTATGCGCGCACATATTTATGCGCCCTACCCTGTATATGCGCGCACATATTTATGCGTACACATATTTATGCGCGCATATTTATGCGTGCACATATTTAAGCGCCCTCCCCTGTATATGCGTGCACATATTTATGCGCACACATATTTATGCGCCCTACCCTATATATGTGCGCACATATTTATGCGCGCACATATTTATGCGCGTACATATTTATGCGCGCACATATTTATGCGTACACATATTTATGCGCGCACATATTTATGCGCCCTACCCTGTATATGCGTGCACATATTTATGCGCGCACATATTTATGCGCCCACATATTTATGCGCACACATATTTATGCGCCCTACCCTGTATATGCGCGTACTTATTTATGCGCGCACATATTTATGCGTACACATATTTATGCGCGCTATCCTGTATATGCGCGCACATATTTATGTGCACTACCCTGTATATGCGCGTACATATTTATGCGCGCACATATTTATGCGCACACATATTTGTGCGCACACATATTTATGCGCCCTACCCTGTATATGCGCGTACATATTTATGCGCGCACATATTTATGCGTACACATATTTATGCGCACACATATTTATGCGTACACATATTTATGCGCGCACATATTTATGCGCACACATATTTATGCGCGCACATATTTATGCGCACTACCCTGTATATGCACGTACATATTTATACGCGCACATATTTATGCGTACACATATTTATGCGCGCACATATTTATGCGAACTACCCTGTATATGCGTGCACATATTTATGCGCGCACATATTTATGCGTACACATATTTATGCGCACTACCCTGTATATGCCTACACATATTTATGCGCGCACATATTTTTATGCGCCCTACCCTGTATATGCGCGCACATATTTTTATGCGCCCTACCCTGTATATGCGCGCACATATTTATGCACCCTAACCTGCATGCGCGCACATATATATTTATGCGTGCACATATTTATGCATGCACATATTTATGCGCCTTACCCTGTATATGCGCGCGCATATTTATGCGCGCACATATTTATGCGCACTACCCTATATATGCGCGCACATATTTATGCGTGCACATATTTATGCGCACTACCCTTTATATGCGCGTACATATTTATGCGCGTACACATTTATGCGCGCACATATTTATGAGCACACATATTTATGCGCGCACATATTTATGCGCCCTACCCTGTATATGCGTGCACATATTTATGCGTGCACATATTTATGCGTACACATATTTATGCGCACTACCCTGTATATGCGTACACATATTTATGCGCGCACATATTTATGCGCGTACATATTTATGCGTGCACATATTTATGCGTACACATATTTATGCGCGCACATATTTATGCGCCCTACCCTGTATATGCGCGCACATATTTATGCGCGCACATATTTATGCGCACTTCCCTGTATATGCGCGTACATATTTATGCGCGCACATATTTATCCGTACACATATTTATGCGCGCACATATTTATGCGCCCTACCCTGTATATGCGCGCACATATTTATGCGCGCACATATTTATGCGCACTACCCTGTATATGTGCGTACATATTTATGCGCGTACATATTTATGCGCTCACATATTTATGCGTACACATATTTATGCGCGCACATATTTAAGCGCCCTACCCTGTATATGCGTACACATATTTATGCGCGCACATATTTATGCGCGTACATATTTATGCGCGCACATATTTATGCGTACACATATTTATGCGCGCACATATTTATGCGCCCTACCCTGTATATGCACGCACATATTTATGCGCGCACATATTTATGCGCACTACCCTGTATATGCGCGTACATATTTATGCGCGTACATATTTATGCGCTCACATATTTATGCGTACACATATTTATGCGCGCACATATTTATGCGCCCTACCCTGTATATGCGCGCACATATTTATACGTGCACATATTTATGCGTGCACATATTTATGCGCACACATATTTATGCGCGCACATATTTAAGCGCCCTACCCTGTATATGCGTGCACATATTTATGCGCGCACATATTTATGCGCTCACATATTTATGCGCGCACATATTTATGCGCCCTACCCTGTATATGCGCGTACATATTTATGCGCGCACATATTTATGCGTACACATATTTATGCGCGCACATATTTATGCGCCCTACCCTGTATATGCGCGCACATATTTATGCGCGTACATATTTATGCTCGCACATATTTATGCGTACACATATTTATGCACACATATTTATGCGCACTACCCTGTATATGCGCGCACATATCTATGCGCCCTACCCTGTATATGCGCGCACATATTTATGAGCGCACATATTTATGCGCACTACCCTTTATATGCGCGTACAAATTTATGCGCGTACACATTTATGCGCGCACATATTTATGCGCGCACATATTTATGCGCGTACATATTTATGCGCACAAATATTTATGCACACATATTTACGCGCACTACCCTGTATATGCGCGCACATATTTATGCGCCCTACCCTGTATATGCGCGCACATATTTATGCGCACTACCCTTTATATGCGCGTACATATTTATGCGCGTACACATTTATGCACGCACATATTTATGCGCACACATATTTATGCGCGCACATATTTATGCGCCCTACCCTGTATATGCGTGCACATATTTATGCGCGCACATATTTATGCGCCCTACCCTGTATATGCGCGTACATATTTATGCGCGCACATATTTATGCGTACACATATTTATGCGCGCACATATTTATGCGCGTACATATTTATGCGCACACATATTTATTTATTTATTTTATTTATTTATTTATTTTATTTATGCGCACTACCCTGTATATGCACGTACATATTTATACGCGCACATATTTATGCGTACACATATTTATGCGCGCACATATTTATGCGAACTACCCTGTATATGCGTGCACATATTTATGCGCGCACATATTTATGCGCGCACATATTTATGCGAACTACCCTGTATATGCGCGCACATATTTATGCACCCTAACCTGTATGCGCGCACATATATATTTATGCGTGCACATATTTATGCATGCACATATTTATGCGCCTTACCCTGTATATGCGCGCGCATATTTATGCGCGCACATATTTATGCACACTACCCTATATATGCGTGCACATATTTATGCGCGCACATATTTATGCGTGCACATATTTATGCACACATATTTATGCGCACTACTCTGTATATGCGCGCACATATTTATGCGCGCACATATTTATGCGCACTACCCTTTATATGCGCGTACATATTTATGCGCGTACACATTTATGCGCGTACATATTTATGCGCGTACACATTTATGCGCGCACATATTTATGCGCCCTACCCTGTATATACGCGCACATATTTATGCGCGCACATATTTATGCGCACTACCCTGTATATGCGCGTACATATTTATGCGCGCACATATTTATCCGTACACATATTTATGCGCGCACATATTTATGCGCACTACCCTGTATATGCGCGTACATATTTATGCGCGCACATATTTATGCGTACACATTTTTATGCGCGCACATATTTATGCGCCCTACCCTGTATATGCGCGCACATATTTATGCGTACACATATTTATGCGCGCATATTTATGCGTGCACATATTTAAGCGCCCTCCCCTGTATATGCGTGCACATATTTATGCGCACACATATTTATGCGCCCTACCCTATATATGTGCGCACATATTTATGCGCGCACATATTTATGCGCGTACATATTTATGCGCGCACATATTTATGCGTACACATATTTATGCGCGCACATATTTATGCGCCCTACCCTGTATATGCGTGCACATATTTATGCGCGCACATATTTATGCGCCCACATATTTATGCGCACACATATTTATGCGCCCTACCCTGTATATGCGCGTACTTATTTATGCGCGCACATATTTATGCGTACACATATTTATGCGCGCTATCCTGTATATGCGCGCACATATTTATGTGCACTACCCTGTATATGCGCGTACATATTTATGCGCGCACATATTTATGCGCACACATATTTGTGCGCACACATATTTATGCGCCCTACCCATTATATGCGCGTACATATTTATGCGCGCACATATTTATGCGTACACATATTTATGCGCACACATATTTATGCGTACACATATTTATGCGCGCACATATTTATGCGCACACATATTTATGCGCGCACATATTTATGCGCACTACCCTGTATATGCACGTACATATTTATACGCGCACATATTTATGCGTACACATATTTATGCGCGCACATATTTATGCGAACTACCCTGTATATGCGTGCACATATTTATGCGCGCACATATTTATGCGTACACATATTTATGCGCACTACCCTGTATATGCCTACACATATTTATGCGCGCACATATTTTTATGCGCCCTACCCTGTATATGCGCGCACATATTTTTATGCGCCCTACCCTGTATATGCGCGCACATATTTATGCACCCTAACCTGCATGCGCGCACATATATATTTATGCGTGCACATATTTATGCATGCACATATTTATGCGCCTTACCCTGTATATGCGCGCGCATATTTATGCGCGCACATATTTATGCGCACTACCCTATATATGCGCGCACATATTTATGCGTGCACATATTTATGCGCACTACCCTTTATATGCGCGTACATATTTATGCGCGTACACATTTATGCGCGCACATATTTATGCGCCCTACCCTGTATATGCGTGCACATATTTATGCGTGCACATATTTATGCGTACACATATTTATGCGCACTACCCTGTATATGCGTACACATATTTATGCGCGCACATATTTATGCGCGTACATATTTATGTGTGCACATATTTATGCGTACACATATTTATGCGCGCACATATTTATGCGCCCTACCCTGTATATGCGCGCACATATTTATGCGCGCACATATTTATGCGCACTACCCTGTATATGCGCGTACATATTTATGCGCGCACATATTTATCCGCACACATATTTATGCGCGTACATATTTATGCGCCCTACTCTGTATATGCGCGCACATATTTATGCGTGCACATATTTATGCGCACTACCCTGTATATGTGCGTACATATTTATGCGCTCACATATTTATGCGCTCACATATTTATGCGTACACATATTTATGCGCGCACATATTTATGCGCCCTACCCTGTATATGCGCGCACATATTTATGCATGCACATATTTATGCGCGCACATATTTATGCGTACACATATTTATGCGCGCACATATTTAAGCGCCCTACCCTGTATATGCGTACACATATTTATGCGCGCACATATTTATGCGCATACATATTTATGCGCGCACATATTTATGCGTACACATATTTATGCGCGCACATATTTATGCGCCCTACCCTGTATATGCACGCACATATTTATGCGCGCACATATTTATGCGCACTACCCTGTATATGCGTGTACATATTTATGTGCGTACATATTTATGCGCTCACATATTTATGCGTACACATATTTATGCGCGCACATATTTATGCGCCCTACCCTGTATATGCGCGCACATATTTATGCGTGCACATATTTATGCGTGCACATATTTATGCGCTCACATATTTATGCGCGCACATATTTATGCGCCCTACCCTGTATATGCGCGTACATATTTATGCGCGCACATATTTATGCGCACACATATTTATGCGCGCACATATTTATGCGCCCTACCCTGTATATGCGCGCACATATTTATGTGCGTACATATTTATGCGCGCACATATTTATGCGTACACATATTTATGCGCGCATATTTATGCGTGCACATATTTAAGCGCCCTCCCCTGTATATGCGTGCACATATTTATGCGCACACATATTTATGCGCCCTACCCTATATATGCGCGCACATATTTATGCGCGCACATATTTATGCGCGTACATATTTATGCGCGCACATATTTATGCGTACACATATTTATGCGCGCACATATTTATGCGCCCTACCCTGTATATGCGTGCACATATTTATGCGCGCACATATTTATGCGCACACATATTTATGCGCACACATATTTATGCGCCCTACCCTGTATATGCGCGTACTTATTTATGCGCGCACATATTTATGCGTACACATATTTATGCGCGCTATCCTGTATATGCGCGCACATATTTATGCGCACTACCCTGTATATGCGCGTACATATTTATGCGCGCACATATTTATGCGCACACATATTTGTGCGCACACATATTTATGCGCCCTAACCTGTATATGCGCGTACATATTTATGCGCGCACATATTTATGCGTACACATATTTATGCGCACACATATTTATGCGTACACATATTTATGCGCGCACATATTTATGCGCACACATATTTATGCGCGCACATATTTATGCGCACTACCCTGTATATGCACGTACATATTTATACGCGCACATATTTATGCGTACACATATTTATGCGCGCACATATTTATGCGAACTACCCTGTATATGCGTGCACATATTTATGCGCGCACATATTTATGCGTACACATATTTATGCGCACTACCCTGTATATGCCTACACATATTTATGCGCGCACATATTTTTATGCGCCCTACCCTGTATATGCGCGCACATATTTTTATGCGCCCTACCCTGTATATGCGCGCACATATTTATGCACCCTAACCTGCATGCGCGCACATATATATTTATGCGTGCACATATTTATGCATGCACATATTTATGCGCCTTACCCTGTATATGCGCGCGCATATTTATGCGCGCACATATTTATGCGCACTACCCTATATATGCGCGCACATATTTATGCGTGCACATATTTATGCGCACTACCCTTTATATGCGCGTACATATTTATGCGCGTACACATTTATGCGCGCACATATTTATGAGCACACATATTTATGCGCGCACATATTTATGCGCCCTACCCTGTATATGCGCGCACATATTTATGTGCGTACATATTTATGCGCGCACATATTTATGCGTACACATATTTATGCGCGCATATTTATGCGTGCACATATTTAAGCGCCCTCCCCTGTATATGCGTGCACATATTTATGCGCACACATATTTATGCGCCCTACCCTATATATGCGCGCACATATTTATGCGCGCACATATTTATGCGCGTACATATTTATGCGCGCACATATTTATGCGTACACATATTTATGCGCGCACATATTTATGCGCCCTACCCTGTATATGCGTGCACATATTTATGCGCGCACATATTTATGCGCCCACATATTTATGCGCACACATATTTATGCGCCCTACACTGTATATGCGCGTACTTATTTATGCGCGCACATATTTATGCGTACACATATTTATGCGCGCTATCCTGTATATGCGCGCACATATTTATGCGCACTACCCTGTATATGCGCGTACATATTTATGCGCGCACATATTTATGCGCACACATATTTGTGCGCACACATATTTATGCGCCCTACCCTGTATATGCGCGTACATATTTATGCGCGCACATATTTATGCGTACACATATTTATGCGCACACATATTTATGCGTACACATATTTATGCGCGCACATATTTATGCGCACACATATTTATGCGCGCACATATTTATGCGCCCTACCCTGTATATGCGTGCACATATTTATGCGTGCACATATTTATGCGTACACATATTTATGCGCACTACCCTGTATATGCGTACACATATTTATGCGCGCACATATTTATGCGCGTACATATTTATGTGTGCACATATTTATGCGTACACATATTTATGCGCGCACATATTTATGCGCCCTACCCTGTATATGCGCGCACATATTTATGCGCGCACATATTTATGCGCACTACCCTGTATATGCGCGTACATATTTATGCGCGCACATATTTATCCGCACACATATTTATGCGCGTACATATTTATGCGCCCTACTCTGTATATGCGCGCACATATTTATGCGTGCACATATTTATGCGCACTACCCTGTATATGTGCGTACATATTTATGCGCTCACATATTTATGCGCTCACATATTTATGCGTACACATATTTATGCGCGCACATATTTATGCGCCCTACCCTGTATATGCGCGCACATATTTATGCATGCACATATTTATGCGCGCACATATTTATGCGTACACATATTTATGCGCGCACATATTTAAGCGCCCTACCCTGTATATGCGTACACATATTTATGCGCGCACATATTTATGCGCATACATATTTATGCGCGCACATATTTATGCGTACACATATTTATGCGCGCACATATTTATGCGCCCTACCCTGTATATGCACGCACATATTTATGCGCGCACATATTTATGCGCACTACCCTGTATATGCGTGTACATATTTATGTGCGTACATATTTATGCGCTCACATATTTATGCGTACACATATTTATGCGCGAACATATTTATGCGCCCTACCCTGTATATGCGCGCACATATTTATGCGTGCACATATTTATGCGTGCACATATTTATGCGCTCACATATTTATGCGCGCACATATTTATGCGCCCTACCCTGTATATGCGCGTACATATTTATGCGCGCACATATTTATGCGCACACATATTTATGCGCGCACATATTTATGCGCCCTACCCTGTATATGCGCGCACATATTTATGTGCGTACATATTTATGCGCGCACATATTTATGCGTACACATATTTATGCACACATATTTATGCGCACTACCCTGTATATGCGCGCACATATTTATGCGCCCTACCCTGTATATGCGCGCACATATTTATGAGCGCACATATTTATGAGCACCACCCTTTATATGCGCGTACATATTTATGCGCGTACACATTTATGCGCGCACATATTTATGCGCACACATATTTATGCGCGTACATATTTATGCGCACACATATTTATGCACACATATTTATGCGCACTACCCTGTATATGCGCGCACATATTTATGCGCCCTACCCTGTATATGCGCGCACATATTTATACGCGCACATATTTATGCGCACTACCCTTTATATGCGCGTACATATTTATGCGCGTACACATTTATGCGCGCACATATTTATGCGCACACATATTTATGCGCGCACATATTTATGCGCCCTACCCTGTATATGCGTGCACATATTTATGCGCGCACATATTTATGCGCCCTACCCTGTATATGCGCGTACATATTTATGCGCGCACATATTTATGCGTACACATATTTATGCGCGCACATATTTATGCGCGTACATATTTATGCGCACACATATTTATGCACACATATTTATGCGCACTACCCTGTATATGCGCGCACATGTTTATGCGCCCTACCCTGTATATGCGCGCACATATTTATGCGCGCACATATTTATGCGCGTACATATTTATGCGCGTACATATTTATGCGCACACATATTTATGCACACATATTTATGCGCACTACCCTGTATATGCGCGCACATATTTATGCGCCCTACCCTGTATATGCGCGCACATATTTATGCGCCCTACCCTGTATATGCGCGTACATATTTATGCGCGCACATATTTATGCGTACACATATTTATGCGCGCACATATTTATGCGCCCTACCCTGTATATGCGCGCACATATTTATGCGCGTACATATTTATGCGCGCACATATTTATGCGTACACATATTTATGCACACATATTTATGCGCACTACCCTGTATATGCGCGCACATATTTATGCGCCCTACCCTGTATATGCGCGCACATATTTATGAGCGCACATATTTATGCGCACTACCCTTTATATGCGCGTACATATTTATGCGCGTACACATTTATGCGCGCACATATTTATGCGCGCACATATTTATGCGCGTACATATTTATGCGCACACATATTTATGCACACATATTTATGCGCACTACCCTGTATATGCGCGCACATATTTATGCGCCCTACCCTGTATATGCGCGCACATATTTATGCGCGCACATATTTATGCGCACTACCCTTTATATGCGCGTACATACTTATGCGCGTACACATTTATGCGCGCACATATTCATGCGCACACATATTTATGCGCGCACATATTTATGCGCCCTACCCTTTATATGCGTGCACATATTTATGCGCGCACATATTTATGCGCCCTACCCTGTATATGCGCGTACATATTTATGCGCGCACATATTTATGCGTACACATATTTATGCGCGCACATATTTATGCGCGTACATATTTATGCGCACACATATTTATGCACACATATTTATGCGCACTACCCTGTATATGCGCGCACATATTTATGCGCCCTACCCTGTATATGCACGCACATATTTATGCGCGCACATATTTATGCGCACTACCCTTTATATGCGCGTACATATTTATGCGCGTACACATTTATGCGCGCGCATATTTATGCGCACACATATTTATGCGCGTACATATTTATGCGCACACATATTTATGCACACATATTTATGCGCACTACCCTGTATATGCACGCACATATTTATGCGCCCTACCCTGTATATGCGCGCACATATTTATGCGCGCACATATTTATGCGCACTACCCTTTATATGCGCGTACATATTTATGCGCGTACACATTTATGCGCGCACATATTTATGCGCACACATATTTATGCGCGCACATATTTATGCGCCCTACCCTGTATATGCGTGCACATATTTATGCGCGTACATATTTATGCGCCCTACCCTGTATATGCGCGTACATATTTATGCGCGCACATATTTATGCGTACACATATTTATGCGCGCACATATTTATGCGCCCTACCCTGTATATGCGCGCACATATTTATGTGCGCACATATTTATGCACGCACATATTTATGCGCGCACATATTTATGCGCGCACATATTTATGCGTACACATATTTATGCACACATATTTATGCGCACTACCCTGTATATGCGCGCTCATATTTATGCGCCCTACCCTGTATATGCGCGCACATATTTATGCACGCACATATTTATGCGCACTACCCTTTATATGCGCATGCATATTTATGCGCGCACATATTTATGCGCACACATACTTATGCGCACTACCCTGTATATGCGCGCACATATTTATGCGTCCTACCCTGTATATGCAGGCACATATTTATGCGCGCACATATTTATGCGCACTACCCTGTATATGCGCGTACATATTTATGCGCGTACATATTTATGCGGGCACATATTTATGCGCCCTACCCTGTATATGCGCGTACATATTTATGCGCGCACATATTTATGCGCGCACATATTTATGCGTACACATATTTATGCGCACTACCCTGTATATGCGTATACATATTTATGCGCGCACATATTTTTATGCGCCCTACCCTGTATATGCGCGCACATATTTATGCGCGCACATATATATGCACCCTAACCTGTATGCGCGCACATATATATTTATGCGTGCACATATTTATGCATGCACATATTTATGCGCCCTACCCTGTATATGCGCGCGCATATTTATGTGCGTACATATTTATGCGCGTACATATTTATGCGTACACATATTTATGCGCGCACATATTTATGCGCACTACCCTGTATATGCGCGCACATATTTATGCGCACTACCCTTTATATGCGCGTACATATTTATGCGCGTACATATTTATGCGCACACATATTTATGCGCGCACATATTTATGCGCCCTACCCTGTATATTCGCGGACATATTTATGCGCGCACATATTTATGCGTACACATATTTATGCGCACACATATTTATGCGCGCACAAGCATCCAGGTATCCATAACAACTGATCACATGTTTTTCACTGATATCCAAAATGAGATACACATAATCACATGACGCTTATGGACATACACACAAACCACATACAAAATACACCAGTGCAAAACTGGACAATTCTTATGGGGCCACTACACAAACATAACATGTAACATTTATACGCGCACATATTTATGCGCACTACCCTGTACATGCACGCACATATTTATGCGCGCACATATTTATGCGCACTACCCTGTATACGCGCACACATATTTATGCGCGCTACCCTGTATATGCGCGCACATATTTATCCGCACACATATTTATATGTGCACATGTATGCGCCCTACCCTGTATATGCGCGCACATATTTATGCGCCCTACCCTGTATATGCGTGCACATAATTTTGTGCGCACATATTTATGCGCCCTACCCTGTATATGCGCATGCATATTTATGCGCGCACATATTTATGCGCACACATATTTATGCGCCCTACCCTGTATATGCGCATGCATATTTTTGCGCGCACATATTTATGCGTGCACATATTTATGCGCGCACATATTTATGCGCACTACCCTGTATATGCGCGTACATATTTATGCGCGTACATATTTATGCGCGCACATATTTATGCGCACTACCCTTTATATGCGCATGCATATTTATGCGCGCACATATTTATGCGCACACATACTTATGCGCACTACCCTGTATATGCGCGCACATATTTATGCGTCCTACCCTGTATATGCAGGCACATATTTATGCGCGCACATATTTATGCGCACTACCCTGTATATGCGCGTACATATTTATGCGCGTACATATTTATGCGGGCACATATTTATGCGCCCTACCCTGTATATGCGCGTACATATTTATGCGCGCACATATTTATGCGCGCACATATTTATGCGTACACATATTTATGCGCACTACCCTGTATATGCGTATACATATTTATGCGCGCACATATTTTTATGCGCCCTACCCTGTATATGCGCGCACATATTTATGCGCGCACATATATATGCACCCTAACCTGTATGCGCGCACATATATATTTATGCGTGCACATATTTATGCATGCACATATTTATGCGCCCTACCCTGTATATGCGCGCGCATATTTATGTGCGTACATATTTATGCGCGTACATATTTATGCGTACACATATTTATGCGCGCACATATTTATGCGCACTACCCTGTATATGCGCGCACATATTTATGCGCACTACCCTTTATATGCGCGTACATATTTATGCGCGTACATATTTATGCGCACACATATTTATGCGCGCACATATTTATGCGCCCTACCCTGTATATTCGCGGACATATTTATGCGCGCACATATTTATGCGTACACATATTTATGCGCACACATATTTATGCGCGCACAAGCATCCAGGTATCCATAACAACTGATCACATGTTTTTCACTGATATCCAAAATGAGATACACATAATCACATGACGCTTATGGACATACACACAAACCACATACAAAATACACCAGTGCAAAACTGGACAATTCTTATGGGGCCACTACACAAACATAACATGTAACATTTATACGCGCACATATTTATGCGCACTACCCTGTACATGCACGCACATATTTATGCGCGCACATATTTATGCGCACTACCCTGTATACGCGCACACATATTTATGCGCGCTACCCTGTATATGCGTGCACATATTTATCCGCACACATATTTATGTGTGCACATGTATGCGCCCTACCCTGTATATGCGCGCACATATTTATGCGCCCTACCCTGTATATGCGTGCACATAATTTTGTGCGCACATATTTATGCGCCCTACCCTGTATATGCGCATGCATATTTATGCGCGCACATATTTATGCGCACACATATTTATGCGCCCTACCCTGTATATGCGCATGCATATTTTTGCGCGCACATATTTATGCGTGCACATATTTATGCGCACACATATTTATGCGCACTACCCTGTATATGCGCGTACATATTTATGCGCGTACATATTTATGCGCGCTCATATTTATGCGTACACATACAGTGGGGCAAAATAGTATTTAGTCAGTCACCAATAGTGCAAGTTCCACTACTTAAAAAGATGAGAGGCGTCTGTAATTTACATCATAGGTAGACCTCAACTATGAGAGACAAAATGAGAAAACAAATCCAGAAAATCACATTGTCTGATTTTGTAAGAATTTATTTGCAAATTATGGTGGAAAATAAGTATTTGGTCAACTACAAACAATCAAGATTTCTGGCTCTCACAGACCTGTAACTTCTTCTTTAAGAGTCTCCTCTTTCCTCCACTCATTACCTGTAGTAATGACACCTGTTTAATCTTGTTATCAGTATAAAAAGACACCTGTGCACACCCTCAAACAGTCAGACTCCAAACTCCACTATGGTGAAGACCAAAGAGCTGTCAAAGGACACCAGAGAAAAAATTGTAGCCCTGCACCAGGCTGGGAAGACTGAATCTGCAATAGGCAACCAGCTTGGATTGAAGAAATCAACTGTGGGAGCAATAATTAGAAAATGGAAGACATACAAGACCACTGATAATCTCCCTCGATCTGGGGCTCCACGCAAAATCTCACCCCGTGGGGTCAAAATGATCACAAGAACGGTGAGCAAAAATCCCAGAACCACGCGGGGGGACCTAGTGAATGAACTGCAGAGAGCTGGGACCAATGTAACAAAGCCTACCATCAGTAACACACTACGCCGCCAGGGACTCAGATCCTGCAGTGCCAGACGTATCCCACTGCTTAAGCCAGTACATGTCCGGGCCCGTCTGAAGTTTGCTAGAGAGCATTTGGATGATCCAGAAGAGTATTGGGAGAATGTCCTATGGTCTGATGAAACCAAACTGGAACTGTTTGGTAGAAACACAACTTTTCGTGTTTGGAGGAAAAAGAATACTGAGTTGCATCCATCAAACACCATACCTACTGTAAAGCATGGGGGTGGAAACATCATGCTTTGGGGCTGTTTCTCTGCAAAGGGGCCAGGACGACTGATCCGGGTACATGAAAGAATGAATGGAGCCATGTATCGTGAGATTTTGAGTGCAAACCTCCTTCCATCAGCAAGGGCATTGAAGATGAAACGTGGCTGGGTCTTTCAACATGACAATGATCCAAAGCACACCAGGGCAACGAAGGAGTGGCTTTGTAAGAAGCATTTCAAGGTCCTGGAGTGGCCTAGCCAGTCTCCAGCTCTCAACCCTATAGAAAACCTTTGGAGGGAGTTGAAAGTCCGTGTTGCCAAGCAACAGCCCCAAAACATCACTGCTCTAGAGGAGATCTGCATGGAGGAATGGGCCAACATACCAACAACAGTGTGTGCCAACCTTGTGAAGACTTACAGAAAACGTTTGACCTCTGTCATTGCCAACAAAGGATATATAACAAAGTATTGAGATGAAATTTTGTTACTGACCAAATACTTATTTTCCACCATAATTTGCAAATAAATTCTTACAAAATCAGACAATGTGATTTTCTGGATTTGTTTTCTCATTTTGTCTCTCATAGTTGAGGTCTACCTATGATGTAAATTACAGACGCCTCTCATCTTTTTAAGTGGTGGAACTTGCACTATTGGTGACTGACTAAATACTTTTTTGCCCCACTGTATTTATGCGCGCACATATTTATGCGCCCTACCCTGTATATGCCCGCACATATTTATGCGCGCACATATTTATGCGCGCACATATTTATGCGCCCTACCCTGTATATGTGCGTACATATTTATGCGCGCACATATTTATGCGTGCACATATATATGCGCCCTACCCTGAATATGCGCCCTACCCTGTATATCTGCACACATATTTATGCGCGCACATATATATGCGCCCTACCCTGTATGCGCGCACATTTATATTTATGCGCGCACATATATATGAGCCCTACCCTGTATATGCGCCCTACCCTGTACATGTGTGCACATATTTATGTGCCCTACCCTGTGTATGCGCGCACATATTTATGCGCCCTACCCTGTATATGCGCACACATATTTATCCGCGCACATATTTATGCGCCCTACCCTGTATATGCGCATGCGTATTTATGCGCGCACATATTTATGCGCACTACCCTGTATATGCGTGCACATATTTATGCGCGCACATATATATGCGCCCTACCCTGAATATGCGCCCTACCCTGAATACGCACACACATATTTATGCGCGCACATATATATGCGCCCTAACCTGTATGCGTGCACATATATATTTATGCGTGCACATATTTATGCGCGCACATATTTATGCGCGCACATATTTATGCGCACACATATATATGCGCCCTAACCTGTATGCGCGCACATATATATTTATGCGTGCACATATTTATGCATGCACATATTTATGCGCCCTACCCTGTATATGCGCGCACATATTTATGCGCCCTACCCTGTATATGCGCGCGCATATTTATGCGCGCACATATTTATGCGCACTACGCTGTATATTCACGCAAATATTTATGCGCGCACATATTTATGCGCCCTACTCTGTATATGTGCACACATTTTTATGCGTGCACATATTTATGCGCGCACATATATATGCGCCCTACCCTGAATATGCGCGTCAGGTTTTTCACTGATATCCAAAATAAGATACACATAATCACATGACGCTTATGGACATACACACAAACCACATACAAAATACACCAGTGCAAAACTGGACAATTCTTATGGGGCGACTACACAAACATAACATGTAATATACCCATGCGAAGCCGGGTCCTCCCTCTAGTCTATATTATAAAAATTAATTCTTGTCTGTCTGTCTGTCCGTCTGTCTGTCTGTCTGTTCTCTAATGCGAACCAAACGACTGGACCGATCTTCACCAAATTTGTTACAGAGATACTTCAGGTATCCGGGAAGGTTTAAGACGAGACTCCAACTCGCTCGGACATACCATTGCTGAGATACAGCATTCCAAACACAGTGCCCCCCCCCCCCCTTAGCCAATACAAACCTGCAAGTCTTTCACTCATATTCCAACTGCAATACACACGGTCTCTCCACATGCGCAATACAACACTGATATCCAAACTGAGATACACGCATCAGAGGATTAGATACACAGATCAGCACACAGTATCACACACCACAGGATTAGATACACGGGTCTGCACACAGTGCCACACACCAGAGGATTAAATACGCACTTCTGCACACAGTTCCACACACTGAAGGATTTGATACGTGCATCTGCACACAGTTCCACACTCCAGAGGATGAGATACGTGTGTCTGCACACATTTGAACACGCCATAGGATTAGATACACGCGTCTGCACAGAGTACCACATGCCGTAGGATTAGATACGCGCGTCTACACATAGTTCCACACGCCGAAGGATTAGATACTTGCCTCTGCACACAGTACCACAAGCCAGAGAATTTGATACGCGTCTCCACACACAGTATCACACGGGGGAGGATTAGATACGCACCTCTGCACACAGTACCACACGGGGGAGGAATAGATACCACATGCCGGGGGATTGGATACGCGTGTCTACACACAGTTCCACACGCCGTAGGATTAGATACGCGCCTCTTCACACAATACCACATGGGAGGATTAGATACACGTGTCTTCACACAGTTGTACACGCCATAGGATTAGATACACGCGTCTGCACACAGTACCACATGCCGTAGGATTAGATATGTGCGTCTGCATACAGTACCACATGCCGTAGGATTAGATACGTGCATCTACACACAGTTCCACATGCCGTAGGATTAGATACGCGCCTCTTTACACAATACCACACAGGGGAGGATTAAATACGCGCGTCTGCACACAGTACCACACGCCAGAGGATTAGATAAGCGCGTCTGCACACAGTACCAAATTCCGTAGGATTAGATACGCGCGTCTGCACACAGTACCACATGCCATAGGATTAGATACCCACGTCTACACACAGTTTCACATGTCATAGGATTAGATACGTGCCTCTTCACACAATACCACACAGGGGAGGATTAGATATGTGCATCTGCACACAGTACCACACGACCGAGGGTTAGATGTGCGCGTCTGCACACAGTTACACATGCTGAAGGATTAGATACGTGTGTGTGCTCTAAGTACCACATGGGGGAGGATTAGATATGCACATCTGCACACAGTTCAACACACTGGAGGATTAGATACGCATGTCTTCACATAGTACCACCACCAGAGGATTAGATACGCGTTTCTACACACAGTATCACACGGGGAAGGTTTAGATATGTGCATCTGCACACAGTACCACACGCCAGAGGATTGGATATGCACATCTGCACACAGTTCCATACGCCGGAGGATTAGATATGCGCGTCTGCACACAGTACCATACGCCGGGGGATTGGATACATGCATTTGCACACAATACCACATGCCAGAGGATTGGCTACGTGCATCTGCACACAGTTCCACACACCAGAGGATTAGATAAGCAGGTCTGCACACAGTACCACATGCCGTAGGATTAGATACGTGCGTCTGCTTACAGATCCACATGCCAGAGGAATAAATACATGCATCTTCACACAGTTGTACACGCCATAGGATTAGATACACACGTCTGCATACAGTACCACATGCTGTAGGATTAGATATGCGCATCTACACACAGTTCCACACGCCATAGGATTAGATACGCGCCTCTTCACACATTACTACAAAAGGGAGGATTAGATACTTGCATCTAAACACAGTACCACACTTTGGAGGATTAGATACAGGCCTCTGCACACAGTATCTCATGCCAGAGTATTAGATACGCGCATCTGCACACAGTACCACACGCCAGAGTCATTAGATACGCGCGTCTGCACACAGTTTCACTTACTGGAGGATTAGATCTTCACACAATGCCACACGGGGGAGGATTAGATATGTGCATCTGCACAAAGTACCACACCAACAAGGATTGGATACTTGCATCTAAACACAGTACTACACGGGGAAGGATTAGATACAGCTTTACTCCAGGTATCCATAACAACTGATCACAGGTTTTTCACTGACATCCAAAATGAGATACACATAATCACATGACGCTTATAGACACACACAGAAACAACATACAAAATACATCAGTGCAAAACTGGACAATACTTATGGGGCCACTACATAAACATAAAATGTAATATACCCGTGCGAAGTCGGGTCCTCCCTCTAGTATATATATATATATATATATATATATATATATATATATATATATTAGCTGGTACCCGCGACTTCGTCTGCGGTGATTGTAGAAGTGGGTATATACAGGCGCGGGTAAGGTTTTCGTACTGTCTATAAGGGATGGGATATGAAATGTAACTTTGTATCTTGTTTTTGCTGTAATTGCGAGAATACATGAGACTTTTGTGTTGAAGCTAATTTGTATTTGAGCTGCTATACGGTGTTCTGAGAAACTGTACATAGTCTCTTTGGGACAGAGGTATTTGAAGTTAATATACCTCGATATACGACATTGTATGATTTGTTATTTTCTGCCAGTAGTGTGTTGACATTTTTTTGTTTTTAAAAGTTGCCATATTCTGACAGCAGTCACTTTTTTATTTGTCTGTGTTGGGGGATGTCTTTTTTTGCGGGGCCGGGTGTAGTTTTTAGTTGTTGCATTTTCGGGAAATGCTATTGGCTTGATCACTTTTGATTGATATTTGTATGATAATGAAAATAGTGAAAAAACAGCGGTTTTGGACTTTTCAGTATGTTTGCCGCTACGGCGTTAAGCGTCCAGGCAAAATATTTGTATAGCTTTGTAGAGCGGGCGATTTAGGACACAGGGATACCTAACATGTATGTGTTTCACAGTATTTAACTACTTTTATATGTGTTCTAGGGAAAGGGGGTTGATTTGAATTTGTAATACTTTTTATTTTTTATTTTATTTTTTTTCCCATTTTTTTTGTTTTTGTTTTTGCATTTATTAGACCACCTAGGGGTATTGACATGGGTGGGCGGTGTTGCGGATTGTCAGAGCGGTGGGGGTCGGCAAACATGGCTGCTCCGGAGCGTTAAAGAGAGCCTCCTGGAGTATCGTTAAGGTGAGGGGCAAAGTGGTAAAGTATATGTATATGTGATTGTGTGGGGTTAGGGGCTAAGCTGTAGAGGGCAATATGAATTTTGTGGCTTGCTATGGTCCAAAGTATGTGAGATTGCAGAGATGGTGGTGTGAGTTTTGTGGGGGTCCTGGCACAAACGTATGTGTGCTATTGTGACGAAAAGTAGCCTATTGCGCAATCGGGTGTATTAACTATGTTTGTGGAAACTTTCAGCGGTTGAGCGGGTTTTGCGTGATTGAGGAACAAACATCCAAACATCCAAACACACAAACTCACAAACATCCAAATTCACAAACTTTCAATAGGATATATAATATAGGAGGGTATAGTATTTTCTACAGAGCCTAATGACCAAATGTGATATGTATTTTTTATAGAGCCCAGGCTATAAATGTGATATGTGGGATACGTACCACCGTAGCATCTGCCACGGAACCTGTGACCTTAGGGGGCCTGGTGGGCACCTGCTGCTTTTTTCTTTTTCTTTGGGGAGATGTGGTGCCGCTGACCCAATTCTGCTAATGGTAGAGCAGGAAGCCACAGTTAGCCTGTCCCACAGTGTATGGACAGCTTTAGGCTAAGGTCCCACAGGACAGGACCACTGTGGGATGTCAACTGGTTTTCGCCACGAGAAAATGGCTGCTTAAAATACTGTGGAAGCGGCCATTTTTCTTGTGGCCATGGGCATACGCAGTCAGCTTCCCTAGACCTGAGGCCTAGACGTAAGAAGATGCCACCGGAAGAAGACGCAGTGAAGACCTCATCGCAGAAGAAGATGGAGGCGGCACTGGAGAACTCTCTGGCAGCATTGGGGATGCCCCCAGTTCTGCGAGAGAGCTCATTTGCATACTGGGAAAAAACGGGATTGTAGGCGAACAGTGGCGTGGAGAAGAAAAGGAAAGGTAGGAGACGAATAGCCTTTCTTAAGGCTATTCCAACATGTTAGGGAGAAAAAATTGTGTTTAAAAGATAGGATCCCTTTAAAATGTGTTTTATTGAGATTTTAAGTGAAACCAATACAAAGTAGCAGATAATTCTGAAGTGGAAGAAAAATGATAACATGGTTTGCAAAATTTTAATCAAATAAAAATCTGAAAAGTGTGATGTGCAAAAGTATTCAGCCCCCCTATATTAATACTTTATAGAGCCACCTTTCACTGCAATTCCAGCTGCCAGTCTTTTGGGGTATGTCTCTACCAGCTTTGCACATCTAGAGACTTAGATTTTTGCCCATTCTTCTTTGCAAAATAGCTCAAGCTCAGCCAGAGTGGATGGAAAGCGTCTGTGAACAGTAATTTTCATGTCTTGCTACACATGCTCAATGGGATTTAGGTCTGAACTTTGACTGGGCCATTATAACACATGAATATTTTTCTTCAATTCCACTCTATTCTGATGTTTTGTTCCAGCTTCCCAGTATGGAATATTAAATGGGACCATTACAGTGGAACTGAATGTAAAAATAACAAAGTTATGGGGTTTGGAAGGCGAGGAGTCAAAAGCAAAAATTGAAAAATGCTTGCGTTCGGAAGGAGTTAATAAATAGACTTAAATAGAAGTTATGATCATTCATGTAGAAAATGATCCTTTTGTTTTGAAACTTGCTGTTAGTATGACAGATCCTCTACAATCAGCGCTGTACTACAGGTGATGTATAGAGTAGCAGGACTTGATAAGCATTGCTTCTTATTCTTCTCACTTCACTACACCACAGTGAACATTCACTGGACTGTGCATGTCAGGAAATTCTATAATAAGAATTTAATTAACCTTGGAGGTGGACGATCCAACCTATATTTACTGCTGAAATCAATAAGGAATATGTAGCACTATTCTAGGAATTGCTCTCTACTGCTCATTACCAAGTACAAGGGGAGAACACATGGAAAATCACTGCTGAAATTTTGAAAATGTATTTTTCTGGGTTTTGTTAAAGTTGAACATTTAATTGGCACATAGAATAAGGTACAGAGAGGAGGGAAGAAGCCTAGATAAGGAAATGTAACCTGCAAGGCCTAGAAAAGCAGATTGAGATCTACCTATAGCCCCACAGTGCGGAAACGCAGTGTTTTTTTGTTGCAGATTTTGCTCTATTTTTTGAGCCAAAGTCATGAGTGTATTTAACAGAAAGCAAACATCTAAGAGATTTCTTTATATTTTCCATTCCTTTTCAAACCACTCTTGACTTTGGCTAACAAAAAGAAAACACAGCAAAATCTGCAACAAAAAACACTGCTTTTCCACAGTGTGGCTCCTTAGCTTATAAATTCCTGAGAGGTCCTGAGTGGATTACAACACATAAGGTTGGGGACAAGGGTGGCGTATTTTCAGCTGGTTAGCCACAGGGGAATCATATTGTACAGTAGAAATGTGTTTAGAATTTAGTCCCATCTATGTGTGATATGCTACAAAATAGAAGTACTTTAGTACATTGCTTTGGGGATCAAGAGATCCCAGGATCAATTCACCTTGTAGGACAGTAAAAATACATTTTTCTTAAAAAAAAAAAAAAAAGTTAATTTTTTTTATTAAATACATAATGTAAACAAACGTACCATGTATTCCCATATGCATAGAAGTCTACACTGTAGTAAAAAAAAAAAAAAAAAAAAAAAAAGATACAGCACTGCTCAAATCCTAGATATCGGAAGGTGGCCACATGAAGCTGCATATCTCTTGAGCTCCTGGTGACTGATCCAGCCCAGGATGCCTATTCAGCTGACTGGGCCACCAGATGTACCAGGCGATGAAGGGTAGAAACACAACAAGTAGGTTTTACAATGAAGAGGCTTTACAAACAGCAGAGGCGAAAATTGCAAAATACCTGTTCCCTCCGTAGCTGGCCAGGCGCCCAAGATGACCATGCCACAGCCACATTGCTCACTACAGCACAGCTGTACCACCAGTGGTGGCTTGGCTTGCTTCCCAGGAAAGGCCCTACTACTGGCTGCTGACAACCTGAATGGCCGAGCCCTATGGTTGGGGGTTCCCCTGAGCCACCATGGATTGAGCGGGAAAGTCCCAGATTTTGAGTGCTGTGCCAGTTTCCCAGGTGGCAGGCAGTGATTTCAACTCTATATGTGTCCTTAGGACACAAATCTGTGTCCTTAGTCATAAAAATCTAGTAATCCCGCACTATACTGATCATGCAAGAGACAGATTGTCAGATATTACAAAAGTGGATGTTATATTTTATATAGAGACTAGAGGGAGGACCCGGGTTCGCACGAGAATATTACATTTTATGTTTCTGTAGTGGCCCCATAAGAATTGTCCAATTTTGCACTGGTGTATTTTGTATGTTGTTTATGTATGTCCATAAGCGTCATGTGATTATGTGTATCTCATTTTGGATATCAGTGTAAAACCTGTGATCAGTTGTTATGGATACCTGGAGTAAAGCTGTATCTAATACTTCCCCGTGTAGTACTGTGTTTAGACGCAAGTATCTAATCCTTGTTGGTGTGGTACTGTGTGCAGATGCACATATCTAATTCTCGGCATGTGGTACTGTGTGCAGATGCGTGTATCTAATCCTCCCCGGTGTGGTATTATGTGAAGAGGCGCGTATCTAATCCTCCGGTAAGTGAAACTGTGTGCAGACGTGCATATCTAATCTTACGGTATGTGGTACTGTGTGCAGACGTGCGTATCTAATCCTCTAGTGTGTGGTACTGTGTGCAGATGCGTGTATCTAATCCTCTGGCGTGTGGTACTGTGTGCAGATGCACGTATCTAATCCTCCCCCATGTGGTACTGTGTGCTGAGACGCATATCTAATTCTCTGGCATGTGGTACTGTCTGCAGAGGCATGTATCTAATCTTCCTCTGTGTGGTATTGTGTGTAGACGCGTGTATCTAATCCTACGGCATGTGGTACTGTGTGCAGACGCGCGTATCTAATCCTCCCCCGTGTGGTGCTGTGCACTGAGACGCATATCTAATTCTCTGGCTTGTGGTACTGTGTGCAGAGGCATGTATCTAATCCTCCAAAGTGTGGTACTGTGTGAAGAGGCACGTATATAATCCTACGGCATGTGGAACTGTGTGTAGAAACGCGTATCTAATCCTACGGTGTGTGGAACTGTGTGTAGATGCGTGTAACTAATCCTACGGCATGTGGTACTGTGTGCAGAGGTACATATCTTATGCTCTGGTGTGTGTGGAACTGTGTGCAGATGTGTGTATCCAATCCTTTGGCATGTGGTACTGTGTTCAGACGCATATATCCAATCCCCCGGAGTGTGGTACTGTGTGCAGATGCATGTATCTAATCCTTCGGCACGTGGAACCGTGTGCAGACGCACGTATCAAATCTTTCAGTGTGCGGAACTGTGTGCAGAAGTGCGTATTTAATCCTCTGGTGTGTGGGACTGTGTGCAGACCCGTGTATCTAATTCTACGGCATGTGGTACTGTGTGTAGACGCGCATATGTAATCCTATGGCATGTACAACTGTGTGAAGACACGTGTATCTAATCCTCCCCTGTGTGGTATTGTATGAAGAGGCGCGTATCTAATCCTACGGTGTGTGGTACTGTGTGCAGACGCGTGTATCTAATCCTATGGCGTGTACAACTGTGTGAAGACACGTGTATCTAATCCTCCCCTGTGTGGTATTGTGTGAAGAGGCGCGTATCTAATCCTACGGCGTGTGGAACTGTGTGTAGACGCGCGTATCCAATCCCCCGGCATGTACAACTGTGAGCAGACGTGCGTATCTAATCCTCCCCCGTGTGGTACTGTGTGCTGAGACGCGTATCTAATTCTCTGGCTTGTGGTACTGTGTGCAGAGGCATGTATCTAATCCTCCAAAGTGTGGTACTGTGTTCACACACACGTATCTAATCCTCCCCTGTGTGGTATTGTGTGAAGAGGCGCGTATCTAATCCTTCGGCATGTGGAACTATGTGTAGACGCGCGTATCTAATCTACTTCATGTGGTACTGTGTGCAGACACGTGTATCTAATCCTATGGCATGTACAACTGTGAGCAGACGTGCGTATCTAATCCTCTAGAGTGTGGAACTGTGTGTAGACGCGTGTATCTAATCCTACGGCATGTGGAACCGTGTGCAGATGCACGTGTCTAATCCTTCAGTGTGTGGAACTCTGTGCAGAAGTGCGTATTTAATCCTCTGGTGTGTGAGACTGTGTGCAGACACATGTATCTAATCCTATGGCGTGTGATACTGTGTGCTGATCTGTGTATCTAATCCTCTGATGCGTGTATCTCAGTTTGGATGTCAGTGTTGCATTGTGCATTTGGAGTGACCATGTGTATTGCAGTTAGAATATGAGTGAAAGATTTGCAGGTTTGTAAGGGCTAAGGGGGGGGGGGGCATTGTGTTTGGAATGCTGTATCTCAGCAATGGTACGTCCAAGTGAGTTGGAGTCTCATCTTAAACCTTCCCGGATACCTGAAGTATCTCTGTACCAAATTTGGTGAAGATCGGTCCAGTCGTTTGGTTTGCATTAGAGAACAGACAGACAGACGGACAGACAGACAAGAATTCATTTGTATAATATAGAGAGATGAATAGCTGGCTTTCTGAATACAATGCTACATATAGTTGGAAGTATTTTTCCATTATTGTTTCCTTTACATAAAGCATAAAGGTCAAGAAGATTATATTTTATGATTTGCTTAGAATAGAAAAGTTGAAGAAGATTCAAGCTTAACTTCCTCATAAAGTACTGCGTGATAATTAAACTGTCAAGGATTTGGCATCTTCCATGATCCAACTCTGCACAGTTTGCCTTAATCTTGAGTATTTCACCTACAGAGACAGATAAGGAGCAGCAAAGGAAAATGAAGGAGCTCCACATGTTTGGAGAAACTTGCAACATATCTTTGGCCAACTATAATTTATTTAATTTATTGCAGATAAGAGTTTTCAAGGCTTTGTAATGTGATAACATGTGCCGTAATTTTCGGACTATAAGACGCACTTTTTTCCCAAAAAATTTGGTAGGAAAATGGGGGGTGCGTCTTCTAGTCCAATTGTGGGGTTGGATGGGCGGAGGTGGGGTTCGCAGCATGGCCCGACTCCTGTCATAGGGGCTTCCTGCAGCGACAGGAGTAGGACGATATGTGGGTCCTGGGTTTGGAGGAGACAATGTCATGGTGGTGCGAACCCATCCTGGCATCCGCTGTGCTATTACAGCAGATGCCAGGACTGTAAAGATGATGGTGGCCACTCTGCTGCAGAGTGGTCACCATATCTACCGGGTCTCCACTGTAATGTACAGTGAAGACCCGGAGCTAATGCCGGAGATGACTCTAATTGTGGGCATTACTACCTGCAAGCCCCCGTGAAAATTACATAACTGCCCCCAGGACTGGTCCTCACTGGCCCCGTACTTTTTTTGTTGCAGGCTGGCTCCGACACAGTGAGATCGCGGGAGCCGTCCTGTTTCTGTGACAGCCTGGAGCCTTATGAAGGCTCCCAAGCCTATCACAGTAATATTACCATTGCGGCCAGTCTATGACCAGCCTCACTAGTAATGTACTGAATTTCCCATATAGTTGTATTGCAGTCTATGGGAACTGCAATAAAATGATTGCAGCTTCAACCCCCTAGGGGGAAGGTGCTAATAAAATAGTTAAAAAAAGCTTAAAAAATATATAAAAAATAAATAAAAACCTTCTACAAAGTTCTAATTACCCCCTTACCTAGAATAGATATAAAAGTAAAATATTACTGTAAAATACATACAATTTAGGTATCCCTATGTCCCAAAACGCTCAGTCCACAAACTTTAAAAAAAAGTCAAAAGTGCCAAACTGCAGTTTTTTTCCGCTATTTTGCCTCTGATTTGAATAAAAAGTGATCAAAGCAATAGATATTCCCCAAAAAAGGTACAACTAAAAAGTACACCTGGCTCCACAAAAAAAGAAACCCTACACATCCCCATACAGCTGCAGGGTCAATGTGATCTTGCAGCTGTTGCAAAACTACAACTCTCACATGTTATTAATGTTATTAAATATTTTACCACATTTTTTGCTTCAAAATTTTTTTCCCTATTTCCCACCTCTAAAACCTAAGTGCGTTTTATAGTGTTAAAAATAGACAATGGTAACTAGTACATCAACCTGAACCAGAATGATGTGAAGAAGAAAGTATGGAAAAGGCTTGGAACGGCCCATGATCCATAGCAGACCACATTCTCTGTAAAATATAGTGGAGGCAATATTATGGCATGGGTATGTATGGCTTTCAATGGCACTGGGTCAATAGTGTTCTGATTATGTGACCTGAGGTCAGAACCAACCTGAAACCCCCAGGTGAAGCTTCATAAAATCACTAGAAAAAAATAAGTTAAAATACACTACCTGTACAACCCCTTTAATAATCGGCCTGTCATTATGGGGACAAGTACTGCTTGCTCCGGTCTATGTCTGCTACTCACTCAGATGGTACTACAGACACATGCTGGGTATCCTGAGAGTTGTTGTGGTCTAGACAACTGGTGAATTCACACCATTCCTATATGACTTTAGCTAATACAACTCAGCTTTATGTACAAGCTATCTGCTGCTCAAGAGGAGTATTCACACACATTCCTGCTTCCAAGTTATCTGACTGGTGTGCTAAATGCATGCATACCTCCCAACCATCCTGATTTCCGCGGGACACTCACGATTTCGGTGTCCTGTCCCGCGGTCCCAGTTGGCTGGAGGTATGTCCCAATTTCAACTCATCGGCGTCCTGCTAAATACATAGGCGTTTAAAGCAGGAGCTGTCACAGCTCAGCGCCTGCTTTAACGCTGTGCTCCGGCATTTGTAGCCGCGATGTGATGACATCACATCACGCCTACAACTATGTGTATGAGTGAGAGAGCGAAGAGAGCAGTGGGAGAACGATGGAAGGTGAGTGTAAGGAGTGTAAGTGTTTGTTTGTGTTAAACATTAAGATGGAACATAATGTAGGGGGCCCATGAAACTGGGGGCAGATGAAGGGGGGAGAACGGCATGACACTGGAGCAGATGAAGGGGGGAAAACAGCATGACACTGGGGCAAATGAAGGGGGGGAGAACGGCATGACACTGTGGCAGATGAAGGGGGGGAGAACACCATGACACTGGGGCAAATTAAGGGGGGGAGAACGGCATGACACTGGGGCAGATGAAGGGGGGAAAGAACGGCATGACACTGGGGCAGAGACAGGGAGACATGAAACTGGGCAGATGAAGGGGGGGAGAACGGCATGAAACTGGGCAGAGACAGGGGGACATGAAACGGGACAGAGATGGAGGGGGGACATGAAACGAGGAGCAGATGAAGGGCGTATATGAAACTGGGGGAGAGATGGAGGGGGAACATAATTTACGGGTGACTGTAGGAGGATTATACTGTGTGGGAGCACATGAAAAATCAATGAGAATGGGCAGAGTCAACATAAAAGTGGGCAGAGCACACTGCACATTTTGTCTCTCTTCGTACTTTTCAAAAGTTGGGAGGTATGTGCATGTCAGGGTCTAATGAATGAAGGCCTGAAGATAACCTGGATTTCTTGCTGTCTTGCTTCAGGACATCTATCTTCCTCTAAAATATTTGCAACTGGCTGGGAAACTCTCCTTTTGCACTCAGAACTAAAGCTCATCTTTCTTACTTGCATCCTGTCCTCCTCCTGCTGCTCTGCATTCCCACTGAGTTTTTTGGTCAAGAATTTGGTCAGGAAACTGACTCAAATTCCTCCTCCTAAAAATGCCTCACCATAGGACTGTATAGTGAGGCTTTTTTAGAGGAGGAATTTGAGTCAGTTTCCTGACCAAAAAAACTCAGTGTGAATGTCTTGTCTTCAGTTCCTCACAGTCTTTTGTTATTTAGCAACCTAATCATTTGAGAAGCCTCATCCAGTAAGGCCTCATCCACACAGCGAGTGTACAGGTCAAATCTCTCCCGATAGGGGGGCTGATGCTGCATTCTGTTGATTATGAAGCAGGTCCTATCCTGATCCATGGCATTGGAATGGAACCCCCATTGGTCAAAGGGTGGGGGGTGGCACTAGAGTTACACTCAGATATCATCCGAGTGCTTTCCACAATGAAATCAATCCTCTCTTGGCATCCTAAGAGGCTGAGTTATCACTAGAGGAGTTAGGCCTCCTGCCCACGACCATAGTGGGTTTTACTGTCTGCAAATACTGATCCGCAAAAAACATGTCATTATGTCATCTGCAAAAAGACCTGTATGATGTCCTACACTTGTCTGTGCTGCAAATGCGTACAAAAATAGGATGCGCTACATAATTTGTAGTCCTTGGATGTGGCATGTACACATGGCCGCAAAAAATGCAGTAATGTGTCTCTTTGCATCTGCAATTGCGGATGAAATGTACAGTCATGTCAATCTTACCCAGGCTTTTGCTATTTGTTGGTGACTGATATGCACTGGCTGCCTGTTCAAGCAACCTGTGCCGTCAGGATCCCGGCATTTACTATCACTGGTAATAAACTTTTACCAGCACCAGCCTCAAGTCGCAGTCTAATAACTGGGTAGGTGGGTGAGTTAACAACTAGATGGCAAATGGGCAGGGGCACCCACTTCACTATCATACACTGCAGGGACACAGACGTTAAAGCGCAGTAAATACTAGTGAAGAGGCTGGCTGCTCCTTCCCCTGCATGTGATACTGCTGGCTGAAAGTTGCATAAAGAGAGTATCTGTCCCTTGTTTGCGCTACTCTTTGTTTTCTCTTCCTTAGCTACCTGGCGGTGGGTGATTTCATGATGGGGCCCAGGGGATGGTGGCAGATAATAAAATTATGCCTCTATATGAGGCAACTGTCGGGTCCCCTTACCTCTGATCGGGCCCCTGGAGAGTTAGAGAAGGTTCACAGATCGTCTTTTATCATATTACATGAGGTGGAAGGTTCACTTCTAATCCAAGTCTATAATATTATGCTTCATCAGATTGGAAAAAAATGTTTTAGAGGTATTCTGATTTATTGGAATAAATATATGTGTGGTCAGTACAGAGAACTGGCACATAACTTACCGTATTCGGTTTTGCTGTGCAAAGAATAAGGGGGCTAGTAATGGGCAGGATAGACTTTGTGAGCTAGTGAGGGTGGAAGGGGCTAGTAAATGGGCGAGATCGCAGGTCAGTGAGAGTGGGATGGGCTAGGCTTAGTGACACAGGCAGGGTGGGAGGGATTAGGTTAGTGAGACGCAGGGTTTTGTAACAGAGTGAGAGAGGAGGAGGGGCTGAGTGAGAGGGAGTTAGTGCAGCAGCTACTCAGGAAGCTGCAAACTGCATGTAAACAAACACAGAGGATGCAGCAGCAACCAGAGACACTCAGAAATCACTCCAATAACTGCTAAAAGTATAAGGGTGTACTTATTAACCCATCAGTAGCACTAACAGACCTTTCTTTAACAAAAAAAAATGCCTTGGCCTACTTGCTGGTGGCACATATGCATCATTATATTGAGAGATTCAGGGGTGTTGATCTGTTGCTATGACAGTTTGGAACCTATTGAAGGCTCCCAGGCTTATCATTATTATAAGCATATTACAGGCTGCCATTTTCCTCTAATTGTACCCTCACTCTGAATTTTTTTCCAGCTTCCCGGTTCATCGAATGGAATACTACAATGTACAATTTATCCCGCAAAAATTAATACGGGAGTGTGAATAAAGCAGAGAGTAAAAATAGAAAATTGAAAATGGCTGTACTGGGAAGAGGTTAAACACTTTAAACAGCACTCTTTATGGCTTTTTCCCCTTAAGAGGATCACACCTATAAAAGACCATTTTGTGCAATTTTAAGTGGTTGTGTCAGTCGTAAGGCTAGTTTCACAATAGGATAGTACAGTCATGGCCAAAAGTTTTGAGAATGCCACAAATCTTCTATTTTCACATGATCTGCTGCCCTCTGTTTTTATGTGTGTTTGTCAGATGTTTTTATCACATACAGAAATATAATTGCAATCATATTATGAGTAACAAAAGCTTATATTGACAGTTAGAATGAGTTAATGCAGCAAGTCAATATTTGCAGTGTTGACCCTTCTTCTTCAGTACCTCTGCAATTCTCCCTGGCATGCTCTCAATCAACTTCTGGACCAAATCCTGACTGATAGCAGTCCATTCTTGCACAATCAATGCTTGCATTTTGTCAGAATTTGTAGGTTTTTGTTTGTCCATAATCTCTTGATGATTGACCACAAGTTCTCAATGGGATTAAGATCGGGGGAGTTTACAGGCCATGGACCCAAAATCTCTATGTTTTGTTCCCTGAGCCATTTAGTTATCACCTTTGCTTTATGGCAAGGTGCTCCATCATGCTGGAAAAGGCATTGTTGATCACCAAACTGCTCTTGGACGGTTGGGAGAAGTTGATCTTGGAGGACATTCTGGTACCATTCTTTATTCATGGCTGTGTTTTTAGGCAAGACTGTGAGAGAGCCGATTCCCTTGGCTGAGAAGCAACCCCACACATGAATGGTTTCAGACAAGACAAGTGGCATGAGACAAGACTGGTGGTAGCGCTCACCTCGTCTTCTCCAAATAAGCTGTTTTCCAGATGTCCCAAACAATCGAAAAGGGGATTCATCAGAGAAAATGACTTTACCCCAGTCTTCAGCAGTCCACTCCCTGTACCTTTTGCAGAATATCAGTCTGTCTCTGATGTTTTTTCTGGATAGAAGTGGCTTCGTGCTGCCCTCCTTGAGACCAAGCCTTGCTCCAAAAGTCTCTGCCTCACAGTGTGTGCAGATGCACTCACACCTGCCTGCTGCCATTCCTGAGCAAGCTCTGCACTGCTGGTAGCCCGATCCCGCAGCTGAAACACTTTTAAGAGACGGTCCTGGCACTTGCTGGTCTTTTTGCCAACAATGGAAACTCTCCTTGAAGTTCTTGATGATGCGATAGATTGTTTACTGAGGTGCAATCTTTCTAGCTGCGATACTTTTCCCTGTTAGGCCATTTTTGTGCAGTGCAATGATGACTGCACGTGTTTCTTTAGAGATAACCATGGTTAACAGAAGAGAAACAATGATTCCAAGAACCAGCCTCCTTTTAAAGTGTCCAGTGGTGTCATTCTTACTTAATCATGACAGATTGATCTCCAACCCTGTCCTCATCAACACCCAGACCTGTGTTAATGGAGCAATCACTGAAACGATGTTAGCTGGTCCTTTAAAGGCAGGGCTGCAATGATGTTGAAATGTGTTTTGGGGGATAAAGTTCATTTTCTAGGCAAATATTGACTTTGCAAGTAATTGCTGCTAAGCTGATCACTCTTTATAACATTCTGGAGTATATGCAAATTGCCGTTAGAACAACTGAAGCAGTAGACTTTGTAAAAATTAATATTTGTATCATTCTCAAAACTTTTGGCCATGACTGTACATCGGCATCCCGTTGCGGCTAGCCATGTGGAAAAGTCACACGGTGGAAAAGGTTTCCGCCGTGTGAACATACCCTAAGGTTAAGTTCACACTGAGTTCTTTGGTCAGGATTTTGATGCTGAATCCGTGTATGTAATCCACTAGCGTTATTTTTCCGTTAATGGAAAAAAGAAGCGACATGACCTTTCTTCAGGTAGATTCCGCCTGAAAAAAACAACGGGAGTCAATGGGAGGTGGAAAAACTGCTAGCGCTTTTTGACGTGGTTTTTGCAAAAACTGCTAGCGTTTTTTCAAGGTCCATATACTGTGCTGGAGGAAACAACCAAAAACTAAAAAGGCCATAAAAAACCTTTTCAAAAAACACTACAAAAAATGGCTCATGTAAAAAAAACGCTTCAAAAAGCCATTTCCTAATTCCTAAAGCAGATTTTTCCTCTCCAAATCCTCCAATCCTCGCCAAAAACTCCATGTGAACCCAGCCTAATAAGGTTAAGTTCTCACAGGATTTTTTGGTCCGTCTCAGGTTCCAGGACAAAAAACGATTGGGAGGCGAATCGGCCTGAAGAATGAGTATGTAAGTGAGTATGTAAAGGGTAAGTTCACACGGAGTGATTTTGAGGCGGACACGGCCTCAAAATCCTGACCAAAAAAAACCGTCTCGCATTGGGAGCTGCTCAGGAGTTTTTTCCGGGAGCTGTTTCTACCGGCTCCCGGAAAAAAAGAAGCGAGGTGCTCATTCTCCAGGCCGAATCGGAAGGCGACTTGGCCTGAAGACACTCCCTCCTCCGAACTAGGCCCATTCAATGGGCCTAATCCAGAGCGGAGTACGCGACTGGATGCCGGTGCACTGCACTGGCTTTCAGTCGCGGCTACCCGGCTTTTGGACTGGTACCTGAGGTGGTCTCAGCCTCAGGTTCTGGTCCAAAAATCGCCGTGTGAACTTAACCTAAGGCTAGAGTTCTATTGGGAGGCTTTTATTGGAGGCTGATTTTGAGGCGGATTCCAAATTCCTGACCAAAAACTGTGAACTCAGTCTAAGAGTGACTGATACAAACAGAACACTTTTTCTTTGTACCTGCCATCATAGACAGCAATGTTAAAATACAAACAGAAAACCACAGAACTAGACAAAAAAAAAAACATTAGATTTTTTTTTTTTTTCATATTGTTATCTATAATAATTGATGCAAATGGAAAGTCTTCTATTTCTATCTGTCGTTCTCACAGTATTAAGGTCTCTCATTCTGATGTTTTAATGGATCAGACCAATGGACAATGACTCTAAGTCCCCTCTACTGGTTGTTGGAGAAACTGTGAATTCTCTAATTCAGCTCTTTGTCTATGCAAGACAATGATCAATTAAGATATCATTCACTGACAAAATAGATAAAAGTGTGAACTCTCTCCCACACATACCAGGATATTTGCTTTTCTGCTCACCTTGGCAATCCTGTTGAATAGATAATCATTTATTGCCACATGGGACATGAAAAGAATATTTATTACTAGTATAAATTGTAACATAAATGTATAAGAAATTAAATGTAGCCTTCTGGTAGATCTGTAAGAGCACTGCTTCAATCTATACAACTTGTAGAGGGGTGAGGTGCCCCGCATACTGTATGTACAGCCACACTGAGACCTGGCATTTATATTCACCGCAGGTTTTCAATGATACATTCGCTCTAATTAGCAAAACCACCAAGAGCTCGAAATCCACCACTGAGGAGATAAAGACAAGGAGGAAATCGTGCTCTTTTATAGTAAATCATTCGAAACTGTGCTTTCTCCGATATAATTGTTTCACATCTATGATTATAAAATGATGATGTAATATTCATTATATTGAACCAAAGATAGATATTTCACTATAATTTAAGCCGGTTGCACATGACTATCACCCATATGACCCATGTGCCGCCCGTACACTAGCCGTGCTTCAGTGGTCCCTTTCATTCAATAAATAGGAGCCACAAAATCGGACAGAAATAGTACCTGTTCCAGATTTTGCAGCCCGGACTGTTGGAAAAACGTGGATAGCACACTGAGCATTCATATGGTCGTCTGAAAGTGGGCTTAGTTGTAGTGAGTTTAGCTTAGTGTCATGAGGGTAAATTCCTCTGTAAAATCTGCATGTATTATGTTTGTATGGCTTCATGTACACCTAGATTCTCTGTATTGACATGCAGTACTGAAATCACAGTGTTTCACAGTAGAATAATCAAGGATCAGGACCAAAAAGAAATGGCAGATGAAACATTGAGTTTAGTCCTATTTTATAGATAAGAGTGACAAAAGGAATATTGCACTAATACAGACAGCTTCACCAGGGTGAAGCATATTAAACCAGTAAGGGTATGTTCACACTGAGTTTTTTGCAGGCTAATTTTGAAGCAGAATCCTCCTCCCATTCATTTTATTTGGAGTCAGTAGCAGTTTTTTTTCCTCTAGCTGATTTTTTTTTTATTTTTTTTTTTAAACAGGTGACATGACCTATCTTCAGGCGGATTCCGCCCTGAATAACCCATTCGAATCAATGGGAGGCGGGCAAATCACCTGCAAATTGCGGCGTTTCTGTCCTGTGGGGCTCCAGCCCAAGACTGTTTTTAAACAGGACAGGCCACAAGTATTTTAAGTGTTTTTTATTACCATTGACCATTGCATCAAACATAATAATATTAAAACTGATTAAAAAATACAAATGAAATACACAGAGAATAAATATTAATATTCAGAAATTTATGCACACAGTTTTATACTCTGCAGATTGGACATATTTAGCACATGCAATTGATGATTTCCGAGTCTGTGGTTAATCATTGTGGTCCTGAAGAAAAGAAAAATGTAAGATTAACTTTAAAATCCATTGACAATTAAGCTCTTTATTGGCACAGACCCCAGTAGTACCCAGATACGTTTTATAAATTGAATTGTTCTCAATCAACACATAGTCAATAGATAGGAAGACTAAACATAGTGGACGTATAATTGAATATTCTACAGTTTAATCAAATTGCATACAATTTATATCTTACATTTTTTAAAACAGTCTTTCTTCCAAACTGCTGTTCAGTGACCTCCTTGATGATCTCTTAAGAATGCGATCCACTTCACTCTTGGATATCTCCTAAGAGTACATATCAAATAGTGTATTATAAAGAGAAGACATTCAGTAGCTTATGAGCCTGAATTACCATCTTAGGTCAGCGCTACCTACTGCTCAATCCACCACTGGCTTTGGCTCAAAAAAACACAACAAAATCTGCAACAAAAAAAGCTGCGTTTCTGCAACGTGGGGCTTTAGCCCCCATATAACAAAACACAGCTAAAAATGTTGCAAAAACACACTGGTTTTGTCTGCACTTTTTCTTTTGGGCTTTGGGAAACCACTCGTAATTCCGCTGCTAAAATTAACATGTTTTTTCCCGCAGGTCTATTTTTCTACAATATATGAATGAGATTCATGAAATCTCATTCACTTTGCTGGTACTATAACATGCAGAGTTTTTTTCCCCAGTACATTTCTGCAGCAATAAAGATACTTTGCAATTTTTGACTTTTACAGATATGTGCCGTGATAAGATGTAAGAGATGAATTCATTATACGCCTTCCAATCTCAAAGTTGACTGAAAAATACATTGTAAGCCTGGTTACATTTTCACCATTTCATATCATAATGTTAAATTGTGTACTGGATAAAACGCAATTACTAATTACGCCTAAAAATACAGAAAAAAAATCCAGTATATAAATTCCTGAAACTAAAGCTGAGGACACATACAGCATAAAAGCTGCATTTCTTGTTGCAGATTTGGTGCATTTTTTGAGCCAAAGCCAAGAGTGGGTTCAAAAGGAATAGGAACGATAAAGGAAACTAATACTTATTCCTTTCTGCTAAATCTACTTCTGGATTTGAGTGAAAAAATATATAGAAGTTTTCCACAAACTCGTGGCCTCAACCTGAAGGAATTTGCCCACTACTGTCAATTGCTGTTAAGATAACACAAGACTTTAATGGCAGTAGAGTGACAGATGCAGATGGAGCCCCCTCTGTCTGTGTCCATTCCTATCGCCTGTAATGTTAACAACATGATGGACACTTTCTTCCGTTATGTTTGTTTACTTATGTAATGGAAGAAAAGTCCCTAATGCACAACTTTTTCTTTTGTCTTATAAGTAAAAAACATGACAAAAGAAAACTCCTGTTGTGTTTTTTTTTACATGGAGGGTGAGTGCAGGCAGGCAGATACCGGACAGAGGGTGCTCCATTTACACCTCTCTTTTTATGTCTGTCTCTCTGCGCTCATCCAGTGATGTAGTGTGAACACACCCTAAAGCTCCCAGAAAATTATTGCAGTTACACATGTTTTGTTATGCACGTTTATTTCCTTTGTGTGTATTGGACACACAACACAGAGAAAAAAAAAAAAGCCAAAAATTTTATTTTTTCATGCAAAACTCCAAAAATGGGGCAAACAAAATTACTGACACCCTCAACTTAATATTTGGCTGCACACCCTAACAGGAGACAGTACTAAGCACCCCATCCCCTTGATAGCAGTGAGTCATCCACTGACCTGTTATCACAGGACAGGGTGGGAAACAAGGAAATAATGGATAAACAATGGGAGGAATAATTTCACATATCAGGCAAACAAAGCAACTGACATCAATCGCTTCGGTCTCTCATATTTGAAGGGCAACACATCAAAGGGAAAAATTGGGGAAAACAGGGAAGAAAAAAAACAGCCCACTCACTGAACCTCTTGCTTGGATTGGAATCCCAAGTTACAACGTTGTGTTGGAATACTGGCTGCATGGACCACAGGCACCTTCAGCTTGGAGCAAATCATACATGTAGAACAAACAGAATGTCCAGCAGTCTCCAGGTACAAGTAAAACCTAACTTTTAATTAGAAGCACATATCACAATAAAAAGGGGGATAACATGTGCAAAAAAGCTCCCTTTAGATCCATTTAGAGCGTCTGGCTGATTATTCCTCTCCTGGATAACGTGCAAAAAGACACTCCCTAGATCCATTTAGGGCATCAAGGAACAAGGAGACGCATCATCTCCGAAACGCATCAACCAGATGTGCTAGATGAATCTAGGGGGTGCCTTTTTGCACATGTTATCCCCCTTTTTATTGTGATATGTGTTTCTAATTAAAAGTTAGGTTTTACTTGTACCTGGAGACTGCTGGACATTCCGTTTGTTCTACATATTTGAAGGATGCCTTCTCCCAACAGCAATTTTAAGATCTCTCCATAGGTATTGAATGGGATTTAGATCCGGACCCATTGCTGGACACTTCAGAACCATCCAGCACATTGTTTCCATCCAATTCTAGGTGCTTTTTGAAGTATGTTTAGGGTCATTGTTCTGCTGGAAGGGCAATGACCTAAGACACAAACCCAGCTTTCTGATACTGGGCTCTGCATTGAGACCCCAAATCCTTTGGTAATACTCATGATGCCTTGCGCACATTCAAGGCACCCTGTGCCAGAGGCAGCAACATGACCCCAAGACATCTTTGACCCACCACCATATTTGAATGTTAGTACTCTGTTCTTTTCTTTGTAGGCCTCATTCTGTTTTCGGTAAACAGTAGAATGATGTGCTTTACCAAATAGCCCTATCTTGGTCTCACCTGTCAAAAAAACATGTACATTTTGACAATCTGCGGTCTCCGTGTCAGCAGTGGGGTCCTCCTGGGTCTCCTGCCATAGCGTTTCATTTAATTAAAATGTCGGCAGATAATTCATACTGACACTGATGCAGGCTAACGCTGAGTTCACACCAGCGTCTGGACTCCATTCTTAGGTTTCCGTCTTCTGCATGCAGAAGACGGAAACCTGTCATGCCGAGTCTGGCCGTGAGCGCCGGTGAGCGTTTTATGCTCTCCACGGCGAAACCGTTTTTTTCAAATCAGACACAGAGTACTGCATGTCCGACTTTGTGTCCGGTTTAAAAAAAACGGTTTCACCGCGGAGAGCAGAAAACGCTTACCGGCGCTCACAGACCGACACTTTTCAAACCCATTCAAATGAATGGGTATGAAAGAGTCCTGCAGGTTTCCATCTCCTGCCTTGTTTTGAGCAGGAAACAGAAACCTGCAGAACGGACTCCCGGGCGCAGATGTGAACGAGCCCTGAGCTTGCAGGACAGCTTGAATTTCTTTGGAACTTGATTGTGGCTGCTTATTCACCAAACTATCCTTTATTGCAACCTTTCAACAATTTTTCTCTTCCGTCCACGTCCAGGGAGATTAGCTACAGTGCTATTAGTAGTAAACTTCTTGATTATATTGCGCACCATGGCCAAAGGAACATCAAGATCTCTGAAGATGCACTTGTAACCTTGAGATTGTTGATATTTTCCCACAATTTTGGTTCTCAAGTCCTCAGACAGTTATCTTCTCCTCTTTCGGTTCTCTATGCTTAGTGTGGAACACAGACACACAATGCAAAGATTGGGTCAACTATTCTCCCTTTTTATCTGGTCTCAGGTGTGATTTTTATATTGCCCACACTTGTTACTTGCCATAGGTGAGTTTGAACAAACATCACATGCTTGAAACAAAGTTACTCACAATTCTGAAAAGGTGCCAACAATTTTGTCTGACTGATTTTTGGAGTTTCGTGTGAAATTATGTCCAATTTGCCTTTTTTTTCTCATTTTTTGTGCTGTTCCAGTACATACAAAGGAAATAAACATGTGTATAACAAAACATGTGGAACTGCAATAACTTTCTGGGAGAAATATTTCATTTCTTGGAAACATTTCAGGGGTGCCAATACTTACGGCCATGACTGTATTAGTTCAAGTCTTCTGCCAGAGGTATGCTTTATTGTAATTTTTCTTAGTAGGCTGCTAACTACAGTATGTACAATGTAATCTTTACAATGGTGATATATCATTGATAGACAGCTTTATACTTACTAAGGACAATCTCTTCTTGGCACTATGGGTGGATAACAGATTACGCACTCGATTGTGTATTGACTCCCAGGTATTATTTTCAGATCTCAGCCTAAAATATAAAACAGGCATAAAAAAAACATAGGTAGAGCTGCCCAGCAATTTTTACCATGACACGTGGTGTATGAGCAAAGATCTCATTTTTACTACGCTACAATACATCACAATGAAAGCAAATAATTTGTGACTTGGGTTACAGCAACTGCAGTACAACCGTAGCAAAGGAACCAGTAGGGTTGGATGCTTTACGATTGTAGTGTTGTGATTATGGCAGTTTGTGAACTACAGCGAGACCCCACTCACTATCATTATGTGAGTGAGCTCAGTATTTAGGTTTTACTATTAAAATTACAACTTTGTACAACATGAATACAGACCTTTCCCTTACAGATCCCCTGATAATTGGACTTGCTCTTAAATCCTGCAAGGAATAGGCACTAGAAATGAAAGGGCCATCAAAAGTTGATTCTGCATCAAGGTCATCTATGTCCAGACAGTCCTGTGCAAGATATTTAGTACTGAGATTTCATTAAGTTATTACAGAGAAAAACAGAATTTGTATAGGATTAGAAAAACTTGGCTGCTACATCTGTCGATAGATTGTGTCTAATAATTGTTGGCTAAGACCACTGAAATGAATGGAATTGAGCTGGAACACCACACACGACCTGTGGACAGATGCAGTGTTATTTCAGGGAGAAAGCAGCCATATTTTAATAATAATTAAAGGGGTTTTCCCATCTCACTGTTTCAGCAGTTTGCCTGGTGTCTCTTCTTCTCACTTCCTGTATCCCCCCACCACCCCAGTTTGCTGAACAGGACACTAAAGTATCACAATACTTATGCAGATCAGATAATATGCGCATACTTGTAGAAAATAGACTTAGTGTTATCTGTGCGTTTACATAGAGCGATAACATACTCCGCTTTTATCAGCAAACTGCAATTAGCTGAACGGATTGTCGTCCTGCCAGCACTGAGTGATGTCACTTGTCCTATCTTATGGGTCCATGGTTATAGCAACGCTGTGTAAACAATGGGAGGAATAAGTTCACATAGCAGGAAAACAAAGCAGCATTTCTAAAGCAATATATTTAGATAAAAGTCTTCAATTTACATAAGCTACCAGTATAGATAGGATCCTTGAGATGGGACAACCCCTTTAACAACCCCTACAATCAAATACATGTATTGCAATAAGTATAACCTTTGGTTAACCAGTTCCTGCCCACCATATGTAAATGTAGTTTGTCAGAGAATACACTCTGTGCCAACATATTTTTACACCACAACTCTGAGCAGTGCCTCTGTGAACTACTGGGACCCACCATCAGGGTCCCGGGAACTGTGGTTTTCACCACACACCGCTATAGGGTTTAGCTTAGACACCACACACCATAGACTGAAGGTGTTAATACTAGTCTCCTGATAAGTTAAAGACTAACGAAACGCGTCGAGACGTTATATGAGATGTGATATAGTGTGAATGTATTATCCAGGTGCTCAGTCTTTTTCACCCAACGCTGCTCCTATTAGGGTTGAATCAATAGGATAGCAATTAGATTCTGCTGTGTAATAGATAGCGGCCCTGCCATCATCTGAGCTTATGCCGCTTCAAATATAAGAACCACAGCTTAGAACCAATCCTTTTGATATAAACTGTTTTTGTGGTGGACAAGGCATCATCGTCCTCCCTATTTATTTTGTTTGTGGCTTGCTACTATATTGTTACATTGTGGCAGCCACATTACAATTTGTAGGACACTTGTATACTATCTGGTGTTCAGCTATAGGAGTGGGGTGTGGGTATTAGTAATCAACACACATCATATTAAACATAGGGGCTGGACACTGCTCCTTTTGTACCATTTATTATTTATTTTAATTGTATCTTAATAAAAGTTAGGTTTTAAGCCTTTTTGTTCTAGTTGGGAATACCCCTTTTGGTATAATTTGAATATTATTGGTAGTCCCAGATCCTTGGATATACTACATGCAGGGTAATTCCCTGAAATGTCTGTATCTAAAATTACTTAAAGGAATATTCCCATCTTAGGGATCCTACCTATACTGATAGTTTATGTAAATTCAATAGTTTTCCTAAATGTATTGCTTTAACAATGCTGCTTCGTTTGCCTGATATGTGAAAATTGTTCCAATTGTTTACACATTGTTTTCTTGGTCCCTGCCCTGTCCTGTGATAACAGGTCAGTGGATAACTCACTTCTCTCTAGTGCAGAAGGGGGGAACCACTTAGTTCTCTCTCCTGTTATTTACAGATCTGCAGTCAGGACAATCAAGTTATCTAATTTCAGTGTGCTGACAAAGGCTAAGATAGTTATATCTCTACATAAACACAAAGATAACATTGAGTTTACCGCAACACAGCTTGTCTGTGTAAGTGTTCTATACAAACCTGTGTAATGTAATATACACTTACTGTGCATATTATTTGATCTGCATCTATATTAGATTTCTAGTAATCATAATAAATAATCTTTCATGGTAAAGGCAACGTCTATATCTAGTGAGGTACTTCATGGTGTTCTGTTCATCAAACAGTGAAGCAAGCCCGCCAGCTTGTTGAAGAATACAGGAAGTGAGAAGAAGAGACAGCAGGCAAAGCTGGTGAGCGAGGGAGATGGGAAAACCCCTTTAACTTTTAAAGAGTTATTGCAATTTTTAGGCAAATAAAGCTAAACATTATATACATTATTAAACTATATGTGTAATTAATATTTATGTTAAAAAATAAACAACAAACAGATGAATATGTTAACATAGTTGTATTGATGCAAATAGGGCTGAGCTGCAGTTCCCTACAAAGGTGGTTGCTGAAAGCATTGTAAAGAGTATAGCACTCAAGCACTGCTGCGTTCTTCTTCAAAGAGGATCTTTCACTTCTTTTACTAAATGTAACTTTTCACATTCTTAAATAGCTGGCTCGTCTGCTGCAATGTGAATTTTTTTTTTTAGCCGCTAAAATTTCCTGAGCAATCAGTGCTGATAGTTTCAGAATTCAATATGCTTCATACTGTAGGCTCTCAACTGTCAGGTGGGTGTTCCCGAGCGGGACCAGACAGCCTAGGACTACCCACCTGACAGTAGACAGCCTAATTACCATATTGGGTGCTAAAACTAATTGTAGTGACCGTTTAGAAACTCTCACAGAAATGAATGGGAGGAAGAGAAACACAAAAAAGGTCTTTGAAGTGGTTTTTCAAAAACTGCTTCAAAACTGCTAAAATTAAAAAAAAAAAAAAAAAAAACCTGCATATTATAGTACCAGCAAAGTAAATGAGATTTCATTAATCTCAGCCAAACACTGCAAAAAAACAGACCTGCGGAAAAGCTGTGATTTCAAAAACGTGTATTTTTGAAAAACACAGCATGATCATTTTAGCTGTGGAATTTTCCCTATATGCTATTAATATTATAAAGGTGAATGTTTGTGGGTTTGTGTGTTTGGATGTTTGAATGTTCGGATGTTTGTTCCTCAATCACAGCCAAACGGCTGAACGGATTTGGGTGAAATTTCACGCACACCTACATAATTCCCATGAAAGACGAATAGGCTACTTTAAATGTGGCTCACTCACCCCAAATCGCCACCGTCACCCTCCAAACACCCCTCCGGGCTCGGCTGTAGAAGCTGGCATTCTGCCAGCGCTGGTCTGTCCACGCTCCTCCTATTGGTGCATGGCAGACTGTGGGCGGGCTATAGAGCCAGGGCTGCGGCACCATAGGTTGAGGGCACCATAGGTTGAGGGCTGCATGTGGGCGTGCCGATTCACCAGGGACACAGTGAGGAAGATGGTGGCCGCCCACAGGGTCCTGGAGCTGCAGCTATGCCAGGCTGCCTAGACACATCACGGAGGAGGCTGCTGCACCTGACACTCCACACAAACAGGTGAGTGCAGCGGGGGGAGGGGGTGTCCCGAGGGAGGGGGTGTCCCCAGGTCCCCAGCTTCAGTTCCCCCCCTACATCGGCCCCCGTGTAGTAGCACTCACCTCGGCCTATCTCCTCCTCTCCTGTGTCTTCTCGCTGCATACACTTCTCGGCCGGCTGCCTGTGTCCTATATCTAGCACGGCAAGCTCTGCTACATAAACGACACAGAACTGTCTGCAGCCAGCACCGAGAGCAGTGGGGGAGGGGGGGGCTATGAAGCTGGGGGCACAGATGGGGGGACATGAGACTGGGGGGCAGAGATGGGGGGGAAGACACTGGGGGCAGAGATGGGGGGGACATGAGACTGGGGGGCAGAGATGGGGGGAGACACTGGGGGCACAGATGGGGGGACATGAGACTGGGGGCAGAGATGGGGGGAAGAAACTGGGGGCAGAGATGGGGGGGAGACACTGGGGGCAGAGATGGGGGGGACATGAGACTGGGGGGCAGAGATGGGGGGAAGACACTGGGGGCAGAGATGGGGGGGAGAGACTGGGGGCAGAGATGGGGGGGACATGAGACTGGGGGGCAGAGATGGGGGGAGACACTGGGGGCAGAGATGGGGGTACATGAGACTGGGGGGCAGAGATGGGGGGAAGACACTGGGGGCAGAGATGGGGGGGACATGAGACTGGGGGGCAGAGATGGGGGGGAAGACACGGGGCAGAGATGGGGGGGACATGAGACTGGGGGCAGAGATGGGGGGAGACACTGGGGCAGAGATGGGGGTACATGAGACTGGGGGGCAGAGATGGGGGAAGACACTGGGGGCAGAGATGGGGGGAAGACACTGGGCGCAGAGATGGGGGAACATGAGACTGGAGGGCAGAGATGGGGACATGAGACTGGGGGCACAGATGGGGGGACAAGAAACTGGGGGCAGATGAAGTGGACTGGGGGCAGAGAAGGGGGGACATGAAGCTGGCGGCACAGATGGGGTGAGAAGAAACTGGGGGCTGAGATGGGGGGACAAGATATTGGGGCCAGATGAACTAGACTGGGGCCACAGATAGGGGGACAAGAAATATAAGTGGTTCAGCCCCACCGCCAACCCGTAGACGAAGTTGCGGGTACCAGCTAGTGTTTACTAAAGGAAGAAAAAATGCTGAGAAAAAATGTGCTTTCGCTGTGTTATTTTTCTGCAGCAATTAGCTGCGCATAACCATATGGGGCTGAAGCCTATAGCAGATTTTTTTCTGCCCCACAAAAAAAACTTTGGGAACTCTTATATCAGGATTAGTAGGGGACCTGGCAATTGGACACAGACTGATCAACATTTGATTACATTTCCTAAAGATATACCAGATGGGAATAACCCTATAACAAACGCACCTTTCCAATAGATGTTTCACAGTGCAGGTTGTCAAATGTTAAAGCTGTAAAAAATAAAACCATAAAAAAACTGTATTTTTGAATGTTCACAAATCTCTGAACACATATATAATTAGATGAATCTGGAGATCAATATATATTTGTAGCACAAACATTACATGAGTTAAGAATTGTAGTAAAGTGTGAACCATCAATAAATGTCATATATTATATATGCTTGAGCACTATATTTACCTTTTCTTATAGAATTCTTACTACTTGGATGACATCTAGACTTAGGAGAATGAAGCTGTGAAGATGCTTTTTCACCGACGGGCTTTGAATGATCAATCTAAAAATAATGGTTCAGTGTTACATTATACAAGATTTATGGTATGAATCTTGGATTTCCAAAAATTAAAATAAATAATAGCCAAAAATGCAATACAGTAAAAAACAAGACACAGTACCCACCTTTTAACTCTTTGGTTACATTCTAGTAACAATGTGAATGCTGCAGTTAATCACTAGTTGCAACAGTGACACCACTAAGTCTCGCATTGCTATACGTCAGCTAGATACTTATTTTACGCTTAAAGGGGTTGGCCACTTTCAGACCAATATTGACAAACAAATGTACAATATAAAGATATACAATTTTCCAATGTACTTTCTGTATCATTTCTAGATTCTGCTTGCTGTCATTCATTCTGTTACTTCTAGTGGATGAAAGTCTGACCATGGTCATGTGATTTACGGTCCATGGTCATGTGATGAGCATACAGGTGCCGCCCGTTACAGTCACAGCACAATAATCAGACATCTGCCTGGTAACGAGCTGTGCACCTGTGTGTACATCACATGACCATGGTCAGAGTTTTATCCTCTAGAAGTAACAGAATGAATGACAGCAAGCCGAGATCTAGAAAACTGTGAGGAATTGATACAGAAAGTATATTGGAAAATTGTATATCTTTTTATTGTACATTTGTTTGTCAATATTGGTCTGAAAGTGGCCAACCCCTTTAAGGTCTCGTTCGCAGTGGGCAAGAGGGGGAGGATTTTGTCGCTGAATACTCCTCAAAATCCGCCCCCTCACAAAAGAGGTCTATGCAGAACGCTAGCGTTCTTTTTTTCACTAGCGGTTTGTTCCCGCTAGCGGTAAAAAGAAGTGAGCCGCCCTTTCTTCAGACGGATTCCGCGGCTGATTCAGCCACGGCGTCCGCCTCGCGGCAGCACCCTCCGGACTGGACCTATTCATTTGGGCCTTCTCGGAGCGGGAAGCTTCGACTGTCAGAAGTCGCGGCAGGCGCATTTTGGTCCTATTCTGACGCGGCTTCCCACGTTAAAATCAGGACCAAAATACGCCATCCTGTGCCCCGTGTAAACGGGGCCTTAGAGTATAGGTTGGACTTCATGGCTATGCATATTTTTTAATATTGTTAACTATGTAACTGAGGCCAATGACTGGCTGCAAGGTTCATGTCCTCCCTGCCTGGGAGAGAATAAAAATCTGATAAGAGCATCGCTGCAGGAACAGCAATCAATTTAACAACTTCCGGACCGCCCATTGAGTTTTTACATCCTGAGAGTGGTTGTCAAGTTCTGCAAGGACGTACTGGCTCCCTTCTGACCTGGTAGTCACGTTATCCATTGGGGCTAATGTTACAGGGGAACATTACAGGGGAAATGAGCCTCCCTCACAAAAAAAAAATAGTGATCAGATGTCCTAAAAGGTCTATTATGACCTTATGGGGACACAAAAAAAAATTATAAAAAAAAATAAAAATTAAATAATTTAAAAAATAAATAAATAATATGCCAATAATACACCCTTATTACAGGTTCTAGACCCCACCCCTGATGACACAATACAAAATAAAAATTACTGTAACAGAGGAAAAACTTTTTAAAAGTTTTTAGTAGCATTTTGTGCTAGTAAATAAAAAAAATTAAAAGTGAAAAATAGTGTTTATATTTTCCCAGATATAATTTATTTATTTATTTATAAAAAAACACATGCAAAATTAAAATAACATAAAAATAAAGCCCTAGGTGTCACCAAAAAAAAGACGCAAAAATTAGTTGAATAACACAAATGATAAAAATAGCCTTCTAAACTGTACATACAAAAAACTCTGAAAATGTGTCTGGTCCTGAACCAGAAATTGGCCCGACACTGAAGTGGTTAAAGAGTAACCAAGGTTTCTAATATTTTTTATAAGTGAATAGTTCAAGTGAATATAAGAGTTTGTAAGTGCAACTATCTCCTGTTATCAGCTCATCTCCTGCCTGGAAAACTGCTGCATTCAGTGAGAGAAATCCATCTTAACTGAACAGCAGTTCTTACAATTAGAGATGAGCGAGTACTGTTTGGATCAGCCGATCCGAACAGCACGCACGCATTGAAATGAATGGTACTTCCGCTTTGACGCCGGCCGCTTAACCCCCCGTGTGCTGGCTACATCCATTCATTTCAATGCCTGCGTGCTGTTCGGATCGGCTGATCCGAACAGCACGCAGGCATTGAAATGAATGGATGTAGCCAGCACACGGGGGGTTAAGCGGCCGGCGTCAAAGCGGAAGTACCATTCATTTCAATGCGTGCGTGCTGTTCGGATCGGCTGATCCAAACAGTACTCGCTCATCTCTACTTACAATTATACGGAAAAGGGAGTGAATGAAAAGTAGAGAAGCAGTCACCATGGAGTTGATTACAGTAATATGTCTCTCTCAGCAGAGCTTTATTGACATCTATACAATTCAGTCCTGCCAAGAACTACTGAAAACCTGTTATAAATGAAAAAAATCTCACTATGTCCTCTAGCAATTTGTTAATTTGTTCCCCTCTACTAACGTCTGCCTCACTGGCCTGCTCCTAAGGGTCAGTTCAAACAGAGTTTTTGGTGAGGATTTTCACGCTGAATCTGCCTCAAAATCAGCCTCCAATAACTGCTTCCCAATAGAGTCCCAATAGTGTGAACTGACCCTTATACTTCCGCTCATCTTCCTATACACCTCAATGTAATCTGATCTGTGAGTGAGCTAAACTGTCTTCACAGTGAAGAGAGATCTGTCTGTGAAATGAGCACTTTGCCAGGCAGGAAAGGAGCTGATCACAGCAGATAGAAGCACTTCTGAAAAGATATATTATATAGTTTCTTATGTTCACCAGCAAAAACGCCACTTTTTACAGTTACCATTATGTGATGTATCACATCCTTCACTTTACTTACTCACATAAAACTTTACTACTAATAATACCCCCAGCTAATGGCCGTGATAAAGACAATGGGGGGACTTCATCAGAAAATTGGTGAACAGGGATGACATTAAAGCCCATGTATGTTTTTTTCTTTTTTTGCCATGTATGGCTTTTCTATGGCCTTTCTTCTGCCAAACATGCACCTCAAGATATATTAAAATTCATGCCAGTTTCCTGGTGTGAGTTAAAATGTAAATCTAGTTCATAGCTGGTGTAGATCTCCATTATGGTGCCGGGACCTCCACTGATAGATTTATGAAGAAGATCCTGCCTCTTCATAAATCTCTCGGCCTCTGCGCCAGTTAGGGTATGTTCACAGATCAGTATGCCATCCATCCGTTTGAATTCAGTTTGACACTTCAAAACGGACTGATGCACATACTGATTGTATACTGATACCTTTTTATGCTGATAGCAAATGCTATCCATCCCCCAGAGGACAGATAAGGGGGTTAAAAGTAGCAATGGTAAACAGAGTAGAGATAATGAGATATAATAAATGTCCCTGTGTCCTCCTTATTTCTACTTTATTTACAATTGCTACTTTTAATCCCCTTATCTGTCCTCTAGGGGGACGGAGAATGTTTGCTATCAGCATAAAAAGGTGTCAGTATACAATCAGTATGTGCATCGGTCCGTTTTGAAGTGTCAAACTGAATTCAAACGGACGGATGGCATACTGATGTGTGAGCACAGCATTAGGACATTTAGTAACACTGGTGTAGGAAACACCAGTCTTAATAATTTTTCCCCAATATTCATAGCATTTGGGGTGAGGCACGGTAAAAAAAATAGATTTAGCTGGAAGCAATAACATATTTACTAAACTTAGATGGGCAGTCTAAAAATATGGCAGATTTAATACAGTGGCTCAAGTTGTATGATAAATTTTGTGCAAAGATTGCCTCCCTAGACGCTTACACCACCTAGTTTGTGGCAAAATGTTAGGAACATCTTGGCGTAAATGTAACATTGAAAGCCACAACTCTTTTCATATATGCCATACCCCTTTTTATAAGCCAAACTGCACATCAAGCTACATAGGGAAAAAAAAATGGTCTAAACTTAGGTGCACCAATTTTCAAGAGAATTGTGCCAATTTTGTCTAATTTCCTGACACATTTTAGGCACAGAAAACTCAGTAAATCTGCGCAAACGTATCTATTTTATACAGAAAAATATACATGTGGAACAACAAGGTCAAGTATGTATGAGCTTCTGTAACCTGCTGAAAACATACATGTCTTACTATAAATGGTGGCCTTGGTTCGGCATCAGACTTAAATTCATAATTGCCCAGGTGTAACTGAGCGAGGCGCTGCTCATTGTCTTTGTTTAGTTCACATATTCGCCTTCTTGTATATGGTGATGGGGAACGGGATTGTGATGATCTAGTAGGGCTGTTGTAACTCTTCTCTGAACTGGAGTAACATTTTGATGTATTCTTTGACTTCCTATCGGGAGAATTCTGCAAAGATCTCTGGGAATGTGTCTTCACGGACTAAACAAACAAAATGAAATAATATGCACATGTAAAAAAAACTTGTTAGGTAGTAAATATCTGACAGATAAAACAACATTGTGACAAGCAACAACGAAAACAAAATAGCGACAAGCCACGACATACCATTCAACATATGCACAATACACAACTTACATCACATCTTTTCCGGGAGCAATTTGAAGTTTCTTTAATGGTCGTTGTTGTGGAAAACTCAATTTTAGGTGCAATTCCCTTTAACAAAAGTAAACAAAAAACATGGTTTAAATATGAATTTTATATAACACAATTTGAACTGGCACAATCATGTAAACTAAATTATGAAAGGTTTTTTTTTCTTTTTTTACACATAGACAAAAACATTTGCTAAAGTTAATTTTTCTAATTGAGAACACATAAAAATTTCCTGCCATTTTACAGAATTGTTTGAGCAACGCAGTCTCTGTTACATTCAGTGCTAACCACTAAACATGCACGTACACTGAAGCTGCCGAAGCAGGGCCGCAAAATCAGACAGCAATAGGACCTGTTCCATATTTTTTGGCCCGGACTGTCGGCCCCACATGGGACCATGTAATTGCAAAAGGAGGATCTACTAAATATTAATGTCACTTTTCTGTTGAGGTGCCCATACTTTTGCACCGGTCAAATTTTGGTTTAATGCATATTGCACATTTTTCTGTTAGTACAATAAACCTCATTTTAATCCTGAAATATTACTGTGTCCACCAGTTATTAGATATATCAAACTGAAATGGCTGTTGCAAACACTAAAATATTTAGAACTAAAAATGATTAAGATTAATAGGGGTGCCCAAACTTTTCCATAGGACTGTATGTGGTTTTCTGATACAAACACATACATTTTTGGGGGCAAAAATGCACCATGTGGACACAGCCTTACTGGGGAGTGTTGTCTCAGACATTTTCAGTCACCATTTAGGGTGTACTCACTTTTGTTGTTAGTGGTCTAGACATTAATGGCTGTGTGTAGAGTGATTTTGATGGCACACTAAATTTAAAGCGTTATAGAAGCTGTACACTAACTACTTTAGATTGAATCAAGGTATCTTATCTTCCAAGTTGTCCGATGAAGATATATTATGAAATAATCACAAAAATATGAGGGGTGTACTCACTTTTGTGAGATTCTGTATATATATATATATATATATATATATATATATATATATATAAACAAATAAATATATACATACACACACACTGTACATGCACTTATACATCTAAATAACTATAAACACACATATACAAATATGTGTATATAGGTAAATATGTATATACACATAAACATGAGTTATATTATAGCAAATAGCAAGACATAGAGTATCACACATCATCAAAGGTTATACAGGGCATAAATGAAGATCTGCTAGGATGTGCAGAAGGCAAATGCTGTGAGGGGGTCTCTGGAAAAGCAATAACAGTCCCACAACCAGGAAGTATAAACCAGTGGAAAGTGTAGACCACGCATGGGTGCAGCTTATTCTTATTCTTATGGTAGAGTTGGAAGGGACCTCAAGGGCCATCGGGTCCAACCCCCTGCGAGTGCAGGTTTTCCTAAATCATCCCAGCTATATGTTTATCCAGATTCCGCTTGAAGATTTCCATTGATGGAGCGCCCACCACCTCCCGTGGCAGCCTATTCCACTCTCTCACTACCCTCACTGTCAGAAAGTTTTTCCTAATGTCTAATCTGTATCTCTTTCCCTTTAGTTTCATCCCATTGCTTCTTGTACTTTCTTGTGCTAATGAGAATAGGGTAGATCCCCCTGCACTGTGACTACCTTTCAGATATTTGTAGACTGCTATTAAATCTCCCCTCAGCCTTCTCTTCTGCAAACTAAACAATCCCAGTTCTTTTAGCCGCTCCTCATAGGACATGGTTTGCAGACCTTCCACCATTTTGGTTGCTCTTCTCTGGACTTGCTCCAATATATCGATGTCTTTCTTGAATTGAGGCGCCCAGAACTGTACACAGTATTCCAGGTGTGGTCTGACCAGGGAAGAGTACAGTGGAATAATGACCTCTCTTGATCTAGATTCAATGCTTGTCTTAATACACCCCAGAATTTTATTAGCCTTTTTTGCAGCAGCACCGCACTGTTGGCTCATGTTGAATTTGTGATCTACTATTATGCCCAAGTCCTTTTCCCCTATGCTATCATTTAGTTCTATTCCTCCCATACTATATATGTTTTTTACATTTCTGTTACCCAGATGTAGAACTTTGCATTTGTCCCTGTTAAATACCATTTTGTTCGCCTCAGCCCATTGTTCCAGTGTGTCTAAGTCCTTTTGAATACACTCTCTCTCCTCTCTAGTGTTGGCTATTCCTCCTATCTTCGTATCATCTGCAAATTTTATGAGTTCCCCAATAATTCCATCATCCAGATCATTTATAAAGATATTAAAAAGTACTGGGCCCAGAACAGTGCCCTGCGGCACCCCGCTTTTGACTTTCTTCCAGTTCGATGTGTAGCCATTTAGTATTACTCGTTGTGCCCGATCATTAAGCCAGTTGTGAATCCACCTAACGGATTTTTTGTCAAAGCCATACTTAATAATTTTTTCAATAAGAAGGTTATGTGATACTTTATCAAATGCCTTACTGAAGTCAAGATATACTATGTCCACGGCATTCCCTTGGTCCAACCATTCAGTGATTTTGTTGTAGAAGGAAATCAGGTTAGTCTGACAAGATTTATTGGTCGTAAAGCCGTGCTGGCTCTGGTTAATTAATGCCTTCCCATCCAGGTACCGAAGTAAATGTTCCTTGACAATTTGCTCAAAGATTTTTCCTGCTATCGAGGTCAGACTTACCGGCCTGTAATTTCCTGGATCGTCCCTTTTCCCCTTTTTGTAGATGGGGACAACATTTGCCCTTTTCCAATCTAAAGGGACCACTCCTGTTTCCCATGACTTACCGAAGATTATAGCAAGGGGTTCTGTTATTTCCTCTGCTATCTCTTTCAGGACTCTAGGGTGTAAATCATCTGGTCCTGGGGACTTGGTTTCCTGTAATTTGGCTAAGTGCTCTCTTACCAGACCTTTGCTTATAGTCAGCTTGGAGTCCTCCTTCCCCTCATCTCCATCACCATTAATGTCGATATTTCCATTAGTTTCTTGGGAGAAGACGGATACAAAATATGAATTTAGTAGCTCCACCTGCTGTTCCACCATGTTAACTGTTTCTCCTTTGTCATTCTTCAGGACTCCAATGGTCTCCTTCACTTTTCTTTTGCTTCTTAAAGCCCCTAATGCCTCGGTCAAAGTTTGGGAAGGATCGTCGGCCTAGGGCCAACAATCCACTGCCATGACAGCCTGGAGCCTGTTGAAGGCTCCCAGGATTGTCTGGCATTCATTTGTATTACAAGCTCCTCAAAATTTTTTCTCTATTTTGCGAAGTTTGAAAAACATTACAAATACTACATAAATTTGGCATCGCCGTAATCGTAATGACCCACAGAACAAAGGTAACAAGTCATTTTTATCACACAGTGAATGTTGTATAAAAATGAAACCCATAAGAATTTGTCACAAATATGTTTTTTTCCCAATTCCAACTCATTTGGAGTTATTGGTAATTATAAAATCGAAGTGATTGTGCTTCATAAAATAAAGTATTTTTTGTTTTAAATCAACCTTGCAGAAAAATGATATTTGTTTGCTAAGCCAATGTCCTGACAGAATATTCATTTTGTATAATAGCACTGAGAAACAAGTAAGAAATTATGAGGAACGACTTACTGTAGGTTATCAGTTTGCAATGTAAACTTTCTATAGGCTCTTCCTATGTTTTAGAAATGAGAGATTTTGATAGGTCAATGTCAGACTGAGAGCCCACAAGTAAGTACTTAGCTTATCTCTTCAGTTCTGAGATGGAATAGTGATTTAACATCTCATTAAATAACCCAGCAAACCATAATATCCTACTGTGGCATGACTGAGGTTTTGCAAGCTGGCAGTAAATTAAGTTGTAAGCACTGCTTGGAAGAGAAAAAAAATTACAGCAGTAAATAATGTGACACATCTGTTCAGTTAAGGACATAAAATCTTCTGAATATCTCAGGTAAAACGCTGACTTCAAGAAATCTGAAACCAAATGATAATCGGGAACCCAGAAAATATGCATGGTGAGCATTCATAGAAGCTTGGGAGATAAATACCCCTTAGAGCTTCTCATACTGGTCCTATACAGTTAGCTTTAGATTAAATAATCCACACAATGCTGTAACTACCACTGAAGAAATAATCTCTTATACAGTCCTATGAAAAAGTTTGGGCACCCCTATTAATCTTAATCATTTTTAGTTCTAAATATTTTGGTGTTTATAACAGCCATTTCAGTTTGATATATCTAATAACTGATGGACACAGTAATATTTCAGGATTGAAATGAGGTTTATTGTACTAACAGAAAATGTGCAATATGCATTAAACCAAAATTTGACCGGTGCAAAAGTATGGGCACCTCAACAGAAAAGTGACATTAATATTTAGTAGATCCTCCTTTTGCAAAGATAACAGCCTCTAGTCGCTTCCTGTAGCTTTTAATCAGTTCCTGGATCCTGGATAAAGGTATTTTGGACAAACAATTCAAGTTCAGTTAAGTTAGATGGTCGCCGAGCATGGACAGCCCGCTTCAAATCATCCCACAGATGTTCAATGATATTCAGGTCTGGGGACTGGGATGGCCATTCCAGAACATTGTAATTGTTCCTCTGCATGAATGCCTGAGGATTTGGAGCGGTGTTTTGGATCATTGTCTTGCTGAAATATCCATCCCCGGCGTAACTTCAACTTCGTCACTGATTCTTGAACATTATTCTCAAGAATCTGCTGATACTGAGTGGAATCCATGCGACTCTCAACTTTAACAAGATTCCCGATGCCGGCATTGGCCACACAGCCCCAAAGCATGATGGAACCTCCACCAAATTTTACAGTGGGTAGCATGTGTTTTTCTTGGAATGCTGTTTCTTTTTGGACGCCATGCATAACGCCTTTTTTTTATAACCAAACAACTCAATTTTTGTTTCCAAAATGAAGCTGCCTTGTCCAAATGTGCTTTTTCATACCTCAGGCAACTCTATTTGTGGCGTACGTGCAGAAACGGCTTCTTTCTCATCACTCTCCCATACAGCTTCTATTTGTGCAAAGTGCGCTGTATAGTTGACCGATGCACAGTGACACCATCTGCAGCAAGATGATGCTGCAGCTCTTTGGAGGTGGTCTGTGGATTGTCCTTGACTGTTCTCACCATTCTTCTTCTCTGCCTTTCTGATATTTTTCTTGGCCTGCCACTTCTGGGCTTAACAAGAACTGTCCCTGTGGTCTTCCATTTCCTTACTATGTTCCTCACAGTGGAAACTGACAGGTTAAATCTCTGAGACAACTTTTTGTATCCTTCCCCTGAACAACTATGTTGAACAATCTTTGTTTTCAGATCATTTGAGAGTTGTTTTGAGTAGCCCATGATGCCACTCTTCAGAGGAGATTCAAATAGGAGATCAACTTGCAATTGGCCACCTTAAATACCTTTTCTTATGATTGGATACATCTGGCTATGAAGTTCAAAGCTCACTGAGGTTACAAAACCAATTTTGTGCTTCAGTAAGTCAGTAAAAAGTAGTTAGGGGAATTCAAATCAATAAAATGATAAGGGTGCCCATACATTTGCACCGGTCAAATTTTGGTTTAATGCATATTGCACATTTTCTGTTAGTACAATAAACCTCATTTCAATCCTGAAATATTACTGTGTCCATCAGTTATTAGATATATCAAACTGAAATGGCTATTGCAAACACCAAAATATTTAGAACAAAAAATGATTAAGATTAATAGGGGTGCCCAAACTTTTTCATAGGACTGTATATATAAAAATGAGTTTAGTCTGTCTGTCCGTTATGCGCGACCAAAAGACTGGACTGATCTTCACCAAATTTGGTACACAGATACATCAGGTGTCTGGGAAGGTTTTAGACCAAGTCCCAACTCTCTCGGACATACCATTCCTGAGATACAGTTTTCCCAAAACAATGACCTGCATTAGTCAAAGCAAACCTGCAAGTCTTTCACTCATATGCCAACTGCAATACACACTGTCACTACACATGCACAATCCAACACTGATATCCAAACTGAGATACACACATCACAGGATTAGATACACAGCTCAGCACACAGTATCACACAGAGAATTAGATACACAGCTCAGCACACACCAACACACATCAGAGGATTAGATACACAGCTCTGTACACATCAGAGGATTAGATACACAGCTCAGCACACAGTGTCACACAGAGGATTAGGTACACAGCTCAGCACACACCATCACGCATCAGAGCTTTACTCCAGGTTTCCATAACAACCCAGCCATTTTTCTTCACTGCTATAGGTCAGCTTTAAAGGGGTAGGGCATTGTAGTTGACACTGTTACCCAAGTGCACATTCACACAGTTTTATTCCAGCCAACAGATCGCGGGTTTTTCACTGATATCCAAACTGAGATACACATGATCGCATGACACTTATGGACACACACAAACAATATACAAAATAGACCAGTGAAAAACTGGGCAATTCTTAAGGGGCCACTATACAAACAAAAAAATGAAATATACCCGTGTGAAGCCGAGTCCTCCTGCTAGTTATTTTATAATGGGGTTCAAAGAATGATTTTGATTACAGAAGTGTTCTGGCACCGTCATAATATGACCCAGGATATGAAGATCCTGGTACTAAGGGGGAATTTCAGAGACAGAAAAGATCGCCTCATATGGGAATTTAAACTTATGAAGACCTTTCGCACTCTCCAACAAGGTTTAAACAGGGCCCAGGGTTTTATGGCCTTTTATAACCACTAGACACCACGTCACTGATCAAAGAAGCCATAAACCCAGAGAACATTCCTGCGAACTGATATATATGTGTTTTTTTTTTTAAAACTGTTTATGTTCTGTTTTCCATCTATTTTGCATCTAACACTCCATTTCTCTGTATATATATGCCTACCTTCAGACATTGTGTTATACCATCCTGATGAAGGGACCTTTATAGTAGTCCCGAAAGCTCGATATGTCATCAAAAAACTTTTTGAGTTAGCCATTAAAAAAGGTATCAACTACTGAGGACTTCTCTCAGAAAATTTCTTTCAGACATGTTATGTCATATACTGTATGTCTGAGAGATGCATCTATGCAAATCATGATTTCTTAAGCCCCATTACATGGCTGCTGCTAATGGTGTATGGCTCGTTTCATTCACTTCTATGAGAGTTCAAAAAATAGCCAGCATGGCGACCTCTCCACTAAAAGCAGGCAGTCCCTGATTTGCTACCTGCTTCTATTGGACACCTAATGAGAATGACAGCCATATAGACATATGAGTCTTGTTTAGAAAATTTTTAGAAAAAAAACTAAAACTAACCTTGTTGCTCATTGCAACCGAAGTGTTGCTTTTAGAGATGAGCGAACAGTGTTCTATCGAACACATGTTCGATCGGATATCAGGGTGTTCGCCATATTCGAATCGAATCGAACACCACGTGGTAAAGTGCGCCAAAATTCGATTCCCCTCCCACCTTCCCTGGCGCCTTTTTTGCACCAATAACAGCGCAGGGGAGGTGGGACAGGAACTACGACACCGGGGGCATTGAAAAAAATTGGAAAAAGTCATTGGCTGCCGAAAACAGGTGACCTCCATTTTAGACGAATAGTGGATTTCAAATCCGGGTCATATGAGAATGTGAACTTTGTGACTATGAGACAGGGATAGCTGTACAGGCAGGGATAGCTAGGGATAACCTTTATTTAGGGGGGAATGTTATTAAAAATAACTTTTTGGGGCCCTATCGGGTGTGTAATTGTGATTTTTGTGAGATAAACTTTTTCCCATAGGGATGCATTGGCCAGCGCTGATTGGCCGAATTCCGTACTCTGGCCAATCAGCGCTGGCCAATGCATTCTATTAGCTTGATGAAGCAGAGTGTGCACAAGGGTTCAAGCGCACCCTCGGCTCTGATGTAGCAGAGCCGAGGCTGCACAAGGGTTCAAGCGCACCCTCGGCTCTGATGTAGGAGAGCCGAGGGTGCACTTGAACCCTTGTGCACCCTCAGCTCTGCTACATCAGAGCCGAGGGTGCGCTTGAACCCTTGTGCACACTCTGCTTCATCAAGCTAATAGAATGCATTGGCCAGCGCTGATTGGCCAATGTATTCTATTAGCCTGATGAAGTAGAGCTGAATGTGTGTGCTAAGCACACACATTCAGCTCTACTTCATCGGGCTAATAGAATGCATTGGCCAGCGCTGATTGGCCAGAGTACGGAACTCGACCAATCTCTGCTGGAGGAGGCGGAGTCTAAGATCGCTCCACACCAGTCTCCATTCAGGTCCGACCTTAGACTCCGCCTCCTCCGGCAGAGCCAGCGCTGATTGGCCGAATTCCGTACTCTGGCCAATCAGCACTGGCTAATGCATTGTATTGGCGTGATGAAGCAGTGCTGAATGTGTGGAGCGATCTTAGACTCCGCCTCCTCCAGCAGAGCCAGCGCTGATTGGCCGAATTCCGTACTCTGGCCAATCAGCACTGGCTAATGCATTGTATTGGCGTGATGAAGCAGTGCTGAATGTGTGTGCTTAGCACACACATTCAGCTCTACTTCATCGGGCTAATAGAATGCATTGGCCAGCGCTGATTGGCCAGAGTACGGAATTCGGCCAATCAGCGCTGGCTCTGCTGGAGGAGGCGGAGTCTAAGATCGCTCCACACCAGTCTCCATTCAGGTCCGACCTTAGACTCCGCCTCCTCCAGCAGAGCCAGCGCTGATTGGCCGAATTCCGTACTCTGGCCAATCAGCACTGGCTAATGCATTGTATTGGCGTGATGAAGCAGTGCTGAATGTGTGTGCTTAGCACACACATTCAGCTCTACTTCATCGGGCTAATAGAATGCATTGGCCAGCGCTGATTGGCCGAATTCCGTACTCTGGCCAATCAGCACTGGCTAATGCATTGTATTGGCGTGATGAAGCAGTGCTGAATGTGTGTGCTTAGCACACACATTCAGCTCTACTTCATCGGGCTAATAGAATGCATTGGCCAATCAGCGCTGGCCAATGCATTCTATTAGCGTGAACTGAGTTTGCACAGGGGTTCTAGTGCACCCTCGGCTCTGCTACATCAGATTGCTACATCTGATGTAGCAGTGCCGAGTGTGCATCAGATGTGTAGTTGAGCAAAACTGACTCAGCACTGCTAAGTCTGCATTCGCATAGGAATGCATTGGCCAGCCTTCGGCCAATCAGCGCTGGCTCTGCCGGAGGAGGCGGAGTCTAAGGTCGGACCTGAATGGAGACTGGTGTGGAGCGATCTTAGACTCCGCCTCCTCCAGCAGAGCCAGCGCTGATTGGTCGAGTTCCGTACTCTGGCCAATCAGCACTGGCCAATGCATTTCTATGGGGAAAAGTTAGCTTGCGAAAATCGCAAACTGACAGGGATTTCCATGAAATAAAGTGACTTTTATGCCCCCAGACATGCTTCCCCTGCTGTCCCAGTGTCATTCCAGGGTGTTGGTATCATTTCCTGGGGTGTCATAGTGGACTTGGTGACCCTCCAGACACGAATTTGGGTTTCCCCCTTAACGAGTTTATGTTCCCCATAGACTATAATGGGGTTCGAAACCCATTCGAACACTCGAACAGTGAGCGGCTGTTCGAATCGAATTTCGAACCTCGAACATTTTAGTGTTCGCTCATCTCTAGTTGCTTTGATTTCTTTTTAGAACAGTTTAAGAAATAGAAGCTGAGCTCTTATTGTTTATTATGACCAACATAGTCAGTTTTATGTACACTGTACAGATATGTAAGGCCAAAAATAAATTTAGGAAACATTTAATTGGGTCTCAGGTGAAGTCAGGGATGAATTTGTATACAAAGCAAACTTCACCATTACCAAGAACAACTAAACTGCATGATCAAAGGGTGGTTTTGAAAAACAAAGGACTGTGTTTGTACAATATTGCAAATGGTTGGTCAAATTCAGCCAATCATGCCATACACTTCTAGCTAAGCAATGCCACACATTTCCAACAAAATATTTTTGGTATACAACATGCCGTCGTTTTAGTGACATTGGCATTTCCATTTTCTTAGACCACCAGAAAAATTTAAATTTGAAAAAAAAACACTTTTTTCCTGTTTTCTGTTGTTTAAACCTGGGTGTATCTTATAGTCCAAAATATTGTACATTATAATTAGTAATATGGGAAAAAAGTAGAATCACTCACTGGGAAGCCAGGCACAGTTTTCATTAGCACCTCTCGGTCTACTCCTGGGTACGGAGGGGTCAGCTTTGGCTCAGGGAATAAGAAGTCTCGATGATTCTCTTTGTAAGTGGCTAAAACATCTTCACCTATAGCACCAGCAGAAGAGTTTATATGCAGCTAGAAAAAGCGATGCTAGCAAGAAGTTGCAAAAAGGTTATTTCATAGTTGTAGTAAACAAAATACAAATATATTGGAAAGAAGAGCTCGTTCACATCTGCGCCCGGCACTCCGTTATGCAGGTTTCCGGTTCTTGCATAAAACAGAGCAGGAGACGGAAACCTGCAGGAGTCTTTCTCACCCATTCATTTGAATGGGTTTGAAAGCTGTCCGGCCGTGAGTGGCGGTGAGCGTTTTATGCTCTCCGCCATGAAACCGGGTTTTTTAATCCGGACACAGAGTCGGACATGCAGTACTCTGTGTCCGGATTTAAAAAAACGGTTTCACGGCGGAGAGCATAAAACGTTCACCGCCGCTCACGGCCGGACCCGGTCTGTGGTTTCCGTCTTCTTGCATGCAGAAGACGGAAACCACAGAACGAACTGCCGAACGCAGGTGTGAACCTAGCGTAATACATATTTACTATTTATACACCAAATTTAATTTCTGTTATGTAAAAGTGTATCATGTGGGTGGGTTCCTACTAAATGACAGCAAGTATAAATATTGTGGGGACGTTAACTCGGTAAAAGCAGTGGAGCGGACCCAAACTGTCAAGACAGGGACACAAAATATGCAGCAAACTGGTTTATTTAGAAGAAAAACAGGAAAATAAATAAACCTTCACTTCAGGCACAAAAATGAGCAAAACAAATTACAGCCTTAACTTCGGGCAAAAACAAAATAAAAATCTACTCATCTGAGCAACTAACTATATAGAACTGATAACCTAACTATACATGTGGCTTTCTTCCAGTCACTCGAACCAAGCAAGCGTAATTTTGTCTCACTGGACTCAGGGTTACAGGACAGAACCATACACCTCCTTTCACTCCATAGATCTGCAGAAGAAATGCAGGATCTGCAGCCTTTTTCCGGCCCAGTAGTGAGCCAAGGCTCTACACCTGGGCTGAGGCCTACTCCAGATCTGCCCTCGACCACACTTATGTCACAAACCTAGGGCTAGCACTCTTCCTGTCACCTTCGCACAATATCGAAAAGCACAATTGATACAGAAAGTATAAAAATGATCAAGTCTTTGTTTTTTACAATGAATAGCCTCATTTTGTGAAGTTGGGATTGTGCTAAAATCAACACTTATTACCTATTCACAGGACGGGTGATTACTGTGTGATCGCAAGGGGTCCAACTGCTCAGATCCCCACTGATCACAAGTATAGTGGTCCTGTGCACTATACGAAGTCTTGGTGCTCTATTCAAAGTCTGTCGGATTGCTGAGGATAGCTGCTACTTGTTTATCAGTCTCAGACATTGAATCAAGAGGCAGCATATGCACATGCGACTTCCTCTCTGTTCATATGGAGGACACCTGGACTAATCTGCAGACAGGAGCGAACTAATAATTATGAAACAACTCTTTTAAGTCATAATCAGACGGGCAGATGAAGGTCGCTGATATGACATCAGACATATGATCTCTGTATATTTATAGCCTACAAGAGATTTGACTTGCAGCAGTTTTTAAAGAGAAGAGAAGGTAGAAGCCTGAAATATAGTAGTTCTATCCATTTATTCTAACTTTTAAAAGTCCTCAATAAATAATCTCAAGTATCAATTAATAAAAGCATCCACAAGAAGTCCACGCCAGTGTGAGCCACACTTCTCACCACTGTGATAGTGCGGGACCTCATGTCATGCCGCGCCGCTGATTTACAGTTGGTGCATGGCTGACAGTGTGTAGTCACCTGAAAGGACTATATGGAAGGACTAAAATCCCTTGATGAGTCCTGGTAAATACTGGATGAAAGGTATTAAATATGGAAATTTGGGACTGCCCAGGGTGGGAGGACACACAGGGTACAGTCTAGGGCATAACAAGGCTATTTCCCAACATCTCTGTGATGAATGACCTATGAATTTTCAGATGTGAACCAGTTTTCTTCTCTCCCCACGCCATTGAACCTTACTCAATACCAGTAAGACTGTTCCATTATTAGGGGTTTCTATGGTGATTCATACCTCTAATCAGTATCTAAAGCTTTTAGAAATTGATACTTGTGACTATTTATTGAGGCCTTTTAAAAGTTAGAAAAAAAAATTAGATTTTAATTTGTTTTGCCTTGCTGTTAGATTGACTGATTTGGCAATCCTGAATCTGTTTATTCAGAACGGGGTTTTATAACCAATAGTACGTATTTGGCTTTATACAAAGAGTGTGTGAATCTTATAATAAGAAATCCAGCTTCATCCAAGTTATCAAACCTTCACTGACTCAATGACAATTACGAGTATAACCGTTTTATAATGAGAAAAGGATTATTAAAGAAAAGCAGAACAATGCAATGCATGTGAACAGAATGAAGCCATTTCATGAAAAATTAACCGTTTAGCATATTTTGCCTTGCACAACCTATTATGTTTCATCTGAGAAAAGTGGGCTATTAGTTAGATAACTGAGAATTTAGCAGTATGGAGAGTTGATATTTGTAATGGAAGTAAAAGAAAAAAAAAGAATTAGAATTGGTATTGGTATATACTATATTTGTACTGTTCAAAAGACTATTAACAGTAAAAGCAATAGTAAGGAGCTCTTGAATATTAAACAGTTACACACAGCTTTAGAGCTAAAGAAATAATTTGACCAAAAAAATGCTAGCTCCATCTGATCATTGTGTGGCACGTATCACTTTCTCCTATTGTCTAAGAAGCAACAATAATCAGAATTTACTTGCCACACTAATTCGCCACCTCTTTCAGTTCAACGCAACCCAATGCCCAAATGCCCACTGCTGGTCTCTAACAAAACGTAGTTTTACTTCCTGTATGTATAGTTTTTATTTTTTATGCTGAGTTATACTGATTTTATATTAATAAAGTAATTATATTTTTTAATACCTAGATTACGAGGGGGGACCCAAAAGTTTCCAAAATGAGGCTGCGTGCGCAGTTTTTGTAGTATGCGATTCTGCAGCTAGTTATTTGTTCAACCACACCTTCTCAGTCAGTGGGCCAAGCGGCGTTGATGCGGAAGGTTTCGTCTACCCGCAGTGAATTTTCCTGCAAGAGCTGTTTTTCCTCATGGAGAAGTTCAAATGTTGAAGACCGCTTACAAGGATGACGCTATGTGTCAAGCTCAAGTTTATTCGTGGTTCACCCGCTTTAAAAATGGTGAAATGTCAATTGATGATCAACCACGTTCTGGATGTCCGTCAACTTCCCAAATGAACGAAAGTGTCCAAAAAATCAACGAGCTCGTGCATGAAGATCGAAGATGAACCATTGAGGAACTCAAAGAGTTGTCTCGAGTGAGTTGGAGCTCGATTCGGTGCATTTTATCGGAGCATTTGGGCATGTCACGGGTCGCTGCAAAGTTTGTGCCACGGCTCTTGACTGATCAACAGAAAGAGCGTTGCATTGCAACTTTCCCTGCCATGAAAGAACATGCAGAAACCGACCCAGAATTTTTTTCTAAAATTATTACGGGAGATGAGTCTTGGTGCAATGCTTACAACCTGGAAACCAAACAACAATCAAGCCACTGGAAGACGCCATCCTCGCCCCGCGCCAAAAAGGCTCGTTAAGTTAAGTCCAATGTGAAGACAGTTTTTTTCGATGCAAAAGGGATTGTGCACTCAGAATTCGTTCCAACAGGTCAGACTGTCGACCAGGTTTCTACTTGAGTGTTCTCAAGAGGTTGCGCAACAGTGGCAGTGAAAAAGGCCCAAAATGTGGCAGTCTGGTGATTGGTTTTTCCACCACGACAATGCCCCAGCCCACACCGCCATCTCGGTGACCACTTTCATGGCAAGAAATGGCATGGCTGTCTTGCCCCACCCACCCTATTCACCCTATATGGCTCTCAGTGATTTTTTTTTATTCCCATGAATGAAGAGGAACCTCAAGGGGAAGCAATTTGCCGACGTGGAGGAGGTGAAGAAGAAAAAGACGGAGGCGCTTGCAAACATCAAAGTAGATGAGTTTAAAAAATACTTTGAACAATGGCAGACGAGATTTGACAAGTGTATTGCTGCTAAAGGAGAGTACTTTGAAGGAGATTGAAGGAATTTTGTACAATAAAATAAATACACGCTTCAAAAACAACTTTTCTGGAAACTTTTGGGTACCCCCTCGTATTATAAGCACTAAGCAGTCTCTTTAATAGATACCGTATATGGTATACATTGTAAAAATGTAGTAGTGATAAAGAATCTCCTGATCCATGTTTATGTTAATATAAATTATCTTTATAGGTAACTGAGCTTGTTATCTAGAAAGTGGATGCTTATATAAACTAGACAAGACTATTGCGCCACCTTGTGTCTGGACACAACATGGTCAATTGGAGCTCTATTAGCAGTTACTGTATATTGAGCAGAGTTTTATAGATAATTTTACAGGGTTATTTGCTCCATATTAGATAACATTCTTAGATCTAACAAGAAAATATTTAATCTTAATTGCTTAGAATTTGCTAAAAACAAATTTCTCATTATAGTTATCTACAGTATGTATTCTGTGGTTTATGTCCTCCAAATATATATATTAGCATTTCCCTGTCACAGTGTCATCATATGTCTCTGCCCAATATAGCACAGCCACAATTCCTCCATACATGACAGCCCCAGCACCCATGCACTGTATATGGCAGCCACAGTTGTCTCATATTTCCCTGGCACTGCTTACAGAAGCGTCTCAATACTAAAGAACAGAAGAGAGGTCTTTCTGCTGTGCATGTGGTCCAACTGCAGGACAGAGACTTGTGGAGCCATCAGACTCACTTCTGTATGATTCATGGCTGTTGTACCCTTCCTCTGTTACCTGGATGGGCCCATAGTTAATTTGAAAAGACAAATAGAAGTTAATATAAATAATTGACACTCCAATAATAGAGAACATATGTTTTTTTTTATCAGTAAAACAAGGTATTATGCCTCTTGACAAGCTTAGAAATGTGTAAATGTGTGAATGATTCCCATATGCCGCATGATATGTTCTTAATCTGTGTCTATGTCTGCAAACATATGAAAAAAATTAAAGAAGTGTACCTTTCAAGATTACTTTGAAGTAGGTTTAGATAAGCCTCAAGCAATAACTGGCGAAGTAATGGGCTAGTATTTTATGCATAATGGCTTTCTTTAATCCATATAGTCCTTTTGATGAAACACACTTCCATTAGTCAGCTCTACACATGCTTTGATAAGACAAAGACTATAGATGTCATGTCATAGAGGGGTTACCCATAATGTAATATGTGACCGCTCATTTTAGCAGCTGAGACATCCTTTTCTGAAAAGGGACTACCCCTTTAAAGAGAGTCTGTCAGTTCCAGAATGCCTCTGATACCAATAAATGTGTCATGTGGAGTCTTTAAAGTGAACCTGTCAGGTGGTATTTGCATACTAAAGTGGTCCCAGCATAGGTAATATTAAGGAATGATCTTTCCTATGGTGCCCCTTACTAAGCTTTCTTTTGCTGGAAGGCCAAGTTATAAGCTTCTAAACCTTACATTGACATACAACTAGTCATAGGAGACTGCGAGCAGCTTCATCTAGTCACACAATCACTGTACTATATCACACCCTGTGAGGCTGGCAGTTAGACGGCGCACAGGGTGTGATACACTACAATGACTGTGTGACTTATGTCAGCTAGTTTTAAGAAAACCCGCTATACTATATGATCTGCTGATCAGAGGGATGGAAGTCGGCTCTGGAGGTTCTGTAGTTGGGGTTGCCCAAACTTGGGGAAAGAATGTGTAACATTTATATTCTACATAGGTCCTATATCTCCACACCGCATTACTTCTAAAAAATGGATATATATGCATAGTTATATAGTTACAACACAAGGCTCCATGAAGTTTAGCCAAGTGATGGAAAGAGGCATGAGTGAAAGGTTCAAAGGAAATAAGCATTCTGTACATTTCCGTAAGCATCTACTGTATGCTATTTTGCTGTAAAAAGGCAATTAAGGCGTTTTTGAAGCTGTCAGCTGTCCACAGATTCACAGAGAAGAATCCTTGTCGCCTCTAGAGATTAAAACTCATTTTCTCCAGACAGAGAAAGTGCACTCCATATTTATTGTATGGGCCATCTATATATTTTGTGAGAAGGTGACTGGCAAAGTCCTGGAGTCTAGATATATGAGCCCCAGGCTTCTGACATATGTGTGGTCCAGGAAGGAACTGGAGTAGGCCTCAGCCCAGGTGTAGATCCTTGGCTCATTACTGGGCCAGAAAAGGCTGCAGCTCTTGCATTCCTGTGCAGGTCCATAAGGTGAAAGGAGGTGTATGGTTCTGTCCTGTAACACTGAGTCCAGTGAGTCTATATTGCGCTTGTTTTGTTCATGTGGCTGGAAGTAAGCCACACGTATCGTTAGGTTATCAGTTTTGTTTAGTTAGTTGCTCAGACAAGCAGGTTTTTATTTTGTTTTTGCCTGAAGTTAAGACTGTATTTTGTTTTGTTTATTTTGTGCTTGAAGTCAAGGTTTATTTATTTTTTCCTGTTTTTTTTTCCAAATAAAGCAGTTTGCATAGTTTGTGTCCTTGTCTTTACTTTTTGGGTCCGCACCATTGCTTCTACCGAGCTAACTTTCACACAATTTATTTAGGTTTATCATATCTCCCCTTATTAAATTTAAAGTGTAACTCCCAGTTTTTTCCCACTATTGTCTCGGAGGGTGTTTGGTGACCATTTTTGTAATATATTTTATTATCTATCTGAATTCCTTTTTATTATACAGTATACTGTAATATTATCCTTAGCAACCCTCTAACTGAGCTTTTACTAGGGAAAGTCCATACAAAGTTATATAGTAAGTATACAGAGCTAAAGCATTTACCAACTGGGGATGGTCACTTCAAACAGCTGTGTCTTCAGTTTTATACCCCATAGAAAATGGCTCTGGTATCATAAGAAAGCTGTCATATGATGTAAGAACTAGCTATAACACAATCAGAGATATCACTAGTAAAAAACTAAGTCAGGAATTTCAACTTACTGTATATACTCGAGTATAAGCCGAGTTTTTCATCACAGTTTTTATGCTGGAAAAAGCCCCCCTTGGCTTATACTCGAGTCAGGCAGCACAGGACTGCAAGGACCTACATAAATTAAGTGAAGGAGGAATGTCCTTCAGTGGTTGCTACAGTAATGGTATAGGACACTCTCCCCTTCACTTAATTTATGCAGATCCTTACAGTCTTGTGCCCGGGAGGCGGCAGGTCCCTGTTCCTGTGTCTGCATCGAGGAGAGGAAGAGGAGAGGAAGCTACAGCAAAATGAAAGTAAAACACACAGGTACATACTGGGATTACAATTCCTACTAATGTCAGGCATTTGAGGTTATTAATTTAGTTTTAGTAACTCCATGTGCCTCACATTAATAGCAGTTAACCCCATCATGTCCCTCACATTAACCCCTGTGTGCCCCATATAAGGGTTACTAATATGTGAGATATATGGAGGTAATAATAGAGTACCTTAATAATGTTTAATGTAATAATTATTACCTCCATGTCTCTCACATATTAGTAACCCTTATGTGAGGCACATGATGGGGTTAACTGCTATTAACCTGAGGTACATGGAGTTTCTAAGCTGTAATTAAATAGTTACTTAGTAGATAAGGTTGGATAAAGACATCAGTCCATCATACACATGACCAGACTTTATATCTGCAGTGGTGGATAAAATGATGGACTATTACATTTCAATGGGCCCGTACACATAGATGCCGTCGCTTTTGTGGCTGTGTGTCCAGGCCAAATTGAAGAGCTGCAACTTATGGAGCATGTCCTATATGTGTCCTATACCTGTCCTATATGTTTCTGCATTTGCAGCCTTATCAATTCATTTTTAATGTAAAGATTGGTTATAAGATAATCTAATTTTATTGGTATCTATTTTAATTTTTTAAATATTTCAGTAGCTGCTGCATATCCCCCCCTAGGCTTATACTCGAATCAATAAGTGTTCCCAGTTTTTTGTGGTAAAATTACGGGCCTCGGCTTATACTCAAGTATATACGGGTAATATGCAGAAGTTTATGCTGCATATAAAACCAGATTCCGTTCATCATCATTATACGATTCTGTTACAGATAGTTCTTAAATCTCAGCTTTCTCATGCTTATGATACCAGCAGGGCGGATTTTAGACAAACTGTGGCCCTGTGGAGCCCCAAATGGTGATATACCAACAACGCCATTGTATTTCAAGTAGCAGCCCCTTTAATAATTCCCCCTTTCTTACCCTAAAGCAGTAAAAACTACCCCTCCATATGCCCTCACACAATTCAAATAACTACCTTTGTACCGCCTAAAAGAATTTTGCACCCCCTCATCTGTTATTATAGCGCCGCCTTATAAATAACTAGCTGGTACCCGCGACTTCGTCTACGAGTTGGCGGTGGGGCTGAACCGCTTATATTTCTTGTCCCCCTATCTGTGGCCCCAGTCTAGTTCATCTGGCCCCAATATCTTGTCCCCCCATCTCTGCCCCCAGTTTCTTCTCACCCCATCTGTGCTGCCAGCTTCATGTCCCCCCTTCTCTGCCCCCAGGCCACTTCATCTGCCCCTAGTTTCTTGTCCCCCCATCTGTGCCCCCAGTTTCTTCCCCCCCCAGTCTCATGTCCCCCATCTCTGCCCTCCAGTCTCATGTTCCACCATCTCTGTCCCCAGTGTCTTCCCCCCCTTCTCTGCCCCAGTGTCTTCCCCCCATCTCTGCCCCCCAGTCTCATGTCCCCCCCCATCTCTGCCCCCAGTGTCTCCCCCCCATCTCTGCCCCCCAGTCTCATGTCCCCCCCATCTCTGCCCCCAGTGTCTTCCCCCTCATCTCTGCCCTCCAGTCTCATGTCCCCCCCATCTCTGCCCCCAGTGTCTTTCCCCCCCATCTCTGCCCCCAGTGTCTTCCCCCCATCTCCGCCTCCCAGTCTCATGTCCCCCCATCTCTGCCCCCAGTGTCTTCCCCCCCATCTCTACCCCCCAGTCTCCCCCCCCATCTCTGCCCCCCAGTCTCATGTCCCCCCCATCTCTGCCCCCAGTGTCTTTCCCCCCCATCTCTGCCCCCAGTGTCTTCCCCCCATCTCCGCCTCCCAGTCTCATGTCCCCCCATCTCTGCCCCCAGTGTCTTCCCCCCCATCTCTACCCCCCAGTCTCCCCCCCCCCATCTCTGCCCCCCAGTCTCATGTCCCCCCCATCTCTGCCCCCAGTTTCTCCCCCCCCCCATCTGTGCCCCCAGCTTTATAGCCCCCCCCCCCCTACATCGGCCCCCGTATAGTAGCACTCACCTTTGCCTATGTCCTCCACTGCTATCGGTGCTGGCTGCAGACAGTTCTGTGTCGTTTATGTAGCAAAGCAGGCCTGGCGTCATAGCAACCAGCAAGCCACAGCTTGCTGTGCTTCATATAGGACACAGGCAGCCGGCCGAGAAGTGTATGCAGCGAGAAGACACAGGAGAGGAGGAGATAGGCCGAGGTGAGTGCTACTACACGGGGGCCGATGTAGGGGGGGAACTGAAGCTGGGGACCTGGGGACACCCCCTCCCATGGGACACCCCCTCCCCCCGCTGCACTCACCTGTTTGTGTGGAGTGTCGGGTGCAGCAGCCTCCTCCGTGATGTGTCTAGGCAGCCTGGCATAGCTGCAGCTCCAGGACCCTGTGGGCGGCCACCATCTTCCTCACTGTGTCCCTGGTGAATCGGCACGCCCACATTCAGCCCTCAACCTATGGTGCCGCAGCCCTGGCTCTATAGCCCACCCACAGCCTGCCATGCACCAATAGGAGGAGCGTGGACAGACCAGCACTGGCAGAATGCCAGCTTCTATAGCCGAGGCGGAGGGGTCTTTGGAGGGTGACAGTGGTGATTTGGGGTGAGTGACCCACATTTAAAGTAGCCTATTCATCTTTCGTGGGAATTATGTAGGTGTGTGTGACATTTCACCAAAATCCGTTCAGCCGTTTGGCTGTGATTGAGGAAAAAACATCCGAACATCCAAACACACAAACCCACAAACTCACAAACATTCACCTTTATAAATATATAGCCAACAATGTCATATGTACATCCTCACATAATGCACCTAGTGGAATTCCAGACTTAAACCTTACCTAATTGATTGAGTTGTAGCAATTCAAAACCTGCATTACGCTCTGGAAAATAAGAATAAATGCATACATTTTAATTAAAAGTAAATTTTATTAAAATCACTTAAAAAGTGTAAATATTGCAAATTAAAGAGCCTCCCCGTCAGAATCTAATACTAGATTTCCAAATTTCATCTAATTTTATTCTGCATTATGGATAGCAATATCTGATACACAGGATATATTGTCTAAGGGGGCGTTCACACTAGCGTCGGTGTCCGACATGTAGTGTCTGCTCCTAGTGTCCGCTCAAAATCTGTCGCGGACATTAGGAGCGGACACTAGCTGTGTCCGTGACACCTGTCATTCATCTCAATGGGCATCGGCAAAAGAACGCACCCGATGCCCATTGAGATGAATGACAGGTGTCACGGACACAGCTAGTGTCCGCTCCTAATGTCCGCGACAGATTAGGAGCGGACACTACATGTCAGACACTGACGGTAGTGTGAACGCTCCCTTAGACATATTTACTTATACATACCGTTTGGTAATATATCCATATTTACCTTAATAATGGTCCATAATTGTCCGCAATTATACAGGTTCTGTTAATATATTGGTAGAACCTATAATGGTGAGTTACTGATGATAGTGGTTCTATCAATTAAAAATTAGGTTATATAGTTCTATCTTGATGTTATCTCTCCTTTTAACATTCCACGTCTATTTCTACAGTCTAAGTCTTTTTGGCATTCCATGTATGCTCTTATACTCTGTTTTACGAACTGATCTACTTTAGATGACCAGAGATCTAGTGCATGTTCAGGTGAGTTTAGACTATTATTTATTATATCATATTTATCTTTAAGGGTCTATGTCCCCTTCTTCTGCATATGCGTCAATGACCTTTCTTCCATTGGGGTCTAGTGGCATCCAGCCGCTATAATGGCGATGGCGATCTCTGCTTCCACAGTAAGATGGGTATCAGAAGTGGCTCCCTACACCTGATTCGTCCAGGGGTGATTGTTGTCCCCCACTGATCTGGTATTTATATCCCAAGCATAGGTTAATAAAAGCTTAAGCCTTGATAACATCTTTAAGCTAACTTAAGTGTACCCAATACATTGCTTTATCTACTGTATCTACAGATATTCATTCTTAGTGTTTACAGCTCTTCCTCTTTATTTTCCGCCACCACATATTCGGGACCTCATGTAAACTCTTGTGAGTTGATCAGTGTTTCTTTTTTTTTTTTTTTTTTACAATGTATGCCCTTCAAATAGTAGTGACAGTGCATAGTAATGCAGTTGTTTCCCATTCAATGAAACAAGCACAGCAGCCCCTAAACAATTACTTAGAGGGGATGCTAAAACTAGAATCCCCACTGATCTGATACGGATGGACATCAATAGCGTTATGCTAGAAAGCCCCCCTTGAAAACAGCAACAGTTAATAAGAAAGAAGTTAACTAAATATCATCATAATCATAACTCCACTACTCCACTACTATTCCCACTCACTTTCTAAAATATAAAAAACAAAAAAACTTTGCAAGTCTTCAGTAGGTGATACCTTTTTTTAATGGCTAACTCATAATGATGACAGAATATGACGTTTCGAAGCTTCCTCTGAGCTTCTTCTTCAGATATAACTAAAAACACCTTCTAGAGGCTGCATATTTATAACTGGACACAGGGGTAGGATTACAGGAGGGAGGGGGGAAGTATTACTATATACTTATAAAAACAAACAATCAATTGCCAGATCCCAGGTTCTTATCTTAATGGCTGTCTTAATGATTTGTATAAAAAGACATGGAGGCAGGTCTTGCACCTCTTCTATCCACATGGTAATGTTCCTGTGTTAGTTGGAGGTGACAGAGAGCTGCTAATAATCATATTCCTGAGGTTTGGTGGCTGTCTGTAGCATAGGAGAGGGGGGTCTGAAAATATGGATTTTAGACGGTTGTCTTTTTGCAGTAGTGGATGTAATTTGCGTGTGATTCCTCTCAGCGTCTCCAGGTGGGGGTTATATGTGACGACCAGGGGCACCCGATTGTTCTCCTGTTTGGTATTGTATTTTAATAACTCCGATCTTGGTATTCTGCAGCTCACTGTCACCTCCAACTAACACAGGAACATTCCCATGTGGACAGAAGAGGTGCAAGACCTGCCTCCACATACTGACCACCGACAGGATAGAGATACCAAACTCTAACAGGGAATATAAAATCCCAGGTGTGTTCACCTGTAACACACCTAATGTGGTGTATTTGATCATTTGCACCAAATATTCCACTGAAAATCTGTATGTTGGAGAGACCGGTCAGAAACTCAGAATGAGAATTAATTCACATCGCCATACAATCAAACAACAGAGAACTGATCTTCCCGCGCCAAATCATTTTTGCCAGGAAGACCACAACATCATCAATGACATGAAAATCTTGATCTTAAAAGGGAACTTTAAATCAAGGAAACAGCGACTGATTTATGAGTACAAGGCCATGACCCTATTCCAGACGTTGGACAATGAAAAACAGGGAACAGCACCGAGCTTTTATGGTTGTGATTACAACCATTCAATGCACTTTTGAACCACTTAATGTACGGGGGGATTCCACCCCAAACGCTGAGCTTGCAGGATCCGTATCACCCTTGGTGTCAGTAAATGATTGGAGGACCCGAGAAAAAAAGGGATCACCGCGCTCAATTAGTTAGAAAAAATGGACATTCTTTATTCCGATTGACGTCACACAACGCGTTTCGGGCTTATGCCCTTCCTCAAGTGTATCGACATGCAGGAATGTCGCCTAGTTCACTCACCGTGAACTAGGCGACATTCCTGCATGTCGTTACACTTGATGAAGGGCATAAGCCCGAAACGCGTTGTGTGACGTCAATCGGAATAAAGAATATCCATTTTTTCTAACTAATTGAGTGCGGTGATCCCTTTTTTTCTCGGGTCCTCCAATCATTTACAGACGTTGGACAATGGAATGAACATCTCACGTGGGTTTATGTCTTTTTATACAAATCATTAAGACAGCCATTAAGATAAGAACCTGGGATCTGGCAATTGATTGTTTGTTTTTATAAGTATATAGTAATAAGCCTCTTCCCCCCTCCCTCCTGTAATCCTACCCCTGTGTCCAGTTATAAATATGCAGCCTCTAGAAGGTGTTTTTAGTTATATCTGAAGAAGAAGCTCAGAGGAAGCTTCGAAACGTCATATTCTGTCATCATTATGAGTTAGCCATTAAAAAAGGTATCACCTACTGAAGACTTGCAAAGTTTTTTTGTTTTTTATATTTTATAACCACTGGCTAACACGGTACCAAAACAAACATTTTCCTTTCACTCACTTTCTAGTAATTCTACTACTGTTGCTGGGTCCACTGCCTTTTGAAAAACCTAAAACAAGGAGAAAAGAAATCAGTATCAAAACTATGTATACATAGAAAAGGCAAAATACCACAATAAATTATAGTACAATAGATGTGAATTGAGTTCTAATGGGGGATCCATGCAAAAGCACGTAAAATAACAAATATATGTAACATAACTTAAAGGGATCCTATCATTCAGAAGTCATTTTTTGTCCCTAACATGTCAGAATAGCCTTAAGAAAGGCTATTCTTCTCCTACCTTTAGGTGTCTTCTCCGGGCAGCCGTTCCATAGAAATACCGTTTTTCGCCGTTATGCAAATGAGTTCTCTCGCAGCACTGTGGGTGGGCCCCAGCACTCAAACAGCACTGGGGGCATCCCCAATGCTGCCAGAGAACTCTCCAGCACCACCTCCATCTTCTTCAGGAACATCCTCTTCCTGTGTCTTCTTCCGGTGCAGGCTTTGTAACTTGTAGGCCTCGGGCAGAGCTGACTGCGCATGCCCACAGGCCATAAGAAAATGACCGCTTACTTACTGTGTAAGCGACCATTTTTCTTGTGGCCGCAGGCATGCACAGTAGGCTCTGCCCAAGGCCCGAAGCCTACAAGTTTCAAAGCTTCTTCTTCCAGTGCAGGCTTTGTAACTTGTAGGCCTCGGGCAGAGCCGACTGCGCATGCCCACAGGCCACAAGAAAATAGCCGCTTACTTACTGGGTGCACAGTAGGCTCTGCCCAAGGCCCGAAGCCAACAAGTTTCAAAGCTTGCGCCGGAAGAAGACACAGGAGGACGATGTTCATGAAGAAGATGGAGGCGGCGCTGGAGAGTTCTCTGGCAGCATTGGGGACGCCCCCAGTGCTGCGAGAGAACTCATTTGCATACCGGCGAAAACTGGTATTTCTACGGAACGGCAGCACGGAGAAGACATCTAAAGGTAGGAGACGAATAGCCTTTCTTAAAGGGGCTCTATCAGCAAAATCATGCTGATAGAGCCCCACATATGCGTGGGGCCTGGGCCTGCGCAGTCGGCTCTGACAGCGATACCCTGTTAGAGCCGACTGCGCATGCCCAGTAAGGTCCGTACAGCCCTCCGCCGCCTGGATGAGTTCACTCGCGCGTCGGAGGGCTGTACGGACCTTACTGAGCATGTGCAGTCAGCTCTAACAGGGTCTCGCTGTCAGAGCCGACTGCGCAGGCGTCAGACATGACGAAGAAAGAAGAAGACAGACAAGGGGAGGAGGCAGATGAAGAAGAAGGACGCCCCCATTGCTGCCGAGACCTCATTAGCATACCGGTAAGTACCGGTATTTCTAAGGAACGGCGCGACGGAGACCACATCTAAAGGTAGGAGACGAATAGCCTTTCTTAAGGCTACTCCGGCTTGGTAATTAGAAAAAAAGTTGCTTTAATGGTAGAATCCCTTTAAAGGGGTTTTCCAGGCAAATGATTTTGAAGAACTAGCCTTAAGATAGGTCATCAATATCAGTTTAGCATGGGGTTTAACACCCTGGACTTTTTCTCAGGAGCCTCTATATGGAGAATGGAGCTAGAAGTAGATAGTGCTGTTCACTATGTAGTCACTGTGCTGAGTTACTTCTGCTCAGCTCCTATATATGTGAACAATACCTGACCTGCAGTAACAGCACAGCCATTACACAAAAATGATATACGCTGAGGCCACACGTTGCAGACAAGCATGTTTTTGTTGTTGAAGATTTTGCTATGTTTTTTGAAGCAAAGTCAGGAGAAGATTTAACAGAAAGGAGAAGTACAATCACTTTCTTTATATTTCCCATCCTTTTAAAGCCATTCTTGGTTTTGGCTCAAAAAAAAACACAGCAAAATCTGCAACTAAAAAAAGTTGATATTCCATTATGTGTGGCCTAATCCTTAACCTTTGAGTGCATTATGAAACATTATTCTCACTGGACATATAATTTAATATTAATAGTTTAATATACCGTACCTGTGGCAGATCCAGGCACACATATTCATGATAACAATAAAGCTGGGGAAACATAAAATATGATGTCTTTCTCACCTTCTCAAACCTCATTTTTTCATGAAACAAAAGCGGGAAAACAGCAGCGAGGCATCTTGTCTCCTTAGACTGGCCCAAAATACTGACATTAAGAAATATGTCATCTTTATCAGGCAAAAAAACTCCAGGACAAGTGACCTAAAAGGCAAAGCATATCCATTTATAATGACTATTATATTATCAAAGTGTGACAGTACCATGAATAATTCCACAAGGACTTACTGCATGGATCTGAAGCTCCACCACAACTTTCAAAGGCATGTTTCTTCTAAATGATCCAAAGTATTAGCTGGGATATATTGTGAACTGATGTGACTAAAGAGCCATCACACAGAGATCACCCCGGTATCTGAAAAAGCAGCATATTACATATTTTACAATGTAATATTATATATATATATATATATATATATATATATATATATATATATATATATATATATATATATATATATATATATATACATGCATACTCAGGAGTAGAGAGGAATGAAACAGTTAATCAGTCATTGATTATGAGAGCAACAAATAGTATATGAATATAATACAATATAATATAATATAATATAATGTAATACACACAGAAGAGCTAGTGTATCTTCCCTGCAGCTGTCCAGTATCAAGAGGCGTCGCATCTCCATGGAAACCCAAACACTGTATTTTTGAAGCAACTGCTCGAACGTCATCATTAGGCGCGGCCCAACGTGCTCCCGTCGCTCTTGAAGTGACATACGCGCTGAAGACGCCATCTTAGTTGAGGGACGGGTATCTGAAGGCTGTATTAGGGCTGAGCTGTAAGCCTCATTGGCTGTGCCCGCCGGATGGGGAGTGGTTATACGTCCGGTTGTGTGTGCCTTTTGATGTTGTTTTCCGCTCGTAGGTAAGTGTGTGATTTTTCGTTAGGTGCTCGTCTAGCTGCACGAGTCTGCCAGTTGTGGCACCCTGTAGGGCTACATGACTATTGGTACACTTGGGCTATAACGTGAGTGCTTATTATATTCATGCCAACTCATGTTTGGAACATCAATCCATTTGTCACGTGTTCTCTCATTTGGCTTGTAATTAATATGTAGTCAGTGATGACCCTCTCATCAGGGTGTGAAGAGTTCAGCTGTGACATGTTATCTGGCCAGTGGTTGTGCAGGTAGTTCCTGCCTGCTCTAGTGATGACCTGTGTTACCATATACTAGTATATGACTACTATTTCCATATTGCAGGTTGGAGTTGTAGTCAGTATTCTTTCCTATAGATATGGGACAGTTATCACACGGGGAGGCAGGGGCTCCTAGCACTCAGATATGCAGCTGATATATGGACTGTATTCAGCTGTGTACAGGAGGCCTTAGAATGGATTGGCGATCAATGGGCAGGTAACCTTGGAGAGCGTGGATTAACTTCTCTGAGAATGAGTTTGCTCTGCACTCTGCCATTACCCTGCTGGGTGTGATAAGGGGCGGTGATTTTGGGATCCCAAGTGTAGTATTCCGACTCATTGCCAAAGATTAGGGGGAAAAAATCTATACCTGCCCCCTCACAGCAAATAAAAATTTAAATAAATCACCCTTGTCCATGGGCTGTCTTTGGTATAGAGATGCAGTACAGCGACATCCTATATGTGGCGCTGTTCCTGCTAATGAGAATACAAAGCCTTTACTGGTCTCACGGTTGTGCTGTGTCTTGTTTACTATTGTAAAGGATATACATTATTAATAAGTTTTGGCTGATCTACACACTAAGAAAAAGCTGCTTTATTTTATGTTTTCTGTGGCCTTTTCAGACAAAGCAAAAGAGTGGCTTAAAAAAAAATATAAAGAAGCTCTTTCTGATTCTGTTTGTTTACAGCCAGCAGAATGATGTTTTCATTCTGCTTGCCCTGGCAGTGCCTTTTTTCTGTTTTACGCTAGATTCACACTTGCATTTGGGTTTCCATTTGTGGGATTCCTAACCCATTGAAGAGACCAGGACCCCTTACATCATAGTGGTCTATGATACTTGTAGTTCTTGTCTGTCTCTTATCATATACAGTACAGATAGTAGAGCCACTAGGTGGCAAGGACTTTCAGTATGATAGCTGACTGTGGTGCAAGGATCCGCAGTCTCTTTACTAGGTTAGGGTCACGAAATCCAGCCAACATACGGACTGGATTTTCATCCCAGATTCCCCTGTGTGCATGGAGCCTAAAAATGGGTGATGGAGCACAATATCTCTGAAAACTTTTTAACTGCCCTACACATTTATGATTACTTATGTCAGAAAACTGGCCTAAGTTCTGCCTGAAATCTACTCCCGATTCTTGCTCAAATAGATCTCAGTTTTTGGCACAGAGTTCACACTAAATGCACTGAGATTATTAAAAGGCATCTGACTCTAAATATTCATGGCATTTCTGACACCAGTGGCTCACCTATTGAGACTGCTGTATAAAACACTGATCTTAAAGAATGCAAGCGTGACTCCTTAAGTGGTGGCACAAGTTCCAATATGGATCATGTCGTTTCAGATTTATAGGTTATTGATCATAACATTATGGATGGATACCTGTAGATTATTTCAAATGTATTTTCTACTTCTTATAGAGTAAATTATTTGCATCGAAAAGGAGTTTTTTTGTGCATTATTTTAACTCTTCACTATTAGGAGGATGAGGGAGCATTTCCTCATGAATTCAGAGGACCCATAACTCTTGAGTCTACTGTGTGAAAATTCCTATTGGCCCAGCACCCATTGTTGGCTATTCATTCTTATAGGCCTTTAAGGGTGTCTTTCACCACCCACAAGCAATTGTCACAAACATATTACAGTGAGAAAAATACCTTTTTATGTTTGCCAATTTGTAGAAAAACAACTCTGAAGTCTTAAGGAAATAAGGCTGCTTGTGCGTTAGGGGCGGGACTTCAACCCCGGGAACACTTTTCTTTCCACTCAGGTAGGAGGGGTGATATAGCAAGGTGGTGAAGGCAGGAGATGGTAGGGCTACGAGCGGCAAGAGCAGCGCTCCATGGAGTTGAAGGCTCACCCTAGTGCACCAACTGCATTATTTGCATAAGACTTCAAAGATGATTTTTCTCCAAATCTACAACAGTGATATACATAACCAAGGTGTGTGGTTTATCGCTCTAATGTGCTCTGTAATGTGGTGGTAGAAGTTGCATATACTTGGGAGAGGTGGTAGACGCCTTTTAATGTTGCATTTACTTCCAAGTCTTTGTTTATAGACCTAACAAATGCATATATGAATGCAGTATTGGTGACTAGATCCTTTGTTTTTCACTACTATGAATGTTTTTCCCATTACAGGTGGCATGGATTATCCTTGCCAGCAGCAGTATGAGAGTGCCAGAAGCTCTATGGCATGCATGTGGAGCTTGGCAGAGGCTCAACAAAAACTGAATAGTTTGGCGCTTCATAATTCAGAATCTATAGATCAAGAACATGCTAAAGCTCAATCTGAAGTATCAGAACTGCAACGTAGCGAGGAAGAATGGAGACGGAAAGAAGCAGCTTTGCCACTGGGTGAGAACTGGGGAATGTCTTCTTCGGATGCCTTTAGTCAAGATGTTTTTAATAAGGTACTGTAACTTGTTACTAAGTATTAACTACAACAGAACGAGAAGCCACCTTATAAAGAAATCAGTCACTAGTCCACGGCTTAACTTTGTGTAGCAGTCACAGTCAGAATTTCAGGGCTTCACTGTGGGGGAAAAAACAACACAAAATTTGCTGTGTTATCCTGATAAACACAGGTATGTAGCTTTAAAAGGATCCTATCATTGGACACCCTTTTTATGACTAACATGTAGGAATAGCCTTAAGAAAGGCCATTCTTCTCCTACCTTTAGATGTCTTTTCCGTGCCACCACTCGGTAGAAATCCAATGATAGGATCCCTTTAAATACGTATTTGTGTGTTATATGTAAATCTCTAGTGTATATTTATTCAAATACCTCTTCACATTTGCACTGTGAAAAGTGAATGAAACACATGTATCACAAGTTATCTAATTTATAAGCAAATTGTGGGGAAACACGTATTACTGTGTAAGGCCCCATGTTGTGGAAACGCAGCATTTTTTTAAGCCAAAGTCAAGAGTGGCAAATATAAAGGAAGCACTTAGACATTTCCCTCCTTTTACATCCACTCCTGACTTTGACATCATGGGCCTAACCCTAAAAATACTTAAGCACGAATGTTTAATACATTTATATGCATTAAAAGAGTCATCAGGGCAGTGCTTTAACATAATGGTTCAATAATGTATGTATTTGTGAATCCGGTTTTCCCAGTGGCTGTGTGAAGCAAATCCACTTTTGCCATTGAAAGTGTGTGTGTGTGTATATGTATATGTATATATATATATATATATATATATATATATATATATATATATATATATAACTAGCAGTTACCCGCGACTTCGTCTACGGGTTGGCGGTGGCGGTGAACTGCTTATGTTTCTTGTTCCCCCATCTCTGCCCTCAGTTTGTTGTCCCCTCCTACCCGTGACTTCCTTCGCAGCCCCCCTGACCCTGGTGCGTACCACCTGCAGCGCGGCCCGTGGCCCCCCACGTCCCTTTCCTTGCGGCTGCGGCGGGCCCCTCCTACAGGATGGTGGGTCGGGAGGCAATTGCCTTGCTGCTGCGCCTCGTCCCCCCCTCTTTCCCGCTACCTGCGTCCCTGGCCCTACCTTTACCCACCACCCGCTCCCCCTGCCCCCATATAGAGATTACAGTGACCTCCTACATCTCCCCCTTCCCCCCAGCACCAGCCACCCGTGACTCCGGTGACCGAACCCCCCCCCCCCCTCCCTTCCACATGTGCAATCTGGGCCCTCCCCCCTCTACGCACCCTCGGCCCTGTGGTACCATTTCCCCCCCAGCAGAACCCCTTTCGGTACTATTCCGTTATCGGGCCAGCAGCAGCGCATTTCAGCACCAGCTTTCGGGACAGCAGTTCAGTTCAGCAGCGGGAATTACAATGACATCCGAGGACTGCTGGCCCGATGCTTGTGCCCAGTAGCCAGTACATCAATGACCCCCCCTCCATCTCCTCCTCCTTCCAGTGCTGCCCCCCAGCTCTCCTTACATCTACCCCGTACCCTCTCCCCGCCACATGACTAAGCCGATGCTGGCCCGATGATAGAGGCCGTGCTTGTGTGTAGTAGGCAGTACATCGATCGATGCCCTCATCCTCCTCTTCCTTCCAGTGCTGCCCCCCAGCTCTTCTTACATCTGCCCCGTACCCTCTCCCTGTAATAGGCCTCACCGTAAATCTTGAGCAATGAATGCTACTAGATAGCCGCCGGACGCTGCAGAAAGTTTGTCCCTCCGGCTCGCTGTAGCTCACCGTTCCTATAGTCGGCGTGTTTCTTGTCAGGGCCTGGATTGAGCCCCGGTGTCTTTCCTTTCGGTCTCGGTACTAGCGCTGAGGTGAGGCCTAGTCGTGTGGCGGGGAGAGGGTACGGGGAAGATGTAAGGAGAGCTGGGGGGCAGCACTGGCAGGAGGAGAAGGATGGGGGAGGGGGGTCATCGATGTACTGGTTACTGGGCACAAGCATCGGGCCAGCAGTCCTCGGATGTCATTGTAATTCCCGCTGCTGAACTGCTGTCCCGAAAGCTGCTGCTGAACTGCGCTGCTGCTGGCCCGATAACGGAATAGTACCCCCCTTTCTAACCACTACCCCCCCCCCCCCCCCCCCATTACACACCACCTGTTGTAACCCCCCGCCTCCGCTAAGCAACCTGCCGATCAGTGTCCCCACAGCACTGACAATGATGATGTCGGGGAGCTGTGTGTGTCGCGGCTGCAGCTTCAGCAGTCATGCATGGTGTTACCCGAGGCGTTTGTGTTCCCAGCCGCAGAGTACGGGGGTTACATGCGGATGGCCGTGTTTGGCCGGGTTCCGCTGTTGTATGGTATGCCGGCCTGAGGCAATGTGTGGCGGCAGGCATATGAGCGGCGTATGGAACCATGCAGCCAGCCGCCATTTTCGTGATAGTGTATGAAGAGAGTGGAGTAGTCTGGTGGGCGGAGCCGCGGATCCTCCCAGTGGTGGGGGTCGGTAAAGATGGCTGAGCCAAGAGTGAAACAGGTCGGCTCCTGCAGGATGGTGAAGGTGAGTGTGAAAGTGCTGAAGTATACACTCACCGGCCACTTTATTAGGTACACCTGTCCAACTGCTCGTTAACACTTAATTTCTAATCAGCCAATCACATGGCGGCAACTCAGTGCATTTAGGCATGTAGACATGGTCAAGACAATCTCCTGCAGTTCAAACCGAGCATCAGTATGGGGAAGAAAGGTGATTTGAGTGCCTTTGAACGTGGCATGGTTGTTGGTGCCAGAAGGGCTGGTCTGAGTATTTCAGAAACTACTGATCTACTGGGATTTTCACGCACGACCATCTCTAGGGTTTACAGAGAATGGTCCGAAAAAGAAAAAACATCCAGTGAGCGGCAGTTCTGTGGGCGGAAATGCGTTGTTGATGCCAGAGGTCAGAGGAGAATGGCCAGACTGGTTCGAGCTGATAGAAAGGCAACAGTGACTCAAATAGCCACCCGTTACAACCAAGGTAGCCAGAAGAGCATCTCTGAACGCACAGTACGTCGAACTTTGAGGCAGATGGGCTACAGCAGCAGAAGACCACACCGGGTGCCACTCCTTTCAGCTAAGAACAGGAAACTGAGGCTACAATTTGCACAAGCTCATCGAAATTGGACAATTGAAGATTGGAAAAACGTTGCCTGGTCTGATGAGTCTCGATTTCTGCTGCGACATTCGGATGGTAGGGTCAGAATTTGGTGTCAACAACATGAAAGCATGGATCCATCCTGCCTTGTATCAACTGTTCAGGCTGGTGGTGGTGGTGGTGTCATGGTGTGGGGAATATTTTCTTGGCACTCTTTGGGCCCCTTGGTACCAATTGAGCATCGTTGCAACGCCAAAGCCTACCTGAGTATTGTTGCTGACCATGTCCATCCCTTTATGACCACAATGTACCCAACATCTGATGGCTACTTTCAGCAGGATAATGCGCCATGTCATAAAGCTGGAATCATCTCAGACTGGTTTCTTGAACATGACAATGAGTTCACTGTACTCCAATGGCCTCCACAGTCACCAGATCTCAATCCAATAGAGCATCTTTGGGATGTGGTGGAACGGGAGATTCGCATCATGGATGTGCAGCCGACAAATCTGCGGCAACTGTGTGATGCCATCATGTCAATATGGACCAAAATCTCTGAGGAATGCTTCCAGCACCTTGTTGAATCTATGCCACAAAGAATTGAGGCAGTTCTGAAGGCAAAAGGGGGTCCAACCCGTTACTAGCATGGTGTACCTAATAAAGTGGCCGGTGAGTGTATGTGAATGTGATTGTGTGTGGTTAGGGGCTAGGTTGTAGAGAGGAATGTGAAGTTTAGGGGCTTGCTATGGGCCAAAGTGTGTGATTTTGCAGAGATGGTGATATGAGTTGGATGTTTGTGTGGGTCTTGGGAAAAACGTATGTGCGTTATTGTGACGAAAAGTAGCGTATTGCGCAATCCAGTGTATTAGCTATGTTTGTGGAAAATTTGAGCCAAATCAGTGGAGCGGTTTTTCGGTGATTAATATTAATAGGATAAATATATATGTGGTATATGTAATGGAACCAATTACAGCTCATATGAAGCACCAAATGTTAAACCAAAGCTTTGTAGCAGTATATACCTCATTCTACTTCAAAGAAGTTTTTTTTATTTCTTGTTTCCTATGTATAATTTTTGGACAGTGTCAGGCAGTTTACATTTGTGTCGGAGGTGGATGTCAGTGGAAATCAATAGCACAAATGTGAACAAAGTTTTATTTGTGCAGCTTTTGTATTTCCCTGAAAACTTGGTATGTGATACATTAGCTAAATAGTCCTGTGTTATGTGATATTGCCATTGATATTTTGTTTTCCATTTTCTTTGCATTATATTATTTCTTGTAAACAGAATAGAAACATAGAATGGGGGGCACTCGCCAACTTGTTTCATAAAAAAAAAAAAAGTCCTTTATTGCATATTCCAGATAAGTAGCATCAAGTAGTATGAGAGGAGCAGTAAGATGATGGCCATTTCGCACTATACAGCATTTCTTGTGGACTCCATCATACATACCTCAAGTAGCCAATAGTGTCTCCTTACGGTACCTCTATACACGTAATGCGGGGCAGATAACTAGACATTTTGGACCGTGTCAACTGATGCCTTGGGATAACTCAACTGCAATCATAAATACACGAGTCTATTTCTATAGGACACCTGTTTTGTATCATTGTATTTATTTAGATATATATATATTGGAAATGCATTGTATGGATGCAAAGAAATACTCTTTAAAACAATGGATTTATTAAGGGAGGTTGTAGCTTTATCGGTTTTCCTTAATTTCTGGCTTATATGGTTAGATTTTATAATCCTCCAAGAACAGATAGGCCTTACAGGTACCAGTGTGAGTAGCTCTACCCAGTTATTGTTTATAAAGAGAGTTGACGTGGTCCAAAATGTCTAGTTATCTCCGTTTTGAAATTTAGTAAGTAATTAACATTTACGCGTTTTTATTCTCCTCTGCACGTGTTTTTAATTCTTTTGGCTTCTTCTCTCTATGTCCATGTTATGCAGCCTTGCATTTATTAATCTCCTAGCATCGGCGCCCCCGGCCCCCCTCTCTCTCCCATGGCCCCAGCCACACCCCTGCGGCAGACCTGCTGCTATGAGTTCTGGTTTTCGGCGGCTCCTGCCAAGAACGTTTGTCCGTGATTGTTCCAAAAAGTAGCCTATCTTTCAATCCTGCCTATGAACTATGTTTGTGGAAAATTTCACGCAAATCGGTTCAGCGTTTTTTGCGTGATTGAGGAACAAACATCCAAACACACAAACTTTCACCTATTAGGAATATTTACCTATCCTGGATTATTTAAATGGAAAGACATACAGTACTGTGCAAAAGTTTTAGATAAGTGTTGAAATAATGCTTCAAAGTAAGAATGCTTTTAAAAATAAAAGTTTTTAAAAGTGCTAATAGTGCATTTTGTTACAATGACAAAAAATAAAAGGTGAACCAAAAATATCTCTAAGTCACATCAATATCGGGTGTGACCACCCTTTGCCTTCAAACAGCATCAATTCTTTTAAGTACAGTAAGGCTGGGTTCACACAGGTTTTTTTGGGCTGGATTTTGATGCGGAATCCGTCTAAAAAAACTGCCTCCCATTGACTTCAATGGGAGCCGTTCACTTCTTTTTTTCTGTGAGCGGTTTCTTCCCGCTCACTGAAAAAAGAAGCAACTTGCTCTTTCTTGCTGCGGAATCTGCCGCAGTGTCTGCGTCACGGACACTTCATCCTGACTAGGCCCGTTCATTTGGGCCTAATCTGGAGCACAATGCTGCAACTGGATGCCGTTGCACTGGACCGGCATCCAGTTGCAGCTAGTCATTTTTTTGGACCGGACTCTGAGGCAGCCTCCGCGTCAAAATCCGGCCAAAAAAAAACCTGTATAAACCTAGCCTTACACAGTTTTTAAAGGAACTTGGCTTGGCTGGGTTGGGGAGGGGTTCCAAAAATTTGGGAGAAATTACCACAGATCTTCTCTGGATGTAGACTTGCTCAAATCCCCCAACTCTTCATGTGTTCCAAGACAGACTCAATGATGTTGAGATCAGGACTTTGTTGGGGGCCATATCATCACTTCCAGGACTCCTTGTTTATGTGCTGAAGATTTAAAGGGACTTTTTTTAAAGGGAGTCTGTCACCAGGGTTAAGCATATTGTATCAGCAACACAGTTGGATAGGTCAGGCTCACTTGATTTTGATTCTCCCCCCCCCCCCCCAATGAAAATTTGTGACTCAGCTGCTGAGATATTCATATATTCAGAATATGCAAATGAGAAATTTAAAGCAAAGGAGTCGCTCTCGATGCTTCAAACTTCTATGTGTATTAGAGCATTGTGGAGCATAGCAGTTGTCTTCTGTGCTCCAGACTGCTCATTTGCATATTCTGAAATATATAAAATGTAATTGTGGTACAAATTTTCATGATGAAAAAAGCGTGACATTGTGATGAGTCTGACCTATTTTACTGTGTGACTGGTTTAATATGCTTCATTCTGCTGACAGACTCCCTTTAATTACATTGGCTATATGTTTCTGGTCATTGAAGCCAATTTGACACCTCCATGATGGTATTGTATGATATTTCTCAGCATTAAAGAGGAACTGTGTCCAAGTAGAAAATGCTAAATAATATACATCATTTGATTCCTGCTGTATTATTAAAATCCATCCGCCCATTCAGTAACTTTGGTTTCTGGAAGATTTAGATAGATTTGATTAGATTAGATTAGATATTAGCTCTGGGTCGGTCAAGGGACCTGAATGATGGAGAGCTTGTCTGCTAAAGCAGCAAATATCCACGGACCCCATAGACTATAATGGACTCTGTCAGGTTTATGCCGGTTTTCTGTTGTCTGATTTGCAGTGGAGTCTGCTACGAACTCTCAGATGTGACCCTAGCCTTACTTTGCATGTTGTTAATTGACAATAATAAACTATTAACTCTTCTATTTTTGAAAGCGATCATACTTGGCAGCATTTTTCCCCCCACACCTGCCTAGAAATTTTGCACAGTACTGTACACTAGAGTAACAAGTGCCTATATATATATATATATATATATATAGATATATAGATATATATATATATATATATATATATAATAGATAGATATTGCCTATATGTAATAAACATACTATTTCTTTTTCCCATTTGTGCAGAGCTTTATAAATCGGGTTAAAAATCAAGAAGATGAAGATAACCCATTGACTTTTGTTCAGAAATATGAAGCTAAAATCCGACATTTTGGTATGTGGATTCATCCTGTACTTTTATGTGGCTTTCTGTAGTTTTTTGTTTTTGTTTTTTTTTATATATAAATAGAAGTTTTATAAATGGCATTATGGACAATATAAAAATGTCAGTATTTTCATAGCTGTACCCAACCATTTTGAGTGAGTTTGTTTTTTCTTTTAACCCCTTAAGTACATAACATTAAACCGTATTAAAGTGTAACTCACATTTTATTATTTTTTTGCTATTGTGTCAGGGGGTGTAGTGAACTTCCTTTTAGAGAACGGGCTGTAAAGTTCCCATTATCAATCATTCAACTAAGTAATGCCAGGCAGACTGTCCATACAGATATAGCCAATGTAGTACATAGAGCTGAAACATTTACCAAAGAGGAATTGTCACTTCAAATGGCTGAATCTTTAATTTTATACCACCAAGAAAAGTGGTTGGGGTGCATAATCAGTGAGAATCCATTTGTATTGCCAGAGAGGTTTCACTCCTGGTGGCAGGTTTAGAACCCTTGACGTGTTTTGCCACATCCTGTGATTATGAGTAAAGGTATCTATGACAGAACAATGGGAACGAAATTGAGCATAGAGAACCACCTGCATACTGTAGAACCACAAGGAGGTGGCACAAGTTGGTTAAGTGAGAATCATAGTCCAAATATTGGAATTCAGCTTTATAGAAATATGTACGGACGCAGACTTGGATGGCGCTCTAAGCAAGAATCCTCAATGAGATATACAGTAGTCAGCCATGTAAATGATATTGGCATGCAAGTCCATAAATGTCCTCTAGGTGGCAGTGGTGTATCAGAGTTCACAACATAAATATTGTTTATGGAATCCATTGAAATAATTGCTGAAAAGGAGCAAATAAGGTGAAGATTGCTGGATACACAGTCCAGGGTAATGAATCGGATGGATGGTCCCAGGTCCTCAGCTCCTAAGTACACCGATAACAGTAGATGCACAAGTACCTGTGATGTGTCTCAGCAGTCTGAATGAGTGGGTCAATGTAATTAGTGATGGGGCATTAAAGAACTTTATACTGTGCTTTGTACTAATGTGCCATTATACTGTGTGGGGTGCACTACCGTGGCATTATACTATGGGAATGCAATAATTGGGCATTATAGTGTGTGGGGGGCAATAACGAGCTTTATAGTTCGATGGGGCATTAAGGAGCTTTATGCTGTGTGAGTACTAATTTGACATTCTGTGTGTAGGGGCACTAACGTGGCAGTATAGTGTGTGGAGGGGGCATAAAGAAGCATTATTTTGTGTGTGGGGTACTATTGTGGCATTATACTGAGTATTGGGGTCAGTAACAAGCTCAATACTGTGTGTGGAGGTACTAATGTGGCATTATACTATGGGACACACTAACATGGCATGCTTTGGGAATTCAAAAACTGGGCATTACACTATGTGCGGGGGCAATAAGGAGCACTATACTTTGTGAGAGGACTCAAGGAACTTTATACTGATTGTGGAGGTACTAATCTGGCATTATACTGTGTGGAGGTACTAACATGCTTGTTATACAATAAAGCTGTTTAAGAATTTTTGAGAGACTCCATTTGGATTTGTGTGCACTTTACCCATAGTCCTCCCGATCTGATTGGTCCAGTACCCTGAAGGCTGTTTGTGTAGCTGGCAGCTGTGGTCTGGGTTTGGACCCTGATCCACCATTTGAGTATCCATGCTATGAATAAAAACTTCAAGGTTTATTTATTAATAATAGGCGCTCCTCCTCTGATTCCAAGACAGTTGAATTTTTTTTCTCTATCCTCCAACATTCCTGAGCAACGAACACTTTTAGTTTTGATGCTTGATGTGCTATTAAAGCTCTGTAGTATCAGGCAGAGATTGTGATTCAGAGCTCCAATAATAGGTGGTCAGTATCAGAGCTCAGAATCACACCCCTCACCTGCTCCTGTCTGACACTGCCCTCCTGACAGTATAATTGCATATCAGGAACTTTGCTTTCAATGGTGGGGACTAGAGAAACAATTCCAACTGTGCCAGAATCAGTGGAGCAGTAACTATTCACTGTATGAAGAGCTGGGCTTGTTGGAGGTGATGAAAGGTCCTCTTTAATATTATAAGTGCTGGAGACAGATGCACTAAGATTATGTGGCTGCAACCTCTTAATAATTCTACTGCATTGTGGAAGTCCAAAGAACTAGAATTAACATGTATTCCAGGAAACTGGTGTGAATTATAGTAAATCTTCTATGCCAGGGCATACCCAACTGGCACACATTGATCCCTGCCAAACTCTGCCCATTTTTCTAAAAAGTGGTGAGCAGGTCAAAAAATGGGCAAAGTGGATGATTGTGGACGCAAATGGCCATACTCTACCATTGCGCCAGAAATGTAGTAACTTTAATAAGTCGCTCTCCTTATGTGTTAATTGCTGTTTTCCATCTTTCCAGGAATGCTCAGCAGATGGAATGACAGCCAGTGTTATTTGTCCGAATACCCTGACCTTGTTTGTGAAGAAACCGCTAGATATCTACAGTTGTGGTGTTATCATCTAGAAAGTGAGCAGGTATTAATTTGCAACCACTTTGGATAACCTCTGGTAGTTATTCTTTTGGAGTTCAGTTATTATAACCTTTGCCCCTTAAAGGAAACCTGACCCACAGCAGCACAAAGCAATCACAGAACATGAGAGCAGGCAGATGAATCATGGGATATGTAGTTTGTCCACAGAGTCAATGCATGGAAATAGTAGTGATACACGGAGCAGCAAGTAAAATAAAGCCAAGCAAAGGCTGCACAAGGGAACACGAATTATGGTAAATCAATAGAGCTATGAAGCCACGCCTACTTGCCAAACTCCTCACGTACTTTTTAGAAGAGTGACTAGCAAAGAAAAAATTTGTTTCTGCTTGTAATTTTTTTTACAGTACAAAAACTGACATAACTAGTTTAACCCCTTCCCGACATGCGCCGTAATAGTACGGCGCGTGTCGGGTCTGTAACTATGGCGACCGCCTGGGAGCCGGGCGGCCGTCATAGTCGCCGGGTGTCTACTGCTTTAAGCAGTAGACAACCGGCTCTAATGCCTCCGGTCGGTCCCCGGACCGATCGGAGGCATTAACCCCTCCGGCGCTGCTGTCAAAGGCGCCGGAGGCGCCATTTTCCCGGCGGCGCATGGGCGCCGCCATTTTGGCAGGGATCGCCGGCTCCTGGAGCATGCTCCAGGGCCGACCCCCCGTTGCCATGACAGCCGGGAGCCTTGTTAAAGGCTCCCAGCCGGTCTGCAAATTCTCTCTTTTGCAGGCTGGTGTATACAGCCTGCAAAAGAGATGATGCTTTTTTGCAATGCATTGCAATGCATTAGCATTGTAATGCATTGCATTAGTGATCAGACCCCCTGGGGTTTAACACTCCTAGGGGGTCTAATAAATGCAAAAAAAAAAATAAAAAAAAAAGTTAAAAAAAATATAAAAAGTATTAAAAGTTCAAATCACCCCCCTTTCCCTAGAACAGATATAAAAGTAGTTAAAAACTGTGAAACATATACATGTTAGGTATCCCTGCGTCCGAAATCGCCCGCTCTACAAATCTATACAAATATTTTTCCTGTTCGGTAAACGCCGTAGCAGGAAAAATAGTCAAAAGTGCCAAACCGCCGTTTTTTCACTGTTTTAATTCTGATAAAAATTTGAATAAAAAGTGATCAAAGCAATAACATTTCCCGAAAATGGTAGAACTAAAAAGTACACCCGGCCCCGCAAAAAAAGACGCCCTATGCATCCCCGTACACCTATGTATAAAAAAGTTACGGCCGTCGGAATATGGCGACTTTTAGAAAAAAAAATTTTCAACACTGTTTTGGAATTTTTTTTAGGGGTCAAAATGTAAATAAAACCATATAAATTTGGTATCCCTGGAACCGTACCGAAACACAGAATATAGGGGACATGTCATTTTGGCTGCACAGTGAACGCCGTAAAACCAAAGCCCGTAAGAAAGTCGCAGAAATGCATTTTTTCTTCAAATCCACCCCATTCTGAATTTTTTTCCTGCTTCCCAGTATATTATATAGAATAATTAATGGCGGCATCATGAAGAAAAAATTGTCCCGCAAAAATTAAGACCTCATATGACTCTGGGAGCGGAGAAATAAAAAAGTTATGGGGTTTAGAAGGAGGGGAGTCAAAAACGAAAAACGAAAATCAAAAAATGCCATCGGCGGGAAGGGGTTAATATATCCCTCCTGTTTGTCAGCCTGCTTTATTAATATAGCTTTTACAGATTGAAGAAACATTGGAATCCAAACATGTTTATTACACTCTGTTATCACACTATATTACGCTAGGTTCACACCTCTGTCTGTGTTTCCAAAACTGACCCGTTTTATGATGGATGTCTATTGTTTTTAACTGTAAGCGCAAGCCTGAATTCCTGACAGATATGCATAGGAAATTCTGATACAGATGTGAACATACCGTAGCCTTAGCTTAATTAGAAAAAAAAACCTATTAAATTACAGCTGCTCAGAATATCACTGGTCATATTGGAACATGTAGTGAGAATTTCTTGCAAGTTTTACCCTAACCAACAAACCGTGTATTTTAATTTAAGTAAGAATACTGCACTAGAATACAGGGTGTCTGAGTTGGGCCAATTTTGAGTGGCGTTGGAAAAAAACTTTAGACTCAAAATATTGGCTTTAGAACAAAATAATTGTATTATTATTTATTATTATATTTCATACAAATATTCAGTCACTAGCCTTTTAATGAATGTCACATATGCAAAGTCAAAGTTGAGCCGTGCTGGAAAACACAATTGTACTGCCTGTTTTATCAAGATTTGCATACACATGAAAGATATGTATGGTATAACTTCGACATACTGTGAGACACTAAACTGTTCATTGATACATACATGGTTGAGCAATGCAGAAATTTTACCATTATAACAATAATAAGCCAAACAACTTACGCTAGGTTCACACCTGCGTTCATCTGTCCGTTCTGAGCTTTCCGTCTTCTGCATGCCAGAAGTCGGAAAGCTCAGACCGGGTCCGGCCGTGAGCGGCGGTGAGCGTTTTATGCTCTCCGCCGCGAAACCGGATTTTTTTTATCCGGACACAGAGTACTGCATGTCCGACTCTGTGTCCGGATTATAAAACCCGGTTTCGCGGCGGAGAGCCTAAAACGCTCACCGCCGCTCACGGCCGGACATCTCTCTCACCCATTCAAATGAATGGGTGAGAGAGACTCCTGCAGGTTTCCGTGTCCTGCCTCTGTTTTAGGCAGGAAACGGAAACCTGAACTACGGAGTTCACAACGCTGATGTGAACGAGCCCTTACGGTAATAATATTATACGGTAGTATCCAGAATTTTTTTTAAAGGAAATGGAGACAACAAAAAAATACCTAACCATTTTTCCTATAAACAAAATTGTCAGCATATGCAATATTTGCAAATATTCGCACACTGCTTCATTGGTAATATATAAAATACTATATAGACACTGCTGTGCTGATTTTTAGGTACTATACAGTAATGTAGCAGATGTCTATATCATTGAGAAAAAAATAACACACTCAGAAATATTCGATTGCTGTAAAACTCAGCATGCGGTTAAGGCCAGATAAATGATTACAATTAGGTCTGACTAGACACTGCCTAGCGCCCTCTGGTGGCAAAAGTGCATCAAACAGACTCCAGATGGCCAAGAAAGACCACCAGTAGTGAGCACTGTTTGATCTACTGACAAGTTCAAAGGGGCTCTATCATTGGGAAAAGTCATTTTTAAATAAGCACATACTTGCATAGCCTTTAGAAAAGCTATTCCACATGTACCTTTTATATGTAAATCTCCTCAGTGGTTTTTGAATGAGCCCATTTTTATTCATATGCTAATTAGCCTCTCAGTGCATGCTGGAAGTCTCATCGTGCACCCTCTGTGCTATTCTTTCCTATGTATGTATACAGCACATGACTTCCTGCTTCCTGTTTGCACATCAGGTAGGAGAGAATAGCAGAGACGAGTGCTGCTGGGAACTTCCTGTGCTGGCTGGAAGCTAATTAGCATATGAATATAAATTGACTTATTCAGAAAGCACTGAGGCAATTTACATACAAAAGGTAGGTGTGGAATAGACTTTCTAAAGGCTATGCAAGTATGTGCTTAGTTAAAAATGACTTCCCAAGGATAGAGCCCCTTCAAGCATCCCCCACAGTTGTCCATCATCCAGATACAGGTCGGTACTGTGGGCTGGAACCATACTACTTGTAACAGAAAATCCAGGTTCTGTCAGACTCAAGTATGGAGGTCTTGTGGTAAGCACTTTAATCCTGCCTTTACTGTGGAGCCATCATATGTAGCAGTTGGTCACTTCTAGTAGTGACACAATTGACAATAATGGCTCAGTAGTGTATACAAGACATCCTATGGCCACATGTTTCCTCACATGGCTTCAACTGGCATTTTTCAGCAGGATAATTCTTGCCCACACACAAAGGGTTTCCCAGGAGGTCTCCACCAGATTGCAACACTTCCTTAGCCAACCTGTTCATCGGACTTATTGCCAATCATCCATTTATGGGACCAGCTGGGACTCCAGCTTCAGCAGTCTATGAGTGTGCACAATCTTTGTCTCAGCTACAACATAGAGCCGTGGCCAAAAAAAACAATGCACCATTTCACAAAATGTAATGATTGTAGCGAAAATGATTTCTTGTCTTTTTCCATTTCTACTCTCTTCTATCCTGATGACGAGTATTTGGCAATTTTGCACATGTACATTTTGTACATTTTTCAGTCGATTTCGTAGTAGAAGGTATACATATCATCTGCAGGGACTCAATTTATACGCATCACATACATTTGATAAAATCCACTGGTGGTGCATTTTTTTTGGCCGCCACTGTATGTGGGTAAATCTGTGGATGGATATTACACAGAACCTGTTTTCCTCCATGCCCAATCATATCCCATTTTATATCCAGGGTAGAGGCAGCCCAGCAGAGTACTAGAACCTCCATTCTATTGTATTGGGGGGAAAGAAGGGTGCATCTTATAGTCCGAATGTGGCGCCTGGCATCTGCTGTAATAGAGAGGCGGATGCCGGCGAGGGATAGATGCAGGTGCCGGGGCCTGAGACATCGATGCGCTCCTCTGCCCTGCATGAAGCCAGCAGCGGCGATGCTATTCCGCTCCTCCGTCCCCCCCGCCGCTGACTTCATGCAGGGCACAGCAGCGATGTCTCAGGCCCCGGCGTCTATCCCTCGCCGGCACCCGCCTCTCTAGTACAGTGGATGCCGGGTCAGTATCGATGGCCCCTTCTCCCCCGGGGCCGGTCCCCACCGGCCCCATACCTGTGAAGTTGCAGGCCGGCTCCTGCGCGGCGATATCGCAGGAGCCGACCTGTTTGGGTGACAGCCGGGAGCCTAATGAAGGCTCCCAGGCCTGTCACTGCTATATTAATATCGTGGCTGGGTCTATGACCAGCCGTAATACTAATATACAGAATGTCCCATAGACGGCAATACAGTTGTATTGCCGTCTATGGGACTTGCAATCAAGTGACCGCAGGTTCAAGCCCCCGGGGGGGAATAAAATAGTAAAAAAGAAAAAAAAAAAAAGCTTTAAAAATATATAATAAAAAAATGAAATAAATAAAAGTTCTAAATCACCTCCTGTCCCTAAAATATATATATATAAAAGTAGAAAATCATATATCATAAACCACCGGGTTTTTTTTCAATACAAGGTGATCTAAGCAATAGATATTCCCCAAAATGGTATAACTAAAAAGTACATCTGGCCCCGCAAAAAAAAAACACTCTTTGCGTCCCCGTACAGCTGCAGGGTCACCTGTCAATGTGGCCTTGCAGTTGTTGCAAAACTACAACTCCCATAAATTAAATATTTTACCATTTTTTGCTTCAAAATTTTTTTTCCCTATTTTCCTCCTCTAAAACCTAGGTGCGTCTTATAGTCCGAAAAATACGGTAATATAATATCCCCATTTCAAGTGGTGCAAAAATTAATCTAGAGACTGTCCTACATCATGATAGCAGGAAGCAGAGCTACATGCCGCCTTGTCCATGTCTTCTTGGTGCCATGTAGAAGCTAAGGAGAAACGCATCTCAAATATGGGAAGCTTTCAGTCCATTTTGTTAGATTATACGGTTATGGTGAGAACGAGCAGTAAAGCATATCTTATGAACTTTTGGACCCAAAGAACACCTGTCCATTTTTTTTCCCCTCCAAAACATGTGTTCTTGCCATAAATTAATAATCAAATTAATTTATGCGAAACAATAGATTTCATCCTTATGCCTCCATAAAAGGGTTATCTAGTTTTTAAAAAATTAGGCCAAGTAACAGGATGCATCAATAAAAAAAAAAACTCTTACGAATATAAATCCTGTTTAAATTTGTCACTGTTTATCTGAATTCCTTTCAAGTCAATGACCTCAGAGTGACGTTTTGTTTGTGAGCCGACTACCCACACTTGTGTGGAATTCATGCTTGCAAATCATGAATTAATAAATCATTCCCACGCGACCTCGGATGTGGGAATGATTTATTACTGGTGATTTCATTGCATAGCAGAAGGGAGGGGTACACGGAGATTGAGAGCAGGCAGATGAATCATAGGGATATATAGTTTGTCCACAGATTCACTGCATGTAAATAACAGTGATACACGGAGCAGCAAGTAAAATAAAGCCCAGCAGAGTCTGCTCAAGGGAACAGTGAGTACAAGATATTTAGCACTGTTGTTGATAATTTTTGGAAGCTGGATAGCCCCTTTAAAATCTTAGTGATGGCTTCTCACTCTCACTATAAACATCACGGAGTGTAAGTGTGTGGCTTTTGGCAGCTGTTACTTTAGAAGAATAGTTATGACATTCCAAAAAGTACACCTGTTTGTTTTTTTTACCTCAAAAGTTTGATAGAATTAAAAAATATATTATTTATTCAATTTGTAATTGTGTTCTCCATTAGGCAGTAAACTGTTCTAAAGCTGTATGTATTTGTAGTGTTTATTTTTTTTAAACACCCACAATTCTGCAGTATATAATGTAGCAGGGGAAGTTGGATGTCATGTAGCATGGTCATACATGTACTATACAAGATACTATCTATGACATCCCCACACCATAATAGAGCATATAGACAGATCTAGTCATGGTAAGAGTAGAGTATAAGTGTGTGCATGATGACGTTATTCCTCTAACGTTATTCCTCTTCTTTAGTTAAGCAATATATTCTGTTGTTGATGTTGCAGAAGAAAGCACTTATGGAACAAGTGGCTCATCAAGCTGTTGTCATGCAGTTTATCATTGAAATGGCAAAGAGCAGTAATGTAGATCCTAGAGGATGCTTCCGATTATTTTTCCAGAAGGCCAAAGTAAGTTTTGCTTGTTTTATATAGAATTTTTTGATACATGATTTAAGCCTTGTGAACAGTGAGGTTTCCTTTATTTTGCCTATTTGCTCCAGTTTAACAAATACACAGTAACCAATGGTCAGAGGCTTATCTTAAAGGGGTATTCCCATGACACTTATTCACTAACCTGCAGGCTGTTGTGCTCTCTTCACTTCCTGCTTTTCTTGGCACATAGGTGGGCGGGGTTTCACTTGCACAGGATTGGTTGTAAATGAATTACCAAAGTGTGAAGCTGATGTAGCAGAGCTGGATTTGAGTCAGTTTGCATTACATACAGAGGTAACGGACTCCCGATCTCAGCCCTTATCAGCCAAATTCAATTAAACCGACTGATAAGAGCTCAGAAATCCCAGAGCTCTCACCTCCCCTATCTGAGAAGCTCCGCTACTTAAAAGACACAAACAGCTCAGAGCTGCTCCCAGCCCCTCCCTCCCCCCTGAGAGCAGGCAGCTACATCACTTGACAAATGAGCAGAGAATGTGTGCAATTGTGTGTTCACAAGCAGCCACGGTTGTAAATAAAGTACATGACATTTTGGTCCAGAACCACATCCTCCTATGAGATAAGACTAAGTTATCTGAAAAGTTATTAGCTTATTAAATGGTCACTAATTCATGTTTTCTGTCCGTAGGCAGAGGAACAAGGGTATTTGGAAGCCTTTAAAAGTGAACTTGAAGCATTTAAATTAAAGATTAGAATGCACCCAGAATCTCAGAGACGTTCAGCGGCAATGGGACAGAATGTATCTTTTAACTCAGACTATGGAAATATGAGAACACAGTGTTTTAGCCACCAGGTACGTATGAATGTGTATACTTTGCATGTAGATATTTCAGCTGCTGTACAGATTGTATGGATTTCCTTAAAATAACTGCTTAGAGAAATATAGTTTGAATAGATATATCAAACTGTGCGCTCTGGACTTTTCCCTATATAGAACCCATACTGAACCGAAATACACTTGGAAAGATTAGACCATATTCTGCCACAATAAGAGACAACTTTTAATTTTTCTGGTAGTATTTGTCCTTCATAAAATTTGTACTATACATCCAATGGTTATCTCAGGCATTTTAAAATATAGAACACTGCTTTTGGTGTCATACGAAAGATGAGTTTTTAACCTTTCATATGGTGTCATTGCTGAATCATTTGTTGAATACACAGTCAGGATTGACAAATGTCTGTGCAGCTGCTCCCAAGTCCCACTGTGTCTTCAATTGGTGCTGCCTTCAGAATTAATACAAATAGAACTGCATTTTGCTGAGAATCTCCTCTTTCATATGACTCCAAAAGCAATATTCTAGGATTTATAATGACCAATATACAGTATAACCGTTTGAAGTGACCCCTTCACCCTCAGTTTCCCTGCATTATCCAAGAATGTAAAGATCTTGGATATCGATAAACAAACAAGAAAAGTAATAAAGATGTGCAGGATTTTACAAAAAGGAGTCAAAACTTAAAGTATATTCCAAAAATCATTGATGACCTAAATGCTGCCAGAAAATCAAGTTACACTTTAAGGTATATACTCATTGTGGGGAATGTATTAAGGCCGGGTTTCCTACGCTAATATTAATTTAATTTAACTCCTCCACTGGAGTGCGAAGCACCCGAATTAAGAGGCTTAGACCTCTTACTAATTGTGACGCAGCTCAGAATGCTCCCTATGCTCCAGAATGGAAAAGTACAATAGTGTGGGGTTGGCAGAGAATTTGGATCCCTATTACAGCAAGGGCAGCACGGTGGTCAGTGGTTAGCACTGGTGCCTTGCAGCGATAGAGTCCTAGGTTTGAATCCAACCAAAGACAACGTCTGCAACGGATTTATATGTTATCCCTGTGTTTGTATGGGTTTCCTGCAGGTACTCAACTTTCCTTCAAAAGATATAGTGATAGGGAATGTAGATTGTGAGCCCTATATGGGACAATGATTGACAATGTTTATGCAGTGCTGCCGAATATGATGGCGCTATATAAGCAAGCTAAATAAATAAATAAATATTAAACCTGCTGGGCTAAGATTGTTCCTGACTAGACTTAACCTGCACCACCCTCTGCCCACTGTTTTTCAAAGTGGCGCATGTTTGCCAAAATGTGCCATAATACAGGCAGGACAGGTTTGTTAAATTCCCCCATTGAGTATATCCTCTACCAATTAGTTGTGTGTTACCCTAGCTAAACCGCCTGTCTTGTTCGTGGAAGTTGTATTTTTAATAGTTTCTAATTTTGCTGCCTAAACATTATATTGATAGGTCTCTGTCAGGCTAGGTTCACGTCTGCACTCGGGTTTCTGTTCGGGGAGACAACACCCCTCCCCTGGCCTGTTCTCCGCCTGAAAAGGGCAAAAAATGTAGAGAGAAATGCACTGCTTGCAGCACTTTTTCCCTCAGCATTTTTCAAACGGAGAGGGGAACGGAATCCCTGTACAGAGAGCCAATCTCAGAAGGATTTTGTTTGACAAAAAAAATTCTAACGATACTTTTTGACTTTTCTTTCCAAACACAGGATATTCCACAGTTTCATCTAAATACTGGTATGGATTATGTCAACTTCATGGAGCAGATCGGGGAAGAGGACACAAAGATGATGGACATGCTATAATTTCTTCTCCAGCCAATACTGCTACATGAACTAGTGTGGCTATGTTCTTATCAGTGACAATTATAACACACAATGCTGCACTTTATTTATTGATTTTTCCTTCCAATGGGCAAAATTCCGAGAACCGATTGTCTTTCAGCGTGAAGGTATTGCTGCTATTTGAATGGAATTGAATGCAGTGCTTCTGCCAATAGTAGTTTTGCCTTCAAACTCCATTATGGTTTTTATGAGGATTCAAATACGCAAAGTTTGAATAAAGAGAGATTGAGCTATTTACAGTATTATCTGCTGATTTGGATTTTTTTTTTTCTCGTTAAACCTCCATGAACATGATTGTTTTTACAGCTAGCTCCTCACAAAGGCAGGAACTAGAAAAAAGTAACAAGCTTTACTCCTGTGACAGTGAAAATTTGGCTTAAAATATGATTGTAGGAATCTCTTGCTATGTTGAATTTTTTGATACCTTTATTGCTGTTCGACATTTATTTAAAGATTTTGCTTACTTTTTGAACACTATTACACAGTTTATATAAATAAAATGATGAGTAACTTTGTAAATACAATAATGAGAAAAACAAAGTGAATTCTATGGTTTTATGTATTGGGAGTGGGAGAAATCCAATGCATGGGTCTTAAAATTAGGTAAATACGGCCCCGATGAACAACAATAAGCAACAGACTCTTCCATTTCTTTATTAAGGCTACTTTCACACAGAGTAACGCTCTGCTCATTCTGACACGTAAACACGTGTCAGAGTGGGCACTGTAAAACAGAATCCCATTGACTTCAATGGGTGCCGTCTTACGCGCGCTACAACACTTTGAAATCAATATGTTAAAAAGCCTCCCATTGATTTCAATGTGTAGCGCGCGTAAGACGGCACCCATTGAAGTCAATGGGATTCTGTTTTACATCGCTCACTCTGACACGTGTTTACGTGTCAGAGTGAGCGAAGAGTTACTCCGTGTGAAAGAAACCTTAAAGGATACCTGAGTTATCATGAATATGTTCTGGGTCTTGCTGGGCAGTCTGTTTTCTGACTGTATAAGCTTTAATAAGTGGTGTCTTATCAGTTTTTCTGCTGCTAATAGCCCCATTGCAGCACATTTTGCATTTTTCTTTCAGGCTGGTGTGTACAATAAGGAGCAGTCTGTCCCTTTCTTATCCATTAGTATTAATGGTTGTACATGTTATTTATTTTGCTTACTTATATAGCACCATCATGTTCCGCTGTGCTTTACAGACATTGTCAATCATTGTCCCATATAGGGCTCAATCTACATTCTCTATCCGTAAGTCTTTTGGAGAGTGGGAGGAAACCCATATAAACTCCTTGCAGATGTTGTCTTTTGGTCAGATTCAAACCTAGCAAATAGTTGAGAAAAGTCCAACTGACCATAATATTGGAGATCCAAGAAGACAACTGTAAATACAGGGCATGATACAGCTAAAACTACCCTGACTCAGACAGAGAAATCTATGAGCACAGTCAGGAAAGGGGCTTGCTATCTGTGACTTACATCCTATCAACAATAACAGAAGCTGCCAGAAGTAGTACTTAGTACAAGTACATTAGTAGACTTTCTAGTCTGAGATATGCAGAATAGAAAGGCATTTGCATACGTGAGGAAAATCCAAGCCTCCATTCACTGTGAAGAGACCAGACCCATACCCTCCACTCACTGTAAACCCACTTTGTTTCATAGTCCTAATGAAGGCTGTAACGGATTGATCAGTAAATTAGATGGAAGGGAGACCCCTAGTGGCAGGAGCTTTAGCAATAGCAACATTTTTAAATAAAATGCATTACATTTTTGTCTAGAATCATATGCTTTATTATGCTGTCTGTAAAGTTAGTGACCATATAAAGGATTATTCCTATTACATCAAATTGCTGCTGAGAATAGGGCTACACGCATAGGAACATGTGCATCATAGGGTCTGTGGGAAACTGGTAAGGATGACCGTATTCCCCACAGACCTATTAATTTCAAGCAGTAAGCCCAACCACAAAAACAGTAATAGAACTTGTCCTGAGTTTTGCCTCTGGTTTACATAGCCATGATAATACACAGGCATGCTCCTGGGTGTTCTGGTACGTTTCAGTCAAAGTTGTTGGGGTGGAGAGCAGTTATTTCCATTTCGACAGTAATTTGCCAAGATGGAAATAAGGAAATTAAATGGTGGTGGAGAACAGTCCCAAACTGTGTCATTAACCACTTCCGGACCACCCATAGACTATAAACGTCCGGGAAGTGGTTGCCTTGTTCTGACAGGACGTACCGGTACGTCCAGTCAGAACACAGCAGCTGCACGGAGATCGTGCAGCTGCTGAAGCTGGGAGCCAGCTGTAACTTCAGCCGGAGTTCCCAGAGAGATGACAGGGAATGTTTATTCCCTTCCCTGCCTTCTCGATCACTGTGTATATAGCGCTCAATGAGCGCTGTATCCACAGCTATGAGCACTGCCATGATGCGGCCGCCCTCTGACCAGGCGGTCACGTGATCCGCCGGGAGCAACGTCTTGCAAGAGCTGCTGGATCCTACAGAACCAAGATCAGCTCTGTATACTGTGTATACAGTGTGCAGGAGGCTGTATTCCTCCTGCAACTGAGGCTAAATGTACCAGCTTCAGTTGCAGGGGAAATCAGCTTCCAATACAAAAAAAAAAACTTGATCAGATGTCCCCAAAGGTCTCTTATCACCTTATGGGGACACAATCTGGAAAAAAAATAAATAAAAATAAAGTTTTAAAAAAATGTAAATAAATTTAAAAAAAAATACGCTAATAAAATGCCATTATTAAAGGTTATAGCCCCACCCCTGACGACACCATACAAAATAAAATTTACCGTAACGGAGAGGAAAAACTTTTATAAAGTTTTTCAGTGACACTTTGTGTTATTAAATAATAATAAATTGAAAACCAGACAATTTCCCTCCTATTATGTTTATATTTTCCCAGATATAAAAAAAATTAAACACATTCGAAAATAAAAACAACTTAAAAATAAAGCCCTATGTGACCCCGAAAAAAGACGCAAAAATTAGTTGACTGAGACATATGGGAAAAATGTTACAGACCTCAAAACCGCACATTCAAAATAAAGCTAAAATGTGTCTGGTCCTGGAGCACAAATTGACCCGGTACTGAAGTGGTTAACAATATGATGGAAGCTAGTACCTGTCATGTTTACCTTTGTAATGGAAGATAAAGTCCTGCATGCGTCCTTTAGCTTCCATTTCAAAAGTATAAGGAAAAAGTAAGTTTTTGTACCGTGTTATCCAGTGGGTATGAAATATAAAAAAACATGAGTCTTCAGTAGTTGATACCTTTTTTTTAATGGCTAACTAATAATGATATTACAAGCTTTCGGGATAACTGATCCCTTCCTCAGGTATAGTATCAGCTACTATGCCTGAGGAAGAGAGCAGAGTTATCCTGAAAGCTTGTAATGTCATCATTATTAATTAGCCATTTCAAAAGTAGACAAACATGAGAGAAGACAGCATCATTCATGTTGTTTACATTAGTGTCAATGGGAAGGGAAACCTAATCAGTCTGTGACAGTTTAATGTCAGTAGCTCCTAAAGTTTTTGCAATTTGTACTCCTGGGAAGCTTATCAATTGTCTTGAATGATGGACTTCCCTTCCCAGACTGATGAGCAGCAACAGTTTCTTCTTGAAGATGGTTACTTATGCCTTTCCTCCTTGGTAATGTGTTAACACATTCTCGAATGCTCCAGACCAGCAACCTGCCAAAACTTCTGTTTTCAATAAGTGGTTAACATCCCCTGACTGCTACTTACCCTCTTAATTCATATAAAAGCATATGGGTTTACTTAATTTTTCACACACTACTGCATTTTGGCCTAGTTTTTGTTAAATAATGACATGATGTAAGTTTTTCAGAGTTTGTATTTAATTGTGATATTTTAGGGACCATCTACCCCTCCTTTCCCTACATTGCATAAAACCACAGAATTCAAAGATGATGTACTTTTTCTCAAGACTGTACATTAATTTCGGTGTGGCAAAAATTAACACCTGTACAGTGGGGCAAAAAAGTATTTTGTCAGTCACCAATAGTGCAAGTTCCACCACTTAAAAAGATGAGGCGTCTGTAATTTACAACATAGGTAGACCTCAACTATGAGAGACAAAATGAGAAAACAAATCCAGAAAATCACAGTCTGATTTTGTAAGAATTTATTTGCAAATTATGGTGGAAAATAAGTATTTGGTCACCTACAAACAATCAAGATTTCTGGCTCTCACAGACCTGTAACTTCTTCTTTAAGAGTCTCCTCTTTCCTCCACTCATTACCTGTAGTAATGGCACCTGTTTAAACTTATCAGTATAAAAAGACACCTGTGCACACCCTCAAACAGTCAGACTCCAAACTCCACTATGGTGAAGACCAAAGAGCTGTCAAAGGACACCAGAAACAAAATTGTAGCCCTGCACCAGGCTGGGAAGACTGAATCTGCAATAGGCAACCAGCTTGGATTGAAGAAATCAACTGTGGGAGCAATAATTAGGAAATGGAAGACATACAAGACCACTGATAATCTCCCTCGATCTGGGCTCCACGCAAAATCTCACCCCGTGGGGTCAAAATGATCACAAGAACAGTGAGCAAAAATCCCAGAACCACGCGGGGGGACCTAGTGAATGAACTGCAGAGAGCTGGGACCAATGTAACAAAGCCTACCATCAGTAACACACTACGCCGCCAGAGACTCAGATCCTGCAGTGCCAGACGTGTCCCACTGCTTAAGCCAGTACATGTCCGGGCGCGTCTGAAGTTTGCTAGAGAGCATTTGGATGATCCAGAAGAGTATTGGGAGAATGTCCTATGGTCTGATGAAACCAAACTGGAACTGTTTGGTAGAAACACAACTTTTCGTGTTTGGAGGAAAAAGAATACTGAGTTGCATCCATCAAACACCATATCTACTGTAAAGCATGGGGGTGGAAACATCATGCTTTGGGGCTGTTTCTCTGCAAAGGGGCCAGGACGACTGATCCGGGTACATGAAAGAATGAATGGGGCCATGTATCGTGAGATTTTGAGTGCAAACCTCCTTCCATCAGCAAGGGCATTGCTGATGAATTGGGCATTGGAAGATGAAACATGGCTGGGTCTTTCAACATGACAATAATCCAAAGCACACCGCCAGGGCAACGAAGGAGTGGCTTTGTAAGAAGCATTTCAAGGTCCTGGAGTGGCCTAGCCAGTCTCCAGATCTCAACCCTATAGAAAACCTTTGGAGGGCGTTGAAAGTCCGTGTTGCCAAGTGACAGCCCCAAAACATCACTGCTCTAGAGGAGATCTGCATGGAGGAATGGGCCAACATAGCAACAACAGTGTGTGCCAACCTTGTGAAGACTTACAGAAAACGTTTGACCTCTGTCATTGCCAACAAAGGATATATAAAAGTATTGAGACGAAATTTTGTTACTGACCAAATACTTATTTTCCACCATAATTTGCAAATAAATTCTTACAAAATCAGACTGTGATTTTCTGGATTTGTTTTCTCATTTTGTCTCTCATAGTTGAGGTCTACCTATGATGTAAATTACAGACGCCTCATCTTTTTAAGTGGTGGAACTTGCACTATTGGTGACTGACTAAATACTTTTTTGCCCCACTGTATATACGATAAACCAAAGAGGCATCTATAGCTGGTCCTCATTGGAAGTCATTGACAAGACTCACTTAACAACCTTGCATAGTTAAGTGCCTTCTGTAAAAACTGTTAGGAGCTCAGATGCAGGTACAGGGTCCAGAATGGAGAGAAGCAGCAGAACTGAACCCGACGACCACTAGTGGAAAAACGGTAACCAAACTACTACACGCACAGTATGGGAGCGTTCACACTACTGTCGATGTCTGGTTTTGCTGTCCGCTTGAAAAGTCAGACATCGTTGGGAACGGACAGTTAAGGACAGACATGGACTGTAAAATAACGCACCCGATCTCATTTAAATGAATGCAAAATGTCACGGACACAGCTAGTGTCTGCTGCTAATGTCTGCACAAGATTTTGAAAGGACATTAGCAACGGACACTAGCTGTCGGACACCGACGGTAGTGTGAACGCTCCCTATCAGCCAAAGCGAATCTCAGGAGGTTTTCACCAGAGCTCCTAGTGGTGAAAATGGATTTGGCAGAATCCCAGACCAGAATTGACAACACAAAGGAATGTGTGAGCAGAATCACAAGGGACTCGCCAGACGAAGAGTAAACGACAGAGCAGGTCCAGCAGCGAAGTACAGGATCGAGTGATGGATGGAAAGGTTGAGGTACGTAGCCAGAGAGGGTAAGTACAGCAGAGTCGTAATCCAAAGAGAAGTCCAGAAACACAAAAAGGGACAGGAAGCAACAGGGACAGGAGCCGAAACCAATAGCCGGCATAGAAGAGAGAAATGGATGGGATTATAGAGACCCAGACCAGCACATTAATTAAAGCAATTTCTTAAAGGGGAATTCCTCTCTGTGTACCCAGCAGTCTTAAAGGGGCCACAGCAGATGTCACAACCCTAACAAAAACATTTCCCAAGATGAAAATAAACCATTGATTCAGAAAGAATATAAGATTAAACAAGGGCTGAGCGATTATTCTAAATAAAAAATAACCAAAACCGAAGATGACCCGATGTGATTTCATGGCCAAAACTGAAATTGCTATTATACTCTGGGAGATGATCAAATATAAATAGCATTACCTCTCCTGGCTCCGACGCTTCTGCCTATCGTCGTAAAGTTATATTAAAACTACATCTACCCCCCGTTTTAAAACAGAATATGTTCAACTTACCGAACGTGCACGGTGGGCGGGCATTCAGGGTCCGGCGTCATCTTCAGCCACGCCTCCTCTTCCAGCGATGTCCTCAGGTCCCGTCTAACTCGCGAACTCACATTGATAAAGAAAAAAAAAATGGCGCATGCGCAGTAGTAGAAGCAGCACGCTACTGCACATGCACCCGCACCATTTTTTTTTTTTTTTTTAATCAATGTCAGTTCGCTAGTTAGACGGGACCCAAGGAAGTCGCTGGAAGCGTTGGCGTGGCTGAAGATGACGTCGGACCCTGAATGCCCGCCCACCGTGCACGGTCGGTAAGTTGAACATATTCTGTTTTAGGATTTTATTTTAAAACGGGGGGTAGGGGTAGTTTAATATAACTTTACCGGTGCCTGAATAGCCTTTTTTAAAGGCTATTCACGCATCTGTGGGGCTCTATCAGCATAATTTTGCTGATAGAGCCTCTTTAACCCCTAAACTAAACTCCCTACCCCCAGCTAACTTCTATATAACAAAAAATAAAATAAAAATACCCATATCCCTGAAGCTGGACACTTTTTTGATAATCCAGTGATGTTTCCGAAACAAAATGTCACCATTACTGTTCTCCCTCCCCTATTCCGATCAATACTCAAACTTTCCTGTGTCCAGGGAACGGCACCACCTCTTCTTCCTGTCTTGTAGTAGTGGACAGAATAGGTTAGTTTGGGAGATGATGGGAGGGGGCAGTGATGGGCAGGACCGCTAGTCTTAGTGAGATGGGGACTGTGGGTGGGAGGGGCTAGGCTAGTGAGACAGGGAGGGTTTTGTAACAGAGTTAGAGAGAAGGGGGGGGCTGAGTGGGAGTGACCTAATGTAGCACCTACATAGGAAGAAGCACAGCAGGAAGCTATGTAATATAGCACCACTTCTTTCCCAGAACTCTGGTTGCTACTTGCCGCCTATAGAGTCATTGCCAGCGGTGTAGATTTCATCAGACCATTGTTTCTTTGGGCCATCATTGAGGACGGATGTAAAAAGAACTGCAACTTGTTATAGCGCTGAACCACCAATGCATATACTTTGTGTTGCTGCTCCACCATTACATTTGTTCCCTAAGCAACTTTTTGGTTACTCCATATGACCTACTCACTATTTTCTACTATATATTTAGAACAGTTCTTGTATATATATTCCTAGCTAGTAGTAATTTTTATATAGGTTTTTACTGAACGGCACTCCTTAGTATGAAGTCTATTACAGTCTATACAAGATGGGTTGGGACCAATGGCGTAACAGCTATTTTATGCTTCCGTGAATTTTTCTAAATCCAGGCCAAGAAACAAGCCATAACCCCTTTTCTACTCCACCATTACAAACTGATGTGCATAATAGAAGAAACCTTCCATTTTAATTTCCAAGTTTGTGGCAGCAAATACAGCACGCGTGGCCCTGGCGTAAAGAGTTGTACAGTTTCAGCGCGTATTCCAATATCCTTTTCATTTCCTATGGTTTTCAAGTTCATTACTTGCTGTCATTCAGTTGATTACCTACAGGGTATTAAGGCCTGTTCAGATCATGTGATGAACACGTTTTAGTCTTTCATTCGTTGCTGTGCCATGAGGGATGTCATTTGCAAGGGACAATGACTGAATGGGTCTGATGCTAATGATTTTCATTGAGCATATAAACTAAGATGTCCTGCAAAGCTTCCCTTGTAAATTCACAGCATCAATACCAAGACACAAGGACACAACATGCCAGTCAATACTGTTTTATTGGCATTTTCACATCTACCAAGTGACCACTGAGATTTACAGACATTAAAAGTTAAGGCACATCTATTTCATAAAACATTCTTCAGTCGGAAAAAAAAGTGACAGATACAATTTCATACATCATTTCACCCGTAGCAGCTGTTCTGAACATATTCACACAGTTCTAAAAATGAAGCTTCTAATTCTAGGCACAGTGTAGCACGCATGCATCAAGTACACGGCAAACCAACTCATTTTATTTTACTTTTTGTTACCTCTGAATATGAAAGAATATTGTCAAATCCTTGCTGACCTATTATACCAAAATTATTTGCATCACAACTTTTTACTATTATCAGTCAGCCTTTTAACATTTCTGTTACAATGAAATAAGCTTCATGGGTATTATTTGCAAGGTTAGTTAAGTGGGATTACATCTCTTGTAAAACTGTACTGTACCGTTCCTCTGTTATTCCTCCTAGAAATTGACAACTGGATGCAACTAGATGGGGTTGTGTATAGAATATTGGTATTCTGCTTATAAAATAAGGCAACATTTACTGAAAAAGCCAGACTCAAAGTAGGCACCATAAGGTAATGTAGAAAAAGTCAGACTCCTCTCCTTTGCCATCAGCCCAGTGCCAACTAACACTACAGAGATAGGGCAAATGAGTATGGCAGACCCCACACTAGAACAATATCTCTTACTGCCAAATTCATTACATTCTTTATGAATACATTAAGATGAAATGTCTCCTCCATTACTAGAAGTTTTGGTCCCCAATGTGTTATCAATAAATATCCATCCATGTTGAAACCGCAGCATTACCAAATACAATATAAAAGATGAATGTTAATAGTTAATTATTGTAAGCAATTCTACTGTATTATAACACTGTGCTTGTCTTATCTATGAGGACCTGCGAGAGCAACAAAAATAATCGGTCCAGACTGATGTATGAAAGCTGAAAACAGGCAAATGAGGTAGTGTGTATGATCCATGAGGTAATGTCACTGGCACACGATATTGAAGAGAATAGCACTTCACGATGACTTCACTTTAACACAACCGAGAATCAAGTTCACAAAAGAAATCAAAGTCTAGACTACATTTTTAGTAAATTGTATGCCTTCAGTAGACTATGATGTTTCCTTGGAATTTAATAATATTGGTAGAGGTCTGACTCCAGACACCCATGCAGACCAGCTATTGAATGTGATCACCATTTCTCCCCTAGGTTAAAATATCACATTCACATGGCCTGTTTGCAACTCTGACCCTTTCAAATGAATATGACTGAGCTGCAATACAGCAGCTAGGAATGAATGGCACTGTATTTGTTGGAGCCCCAGCAATTGCAGACATAGTAGTTAAATGTATAAGTCTACCCTAGTCACATGTAAGTGAAAATTAGTCCAGCAGTAGGAAGCCAGTACCAGCATTCTCATATGTAATGGCAGCATATAAAACATGATCTTTATGCAGATGTAATTTCTATATCAATGGCAAAACCCTCTACTTGCAGCCTGTTGTCACTTACATAGTTTAATACTGCTGACTGTAGTGCAACATCCATTGTAACTTAGGCAGCAGAGATAAACTGACATTTAACACCTTTTCAGGATTAAATAATACATTCAATATCACACCGTGCAAGTTGTAGGTTTACAATTACTTGGGCAGCTTCTAAGTAAAAGGATTTCAAATCTAGAAGTACACAAGTGTTCAACTACACTACGTAGATAAAAATAGGGTAATATGATTTAACCACAATCATCGGTAGCCAACACAGATTTTTATACATTGTACGAGTTCAGCTTCTGACAGTTATTACAAATACAAGAATCAATCATGTCTGGGGAAATTGTCAGGGAGTTTTCTCAGAATAGAACCAAGTTTGAATTTTTTAGACAGTTAAAAGTTAAACATTTTTGAAAATATAAGCAATTAAAAATTTGGCAGAGTACACAGGGTATAGGGACTAAACTGAACATTGTACACTGAAAAAATTCCCTATTCAAAATAAAATATAACTTTTTTAATTTTTTACATAATAAAACGTAGACCCAAGTAAAAGCAAGGGGTTAAGGGATAGCACTAATTGAGATAATTTGCTGAGCAGTGCAGTGACAGTGGGCACCGACCCTCACTGAAATATCTTGCCCTCCTTGTCCTAAATATCATCAAATTCTGCTCAAATAGCGCTCTACACATGCTATCCACACTCACAACCCTAAGAGTAACATGAGGAAGCTACAGCGGGGGTTAATAAGAGGAGACCAGTCGTCAGACTCTGTGACCATAAATCTATACCCCGTCGATCCCTAGGGAGAGACTGTCCACCTGAAGACACTACTAAAGTCCCCCTCCTCCTCACTAAAACCAAAACCTCGACGAGTTTCCCCTGTGGTTCATCAGGAGGTACGGCAAGTGAGCACAACGGCTGATAATTTAGTTGTGCGGTGAAAACCGCAGTTCACGGGACCATGAGGGTTGGCCCCGCTACTTCAAAAACAGTCTCTCCCTAGGGATCGATGGGGTAGAGATTTATGGTCACAGAGTCTGACGACTGGTCTCCTCTTATTAACCCCCACTGTAGCTTCCTCATGTTACTCTTAGGGTTGTGAGTGTGGATAGCATGTGTAGAGCGCTATTTGAGCAGAATTTGATGATATTTAGGACAAGGAGGGCAAGATATTTCAGTGAGGGTCGGTGCCCACTGTCACTGCACTGCTCAGCAAATTATCTCAATTAGTGCTATCCCTTAACCCCATGCTTTTACTTGGGTCTACGTTTTATTATGTAAAAAATTTAAAAAGTTATATTTTATTTTGAATAGGGAATTTTTTCAGTGTACAATTAAAAATTTGGTAAAATTTTAAGAACTCCCTCCAACCTTCTTAGTGGTGACAGTCTTGTCTTGATAAGTTACTAATGGATAGGGCTATGAATGCAAGAACTTTTTATGATCTGGGACATGTCAGAAATCCAGCCATGATTTTTTTTATTGAGGACAGGTTATCAGTCAGAGATGCTGCATGTATGAGCAGATAACCTAGCCACAACAAGGAAATCATAACTGGGTTTCTGACAAGTCCAAGAACATAGAAAGTTCCTGCACGGTTTAAGACAGATTTTCTCTAACCATCTCAGTAGAGCCAATCTTTAAAAACACCACTAGATTACTTATATTTCCATATATGTTTAACTTTTAAAATGGCCTACAAAATTTAAATATGGTTATTTTCATGAGAAAGCTCCTAGAAAAACAAACATAGCAAAAGCTACTTTGGTGAAAAAGTAATAAAATCTTTCAAAAAATCATTTCCATTTTTCTCTTGGGTCTTTTCTTTAAAAAGTTTGTTTACTTCACTATTAAAAAAAAAAAAAAATTAAAAAAAATTAAAAGACGATCGTACAGGCCACAACAATTTTAAAAAGACAATAAAAAGCAGGCACATAAAAGTAGCCGCGTGAAGATAAAAGTGAAAAGCACTTGATTAAAATTGTTCATGTTCAGAGCTTGTCCAGGTTTAGTTTTGACTTGAATCAGGAAGCTTTGTTTGCAAGAATGAATGAACATGGGGCCAGATCTTGTTAGTCTCAGTTCCAGAAAATGTTTCCAAGACCCCTTTTTTCCTAGAAAGACCACAAAGAAGGATTATTCGTGAGCAGGGCCCTCACTCCTATTGTTCGATTAGTTAATTCTTTGTCACATTGTAATATCAAATATTGTCTATTTGAGTACCCTCTAAACCAGGGGTCCTCAAACTTTTTAAAACAGTGGGCCGGAGGCAGAGCAGGTCGCACAGACATCGGGAGCGGTGCCCTCCAATAGATAAAGTGAAGTGCGCTCCATGGCCTGGCCCGAGCTCCCCAGGAGCTTCATTATAAATGCACGCCTGCCGGCGTTGTCGGCGGGGCCAGACAGAAGTGCTTGGCGGGCCGCATGTGGCCTGCGGGCCGCAGTTTGAGGACCCCTGCTCTAAAGTGTTGCAGAATATGTTGGTGCTATATAATAGAATAAAAAAGTCATTATTATTACTGCACACAGTAAGATTTATTAATCTAGTATAACAGAAATGCTGAAGATGCTGATCTCAACCAATAACACTTATTTTATATTGTTTAACCTCTTCAAGACAGAGCCTTAGGGTGCATTCACACTGAGTAAACGCTAGCTTATTTTGAACGTAAAACACGTTCAGAATAAGTGGCGTCTAAAGCAGCTCCATTCATTTCTATGGGAGCGGGGATACGAGCGCTCCCCATAGAAATGAATGGGCTGCTTCTTTCACTCCGTGCAGTCCCATTGAAGTGAAACTCCCCATTCACTTCAATGGGACTGCACGGAGTGAAAGAAGCAGCCCATTCATTTCTATGGGGAGCGCTCGTATCCCCGCTCCCATAGAAATGAATGGAGCTGCTTTAGACGCCGCTTATTCTGAACGTGTTTTACGTTCAGAATAAGCTAGCGTTTACTCAGTGTGAATGCACCCTAAAAGTACCTAAATGACCAGGCCTCATTTTTCAAATCTGACATGTGTCACTTTATGTGGTAATAACTTTGAGATGCATTAACTTATCATGGTGATTCTGAGATTGTTTTCTCGTGACACATTGTACATCGTGTCAGTGATACATTTTGGTCAATATGTTTTGTCTTTTATTATGAAAAAAATAGGAAATTTGGTGAAAATTTTGAAAAAAATGCAGTTTTCAAACTTTGAAATTGCATGCCTTTCATGTAGAATGTCATACTACCCAAACTACTTCATAAATTTAATTTGCCATATCTCTGCTTTATATTGGCATCAAACTTTAATTGCCCTTTCATTTTTTTCAGATGTTATAAGGCTTAAAAGTCAAGCAGTAATTTTCCAAATTTGTAAGAATCTTTCCAGCACACATTTTTCAAGGGACCAGTTCAGTTTTGAAGGGGTCTAGAAAGGCCTCTCTAATAGAAACCCCCATAAATCACCCCATTCTAAAAACTACACTCCTGGAAGAATTCATAACTGTATTTAGGAAGTTTCTTAACCCTTTCAGCATTTCACGGCAATTAAAACAAAATAGAGGTCAAATTTACAATTTAAATTTTTTTTCACTAATATATTCATTTAACCCTAGAATTTACACATTCACAACGTGTTAAAGGAGAAAACGCATTCTAAATTCTATTAAGCAATTTCCCCCAAGCATGAAACTGTCCCATGTGAGAAAGTTAAATGATGTATGGGCACACTGTAGGGTCCAGAACAGAAGGAGCGCTATTTTGCAGGGCAGATTTTGCTGGAATCTGTTTCAGGCACCATGTCGCATTTGCAGAGCCCTTGAAGTGCCAGAACAGTGGAAACCCCTCCAAAATGACACCATTTTGAAAACTAGACCCCTCAAGGAATGTATCCAGGGGTATAGTGAGCACTTTGACCCTACGGGTGTTTCACAGATTTTTTTACCATTCAGACATGAAAATATAAAATTATTTTTTTTTCTGATATGTCACTTTAGCCCCCAAATTTCCATCTTCAAAAGGGAGTAAAGGAGAAATTGCAACCCACATTTTGCTACACAATTTCTACTGAATGCAACAATACCCCATATGTTCTGGTATACTGATATACGGACACATGGCAGCACTCAGAATGGAAAGAGCGCTAATTGGGTTTTGGAGGCCAGATTTTGCTGGAATCATGATCAAGCACCATGTTCCATTTGCAGTGCCCTCAAGGTGCCCAAATAGTAGAAACCTCCAAATTGTGACCCCATTTTAGAAACTAGACCCCGTGAGTTATTCATTGAGGGGTATAATGAATATTTTGACTCCATAGGTTTTGAAAAAATTTGCGTCAAACAAAAAATTTTCATATTTTTTACACAAAAGTGTCATTTTAAAGGCAGTTTTTTTCCCCATAATGCATGAAAATGAAGAGAAACACCCCAAAATAGATTACTCCATTTCTCCTGTGTTCAAAAATGTACACTTTGTGGCCTTAATCCTATGTACGGATGCACGTTAGGGCCCAAAAAGAAGGGAGCACCAACTGGATTTCAAAGACATAATTTTTGCTTCTAAATGTTTCAGGCCCATTGCGCATTCAAACAAGATTTGAGTTACCAAAACAATTGAAAACCCCCATAAATGACCCCATTTTATAAACTAGACCCCTTAAGGTATTCATTGAGGGGTACAATGAGTATTTTGACCCTATAGCCGTTTCACAGATTTTACTAACCTTGGGATGTGTAGGTTAAAAATTACTAAAATGTCCCTTTATCTCCAAAGTATTTATTTTTACAATGGGTTAAAAGAGAAAAAGCCCCCCACAGTTTGTTACACAATTTCTCCTGAACACGGCAATACCCCATATGTGGCCATAATCTGCTGTATGGGTACATGGTGGGGCTCAGAATGGAAAGAGCGCTATTTGGGTTTTGGAGAGCAGGTTTTGCTGGAATAGTTTTCAGGTGCTATGTCGCATTTGTTGAGCCCCTAAAGTATCAATACAATAGAAACCCCTCAAAAGTTACCCCATTTTAAAAACTACACCCATCAAAGAATGTATCAAGGCGTATTATCATTTTGAGCCTAAAAATTCTTCCCAAAAATTAATGTACAAAATGAAAATTGAAATTTTTAAAGAAATCAGCCATTTCAACGCCCAATACATTGCACCCACTTTGTGTTGTCAGAGACCTGCACTCCTAAAACTATTAAGGAGCCGTCCTGAGGGGCAAAAAATTATATACAGTCCTATGAAAAAGGTTGGGCACCCCTATTAATCTTAATCATTTTTAGTTCTAAATATTTTGGTGTTTGCAACAGCCATTTCAGTTTGATATATCTAATAACTGATGGACACAGTAATATTTCAGGATTGAAATGAGGTTTATTGTACTAACAGAAAATGCGCAATATGCATTAAACCAAAATTTGACCGTGCAAAAGTATGGGCACCCTTATCATTTTATTGATTTGAATACTCTTAACTACTTTTTACTGACTTACTGAAGCACAAAATTGGTTTTGTAACCTCAGTGAGCTTTGAACTTCATAGCCAGGTGTATCCAATCATGAGAAAAGGTATTTAAGGTGGCCAATTGCAAGTTGTTCTACTATTTGAATCTCCTCTGAAGAGTGGCATCATGGGCTACTCAAAACAACTCTCAAATGATCTGAAAACAAAGATTGTTCAACATAGTTGTTCAGCGGAAGGATACAAAAAGCTGTCTCAGAGATTTAACCCGTCAGTTTCCACTGTGAGGAACATAGTAAGGAAATGGAAGAGCACAGGGACAGTTCTTGTTAAGCCCAGAAGTGGCAGGCCAAGAAAAATATCAGAAAGGCAGAGAAGAAGAATGGTGAGAACAGTCAAGGACAATCCACAGACTACCTCCAAAGAGCTGCAGCATCATCTTGCTGCAGATGGTGTCACTGTGCATCGGTCAACTATACAGCGCACTTTGCACAAATAGAAGCTGTATGGGAGAGTGATGAGAAAGAAGCCGTTTCTGCACGTACGCCACAAATAGAGTTGCCTGAGGTATGAAAAAGCACATTTGGACAAGGCAGCTTCATTTTGGAAACAAAAATTGAGTTGTTTGGTTATAAAAAAAAGGCGTTATGCATGGCATCCAAAAAGAAACAGCATTCCAAGAAAAACACATGCTACCCACTGTAAAATTTGGTGGAGGTTCCATCATGCTTTGGGGCTGTGTGGCCAATGCCGGCATCGGGAATCTTGTTAAAGTTGAGGGTCGCATGGATTCCACTCAGTATCAGCAGATTCTTGAGAATAATGTTCAAGAATCAGTGATGAAGTTGAAGTTACGCCGGGGATGGATATTTCAGCAAGACAATGATCCAAAACACCGCTCCAAATCCTCAGGCATTCATGCAGAGGAACAATTACAATGTTCTGGAATGGCCATCCCAGTCCCCAGACCTGAATATCATTGAACATCTGTGGGATGATTTGAAGCGGGCTGTCCATGCTCGGCGACCATCTAACTTAACTGAACTTGAATTGTTTGTCCAAAATACCTTTATCCAGGATCCAGGAACTGATTAAAAGCTACAGGAAGCGACTAGAGGCTGTTATCTTTGCAAAAGGAGGATCTACTAAATATTAATGTCACTTTTCTGTTGAGGTGCCCATACTTTTGCACCGGTCAAATTTTGGTTTAATGCATATTGCGCATTTTCTGTTAGTACAATAAACCTAATTTCAATCCTGAAATATTACTGTGTCCATCAGTTATTAGATATATCAAACTGAAATGGCTGTTGCAAATACCAAAATATTTAGAACTAAAAATGATTAAGATTAATAGGGGTGCCCAAACTTTTTCATAGGACTGTATGTGGGTTGTAAACTGCTGCTTGGGCACAGAGCAGGTCTCAGAAGGGAAGGAGCACTGCGCTTTTTAGCTTTTGGGGTGCATATTTAGAGGAACCCTCTGGGCGCCATGTTGTTTTTGTAGAGCCCTGGAGGCAACAGTAAACTGGAATTCCCCAAGAAGTGACCCCATTTTGTAAGGGCATTTTTAGGGTCTCTGCAAATGTGACATGGTGTCCAAACACCAACAATCTAAATCTGCACTCCAAATGTACATATCGCTCCTTCACATCTGTGCCCTGCTGTGTACCCAAATGGCGGTTTATGCCCACATGTATGACACTGGTGTACCCCGGATAACGTACGTAATGCCATATGTGGGTAGAATCGGCTTTTTGGGCACAGCCGGGCACAGAAGGGAAGGAGCGCTATTTTGGTTTTTGGAGCACAGTTTGGTTTTAGGACACCATGCCACTTTTGCAAAGCCCCTGAATTGCCAATAAAGTGGAATCCGCAGACATGTCACCGCATTTTGGACACTACCCCACTGATGGGATTTATCCCGGGCACAACAGCTTTTAGAGCGTTCATCTCTGATACAAGTCAGGCACAAAATATTAGGCACTGAAATGTCGTATTCCTGGAAAAAATTATTTTTACCTTTCACAATCAGCTTCGTATTCATTTATGAATAATAAGTTATAGCAACACTTGGGGGTTAAAAATGCTCTCTGTACCCCTGGATGAATCCTTCAGGGGTGTAGTTTCCAAAATAAGGTCTCATATCAGGGGATTCCACTTTACGGGCATTTCAGCTCTGCAAAAGTGTCATGGCATCCAAAACCGCCCGTGCTCCAAAAACCAAACAACCCTTCTGTGTCCGGCTGTGCCCCTATATCAGTTTATACCCACATATGGCATTGCGTACGGTATCCGAGTACACCAGTGTCATACATGTGTCATACATGTGGCATAAACTGCAGTTTGGGCACACAGCAGGGCGCAGAAGGGAAGGAGCGTGATGCGGCTTTTGGAGTGCAGATTCAGATGTTTGGTATCTGGACGCCATGTCATGTTTGTAGAGCCTGTAAGGTACCAGAAAAGTGGATTCCCCAAAGGAGTGACCCCATTTTGAAAACTGCACCCCTCAAAGAATTTATCAGGGGGTCTGTCACGGGATGGTTAGAGTCTATACTATAGGCAATGTGTAATATATATTTCATGTGGAATGTATTCTCTAACCTGTTGTATACATCAATGTGTAGTTGGCTGATTAGGGTCTAGTGTGTTAGCACATTGTATGCAAATACCTCTAACTAGTGAGGACAATGGGTGGAGATAATCTGATCGGTGTCTCCAAGAAGATGTTGGACGGTGCATTGTCCATAGTAGACAGGGAGTCTGCTCTCCTTGGTATAGGTGAGGGGGGAAGGATCTGTGACTCAGCCCTTCCCACCCACAGATAGAGGAAGTAACAGTCTTAGTATATAGTTGTAGCTAGGAGTTAGTATGAGTTAGCCGGCCTGTGCACAGCTCTGTAGAGAGCCAGGATTTAGTTACAGGACCAAGGAACCAAAGCTATCATTGGATTGTGACTTCTGTGGACTTATTGTTATTACGGTTGATGTGACCGCCGCCGGCTACTAACTTTGTGGATTACAATAAATTGCTGTCGTCTCCCGACCTCTTGCGTCCGTGTTGATTCAAAAGACCTTCCGGAGGAAGACGTATACCTTTGCTCCGTGACAACTGGTTGGCAGCGGTGGGATCAACAGCGGACAGCGAGATGGACTACAGCAGCCCAGCGATTAATGGAGCCACAACCTCAGAATACAGGAACTGGACTATGGCAAGTCTACAAGTAAGGGCCCGGGAACTAAACCTGAGTTACCAGGGAAGAACGAAAGAGCAACTGATCGAGGCACTGGAGGAGATGACCCTGCAAAGCGACCATGAGGAGGGCTGCCCCCAGGAGACTGGAGAGATACAGAAGTGGCAGGTACAGACCCAAAAGAGCAGATGGGTTGTTTTGTATGAGGAGGAATTGGCAGTGCTGGGGCTAGGAGCAACTGCAGAGCAAAGGAGTAGAGCATTACAGAGGGCTCAGGAAACGGAGAAGGAGGAACAGAGAATGGCGCATGAAAAGGAAAGAATGGCGCATGAAATGCGAATGGCTGAGATAACTACGCGGAATTATAATCAAACGTCGACCCCCAGCCCAACAGTGAGAGAACCACCATATGTCTCCCATAAACACTTCAAGACCTTTGATGAAGCGGCTGGGGATGTTGATGGATATTTTCAGGACTTCGAACACCAGTGCCACCTGATGGAAGTCCCAGAGAAGGATTGGGTCCGGTATCTGGTGGGGCACCTACGAGATGGGGCTGTGGAAGCTCTCAGAGCCATGGACCCTAGTGATCAGCGGGACTATGAGGCCATTAAAAGAGCGGTGCAGAAGTATTATGCAGTCACTCCAGAGAACTACCGAGTTCAGTTCCGCTCTTTGCCTTACAATGGGGGAAGCTCCTTCCACATGTTCGCCCACAAGTTGAAGCAAGCATGCAAGCGCTGGCTAGAAGGAGAGGGGGCTGTCACAGTCGATAAGGTCCTCCAAGTCATACTTAAGGAACAGTTCTTTTCCCAGTGCCCTGCTGAGATCCGTGAGTGGGTGCTGGAACGGAACCCAGCCACAGTTGAGCAAGCTGCTTCCCTTGCAGATGAGGGCCTGACCATCAAGCCGCAGTGGAAGAGGTTGTTTGCAGAGGAGCGGAAAACTACCACAGTCCGCCAGACACCCTTCATCCAGCCACCCACCTTTCGTGTCCGGCCTCAGGATTACAATTCCCCCTCTACCCCTGCCCCAGCCCATCGGCCTCCAGCTATGAACAACCCTGTCCCTAGACAACGACCTACTGGAAGAATGCTAGAGCGCAGATGTTTTGGGTGCGGGCGGCCTGGACATTTGCAAGCTAGTTGCCCTGTTAACATGGGAGCACGGGCCACCGTGGCATCCCGGCCTATTCACTACCTGGGAACCACCCCTAGGACAGAAAGTTTGGCCCCATTTCCAGATGACTCCATGAATCACCCATCTGTTCCACCTCCAGGGGTCTATGGGATTCAGCCTTCCGCCACACATCCCGCAAACCTTCAGCGGAAGCACTTGCAGGAGGTCCTACTGGATGGCCGAACAGTTGTTGGATTCCGGGACTCGGGAGCTTTCCTAACGGTAGCGGACCCCCGAGTGGTTCGACCCGAGGCCCTAGAGGAGGGCCCTGGCCTTTCTATCGAGTTGGCAGGAGGTACTCGGAAACGTATTCCTAAAGCTACCGTGGAACTCGACTATGGTTATGGACCAAAACGATGCACAATTGGTGTGATGAGCGGGCTGCCGGCCGATGTTCTGTTAGGCAACGATGTTGGAAATCTACAGTGCCACTTTGTGGGAGCAGTGACCCGAAGCCAAGCTCAGAGAGACGCCAACATGGATCAACCGGATTTTCTGCCAGATGCCAGCCCTTCAACCCTACAACTTTACCATTCAGTACCGCCGAGGGAACCAACACCAGAACGCGGATGGGTTATTCCGGCAGGAGGACATATGAGCTATAGAGACTGATGTGCATTCCCCAATTTACCTGTGTAGGCCAATTGTGTCATGCACATGTTTTGAGAGGGGGAGGGGTTGTCACGGGATGGTTAGAGTCCGGCAATAGGCAATGTGTAATATATATTTCATGTGGAATGTATTCTCTAACCTGTTGTAAACATCAGTGTGTAGTTGGCTGATTAGGGTCTAGTGTGTTAGCACATTGTATGCAAATACCTCTAACCAGTGAGGACAATGGGTGGAGATAATCTGCTCAGTGTCTCCAAGAAGATGTTGGACTGTGCATTGTTCAAAAGAGACAGGGAGTCTGCTCTCCTTGGCATAGGTGAGGGGGGAAGGATCTGTGACTCAGCCCTTCCCACCCCCAGATATAGGAAGTAACAGTTTAGTATATAGATGTAGCTAGCAGTTAGTATGTGTTAGCCGGCCTGTGCACAGCTCTGTAGAGAGCCAGGATTTAGTTACAGGACCAAGGAGCCAAAGCTATCATTGGATTGTGACTTCTGTGGACTTATTGTTGTTACGGTTGATGTGACTGCCACCGGCTACTAACTTTGTGGATTACAATAAATTGCTGTTGTCTCCCGACCTCTTGCGTCCGTGTTGATTCAAGATATCCTCCGGAGGAAGACGTATACCTTTGCTCCGTGACAGGGTCTATTGAGTATTAGTATCCCAGACGTGACTGCACAGCGGATGGCGAAGAGGGAATATATAAGCTGTGCGGAGAACATTGCAAACACCAAATTCCCTACTATGTCCCAGTAGCTCCTATAATTAGGGGAGTCACTCTGGGGGTCATTTCTGGTGTCTGTTCCCTCATAAACTGTAAATCTGGGGTTGTCCCCTGATTTACACTCGCACAGCTTACCGTATTTTTCGGAACATAAGACGAACTTTTTTTCCCCAAAATTTTTTGGGAAAAGAAGGGTGCGTCTTATAGTCTGAAGGTGGCGCCTGGGATCCGCTGTAATAGAGAGGCGGAAGCCGGCAAGTGATAGACGCCAGGGCCTGAGACATCGCTGCGCTCCTCTGCCCTGCATGAAGCCAGCAGCGGGAGGAGTGATGCTATTCCGCTCCTCCGTGCCCCCGCTGCTGGCTTCATGCAGGGCAGAGGATCGTAGCGATGTCTCAGGCCCCGGCGTCTATCCCTCCCCGGCATCCGCCTCTCTAGTACAGCGGATGCCGGATCAGTATCCGTGGCCCCTTTTCCCCCGAACCTGTGCCTCCCCCGTACCTGTAAAGATGCAGGCCGGCTCCTGCGCGGCGATATCGCAGGAGCCGACCTGTTCGGGTGACAGCCGGGAGCCGAATGAGGCTCCCAGGCCTGTCACTGCTGTATTAGTATTGCGGCTGGTCTCTATGACCAGCCGCCGTAATACTAATATACAGAATGTCCCATAGACGGCAATACAGTGGTATTGCCGTCTATGGGACTTGCGATCAAGTGACCGCAGGTTCAAGCCCCCGGGGGGGGGAAATAAAATAGTAAAAAAAAAAAAAAAAAAAAAAAGCTTTAAAAATATGAAATAAATAAAAGTTCTAAATCACCTCCTGTTTTTTTTTCAATACAAGGTGATCTAAGCAATAGATATCCCCCAAAATGGTATAACTAAAAAGTACAGCTGGCCCCGCAAAAAAAACGCCCTATACATCCCCGTACAGCTGCAGGGTCACCTGTCAATGTGGCCTTGCAGCTGTTGCAAAACTACAACTCCCATATATTAAATATTTTACCAGTTTTTGCTTCAAAATTTTTTTTCCCTATTTTCCTCTTCTAAAACCTAGGTGCGTCTTATAGTTCGAAAAATACGGTATATATTCCCTTCCTGACGCAGCCAGTTGTGTTCTAATGATTTGGTGATTTTGGTTTTTTTTGTCTTCACATTACTAGATGCTATAAATTTCTATATTTTCTTGGTGACGCGGCCATATAAGGGCTTGTTGTTTGTGGGATGAGATGCATTTTGTAATTACACCATTTTTGGGTGCCTACAATTTATTGAATACATTTTATTAACTTTTTTTGCTGGATTTAAAAAAATAAATAAAATCAATTCTGGCATTGCGTTTTACCTTTTTAATTTTTCGCCCTGCAGTGTACCTTATAAGTAATATGTGACCTTTATTCTGCGGGTCGGTACGGTTACAGCATGCAGCGTACAGTATAAGTAACATGTAGCCTTTATTCTGCAGGTCGGTACGGTTACGGCGATACCTCATTTATATTTTTTTATGCGATACTAATTCTGCAGAACAAAAACACATTTGGGGACAAAATCAGTGATTTTTGCATCGCCATCTTCTGAGAGGCGTAACATTTTTATTTTTCGGTTGAGAGTGTTGTTTGAGGGCTTAGTTTTTGCGGGACAACCTGTGCTTTTTATCGGCACTGTTGTGGGGTGATTATGACTTTTTGATCACCTCTTATAGCATTTTTTTTTTTTTTTTTTTTTTTTTTTTTTTTAGGTGAGATGGCGAAAAAATCACTACTTCCGACGGGTTTTTTCCATTTTTTTTTCCGACATTCACCATGTTCATTAAATATTATTTCAGTTTTATTTTACAGATTGTTACGGACGCGGCGGTACCAGATATGCATTGTTTTTATTAATTTTTAGGTTTTTTTATATAATTCATTTTCTATTGAATAAAAATGAATTTTTGGGGCTTTATAACTTTAATAATTTTTTTCAAACAGTTTATTATTTATTTTTCACTTTTTTTTATGTGTCTCTTTTAGGACACTTGATTCTGCAATGATTTCATTGCAGAATCAATCAGGCTGGAGACACAGGCTGCACGTGTCTCCAGTCTGTAACAGGAAGCCAAGCGATGTAGACTAGAGATGAGCGAACACTAAAATGTTCGAGGTTCGAAATTCGATTCGAACAGCCGCTCAATGTTCGTGTGTTCGAACGGGTTTCGAACCCCATTATAGTCTATGGGGAACAGATACTCGTTAAGGGGGAAACCCAAATCCGTGTCTGGAGGGTCACCAAGTCCACTATGACACCCCAGGAAATGATGCCAACACCTCTGGAATGACACTGGGACAGCAGGGGAAGCATGTCTGGGGGCATCTAACACACCAAAGACCCTCTATTACCCCAACATCACAGCCTAACAACTACACACTTTACACACTCAATACCACCTCTCTGACAGTAGGAAAACACCTTGAAACATGTGTATTTGGCACTTGCAGTGAGGAGAGCTTGTCACCAGCAGTCAATTTGGCCCTTGTAGTAAGTTGAGGTTGGCACCAACATTTGTTTTGAAAATCAGGGTGGATTGAGCCTCTAACCAGCAGAGTTTGGGCAAATTCATGGTGGAGGGAGCCTCTAAAAACCCCAGTTTGGACCAATTCATGGTGGAGGGAGCCTCTAACCAGCCCAGTTTGGGCAAATTCATGGTGGAGGGAGCCTCTAAAAAACCCAGTTTGGACCAATTCATGGTGGAGGGAGCCTCTAACCAGCCCAGTTTGGGCAAATTCATGGTGGAGGGAGCCTCTAACCAGCCCAGTTTGGACCAATTAATGGTGGAGGGAGCCTCTAACCAGCCCAGTTTGGACCAATTAATGGTGGAGGGAGCCTCTAACCACCCCAGTTTGGACCAATTCATGGTGGAGGGAGCCTCTAAACAGCCCAGTTTGGGCAAATTCATGGTGGAGGGAGCCTCTAAAAAACCCAGTTTGGACCAATTCATGGTGGAGGGAGCCTCTAACCAGCCCAGTTTGGACCAATTAATGGTGGAGGGAGCCTCTAAACAGCCAAGTTTGGACCAATTCATGGTGGAGGGAGCCTCTAAAAACCCCAGTTTGGACCAATTCATGGTGGAGGGAGCCTCTAACCAGCCCAGTTTGGGCAAATTCATGGTGGAGGGAGCCTCTAAACAGCCCAGTTTGGGCAAATTCATGGTGGAGGGAGCCTCTAACCAGCCCAGTTTGGACCAATTAATGGTGGAGGGAGCCTCTAACCAGCCCAGTTTGGACCAATTAATGGTGGAGGGAGCCTCTAACCAGCCCAGTTTGGACCAATTCATGGTGGAGGGAGCCTCTAACCAGCCCAGTTTGGACCAATTCATGGTGGAGGGAGACTCTAAAAAACCCAGTTTGGACCAATTCATGGTGGAGGGAGCCTCTAAACAGCCCAGTTTGGGCAAATTCATGGTGGAGGGAGCCTCTAAAAAACCCAGTTTGGACCAATTCATGGTGGAGGGAGCCTCTAACCAGCCCAGTTTGGACCAATTAATGGTGGAGGGAGCCTCTAAACAGCCAAGTTTGGACCAATTCATGGTGGAGGGAGCCTCTAAAAACCCCAGTTTGGACCAATTCATGGTGGAGGGAGCCTCTAACCAGCCCAGTTTGGACCAATTAATGGTGGAGGGAGCCTCTAACCAGCCCAGTTTGGACCAATTAATGGTGGAGGGAGCCTCTAACCACCCCAGTTTGGACCAATTCATGGTGGAGGGAGCCTCTAAACAGCCAAGTTTGGACCAATTCATGGTGAAGGGAGCCTCTAAAAACCCGTTTGGACCAATTCATGGTGGAGGGAGCCTCTAACCAGCCCAGTTTGGGCAAATTCATGGTGGAGGGAGCCTCTAAACAGCCCAGTTTGGGCAAATTCATGGTGGAGGGAGCCTCTAACCAGCCCAGTTTGGACCAATTAATGGTGGAGGGAGCCTCTAACCAGCCCAGTTTGGACCAATTCATGGTGGAGGGAGCCTCTAACCACCCCAGTTTGGACCAATTCATGGTGGAGGGAGCCTCTAAACAGCCAAGTTTGGACCAATTCATGGTGGAGGGAGCCTCTAAAAACCCCAGTTTGGACCAATTCATGGTGGAGGGAGCCTCTAACCAGCCCAGTTTGGACCAATTAATGGTGGAGGGAGCCTCTAAACAGCCAAGTTTTTGGAAATTCATGGTGGAGGGAGCCTCTAACCAGCCCAGTTTGGACCAATTCATGGTGGAGGGAGCCTCTAAACAGCCCAGTTTGGGCAAATTCATGGTGGAGGGAGCCTCTAAAAAACCCAGTTTGGACCAATTCATGGTGGAGGGAGCCTCTAACCAGCCCAGTTTGGACCAATTAATGGTGGAGGGAGCCTCTAACCAGCCCAGTTTGGACCAATTAATGGTGGAGGGAGCCTCTAACCACCCCAGTTTGGACCAATTCATGGTGGAGGGAGCCTCTAAACAGCCAAGTTTGGACCAATTCATGGTGGAGGGAGACTCTAAAAACCCCAGTTTGGACCAATTCATGGTGGAGGGAGCCTCTAACCAGCCCAGTTTGGGCAAATTCATGGTGGAGGGAGCCTCTAAACAGCCCAGTTTGGGCAAATTCATGGTGGAGGGAGCCTCTAAAAAACCCAGTTTGGACCAATTCATGGTGGAGGGAGCCTCTAAACAGCCAAGTTTGGACCAATTCATGGTGAAGGGAGCCTCTAAAAACCCGTTTGGACCAATTCATGGTGGAGGGAGCCTCTAACCAGCCCAGTTTGGACCAATTCATGGTGGAGGGAGCCTCTAAACAGCCAAGTTTGGACCAATTCATGGTGGAGGGAGCCTCTAAAAACCCCAGTTTGGACCAATTCATGGTGGAGGGAGCCTCTAACCAGCCCAGTTTGGACCAATTAATGGTGGAGGGAGCCTCTAAACAGCCAAGTTTTGGGAAATTCATGGTGGAGGGAGCCTCTAACCAGCCCAGTTTGGACCAATTCATGGTGGAGGGAGCCTCTAAACAGCCCAGTTTGGGCAAATTCATGGTGGAGGGAGCCTCTAAAAAACCCAGTTTGGACCAATTCATGGTGGAGGGAGCCTCTAACCAGCCCAGTTTGGGCAAATTCATGGTGGAGGGAGCCTCTAAACAGCCCAGTTTGGGCAAATTCATGGTGGAGGGAGCCTCTAACCAGCCCAGTTTGGACCAATTAATGGTGGAGGGAGCCTCTAACCAGCCCAGTTTGGACCAATTAATGGTGGAGGGAGCCTCTAACCACCCCAGTTTGGACCAATTCATGGTGGAGGGAGCCTCTAAACAGCCAAGTTTGGACCAATTCATGGTGGAGGGAGCCTCTAAAAACCCCAGTTTGGACCAATTCATGGTGGAGGGAGCCTCTAACCAGCCCAGTTTGGACCAATTAATGGTGGAGGGAGCCTCTAAACAGCCCAGTTTGGGCAAATTCATGGTGGAGGGAGCCTCTAACCAGCCCAGTTTGGACCAATTCATGGTGGAGGGAGCCTCTAAACAGCCCAGTTTGGGCAAATTCATGGTGGAGGGAGCCTCTAAAAAACCCAGTTTGGACCAATTCATGGTGGAGGGAGCCTCTAACCAGCCCAGTTTGGACCAATTCATGGTGGAGGGAGCCTCTAACCAGCCCAGTTTGGGCAAATTCATGGTGGAGGGAGCCTCTAACCAGCCCAGTTTGGACCAATTCATGGTGGAGGGAGCCTCTAAACAGCCCAGTTTGGGCAAATTCATGGTGGAGGGAGCCTCTAAAAACCCCAGTTTGGACCAATTCATGGTGGAGGGAGCCTCTAACCAGCCCAGTTTGGACCAATTAATGGTGGAGGGAGCCTCTAAACAGCCAAGTTTTGGGAAATTCATGGTGGAGGGAGCCTCTAACCAGCCCAGTTTGGACCAATTCATGGTGGAGGGAGCCTCTAAACAGCCCAGTTTGGGCAAATTCATGGTGGAGGGAGCCTCTAAAAAACCCAGTTTGGACCAATTCATGGTGGAGGGAGCCTCTAACCAGCCCAGTTTGGACCAATTCATGGTGGAGGGAGCCTCTAACCAGCCCAGTTTGGGCAAATTCATGGTGGAGGGAGCCTCTAACCAGCCCAGTTTGGACCAATTCATGGTGGAGGGAGCCTCTAAACAGCCCAGTTTGGGCAAATTCATGGTGGAGGGAGCCTCTAAAAAACCCAGTTTGGACCAATTCATGGTGGAGGGAGCCTCTAACCACCCCAGTTTGGACCAATTCATGGTGGAGGGAGCCTCTAACCAGCCCAGTTTGGACCAATTCATGGTGGAGGGAGCCTCTAACCAGCCCAGTTTGGACCAATTCATGGTGGAGGGAGCCTCTAACCAGCCCAGTTTGGACCAATTCATGGTGGAGGGAGCCTCTAAAAAACCCAGTTTGGACCAATTAATGGTGGAGGGAGCCTCTAACCAGCCAAGTTTTGGGAAATTCATGGTGGAGGGAGCCTCTAACCAGCCCAGTTTGGACCAATTCATGGTGGAGGGAGCCTCTAAACAGCCCAGTTTGGGCAAATTCATGGTGGAGGGAGCCTCTAAAAAACCCAGTTTGGACCAATTCATGGTGGAGGGAGCCTCTAACCACCCCAGTTTGGACCAATTCATGGTGGAGGGAGCCTCTAACCAGCCCAGTTTGGACCAATTCATGGTGGAGGGAGCCTCTAAAAAACCCAGTTTGGACCAATTCATGGTGGAGGGAGCCTCTAAACAGCCCAGTTTGGGCAAATTCATGGTGGAGGGAGCCTCTAACCAGCCCAGTTTGGACCAATTAATGGTGGAGGGAGCCTCTAACCAGCCCAGTTTGGACCAATTAATGGTGGAGGGAGCCTCTAACCACCCCAGTTTGGACCAATTCATGGTGGAGGGAGCCTCTAACCAGCCCAGTTTGGACCAATTCATGGTGGAGGGAGCCTCTAAAAAACCCAGTTTGGACCAATTCATGGTGGAGGGAGCCTCTAAACAGCCCAGTTTGGGCAAATTCATGGTGGAGGGAGCCTCTAAACAGCCCAGTTTGGGCAAATTCATGGTGGAGGGAGCCTCTAACCAGCCCAGTTTGGACCAATTAATGGTGGAGGGAGCCTCTAACCAGCCCAGTTTGGACCAATTCATGGTGGAGGGAGCCTCTAAACAGCCCAGTTTGGGCAAATTCATGGTGGAAGGAGCCTCTAACCAGCAGAGTTGTGGGAAAGCAGGGTGGAGGGAGCCTCTAACCAGCAGAGTTGGTGGAAATCAGGGTGGAGGGAGCCTCTAACCAGCAGAGTTGGGGGAAATCAGGGTGGAGGGAGCCTAGTATTAGCAGAATTGTGCAACGCTTATGGTGGATGAGTATGAGGATGCGGAGGAATTGGAGAGGTTGAGTACAGACATGGAGTTTCATGTTGGGGTGCTTTACACAGGTGGGCACAAAAATGAAGGCTCTATCCAGTGGTGGTTCATTTTTATCAAAGTGAGCCGGTCGGCACTCTCAGCTGACAGACGGGTGCGCTTGTCAGTGATGATGCCACCGGCTGCACTGAACACCCTCTCAGATAGGACGCTGGCGGCAGGACAGGACAGCACCTCCAAGGCATATAGGGCAAGTTCAAGCCACAGGTCCAACTTCGACACCCAATACGTGTAGGGCGCAGAGGGGTCGGAGAGGACAGGGCTGTGGTCGGAAAGGTATTCCCGCAACATGCGCCTATACTTCTCACGCCTGGTGACACTAGGACCCTCCGTGGCGGCACTTTGGCGAGGGGGTGCCATCAAGGTGTCCCAGACCTTAGACAGTGTGCCCCTCGTTTGTGTGGACCGGTGAGAACTTGGTTGCCTACTGGAGGAACTGCCCTCCCTGCCGCCAACGTCACATGCTGGAAACATCTCCATCATATTCTGCACCAATTGCCTGTGGCAAGCATTGATGCGATTGGCCCTCCCCTCTACCGGAATAAAAGACGAGATGTTGTTTTTATACCGGGGGTCAAGGATAGCAAAGATCCAGTACTGGTTGTCCTCCATGATTTTGACAATACGCTTGTCGGTTGTAAAGCACCCCAACATGAACTCAGCCATGTCTGCCACAGTGTTAGTTGGCATGACTCCTCTGGCCCCACCGGAAAGTTCAATCTCCATTTCCTCCTCATCCTCCATGTCTACCCATCCGCGCTGCAACAATGGGACGATTCGAAGTTGCCCGGAAGCCTCCTGTATCACCATCACATCATCGGACAACTCTTCTTCCTCCTCCTCCTCCTCCTCCTCCATTAAACGCAGTGAAGCGGACAGATGTGTGGACCTACTCTCCAGCTGTGACGGATCGGATGCTATCCCTAACTCCTCTGTGTGATCTGAGTTATCCCTGATGTCAATCAGGGATTCTCTCAGAACACACAAGAGCGGGATTGTAAGGCTCACCATCGCATCCTCAGAGCTCACCCTCCTTGTGGACTCCTCAAAGACCCGTAGGATGTCACAAAGGTCTCTCATCCATGGCCACTCATGGATGTGAAACTGAGGCAGCTGACTTTGTGGCACCCTAGGGTTTTGTAGCTGGTATTCCATCAAAGGTCTCTGCTGCTCAACCACTCTATTCAACATCTGAAACGTTGAGTTCCAGCGTGTGGGGACGTCGCACAAAAGCCGGTGTTGTGGCACATGCAGGCGTTGCTGGAGAGATTTTAAGCTAGCAGCGGCTACTGTCGACTTGCGAAAGTGGGCGCACATGCGCCGCACTTTCACCAGTAGCTCTGGAACATTGGGGTAGCTCTTTAGGAAACGTTGCACCACTAGGTTGAAGACGTGGGCCAGGCATGGAACATGTTGGAGTCCGGCAAGCTCCAGAGCTGCTACCAGGTTCCGGCCGTTATCACAAACGACCATGCCTGGGCCCAGGTGCAGCGGCTCAAACCATATTGCCGTCTCATCGAGGAGGGCATCCCTCACCTCGGAGGCAGTGTGCTGTCTGTCCCCCAAGCTGATCAGCTTCAGCACAGCCTGCTGACGTCTACCAACGCCAGTGCTGCAACGTTTCCAACTCGTAGCTGGGGTCAATCTAACAGCGGAGGAGGAGGCGGTGGCGGAGGAGGAGGCGGTGGCGGAGGAGGAGGCGGTAGAGGAGGAGGAGGAGGGGGGTGTTCTTCTCGTGTCCCTGCCAGGAATGTTAGGCGGGGAGACGAGGTACACCGGGCCAGTTTGGGAAGCAGTCCCAGCCTCAACTACATTCACCCAGTGTGCCGTCAGTGAAATGTAGCGTCCCTGTCCGCATGCACTTGTCCACGCGTCGGTGGTCAAGTGGACCTTTGTGCAAAGCGCGGAACTAAGGGCCCGCCTGATGTTGAGTGACACGTGCTGGTGCAAGGCGGGGACGGCACACCGGGAGAAGTAGTGACGGCTAGGGACGGCATAGCGAGGTGCCGCAGTTGCCATCAGGTCCAGGAAGGCGGGAGTTTCAACAAGCCGGAACGCCAACATCTCCTGGGCCAGCAGTTTAGCGATGTTGGCGTTCAAGGCTTGCGCGTGTGGGTGGTTAGCAGTGTATTTCTGCCGCCGCTCCAATGTCTGAGAGATGGTGGGTTGTTGTAAAGCAACGCCTGATGGTGCCTTTGATGGTGCAGGAGAAGGAGATAAGACAGGACCAGGGGAGGATGAGGTAGAAGTCAACAAAGTGGCGGAGGCAGATGAAGTGGTGTCCTGGCTCGTCCTCTGGAGTGCATCGCCAGCACAGTCAGCAGTGGCAGTGGCAGAGGCAGAGGCAGTGGCAGAGGCAGTGGCAGAGGCAGTGGCAGTGGCGTGAACGGCAGGCGGCCTTTGTCCTGCCGTTGCTGCCTGCCACTGATTCCAGTGCTTGGATTCCAAATGACGGCGCATTGAAGTGGTGGACAGGTTGCTCTTCTCAGAGCCCCTAATCAATTTCGAGAGGCAAATTGTGCAGACAACACTATATCTGTCCTCGGCGCATTCCTTGAAAAAACTCCACACCTTCGAGAAACGTGCCCTCGAGGTGGGAGTTTTTCGGGGCTGGGTACGAACTGGAACATCTTGGGAGATTCCGGGTGTGGCCTGGCTTCGCCTAAGCTGCTGACCTCTGCCTCTGCCTCTAGCTACCCTTTTTGGTGCTGCACCTGCCTCAACATCCACACTACTTTCCCCGCTTGACATCCCCCCTGTCCAGGTCGGGTCAGTGTCCTCATCATCCACCACTTCCTCTTCCAACTCCTGTCTCATCTCCTCCTCCTGCACAATGCGCCGGTCAACTGGATGCCCTGACGGCAACTGCGTCACATCATCGTCGATGAGGGTGGGTTGCTGGTCATCCACCACCAAATCGAACGGAGATGGAGGAGACTCTAGTGTTTGAGCATCTGGACACAGATGCTCCTCTGTTAGGTTCGTGGAATCGTGACGTGGAGAGGCAGGTTGAGGGACAATGAAAGGAGCGGAGAACAGCTCTGGGGAGCAGGGACAGTTTGGGTTATTGTTCTGTAAAGCTTCGGAATTTTGGGAGGAAGGAAGACAAGACTGTTGGGTAATAGGAGGAGAGGAGGCAGAGTCTGACTGGCTGCTGGACAATGTGCTGTAAGCGTTCTCTGACAGCCATTGCAAGACCTGTTCCTGGTTCTCGGGCCTACTAAGGTTTGTACCCTGCAGTTTAGTTAATGTGGCAAGCAACCCTGGCACTGTGGAGTGGCGCAATGCTTGCTGCCCCACAGGAGTAGGCACGGGACGCCCTGTGGCTTCACTGCTACCTTGCTCCCCAGAACCATTCCCCCGACCTCGCCCACGGCCTCGTCCACGTCCCTTTCCGGGAGCCTTGCGCATTTTGAATTCCTAGTTAGAAATTGGCACTGTATACCAGTAGTAAAAATTGTGGGTGCACGTAACCCCAATATATTCTTTGAATTCCCAGTCAGACACTGGCACTATATGGCAGTAGCAAGAAATGAGGGTATTTGTATTCCCAATATACTCTTTGAATTCCCAGTCAGACAATGGCACTGTATACCAGTAGTAAAAATTGTGGGTGCACGTAACCCCAATATATTCTTTGAATTACCAGTCAGAAACTGGCACTATATGGCAGTAGCAAGAAATGAGGGTATTTATAACCCCAATATATTCTTTGAATTCCCAGTCAGACAATGGCACTGTATACCAGTAGTAAAAATTGTGGGTGCACGTAACCCCAATATATTCTTTGAATTCCCAGTCAGAAACTGGCACTATATGGCAGTAGCAAGAAATGAGGGTATTTGTATTCCCAATATACTCTTTGAATTCCCAGTCAGACAATGGCACTGTATACCAGTAGTAAAAATTGTGGGTGCACGTAACCCCAATATATTCTTTGAATTACCAGTCAGAAACTGGCACTATATGGCAGTAGCAAGAAATGAGGGTATTTATAACCCCAATATATTCTTTGAATTCCCAGTCAGACAATGGCACTGTATACCAGTAGTAAAAATTGTGGGTGCACGTAACCCCAATATATTCTTTGAATTCCCAGTCAGAAACTGGCACTATATGGCAGTAGCAAGAAATGAGGGTATTTGTATTCCCAATATACTCTTTGAATTCCCAGTCAAACAATGGCACTGTATACCAGTAGTAAAAATTGTGGGTGCACGTAACCCCAATATATTCTTTGAATTACCAGTCAGAAACTGGCACTATATGGCAGTAGCAAGAAATGAGGGTATTTATAACCCCAATATATTCTTTGAATTCCCAGTCAGACAATGGCACTGTATACCAGTAGTAAAAATTGTGGGTGCACGTAACCCCAATATATTCTTTGAATTACCAGTCAGAAACTGGCACTATATGGCAGTAGCAAGAAATGAGGGTATTTGTATTCCCAATATACTCTTTGAATTCCCAGTCAGACAATGGCACTGTATACCAGTAGTAAAAATTGTGGGTGCACGTAACCCCAATATATTCTTTGAATTACCAGTCAGAAACTGGCACTATATGGCAGTAGCAAGAAATGAGGGTATTTATAACCCCAATATATTCTTTGAATTCCCAGTCAGACAATGGCACTGTATACCAGTAGTAAAAATTGTGGGTGCACGTAACCCCAATATATTCTTTGAATTACCAGTCAGAAACTGGCACTATATGGCAGTAGCAAGAAATGAGGGTATTTATAACCCCAATATATTCTTTGAATTCCCAGTCAGACAATGGCACTGTATACCAGTAGTAAAAATTGTGGGTGCACGTAACCCCAATATATTCTTTGAATTCCCAGTCAGAAACTGGCACTATATGGCAGTAGCAAGAAATGAGGGTATTTGTATTCCCAATATACTCTTTGAATTCCCAGTTAAACAATGGCACTGTATACCAGTAGTAAAAATTGTGGGTGCACGTAACCCCAATATATTCTTTGAATTACCAGTCAGAAACTGGCACTATATGGCAGTAGCAAGAAATGAGGGTATTTATAACCCCAATATATTCTTTGAATTCCCAGTCAGACAATGGCACTGTATACCAGTAGTAAAAATTGTGGGTGCACGTAACCCCAATATATTCTTTGAATTACCAGTCAGAAACTGGCACTATATGGCAGTAGCAAGAAATGAGGGTATTTGTATTCCCAATATACTCTTTGAATTCCCAGTCAGACAATGGCACTGTATACCAGTAAGAACAAAATTCCAGCATTCACGGACAAGAAGATAATCATCCATAACGATATGCTGGATCTGCCGATACAGCACCTCTAGGACTATGAAATGAATTGTTTTATATGAAGAAATAAAGAGAAAGATTTTATATTATCTTCTTGTCCGTGAATGCTGGAATTTTGTTCTTACTATCTAAGTCTACACTGACCGAGGGAGTCCATCGGTATCCGTGCATCTCGGCTAGAGGTATTTGGAAATTATTCACAAGCTGTTGGGTGAGCTGGAGTTATTTTTCTATATTTTTGCTTTCCGTGATTGGACTTTTCTCGTAGTCTCCCCTGGGCTGTGATATATAATATGGATACGTCTGTGAGTTATACCTCTTTAACACTGTCAGCCGGCAGAGCCTCTAAGGCGGCAGTTGTATTTGATCAGCAGACTCCTATATTGCAAACTACCAACTCTGACCTGAATTCCTTAATGAATCAATGGGAAAAATTCTTGTCGCTTGAAACTAAAGTCACGTGGGATTGTTTGACTTTGGAAAAATATTTGGCTAACAATATGATCCCACGTGGGTTGCGACTAAAGAAATACCCCACATTTGTGTACAATGAGGATTTTATTAAAGGTTGGAATGATATTCTTTCTGAATGTTCCTTGAATTTAATGAGATATATTGTAGAACACGAGAAAAAGAAATTGGATACGTTGAAAGTGGATCTTGAAAATATACAAGAACAATTAAAAAAGTATAATAATGATCCCAATTATGTTGCTTGCAAAAACAAGATGGAGAAAAAGATGGATAATTTGGAACAAAATATTATGATCATTAAAAAGAAAAAATATCAACGTGATGTTAATGACTATACCACTGGATATGTTTACTCTACTAAAAGAGACAAAAATTCTGATCCTATCAAGTCTATATTAAAAAATCGAAAGTTTCAAGAATCTAAGAAACGCAAAGTTTCGTTTTCTTCATCTGAACTGGGATCAGAATTGTCCTATGCAACTCATGATAATGATTCATCTGCAGATACCTCATATGCCTCTTCATCTACATCATTTAGGGATCAACATGTGGCTAAGGAGGGAAGAAGGGATAATACAAAAAACGGAAACGAAGAGCGGGGAGGAAACATAAAAATTCACAAAAGATATCCGACCCGCTCAAATCGCAATCGTTATTGAATGAAGGTCATGTAGTATATGCATGTGATAATGTTGTCAACTTATCCTCACATAATCTAAATGCTGTTGAAATGTCTGTCTTAATTAAAGGTTTAGGGTTTGTACCCAATCAGGATTTCAACTTATTTAATACTTTGTTGGATGTAAACCGGTTTGTAAGACTGCTAACTATAAAAAGACACTTTTTTAGTGATAACAAGGAAGATACTAGTATTGATCCGCGGTCTTATGATATTATTGATAGTCAAAAAATCAGTAATAATGAATGTCCAGATCATATTAAAGATCATCAGAACATTTATGAAAATCTAACATTTCAAGAGCAGGTGGCATTATGTAATTTGGTACAATTGCAGGAGTTGGGTAGCCCTTATAATGATAAGTCTATTCATATGGTAGGGACATCCGTAAAGAATCCTATGTTTTACCCGATAGGGTCTAGAGCACCCGTATATACATTATTCCAGCAGGCAGTAGAAGCAGATTTAGTTAAATTATCTAGTACTATGAAATATAATAAACGTAACAAAAATATGACACCAGCGGAATATAAAATATTACAAGATCTTACCCATAGGAAAGAGATTGTTATTAAAAAAAGTGATAAGGATGGCAAAGTAGTTGTTTTGAATAATGAGGATTACAGACAAGGATGTCTGGAAATCTTAAAAGATAATACCATCTACAGAAAACTCGAAGGTAATCCTACTACAAGTGTAACTGAATCTTTGAAAAAACTAGTCGCTAGGGGAGTAAGTTTAGGTATATTTACGGAGTCTCAAGCCAAATATTTGATACCAGAATGCCCTACTGTAGCTATTTTCCACGGTATACCCAAAACGCATAAAAAGACCAATCCAATACCTTTTCGACCTATTGTAGCAGGGGTTGGTGCCTTAAACGAACAACTATGTGCCTGGGTGGATAATCTTTTGAAACCTATGGTTGCACGTTGCCCAGGTTTTATTAGAGATACTAAAATGCTACTTAATGAGATGAATGGTATACAATGGCAAAAAGATTTTTCCTGGGTATCTATGGACATTGTGGCTCTATACTCTAACATCCCTCACCATATGGCTATAAAGGCAGTTGCCTTTCATTTATCTAAATATAGTCAATTTTCAGACATCTTATGTGAATATATTTTGGATGTTACGATGTACCTGTTGAAAAATAACTTTTTCATGTTTGATGACGTATATTACATGCAAATTAAGGGTGCCCCTATGGGGGCCCCTTTTTCCCCGTCGATCGCCAATTTGACACTTTCGTGGTGGGAGGAGGAATGTATTTTTACTCCGTCTAATCCCTTTTGTGAGTATATATTCTGGTACGGGCGCTATATTGATGATGCCCTGGTGATTTGGAGAGGCTCTATAGCGCCCGTGCCAGAATGGATTGAATATCTTAATTCAAATCCTATAGGATTGTCCTTTACTTTTTCTCAACACAATACAGATATTCCGTTTTTGGATGTGTTTTTGAAAGGTGATGATGTGACTGGAGCAATTAATACTCAAATTTATAGAAAGGATACTGCAGGTAACACATTGTTGCGAGCGAATAGTCATCATCCGAGTCACACTATTAAATCCATTCCGGTTGGGGAGCTTATGCGCACCCGACGTAATTGTTCAACTGATGATATTTATAAGGAACAAAGTTATATAACCTTACAAAGACTTCGGGACAGGGGTTATCCCGAATGGACATTAAGGAGAGCCACTAATATTGTAAATAGGATACCCAGACAGGAGTTACTTAAAGAAAATACTAATAAAAAAACTTCTAATAAAAATTGCATCAAGAAGGCTGACCATAACATCGTGTTTTCTACCCCTTATAGTAACCAATTTAAACTTATCAAAAATATTTTACATCGTAATCTACCTATTTTATATCAGGATATGGTTACTAAAAATATTTTACAGGATGGTATCCATGTAGTAGCAAAGAGAGGATGTACCATAGGTAACAAAATATCCCCTAGTCTATATGTTCGAACAAAACCTAGTACAGATACTTGGTTGTCTGTGAAAGGATGTTATAACTGTGGCTTACCACGGTGTAACTCATGTAAGTTTATTAAAAAAACAAAAATATTCCATGACTCTGATAATAGAAAGGTATACAATGTAGACAGTTTCATGAACTGTAATAGTCAGTATGTAGTATATGTAGGAGAGTGTACAGCATGTAATAAGTTATATGTAGGATGTACTAAACGTAAATTTAAGATTCGAATTTCGGAACATGTTAATGACAGTGCCAAACAATTGGAGAATATGTCCAACTTATCCCGTCATTTCTCTACTGTACATCAAGGCAAAGTGGATACTTTAAAATTCTATGCTATCGAACAGGTTACTAGACCTATTAGAGGTGGAGATTGGCGTAGAAAATTATTACGTAGAGAAGCTTTCTGGATTATGAAGCTTAATACCAGATTTCCAATAGGTCTTAATATACGCTCGGATGTGTCTTATATATATTAAACATCAAAGATGTAGATGAAAAAACTAGTGGTAAATAAACATAAGTATCCATCGTAGCTTTAAAGAAATAGTTTAATCAGGTAATATATTATTAAACAACAAAGAAATATATGCTTAGGTTTATGGATCATTATATCTTGTATACTTACTCTGAGTTGGGATGTTCTTTGGGTGTTTTAATAGATGATCGCTGAATTCTGGTGTCTTGCTAGATACCTGTTGATGCGCAGACATAAATCTCGCGATAGTAGACAGTCTGGCTATAGTAAGTGTAGGGCCCATGTGATATGGTATCATGTGATTTAGTATCACATGACTAGGGAATTACCCAGGCCGGGATAATATATATCTATAATTGAATTAGAAGAGGATTTGTGAAAGGGGACATGGATATTTTACATCTATTACTGGTATGTACATATATTCCTTTTTTGATCATGTATACCAAGTTATTAGGATATTTCAAATATGTTAAAAAGTGTTCTTCTATATGAATGTTATAACTTGACAAACAGATATAAGGAGCAGGTTGTGAGTTGCAGTCATTATGAATTGTATATGATTGGATTAAAATGTTGATTTATTATAAAATGGCAAAGAGTGTATACCTAAAGAGGGTGCTGTACGGCAGGTATAGCAGTATCGTGGTTTTTAGGAGGTTATTTAGGGGTTAAATTAGTATGGGACACACCCTTGTGAAATGTTTTTAACCAAGGTTTCAGTAGTTTTGTTTCATGCCATGAGGAAGGGACTATGTCCTGAAACGCGTAGCTATCATCCATAACGATATGCTGGATCTGCCGATACAGCACCTCTAGGACTATGAAATGAATTGTTTTATATGAAGAAATAAAGAGAAAGATTTTATATTATCTTCTTGTCCGTGAATGCTGGAATTTTGTTCTTACTATCTAAGTCTACACTGACCGAGGGAGTCCATCGGTATCCGTGCATCTCGGCTAGAGGTATTTGGAAATTATTCACAAGCTGTTGGGTGAGCTGGAGTTATTTTTCTATATTTTTGCTTACTGTATACCAGTAGTAAAAATTGTGGGTGCACGTAACCCCAATATATTCTTTGAATTCCCAGTCAGACACTGGCACTATATGGCAGTAGCAAGAAATGAGGGTATTTGTATTCCCAATATATTCTTTGAATTCCCAGTCAGACAATGGCACTGTATACCAGTAGTAAAAATTGTGGGTGCACGTAACCCCAATATATTCTTTGAATTCCCAGTCAGACACTGGCACTATATGGCAGTAGCAAGAAATGAGGGTATTTGTATTCCCAATATATTCTTTGAATTCCCAGTCAGACAATGGCACTGTATACCAGTAGTAAAAATTGTGGGTGCACGTAACCCCAATATATTCTTTGAATTCCCAGTCAGACACTGGCACTATATGGCAGTAGCAAGAAATGAGGGTATTTGTATTCCCAATATATTCTTTGAATTCCCAGTCAGACAATGGCACTGTATACCAGTAGTAAAAATTGTGGGTGCACGTAACCCCAATATATTCTTTGAATTACCAGTCAGACACTGGCACTATATGGCAGTAGCAAGAAATGAGGGTATTTGTATTCCCAATATATTCTTTGAATTCCCAGTCAGACAATGGCACTGTATACCAGTAGTAAAAATTGTGGGTGCACGTAACCCCAATATATTCTTTGAATTCCCAGTCAGACACTGGCACTATATGGCAGTAGCAAGAAATGAGAGTATTTGTATTCCCAATATATTCTTTGAATTCCCAGTCAGACAATGGCACTGTATACCAGTAGTAAAAATTGTGGGTGCACGTAACCCCAATATATTCTTTGAATTACCAGTCAGACACTGGCACTATATGGCAGTAGCAAGAAATGAGGGTATTTGTATTCCCAATATATTCTTTGAATTCCCAGTCAGACAATGGCACTGTATACCAGTAGTAAAAATTGTGGGTGCACGTAACCCCAATATATTCTTTGAATTCCCAGTCAGACACTGGCACTATATGGCAGTAGCAAGAAATGAGGGTATTTGTATTCCCAATATATTCTTTGAATTCCCAGTCAGACAATGGCACTGTATACCAGTAGTAAAAATTGTGGGTGCACGTAACCCCAATATATTCTTTGAATTACCAGTCAGAAACTGGCACTATATGGCAGTAGCAAGAAATGAGGGTATTTATAACCCCAATATATTCTTTGAATTCCCAGTCAGACAATGGCACTGTATACCAGTAGTAAAAATTGTGGGTGCACGTAACCCCAATATATTCTTTGAATTCCCAGTCAGAAACTGGCACTATATGGCAGTAGCAAGAAATGAGGGTATTTGTATTCCCAATATACTCTTTGAATTCCCAGTCAAACAATGGCACTGTATACCAGTAGTAAAAATTGTGGGTGCACGTAACCCCAATATATTCTTTGAATTACCAGTCAGAAACTGGCACTATATGGCAGTAGCAAGAAATGAGGGTATTTATAACCCCAATATATTCTTTGAATTCCCAGTCAGACAATGGCACTGTATACCAGTAGTAAAAATTGTGGGTGCACGTAACCCCAATATATTCTTTGAATTACCAGTCAGAAACTGGCACTATATGGCAGTAGCAAGAAATGAGGGTATTTGTATTCCCAATATACTCTTTGAATTCCCAGTCAGACAATGGCACTGTATACCAGTAGTAAAAATTGTGGGTGCACGTAACCCCAATATATTCTTTGAATTACCAGTCAGAAACTGGCACTATATGGCAGTAGCAAGAAATGAGGGTATTTATAACCCCAATATATTCTTTGAATTCCCAGTCAGACAATGGCACTGTATACCAGTAGTAAAAATTGTGGGTGCACGTAACCCCAATATATTCTTTGAATTCCCAGTCAGACACTGGCACTATATGGCAGTAGCAAGAAATGAGGGTATTTGTATTCCCAATATATTCTTTGAATTCCCAGTCAGACAATGGCACTGTATACCAGTAGTAAAAATTGTGGGTGCACGTAACCCCAATATATTCTTTGAATTCCCAGTCAGACACTGGCACTATATGGCAGTAGCAAGAAATGAGGGTATTTGTATTCCCAATATATTCTTTGAATTCCCAGTCAGACAATGGCACTGTATACCAGTAGTAAAAATTGTGGGTGCACGTAACCCCAATATATTCTTTGAATTCCCAGTCAGACACTGGCACTATATGGCAGTAGCAAGAAATGAGGGTATTTGTATTCCCAATATATTCTTTGAATTCCCAGTCAGACAATGGCACTGTATACCAGTAGTAAAAATTGTGGGTGCACGTAACCCCAATATATTCTTTGAATTACCAGTCAGACACTGGCACTATATGGCAGTAGCAAGAAATGAGGGTATTTGTATTCCCAATATATTCTTTGAATTCCCAGTCAGACAATGGCACTGTATACCAGTAGTAAAAATTGTGGGTGCACGTAACCCCAATATATTCTTTGAATTCCCAGTCAGACACTGGCACTATATGGCAGTAGCAAGAAATGAGGGTATTTGTATTCCCAATATATTCTTTGAATTCCCAGTCAGACAATGGCACTGTATACCAGTAGTAAAAATTGTGGGTGCACGTAACCCCAATATATTCTTTGAATTACCAGTCAGACACTGGCACTATATGGCAGTAGCAAGAAATGAGGGTATTTGTATTCCCAATATATTCTTTGAATTCCCAGTCAGACAATGGCACTGTATACCAGTAGTAAAAATTGTGGGTGCACGTAACCCCAATATATTCTTTGAATTCCCAGTCAGACACTGGCACTATATGGCAGTAGCAAGAAATGAGGGTATTTGTATTCCCAATATATTCTTTGAATTCCCAGTCAGACAATGGCACTGTATACCAGTAGTAAAAATTGTGGGTGCACGTAACCCCAATATATTCTTTGAATTACCAGTCAGAAACTGGCACTATATGGCAGTAGCAAGAAATGAGGGTATTTATAACCCCAATATATTCTTTGAATTCCCAGTCAGACAATGGCACTGTATACCAGTAGTAAAAATTGTGGGTGCACGTAACCCCAATATATTCTTTGAATTCCCAGTCAAACAATGGCACTGTATACCAGTAGTAAAAATTGTGGGTGCACGTAACCCCAATATATTCTTTGAATTACCAGTCAGAAACTGGCACTATATGGCAGTAGCAAGAAATGAGGGTATTTATAACCCCAATATATTCTTTGAATTCCCAGTCAGACAATGGCACTGTATACCAGTAGTAAAAATTGTGGGTGCACGTAACCCCAATATATTCTTTGAATTACCAGTCAGAAACTGGCACTATATGGCAGTAGCAAGAAATGAGGGTATTTGTATTCCCAATATACTCTTTGAATTCCCAGTCAGACAATGGCACTGTATACCAGTAGTAAAAATTGTGGGTGCACGTAACCCCAATATATTCTTTGAATTACCAGTCAGAAACTGGCACTATATGGCAGTAGCAAGAAATGAGGGTATTTATAACCCCAATATATTCTTTGAATTCCCAGTCAGACAATGGCACTGTATACCAGTAGTAAAAATTGTGGGTGCACGTAACCCCAATATATTCTTTGAATTCCCAGTCAGACACTGGCACTATATGGCAGTAGCAAGAAATGAGGGTATTTGTATTCCCAATATATTCTTTGAATTCCCAGTCAGACAATGGCACTGTATACCAGTAGTAAAAATTGTGGGTGCACGTAACCCCAATATATTCTTTGAATTCCCAGTCAGACACTGGCACTATATGGCAGTAGCAAGAAATGAGGGTATTTGTATTCCCAATATATTCTTTGAATTCCCAGTCAGACAATGGCACTGTATACCAGTAGTAAAAATTGTGGGTGCACGTAACCCCAATATATTCTTTGAATTCCCAGTCAGACACTGGCACTATATGGCAGTAGCAAGAAATGAGGGTATTTGTATTCCCAATATATTCTTTGAATTCCCAGTCAGACAATGGCACTGTATACCAGTAGTAAAAATTGTGGGTGCACGTAACCCCAATATATTCTTTGAATTACCAGTCAGAAACTGGCACTATATGGCAGTAGCAAGAAATGAGGGTATTTGTATTCCCAATATATTCTTTGAATTCCCAGTCAGACAATGGCACTGTATACCAGTAGTAAAAATTGTGGGTGTATATAGCCCCAATTCTATTGCTAGGGGACTTGCAGGGTATTTCTGGGGTGAAGGTGGGGGGGCACACCGTTGGAACGGGTATCGGGGTATATATCGGGTATACGGGAATACACTGACAGTGTATTCCATTCAGGATCCTGGGAAAGCTGGGTTGCGGCGATTGAGCCCGTCAGTGCCACGTTACACTGACAAGCTTCTCCCTGGAATTTAGCTCTTACAAGAGCTGTTGGTTGTCTTCTCCTTCCTATCCTAGCCTGTCCCTGCCTACCCAGAATCTAAGCCCTAGCTAGCTGGACGGAAACCTCCGTCCTCGGTGAATTGCAAGCTCAGAATGACGCGAACCTGGGCGGCGCTGTTCTTTTAAATTAGAGGTCACATGTTTTCGGCAGCCAATGGGTTTTGCCTACTTTTTTCAACGTCACCGGTGTCGTAGTTCCTGTCCCACCTACCCTGCGCTGTTATTGGAGCAAAAAAGGCGCCAGGGAAGGTGGGAGGGGAATCGAGTAATGGCGCACTTTACCACGCAGTGTTCGATTCGATTCGAACATGCCGAACAGCCTAATATCCGATCGAACATGAGTTCGATAGAACACTGTTCGCTCATCTCTAATGTAGACGCATCGCTTGGCTTTCTTAGTACCTGGCAGGGTCACCCAGGTAACGGGGGCTCATGCAGCCTGGGGTCACTGGTTAGACCCCAGGGTGCATGTTTTATATATCGGCACCCCCCGATCTCCCCACGGGGGGTGCCGATAACATCGGAGAACCGCTTCAGTGTCGTGATCATGTTTGATCACGGAACTGAAGGGGTTAAACTCCGATCGGACACCAGCTCCAATCGGAGTACATCGGGCACAGTGTTAGCTATAACATATAGCTAACACCTGCTCATGATGCCGCCCGCAGGACCATTTACCTGCGGGCGGCATCTCATGTCAGGGAAAGTTTGTTACTGCAACAAACTTTCCCTGACATGGCTGCTACATGATCGGGACCTGAATCTATCAGGTCCTGATCATGTCTCCGTGGACCCCAGCAGCTATTAGCGCTGGGTCCACGGAGCTCCGGACCCTCGGGGAGACCCGATCCCCATTTTAAAAGGGTCAGTTTATAAACGTCGGCACGGCACAGAGCCCAAGCCGCGCCGACGTTTATATACAGTCAGCCGTCGTGAAGCGGTTAATATAAAGGGTTGTGTATAGTTAACTGGCACATGTCACTTCATGGCAGAAAAAGCACATCTATGAAGAGAAAAAAAAAAATTTAATACATCTAAAACTGTTTCTACAAGTTGCAAGTCTGCATTCACCACAGTGGAGAGCTGCCAACATTCTGTAAAGTTTACAGCCAATTCTACAAATGGTGTTGGCATTTTTTTTTTCTACCACAATTAGTATCCAACAGAAAATGAAGTCATGATTTTGGTCCAGTCTTGCACTTCACGTGCACAGTTGACCATGAAAAGTAGCTTGGATTAGGCTATTCAGAGAAGGTAGAATGGTTGTTGTAAGGATGACGATCCGGCATTCAACCTCTATGTAATCCTAAAGGAAAGAGTGCTGCTTGCTCCCAACATTACAGTCAGATGCTTGTTCTCCTCACCTGACCTTATGTGTCTCCAAGTCCAAACCAAAGATTTGACCACCAACTAATAGTGCCGTGAGTAGTTCAGAAATTCCACAAGCAACACGCTGTGACACCCTGCTGGTAAGTGGATGCAAGTCTTCATCTTCAATTATATTTATGTGTACTCAGGACACATATAATTGAATGCAATGGTGAAGCAGGAAGACTAGTAATCTGCTAATGATACCTGCAGCTCAATGTAGATCTGCTGCATTGAGCCAGAGACAAGAGCTGCAAAGAGTTCCATGGGACATAGGGCATTTTTAAGTATTACAGTTTTTATTAAAGGGAGCACCCTCTACTGGGCTGCATGACTGAAGCACTGTCTTCCTATTTACATCATGGAAGACAGATTTGCATATTCTTCCCATGATCCCTCACAGTGGAGTGTCTATGGCTTAATAAGACTCTACACACCTAAATGGTGGTCTCTCCCTAAGGAGTGATGATATCCCCTTAACCCTGTCTAGAAGCCTCTCACCTCAGTCTTCTCTGCACCGGGCTGAAGAGATCCAATCAGATCGAAACAGCTGTCCTCGGCTGAGAAGACAGGCTTGGTAAAATCCCATATCATTTGTAGCAAAGGCCTCTGGGAAGGTCGGGCATGATGTTAAAGGGAGCACCCTCTATTGGGCTGCATGACTGAGGCACTGTCTTCCTATTTACATAATGGAAGACAGATTTGCATATTTTTTCAGTTTTTATTATGTGACACTATTAATGTGTGGGACCACTGGGGAGCCACTATAACCTGCGTAGGGACCAACATGGACCATGATGCTCAACAGTGACCCCACACCTGTTGGAGCCACTGAGGGTCTTTATAACGTATATGAGGTTACTGGGAATCATTATAACATGTGGGAAACTAAGGGTGTGGTAATTGTGAATTTACAGTGGGTGGTGGGCAATTGTAAAGACTAATTTTGAAGTGTGCTGGGTGAGGGGGTGGTTTATATATGTGCTGGGGGGGTTCTAAATTTATTTACCATGTGTCAGCTGTAAATACAAAGACCACTTCAAAACTGCCATTTTTTTATTTTTTTTTTGCATTATTTAGTAGGGGTGTCCTGAGGAATTTTTATTTCCAGGGAAATCTGAGAAGGTTGGGAAACACTCAAGTAAACCAGCTTTCAGTAAGGAAGGGGGGGTAGGCTGTCACGTGGGGAACGGGACACACACACACACACGTTTACTTTTCACATATCCCAAACATTTCACAGAAAGGAGCTAAAATCTGTTGATAATGTGCTGAAATACACTTTCTCTCCTGTTTCTCTACTAGCAATAGATATCCTAACTCCTTATGACAGGGAATAGGAGTGTAATACAGACAAGTTGAGCCTGGGGTAGATCACAGCAAATGTTTATATCTTAATTTTTGCAAGATGTAAAAACATATCCCAATCCCAAATGTGTTTTCAACCAATGATTTCTCTGCAACTTCGTGTCATATCAAATATAGAATCTCCTCATTCATGCAATGTCAGTCAGTTTTATAATACCTGAGAAAATAGTTTGAAGCAGTCACCCCAGACATAATTTTCCTTATTTTACAAACATGAGCCACTACACAGAGAGAAGCAGGGTACAGCTCTCAATAGATAAGGGAAAGAACAAAGAAATTCAGGATTTCACATAAAGGAGCCAGAACATTGAAATTGTTCTAGAAAATAAAGTTTTTTCGAAAGTTTAAATATTAATTATTTATATACATACACACATATACATACACACACACACACACACACACTTTTATGGGCTGTATTGGACATTTGCAATCAAATTAAGTCTATCACAGATGATACTCACTTGTAATATTCCAATACAGGTTTTGTAAGAGCCTCATAGGCCTTAAGTCTCTTGGTAACAGTTTCTGGCTTGTCATCTTCACGTTGAATTAAGGGTTCACCAGTAAGATCGTCTATTCCCTATTAGCAACAACGATATGCAGAAAGGTCAATTTTCTGAAATACAGCACTCAGGACCATAACATCATTGCATATGATCACCACCATACTGAAATTATTTATGACCAAGAAAAGATGCCAGGAATGCCAAAACATTTTTTGAGTTTCATGCCCTGTGTCCCTGTTTCCTGCACTGCTACAAGCATCTACCTGAGCGATTCCCCAGACACTGGGTTGCACACAAGTTCAGGCTTTATTCACTTATAGTGCATTAACTGCCTATGCAAAGACACAAATAACCAAAACAAAAACCCTTCTCGGCTGAGAACTAACTTAAAGAGGACCTTTCACCACTTTGCAACCTGTGCAGCTTTCTGCCCCATGTTATAGATGCAGCTGCATAGACTGTAGTGCACTTTGAATTACCTCCCTAGCCCCCCTCGTTTTGGAGCTGTGAGCCCCGTAAATTTTGGCGCCCTGTATGGTAATTAAGGCTTTAGTGTCAGAAGGGCATTTCTGACGATAAAAAGAAAAGCCACGTCAGTCTGACACTGTCCAATTAGCAGTGGACAGTGTCGGAGCTGCTTCTCCTGCCTAATCTCGTGAGTTCTCGTGAGATCAGGCAAACGTCTCTTCACAGGGCTGCACAGAAGACCCGGAGAAGCGATCCAGGCTGAGCACTGAAGTGGATGAAGGAGAACTTCAGTGACATCTTCACAGGTAAGTGAAGAAACCCCTAAGCAATGAGCATAACTGCCCTGTACACCCTGTGGTCCTAGGTCTAGCCCCTATACAACGAGCATTAACCCCTATAGCCCCCTAGGCAATGAGCATTAACCCCTATAGCCCCTAGGCAATGAGCATTAACCCCTAGGGGGCTATAGGGGTTAATGCTCATAGCTAGGGGACTATAGGGGTTAATGCTCATAGCTAGGGGGCTATAGGGGATAATGCTCATTGCCTAGGGGGCTATAGGGGATAATGCTCATTGCCTAGGGGGCTATAGGGGTTAATGCTCGTTGTATAGGGGCTAGACCTAGGACCACAGGGTGTACAGGGCAGTTATGCTCATTGCTTAGGGGTTTCTTCACTTACCTGTGAAGATGTCACTGAAGTTCTCCTTCATCCACTTCAGTGCTCAGCCTGGATCGCTTCTCCGGGTCTTCTGTGCAGCCCTGTGAAGAGACGTTTGCCTGATCTCACGAGAACTCACGAGATTAGGCAGGAGAAGCAGCTCCGACACTGTCCACTGCTAATTGGACAGTGTCAGACTGACGTGGCTTTTCTTTTTATCGTCAGAAACGCCCTTCTGACACTAAAGCCTTAATTACCATACAGGGCGCCAAAATTTACGGGGCTCACAGCTCCAAAACGAGGGGGGCTAGGGAGGTAATTCAAAGTGCACTACAGTCTATGCAGCTGCATCTATAACATGGGGCAGAAAGCTGCACAGGTTGCAAAGTGGTGAAAGGTCCTCTTTAAACATAAGGAAACTTTTCCCTGACTATACAGAAGACTGGCTACCAGACTCCCACCTTGGCAAGAATGGGTGACACAGTACCTGCTCTGTAGGTTTGGTATTGGAGAGATCAGCTCTGCCAGTGTGGTGCCATCCTGCTAGTCTTCACACACAGACTGTTATTAGGGTCTGATCAGTCAGCTGACCTCCCTGGTGTGAACCTTTACCATACACCCTTTAGGTGCCTGGCTGGAGACATACCTGTCTTCCCAGACCTCACCTTTCACTCTCTCACAGCCCGTAAAATTTAAAAAGGGATACCACAGTAAAAATAGCCATCATCTATCAAGTGCCTATGCAATACATTTTAGAATGGCTCAAATACAGGGACCTGAGAAGAGCCCATCAGTTTTATTTATTTATGTGATCCAGGCCTTACTGTTTGGAGTTAACCTTCAACACCTTGTAGTGTTGATGGGGATGATGCAGTCCTCTATGAAACTCTGAAGGAAAGGGTCATCCTCTCTATTGTGTTATGCTTTTAGTGTTTTGGTGTCATTTTATCCATTATGAGTAAAAGTTAAATTATTTCCACATTGCTGCACTTTGTCCAAGGGCCTTTATCTAATTAGATTTGCTGTGGCTATTTTAAGATTGGACAGATAACCGTATTAAATTAGCACTGGGGTGCAGAAACATGAACAGAATTTAATAATAGCATTAAGTTGGGTATTCCTATGTTATAGCATCATGGCATATCACTAAGCATCACTTAAACAGAACCTTCACAATCCTGCACAGTTAGCTTTTTTTTTTTTCTAGCCCCCAGTGTTACCAAGCAGTCAGTTTTGGTGCCCAATATGCTATATACAGTATGTTTTATGCTATCTGGTGGACAGTATCAGACATAAGCAGGAAATGGAGAGTTATTCAGTTCTCCAGAGTTGGACAGAGTCAGTGCTAGAGAATCACACTACTTGTCTGCTCCTGCCTGACACTGCTGTCCTGACAGTGCAGAGCTGAGAGGTGGCGAAAGATCCTCTTTAAAGGGGTACTCATCTCAGCATTTATAGGTATATCCACAAGATTAATCATGTATTTATGGCACATCCAATGGATATAGCCATAAATGCCAATATGGAAATATTCCTTTAATGATCACAGGGATCTGACCTCTGAAACCTCCCTTCTCCATCAATGCCTAGAATTCAATTGGTCACAAGCAATGATAACAAAAATTTAATCTTTGTACCATATTAGCCAGTGGATATGAAATGTAAAGATTACGAGTCCTCAGTAGTTGATACCTTTTTTTAATGGCTAACAAAAAAATGATGAGATTGAAAGCTTTCGGGACTGCTAAGGTCCCTTCATCAGAAATTGTGTTATACCAGCCTGATGAAGGGACCTTATAGCAGTCCTGAAAGCTTGCAATATGTCATAATTTTTTGTTAGCCATTAAGAAAGGTATCAACTACTGAGGACTCAGTATTTACAAGCAGTGACCTAGTGATGCATCCCCTTCATAGAGATTCCACTAGTTTCTGGAGCCAGCTGCAATTCCCTGAATGCCATACTTATTAGAGATGAGCGAACACTGTTCGGATCAGCCGATCCAAACAGCACACACCCATAGAAATGAATGGAAGCACCTGTGACGCCGGCCAGCCGCCGGCAAAGTCAGCATCACAGGTGCTTCCATTCATTTCTATGGGTGCGTACTGTTCGGATCGGCTGATCCGAACAGTGTTCGCTCATCTCTAATACTTATGAAGCTCATGTCCTACCTCTTTAGGGCAAGCCACAGAGTGAAATACATAGAACATTTACTGATGAGTGGCAGTTTAAAAATAACTAAAATTCAAGTATGACGCTTTCATGAGACTGTATTCTGGACAAGATTTATGATTAGGTAAGCTTCAGAACTACTACAGCTCTACTGTACCTATAAATGGATTTTTTTTTCTCAGTCTGAATATGTATACCATTATAGTACATACATATCTATCTATCTATCTATCTATCAGTCATAAAAAAAAAAAAAAATAATAATGAGGTCCTCACTGAAACTTTTGGTGGATTAAATTCTGTGTTATAGACTCTTCCACTACCAGGGTGGATCCATCGTGCGGTAAGACGATCCTTAATGGTTTGAAAGGGAACATTCAAGTCAATGACCGTGTTAATTTGATGGGCTTTATCCAGGGCTTGTGCTTGAGGAACAGTTCTTGGGAAACCTTAAATGGGGGAAGAAAATCAAAAGGGAAAAAAAAAAAAAGTCACTAAGCACATAAAATAAAACCTATAGATATAGCAGTTGTAGACAACTGCTAAAGTAGTATAATATTCAAAAAAAAAAAAAAAAAAAAAAAAAAAACATTGTACTTTATAAAAACAAAAACAGTCCACGGCTCATGGGTCTCTGGCAACGCAGCTCCACTAAAGCAAAACTGCGGATGTGTGTGTGATGGTGGTTTTTTTGGATGAAACTAGCCATATACTTCTGCCCTAACAATCCCTTTGACGGTTCAAACCCATGAGGGGCATTACATCAGACATGCGCATTTAGAAGACTAAAGCTTACCATCTAGCAACCAGTTATGTTCTCCAAAGTTATTTAGTTCTTGTACGATTAGTCGTGTGATGACATCATCTGGAACTAGCTGACCTTGTTCTATGTAAGTTTTTGCCAGTATACCAATTTCTGCAGGGGAAAAAAAAAAAAAAAAAAAGTTAATTTTTATTACAAATGTTACAAAGACGAAATAAGCAGAACATTTCTTTGGTTCATAAGAAAACTAGTGATTCATTTCCAAATAATTGACTTCAATATAAAACATAAGAACCCATGAACACGACCAAGGGTGCCGTCCTAGCGGACTCTGATGCTCCATTCTGATGTGATAATTACAGAGAAAGTCCTATCCAGTTCCATGATATCGGATTGGAATAGAACCGCCCATAGAAATTAATTCATGGATGGCAGTTGGATGACTCTCAGCCCGTCATGTGCTTAAGACCTAACTGTTTGGTGAATTCAGGGTGCAGTAGTGAATTACTGTAGACATTGTAGACCAGTGGTTCCCAAACTTTCAGAAGACTGGATCCAGTTTCGTCACCATTTTTGTCTGTGACCCCACTTTACCTTTATTCTACCCAGTTCTGCTTTTTTTAACCTGTATTTTGCCTATTGTTCTACTGTAGCCTGCTGTGTTGTATATTGAGTTTGCATAGTTCTACATAGAACAAAGGTCTGCTCATCCAGCAAAACACACCAAGCAGTAACACCAAGATACAAGCTAAGCCTACATTCACATGACAATGAAAGCTGGCTGTGTGATGGACTACTAAACTCACAGCTATAGTTTTTCTGGCTGTGTGTCTGGGCAGCATTTAAGAGTTGCAAGTAATGAAGCAGGTCCTTTACCTGTCCGCATTTGTGTCCCGGACCATTCAGTAGAATGAATGGTCAGCAAAAACCACGGATGTCATCTCTACCATTTTCACTGATCCGCAGACTGCATTGGGTGCAAGTAGCGCAAGTGAGTTGAGGCTATTCACATGAACAATTTTTGTTGCTGGTCCATTTTAGCAGACTCAAAAAAATAGCTCATGTCACGGACCCATTATAGTCTATGGCAGGGGTAGGGAACGTACGGCTCTCCAGCTGTTGCAAAACTACAATTCCCAGCATGCATACTTGCTCTGCTGTTCTTGGAACTCACATGGAAGTGAGTGGAGCATGTTGGGAGTTGTAGTTTCACAGCAGCTGGAGAGCCAAAGGTTCCCTATCCCTGGTCTATGGGGTCCGTGTGCTTTCACTGCACACTGACCGCTTGCCAATGCGTTCAGTAGTCTGGGGGAGTCTGCATGGGGACCCCCACAAACAGATAACCGACGCAGATGTGAACCAGGCCTAAGGCCCTCCGTAGTGCCCCACAGCAAAAGCGTGCTGTTGGAAAAACCATGGCAGCAAAGCATCGCAGTTCTTCCTGCAGCACTTTGCACAGAAAGTTTGTGGAGGTTTCTTTGTGAACTTTCTGCTTCCATTATACCTAGAATCTCATCCACTTTGATGTGACTATAAAACACCGGAGACAAACCACAGCGTTTATGCCATGAGGTGCCCCAGCCTAAAAGTTGATCACTTCCTTGGTTTACAAAACAGACATGAAAGCAGCCCAAGGCTACAGCCCCATGTAGCAGGCTACAGCAAAAAAGCGCAACAGGAGAAACTGGAGTGGTGATGCACTGCGACTTCTCACAGTGTCTTTCAAAGAAAGTCCACAGAGTTTTCCTCCACTGACTTTCTCTGCAACGGTTTTGGAAATTGCAGTGTGCCCATTGCGCGGTTTCTTGCAATGTGTGGATGAGCTTCACTAGAATCCCATCCACTTTGCAGGGACTTTGTTAGAGGCCCACTTTGTGGGCCTCTAACTTGAAGAATACAAGTGCAAAATGCTAAATGAAATAGGGCTGCTGTGGCATCTTTCAGATCTGTTCACCTGTTCAAAAGATATGCCCACAAGTAGGTTACATGTAAATAAGCTCACCAAGTGGACAATAACCTTTACTTTTCAGAAAAGATACAAGGTGACCACCCACTTGGAGAATGAGAGCTAATATACTTATAAACTTATCTTTTAAAACAGGTAGATTTAATTATAATATAAATAAAAAAGCCAGATTGCCATGGTACACAGGATGTGCAGATTTTGAAGTCCGTACTCAGGTTTCCGGAAACTGTCAGACCGAGTCCAGCCGTGAGCGCATTATGCACTCAGCGGCAAAACAGTTTTTTTTTTGTTTTTTTTTAAAACCGGACACAAAGTACTGCATGTCCGGTAAAAAAAAACAAAAAACAACAAAAAAAAAAAAAAAAAACACGGTTTCGCCGCGGAGAGCATAAAACGCTCACTGGCACTCACGGCCAGACACCTTTCAAACCCATTCAGGAACAAACCTGTATGAACGGAGACCAGGCGCAGATGTGAACGAGCCCTTAACCGAACTTCTACAATTGGTAAAACTCATGCAGAGTATTTTGTTACAGAAGACAACAAAAAATCCTAAGAAAAGTTATTAAAAAAAAAAAAAGTTTTCCCAATTTACTTTTCCTTGGCCTTTGTAATAAGATACCCCTCTGCAGCAGTTTATCCAATTCAGAATTTCCGGTTAACGCTGCTACATCTGTATGTCATTTAGCATTCTGTGCTTCAACATATCACCAAACCCAGGCTGCTAAATGCACATGTGCTTATGTATATCCTCAGCTAGCTATCTGGTTTCCCTTATACAGTGCGGTAGTGTATGACTCCCAGTCACATGCTCTGGTTAATGATCAAACAAAAGGAAAGTTATTTAGAGGTCACTGGCAAGGCTTTGTCAAATAGAGATGTGAGAAAACTACCCAGCTGTCAATGTTTATTCCTTTACATCAGAGAAGTAACTTGAATTGCACAGTCACTTTAAATCTGGTTATAGTCTTAGCTTGAATATGAACAGGAGGTAGTCCACATGTATAGTAAGTACATAGGATAGTACAGAGCAGCATTTATAGTTCTGCACTAGTAGCTTATACTATATACAAGGACAATCAGACAAATCAGGAGTTGGACTCTATGTAACCAAATATTCAAATACCAGTCATTATGAGCTTCCCATAGGGTATATGAAAATAATGCTTATTTAGCCTCTGCTTCTCCTTTCCCAGCCCACTGCTTCAGAATAGAGTGGGCCTGGTGAGCGATGTCAACAATTCTGACTGCCCGGTCCATTCAGTAACAAAATTCTGACCAGGGACAGTCACAGATCTGTAGCGAAATGTTGTAATAGTCCTCCTATGATGGTTTTAGAAAAAGTCAAGATTTTTTTTTTTAATTAAATAAAGCCCAAACCGTTCTCTACTCACTGCTAAGAAATGTGACAAGCAGGACACTAACAGGGGGAGTCAGGCAGTTCCAATTTTATGGGTATGCACCAAAAATTACTTAGAACATTTTGCCTGTACATTCATAGATCGTGCCCAGTGGTCGCATGATTTTGCAAATAAGAAAGTTATACCTCAGACTTGCTTACAAATTCAGGTGGACAATGGATGCTGTAGGTGTTTGGGGCTTTGCCTGCATTATTTTGTCAAACTGTCTGGCTAGTGCAGCAAAAATAAAAGTCCCACCCCCAATAAAGAAACAAATGAATAAACCAAAAAAAAAAAAAAAAATCAAAGTAAACAAGCAAAGAAAAACAATGGCATTGGAGTACTTTTTGGATGGTGCATTATATTTCTCAGCATGGATCAGGACTACAATAAAGCTGGGTCTGTGGAACATCTGCTAACCATTGTAAGAATGTTATAGATTCAAGCACCTCACAGCTTTGTCCTCACAAACACAAATTGGTATTTGTACAGGTGGTGTAGATGCTACACTCGGAAAAACAAAAGACTATGACCTCAACATTTATGGAAGTGTAAAGATTTGTAGACCAATGTAACATAAGATATCCCATCAGGGCCACAGTGAAGAGAAGATCACATCTGACAATCACAGAAACGTAACAAAAGATACAACCAAAACTTTGGGGAGTTTTCAGAATTGGGGAGAAATTTGCCAAGACTACCTCACTGAGCGACTGACTTAATATTGTGAGCACTGGCAGCAGATGTGCCAGAATTAGGGAGCCTTCACACGGAGTTTACGCTCGCTCATTCTGAACGTAAACTCGTTCAGAGTGAGCGGCGTAAAAACAGATCCCATTGACTTCTATGGGTGTCGGCATACGCACGGAACACATTGAAAGCAATAGGTAAAAAATCCTCCCATTGATTTCAATGGGTAGCGAGCGTATGCCGGCACCCATAGAAGTCAATGGGATCTGGTTTTATACCGCTCACTCTGAACGAGTTTTATGTTCAGAATGAGCGAGCTTAAACTCTGTGTGAAGGCTCCCTTAGAGGATCCAGCCTCTTGACACTTCAGAAGCACTGCAGACAGTCCCATGCGACAAAATTGAAATGTACGTTAGTAACTGGCATAGAAAAACTTGAGTTCTACCTGTAATCTGTTTGAGGTATACTCACACCTCATTCACCTTAATGCCTTGTCAAAGTGGCACATTTTTAGTACAAATGGCTGGGCTCCGAAAATATGCCACAGGTGCAACATTACTAACCGCCTCAATGTGTGAAAGAGTACATTTCTGAAAAACATTTTCAACAAAATTGAATTAAAATTTTCTAGACTACAGAAAAAAAAGTGACATTTTCTCTTGTATTTTGTAAATGCAACAAATATCCAATTTTAGGCTATGCTCACTTCTGCAAATATGACTTTTTGGTATTTTTTTCCCCCTTCTTAAAAAAGCATGTGTATAGAAGCGACACCTAACAGACCCCAATTATAAGTCAATGAGGTTCTTCAGGATTCTTTTCTGATTATGGGCCAGAGAAACTGAAACAGATGTGTACATCGTGTTAAGTTATGTTCAAATGTTGTAGACATGGAGCAAAACTTCTGCAATGCTCTCAATGATCTAAATGCAGTTTGCTAAAATCTATATATATGCTGTCAAATCCATCCCAGGTGTAGAGAACAGATCTTTAGTTGCAGGAATTTCTACAACAGATCTCCCATGTGTGAACAGAAATATAATATCCTGGGTCTGCAGTGTAAAGTGCAAACACATGTCCACAAAGAAAACTGATCTGCCGATAAATCACACAGAAAAAAAATTGACACTTCATCTACAGCCTTGCAAGTTATTACCAGATTTACAGGTCAGGCTTGTTAAGGGGCATTCACACTACTGTTGGTGTCCACTCAGCAGTGTCCGTAGCTACTGTCTAGCCAAGATTTTCACAACGGACACTAGCTGTGTCCGTTACAATTTCCATTCATTTCAATGGAATTTTATCTGTCGTCCGTTTGTGTCTGTTTTTTTTCGAATAGAAACCTTGTGTGGAAGCCAACGGTATTGTGAACCCTACCTTACACACTATGGTAGCAGTATCTGCTGTTTTTTTGATCAGCCACAGCAACAGAAATTAAAACTGACAGAATGAAATGGAAAACCTTTGCTATTACTAATCACTGACTGCTGACTATAGTGTTGAGCAGGGCTGTGGAGTTGGTAGGCCAAACCACCAACTCAGACTCCTATTTTTCCACAGCCAGACTCAAATTCCTTCACAAATGGCTGACAGTCATGACATGCAGAAATAAATTAAAGACAGTATTAAAAAAATAAATATATATCTCTCTATTTGCTGCACTCCCCCCACCCTCCTCCAACTGTGTTCTTAACATTGTAGTCGACGACATAAAGTATTCCATCTGTACTGGTTATTCTGTTCATTTTCCTGTCCATTGTTCTGATCCTGACAACTCAAGACAGCAGAGTGCAAAACCATAGTGTAAAACTAGCCTAAATGGAAATGAATGGAAAAAAGCAGCCCATTCATTTCTACGGGGAGCGCACATATGCCGGTTCTCATAAAAAGCAATGGGATCTGTTTTAAACGCTGCTGATTCGGAACGTTTACATGTATACTCCGTGTGAAGGGGCCCTAATAAGTGCCCATTCACATCTACGCTGAGTCTCCATCACAGTGACTGTTGAAATGTAGTTGAAAACGGCAGTCCAACTTTTTTCATGTGGTGTTTTCAGTTTAAAAGAACAGATACCCAGTGGGCCTTAGCCTAAAGGGTTTTTAGCAACTGTAATGGTTATACACCAGATGGGGAAGTATGAACTATGGGATTCTGTCAGCTGGGACACCACCTGATCACAAGTATAGCAATCTTTTTGTTTTTAATGGAGCAGCAGTTCGAGCCGCCATTCTGCCACTCCACTCATTCTCTCTATGGTACGGCTTAAGGCCTGGTCTGTGTTTGGTATTCCATTCTTGCATCTATGCTTGCCATACTCCTCTCTCTGCATAATTCATGTGGACACCGCATGGAAAACACAAGGTCCCCATTATAGTCTTTGGGATCCATGTGGGTTCTCTGCTAACCACTTTTTAATGCGTTTGGTATTCCATTTGGGGGTTCCCAAACCGACTCCCTGCATGGAATACTGAACGCAGATGTGAAGTGGGCCCAAGATTACTTTGACATAAAACGACAGACCACATTCAGCTCAAAAACTACGATTACTTTCTCTGTATTTGCTTCTATTTGTTCTCATAGAACACAGTCTCAATGACGCTGGGTTCACACCAGCGTTCGGGTCTCAGTTATCAGGTTTCCGTCTTCTGCAGGCAGAAGACGGAAACCTGTCAGACCGTGACCGGCAGTGGACACCTGTGAGCGTTTTATGCTCTCTGCGGCGAAAGAGTTTTTTTTTTTTTTTTTAAACTGGACACACAGTCCTGCATGCCCGACTTTGTGTCCGGTTTAAAAAAAAAACAAAAAACACAACAAAAACACTGTTTCGCCACGGAGAGCATAAAACGCTTATGGGAGGCTCACTGCTGGACACTCTTCAAACACATTCAAATGAATGGGTTTGAAAAATGCCTGCAGGTTTCCATCTCCTGTCCAGTTTTGTGCAGGAAACTGAAACCTGCAGAACGGAGACCCCGGGCACAGATGTGAACGAGCCCTTACAGAAGTTTCTGCAACAATTCTGTGTGTGTGAATAAATATTTAACATATTAAAGAACATCTAGAGCTAGTAGAAGTCTTTCACCCCTCCTATACTTAGTCCACCAAACAGATTTTAGCTTTCTCATTCCATGCGTTTCATAGACCTCATGTTTACACAGAGAGACCAAGTAAGTTCTGTCTGCAGCAGATTATTTTCCATTGCATGTTACTTGTCTGCATTTTGTCATTCACACTGAACAAGGACAAATCTTTACATAGATAAGAGACTACAGCCACATTTAATAACATATTAGGTTAGTAAAATTCTTAAGTAGGACAAGTTCAGACTTTGCATTAGGATTCAAACCCTAGCAAAAAAAAAAAAAATGTATATTTTAAGTTACATGACCACAGCAGCAGATGGGCCAGTCATGCTACAAGGATTCAGTCTTTTCAGCTACAGTAGTAATATGGTGTGGCATGGATATGGGGCAAAAGAGCAGTTTCATTGGTAGCACCTCCTTCCTTTCAGAAAAGTCCATTAGACTAAGGCTACATGGAGACTCAAGTGTATGTCGCCCTGCAACTCCTTCAACAATGTAAGTTAATGGAATGGCAGTTGTTGCAACTTCTAATCACAAAAGGACTGAACACTCCTTATCCAAGTTATTTTTTCATTTCAATAGTAGTTTATTTTTGCACCTTTATTTGGTGATAAATAGGGATTTCTCTTTTACAGTAGGGTATTTTTCTTTTAATTTTTAGGTCTTTGTATAAAATTGTGTATTGGCCCATAGACCTGAAAGGATCAGTGTAAAAAAAAAAAAAAAAAAATCATAATTTATGTGTGTACATGAGGCCTAAGTTACCCAGACATTGTTCTTTTGGTAAAGGCTGGGTATACATGGTGTTTTTTTGTGAAAGAACTGCATGCCGTTTTTAATTGTAGTAATGATCGTCACTTGTATATGCTAATAGGAATTACACAAATTTGCAGTTTATTGTTCATTAGCCTACAGAGGAGATGCATAGTCACATGTGCTGCTCATTACTGCAATTAAAAACAGCATGCAGTTCTTCAGAGAAATATAAATAAATAAAATAAGGACTGTGTGAACCCAGCCTTACCCTGAAGTCCCACAATGAGCAAAGACCATGGGAAAAACGCGGTTTAAGACCAGGGCCCCACATTGCAAAAACGCTGCATTTTACAGTACCTAATGCAAATCAAAGAACCTCACACAACAAGAAAAGCAATAAAACTCATTTATTAACTAAAAATGCAAAAGAAGAAAAAGAGGGAGGATAGGCCTAGAACCCATGTCACACTGGTGTGATCACAGAGGTATAAGTATGTGATGTCTACCACAGTATAAATAGGGATGGCGAGGGATGGATATACAAAAAGGGATCACCACCCAACATTAAATAACAGAGTGTGAGTGTGAGTGTGTGTATGTATATATATATATATATATATATATATATATATATATGGAAAAACAGTATAATCGCGTACACAGTCAGGGGATCCCTATAAATATAAAACTACTCTAATATGTATGGGGACCTAGGTTCCTGAATCTGTAGCAGAGTAGTGATGTTCTGTTCGAACTAGATCACCGCTTTATGTATAAGGGTATGTTCACAGTTTTTTGGCTAGCTAGTAGCAGGAAAAAAGAAGCGACATGCCCCATCTTGCCACGGATCGAGACACGCTCCAGTGTAGGCCCATTCATTCAGCCTACACAGGAGCAGGATGCCACGACAGAATGCCAATGCTACATAGGCATTCCATCACAGAGAGGAATGGTCACACAGCGGAAAAGGTTTCCATACCCTTCTCCTCTGTGTGAACTTACCCTTAATGTCCTCATTCAAACACCACAGGTATACTAGGTTTATAGGAATTTACGTCCTCAACCTTTGTAACACATAGCACTATATAGCCATTCATTTACTTATGTAACAAGACAACAGAGTAAAAGCTACGGGCACACCTGTATCCTTAATCATAAGAGGGGGTCCTGTGGTGCCCACCCGTATCCTTAATCATAAGAGGGGGTCCTGTGGTGCCCACCCGTATCCTTAATCATAAGAGGGGGTCCTGTGGTGCACGTGGTCTAGTTTTATTCACTATTATGGCCTGACAGACCCAATAGAAGTCTATGGCTAATGCATTTGTTTTATGACATTAAAAATTGTTCAAAGTTAAACAGATATAAAACATACAGGTGTTAAAAATGGACAGACTAGGAATACATTCTACACACTGATGGAAACTAGCCATTAAATGCATGTATGTCAGTATGCACGAGGCCTAATGATTCACGCTGTTTCTGTCTGCTGCCTGCCCTGAGAAGAATCCACATAGGTGTCTGGAATATTTGTATCGCACAGTATAAGACACCTGCCTGCCGAGTGACAGCTGGGTTGTCTAATGGCAGCCCGCGCCTATAGCAATGAGCACATATGGACTATGGCAGACTAGTGAGCTCAGTGACAGGTGAGGAGAAGGTGACGCTCCGGACAGTCACCTCTGTCACCAAATACGTGCTCCTGCCACAGTACACGTCCGTCTCTCTACAATGTGTCCCCTCCATAGGGCGCTCACTAGCTGTACCTGTCTTCCTCTGGATGTTCAGCCTAAGCAGGTCGCCGCTGGACAAGTGCTTGAGGGCGAAGTGCTTCACAATCCTGTCCGATATCGTCCCCTTCCCTGAGCCCGGAGGACCCATGATCACCGCTCGGAACAGCATACGAGCCACCATCGTGCCGATAATATTGGGGTTGCAGCTCCACAGATCAGTCTAAAAAGTTAACGGTAGTTCCTAAACCCAGTGGCCTGTACGATCCGCCTGCAGAGCCTGTGCAGTCAATGATATGGCGCGCACAGGCTCCTAATAAGCATTATAAAGGCAGAAACCAAATTAAAAAAAAAACTTATGAAAAAAAGTGCAGCGGCTTCATGTGGCAGTGCCGTGTTGTGGCGCCCCCTCCCTGCCTCCTCTGGTATGGACTTAGTTATTCCTCCCCCTGTGCCGGCCGCTGGAGGAGGAGGAGACCTGCAGCCATGGAGAAGCAGGAAGTGTTGTGAGGCGGCTCTTGTTACCTCACACTCAGCAGTCGCATTCCTCCTGTCTATGGCCATTATGGAGCTAGTATGTGTCTGACCGAGGGGGAGATGGCAGGAGATTTACTGACAGAAAACATAAGGCTCTTGCTGTTGTGAATCTGTGCATAAAATGTACAGAAAAGTGTTTGGGCTGATGGAAAATGTCACACACAAAATCTTTTTTTTTTATTTTTTTTTTTTTACTCTTAAAAAGTCGCCATCAACCCATTCCAGTTGACGGCAAATTTTTGTTTTTACAAAAAAAAAATGACAGAATCCTGTAATTGAACACAGATTCAGGCCGCATTCACACAACAGTGCTGTGCAATGTTTCAGAGATCCCTCATAGACGTAACTTGAGAGATCTGTGAAAACGGCTGCGGTCACACTAGCGTTCAGTGACCATTCGGGGACTCTGTACCCCATTCTGCTTAAAGGCAGCCTATCATTAAAGCACTATTTTTTTTTCCTACCACGTAGGAATAGCCTTAAGAAAGGCTATTCTTCTCCCACCTTTAGATGTCCTCTCTGCACTGCCGTTCTGTAAAAATCCTGGTTTTCATGGGTATGCAAATGAGTTCTCTTGCAGCACTGAGGGCGGGCCCCAGCACTCAAACAGCACTGGGGGCGTCTCCAATGCTGCCAGAGAACTCTCCAGCAACGCCTCCATCTTCAAGAACGTCCTCTTCACACGTCTTCTTCCAGCGCAGGCGGTCAAACTTATAGGCCTCGGGCAGAGCCAACTGCGCATGCCCACAGACCACAAGAAAAATGGGCGCTTACTCAGTAAGCTGTTTAAGTGGCCACAAGAAAATGGCCGCTTACACAGCTTAGGGCTCGTTCACATCAGCGTTCTCCTCTCCGTTCTGCAGGTTTCCGTTTCCTGCATAAAACAGAGGCAGGAGACGGAAACCTGCAGGAGTCTTTCCCCCTACGCCAAACAGCAGCACAAGATGGGGTATTCCTGCCCCTGTGTGCTGTTAGGACAGGTGGAACTTTTAATTAGCTAACAGTTTTTCCCCCTATAAGAGGCCAGAGCGACCTCCTCCCCCCTGTGTTTTTTTTCTGTCCTGTGCGACTAGACAGGTGGAGGAGGCTGTGGCCTCCTCTGTGGTTTAGAATAAGGTGTCTTAGATCCTTTTTTCTCTTTCCCTTCTTTCTGAGTGAAAGATCTAGGTTTATACTGCAGTCTTTTGTCTTACCGGCCTTGTGCAGGTTACTGACTTTTTCAGCTGCAGTTCATTTACTGCCCTGCAGTAAGGTAAGCCGTGTCCTCTTTCAGCTTTCCCTCTGTGTTCACTGCAGAGACTAAAAGCACTAATTTCTATTGCTATGGGCACTCTGTCAACTTCACAATATGGAAGTCGATGCACCGCCATTATGGTAAGATCCAACCAAATTTTTTTTATTTCTTGCGGTTTTTCAATGTGCATTTAATTCCTAAGCGGGGACTTTATGCTGTGAACCTAAAAGAAGGGTTCAGATACCTATGTACTATCATTACTTATTAGGTGCATATTTGCTTATTGCTCACATGATGGTGGATGCTCTAAGGCATTTTGTTGTAAGGTTATGCATGTCTGCACTGCTGTCAGTACGGGGTCCTCCAGCTAGGAGCCCTTCATTTATTGTTGTCATCTCCTGGGTGAAGGAGTACATGAGATTTCTGGTAAGGTTCCCTCTCCCAGTTTTCATAAGAGGTCTTACTTAGAAATAGAAGCCCTAGTGGCTCAAGCTGTAGGGTTACAGACTTGTATGCCTGAATCCACAGTATCCTGGGTTCAATCCCAGTTGCACTTTGCATTCGTGATATGAAAAAAAAAAAAAGGTTAATAAGGTACTTGTGGTTCTCATGGTCCATTCACATGGAGAAAGTTTCTAAACTTCATGCTGGACTCTGTCTGCTTGAAAATCTCCCTCCTCTAGGTGGGAAAAGATCATATCAGCAGTGCATTATCTATAGGTGATACAGCAGGTTTCCATCCTATCTGCCAAAGGTTATTGGATCTTATGTCAGAGTCTGCAGTTGCAGTCCCTTGGGCCATATAGCGCATGCGGCCTGCAGAAGGTAAGTCTGAGGCCTGGAATCACAACCCGTGGGGCCTGGAGGGGCTTCATTTTAAGGGCTGGATGTCCATGTCCAGATAGTCTGGACCCTGTTGACCACAGAGACAGCCCTCTCCGGTAGAGAGCGCATTTACAGGAGATTCCCATACGGGCAATGAGGAATTGGATGGAGGAGGCTGTGTCATCCAGCTGACAAAAAACTCAGCAGTCTGGGTCAAGCCAATTTAGTTATTCCTCAAAATTTGTCTTTCATCCAGGTGGTGTTCCATCTTAAGGACGGGATGTCCATGGTCCAGCTAGAGCTGGACCCTGTTGACTATAACGCCTCTCTCTCACTAGTGGGGCGAATCTAGAGAAAAGTTCCATAGGAATAAAGTGGAATTGGATGAAGAGTTCAGGGTCCAGTTTACCTGGACCCTGTTGACCACTGATGCATCCCTCTCTGGTGGAGAGTGTCCACGGTCCAGCTAAGGCCGGAACCTGTTGACTACCTATGCCTCCCTCTCTGGTGGAGAGCACATCTAGAGAAGCGTTCCATAGGAGGAACATGAAATTGAATGTAGAGTCCACGGTCCAATTTATCTGGACCCTGATGACCACTGATGCATCCCTCTCTGGTGGAGAGTGTCCACGATCCAGCTAAGGCCGGATCCTGTTGACTACCTATGCCTCCCTCTCTGGTGGAGAGCACATCTAGAGAAGCGTTCCATAGGAGGAACATGAAATTGAATATAGAGTCCACGGTCCAATTTATCTGGACCCTGTTGACCACTGATGCATCCCTCTCTGGTGGAGAGTGTCCACGATCCAGCTAAGGCCGGATCCTGTTGACTACCTATGCCTCCCTCTCTGGTGGAGAGCACATCTAGAGAAGCGTTCCATAGGAGGAACATGAAATTGAATATAGAGTCTACGGTCCAATTTATCTGGACCCTGTTGACCACTGATGCATCCCTCTCTGGTGGAGAGTGTCCACGGTCCAGCTAAGGCCGGAACCTGTTGACTACCTATGTCTCCCTCTCTGAGGAGAGCACATCTAAATCGGCTGGGTATGCTATTTGGTCTTATCATATGTCCGCCTGGTCACGGCTTATCCAAGATCCATCGGTCCTTCAACTTGTTCAAGGCGCCTCCAAGGGATCTTATTGTCCCATAACTAGACGAATGGCTCCTAAAAGCCCGGTCAAAGGAGGTGCTTGCCACACAGTTGGAATCCACTGTGGCTTTCCTAAATGAGCTGGGCTGGCTAATAAACTGGCAGAAGTAGGTAGTGGTTCTATCTACCCCGATTCAATTTCTGGGGTTTATCTTGGATTCGCTCAGCATGATGATCTCCCTGCCTCCTCCTTGGAAGGAGAAGATTGGTCAAGCGGCTCATCACCTATCCACAACCCGGAAGGTTACTATCAGGACCGCCATGAAGGTCCTAGGTCTCATGTCCGCAGCCATCAAGGCAGTTCTGTGGGCTCTATGGCACATGCGCCCCTTACAGTGCGAGATCCTGAGAGTCGGGAACCACAGTCCTTCGGGGCTACAGAAGCCTATCCAGTTATCCATCAGAACCTGTCGATCACTGGCTTGGTGGTCCCAGTTCAGAGATGGGAAATCCATGGTCCAGACATCCTGGACCCTGTTGACCACAGATGCCTCCCTCACAAGATGGGGAGTGCTTCTGGGGGAGACCCCGGTACGTGGGACCTGGAACCAGCTTAGAGATGGCTCATTTGTCCAACTGGCGAGAGCTCACTACGGTGCACCGTGTGCTTCTAATGTTTGCACCCCACCTGCAAGGGAAAGCTGTGAGAGTGAGAACAGACAACTTAACAGCAGTCCGATATATCAGCAAACAAGGGGGGAACCAGATCCCCCCTCGCTTCTGCAGGTGACAAATCTAATATTCTCCTGGTGGAGAGGAATCTTTCACAACTATCAGCGGTTCATATTCAAGGTGGGCTGAACATCCTTGCGGATCAGCTAAGCAGAGGCCTGGTGACGACAGGCGAATGGTCCCTAAATCCGGACATCTTTCATCATCTCACTGGGATGTGGGGTCTCCCCGAGGTGGACCTGATGGCCACCCAGTACAACGCCAAAGTGACGAGGTTTTGCTCCCTCTACCGGGTAGACAATCCTTTGGCGGTAGATGCCCTGTCAATACCTTGGAGGTTCAAACTGGCATACGTTTTTCCTCCTATTCTGATGATTCCGAAGGTATTGGCGAAACTCAGGCAGGACCAGACTTCGGCAATAGCGATCATGCCGTTCTGGCCAAAAAAAAAAAAAAAAAAAAAAAAAAAGGGCATGGTTTGCCCACCTCATCCTAATGAGTCAAGGGACCTACTGGAGGCTTCCACAAGTCCAAAACCTGGTAATTCTGAACCGACAGCTCTGCCAGGACCTGGACAGGTTTAACCTCATGGCCTGGAGGTTGACCGCATCGTATACGGAGATAGACGATTATCCCAGGCCGTTCTAAGAACGTTGGCCCATTCAAGAGCGGATTCAACTAACAGGAGTTACCAAAGGATCTCAGATAGGCAGCTTAATAACTATGCTATCGATCGTTCTTTGAGTTCCTACAGAGTGACCTGGATAAGGGGCTAACTCCAGCTACCCTGAAGGTTCATGTTTCAGCACTTTCCGCTCTTCTAGGGACCTGGTTATAACAAGATCCTCTATTAAAGTAATTCCTTAAAGGGGCCTCTAGGCTCTGCCCTCAGATGCAGCCCCCTGTCCCGCAATGGGACTTGGCTGCGGTTCTTCAGGGGCTTTGTTCTCCCCCCTTTGAACTCTTAACAAAAGTGGACTGGAGATATCTCTCCTACAAGGTAACCTTCTTGTTGGCAATTACCTCTGCCAAAAGGGTTGGAGAATTACAAGCTTTGGCTGCCTCGGAGCCATTCATTACCTTTTTCCCTGATAGGGTTCAACTTGGGTTCATCCAGGGATTTTGTCCTAAGATCGCATATATTTGCGCATATATTTGGATTGTACAGCTTCCTTTCGAAGAACCTGCTCATCAATACCTACGGCCATAACAAAGGTGTTAAAGCCTCTAAAGCCACCCTGTCAAGATGGATCAGGGAGGCCATCGCTTGATCTCTTCGCGCTCAAGACCTACCAGTACCGGAATTGGACCAACTTCCCGGTCAGAGAGACGCTCGCTCTCCTTAGAGCAGATATGTTCTGCTGCTTCCTGGAGTTTTCATCTGATGTTCGCCAGACACTACAGATTGGACTGGCGCAGCTCAGAGGCCACAGCCTTTGGACATTCTGTCTTGGCATCTGCTTGCCAAGATCTCCCACCCTAGTTGGGATTTTACTTGCTAGATCCCCATCTTGTGCTGCTGTTTGGCGTAGGGGGAATGGAAGATTATAAAGATAATCTGTTTTCCCTTAGCCCAAACAGCAGCACAAGGCTCCCTCCCATTGTTTATGGTAATGTTTGTATTGTTATATTGCCTTTTATACTTTTTGACTAACACAGGGGGGAGGAGGTCGCTCTGGCCTCTTATAGGGGGAAAAACTGTTAGCTAATTAAAAGTTCCACCTGTCCTAACAGCACACAGGGGCAGGAATACCCCATCTTGTGCTGCTGTTTGGGCTAAGGGAAAACAGATTATCTTTATAATCTTCCATTCTCACCCATTCATTTGCAGCGGAGAGCATAAAACGCTCACCGCCGCTCACGGCCGGACCCGGTCTGAGCTTTCCGACTTCTGGCATGCAGAAGACGGAAAGCTCAGAACGGACAGGTGAATGCTAGTGTGAACCTAGCATTACTGAGTAAGCGGCCATTTTTTTTTTTTTTGTGGCCGCTGGTATACGCAGTCGGCTTTGCCCGAGGCCTAAAAGATTGAAACCCAGAATGGAAGAAGACACAGGGAGAAGGCGTTCCAGAAGAAGATAGAGGCGTCGCTGGAGATTTCTCTTGCGACAGTAAGTAAGCGGATATTTTTCTTGTGGCCACGTACAGGGATGCATAGGGCGTTTGTTTTGTTTTTTTGCGGGGCTGAGTGTACGTTTTAATTATACCATTTTGGAGAATCATTATTAGGCTCCGTTCCCATGGGGTAACGCGCCGCTCATTTAGACACGTAAACACGTGTAAGAGTGAGGCCTCTCAAAACAGATCCCATTGACTTCAATGGGTGTCGGCTTACCTACACTACCCATTGAAATCAATGGGTTATAAATAGAAATGAGCGAACACTATTTGAAACTCCCGTCTCGAATAGCACGCACCCATAGGAATGAATGGGCGCTTCCATTCATTCCTATGGGTGCGTGCTATTGGAAACGGCCGTTTCGAATAGTGTTCGCTCATCTCTAGTTATAAAGCCTCCCATTGATTTCAATGTGTAGCACGTGTAAGCCGGCACCCATTGAAGTCAATGGGATCTGTTTTGAGAGGTCTCGCTCTGACACGTGTTTACGTGTCTAAATGATGAGCGCATTACTCCGTGGGAACGGAGCCTTACTTTGATCACTTTTTATTCAAATTTTTATCAGAGGCAAAACAGTGAAAAAATGGTGGTTTGGCACTTTTGACTCTTTTCCTGCTACGGCGTTTACCTTACAGGAAAAATATTTTTATAGATTTGTAGAGCAGTCGTTTTCGGACACGGATACCTAACATGTATGTATTTCACAGTATTTAAAGGGGCTCTATCAGCAAAATCATGCTGATAGAGCCCCACATATGCGTGCATAGCCTTTAAAAAGGCTATTCAGGCACCGTAAATGTTAAATTAAACTACCCCCCCCCCCCCCCCCCGTTTTAAAATAATAACTTAAAAAAGAATGTGCTCTACTTATGGAACGTGCACCCTATACATTGTTAATGTGATAAATGAGTATTCTAGCTGCAAACGTCTGGTTTTTAATGCAATATCTACATAGGTGTATAGAGGCAAACATCATTCCAGTGATCTAATGGTACATTGTGTTTGCTAACTGTGTAAGAAGGCTAATGGATCTTTAGAAAATGCTTGAAAACCCTTGTGCAAGTAAGTTAGCACAGCTGAAAACAGCTTTGCTGGTTAGAGAAGCCATAAAACTGACCTTCCTTTGAGCTAGTTGAGAATCTGGAGCATTATATTTGTTGGTTCAATTAAACTCTCAAAATGGCCAGAAAAAGAGAACTTTCATGTGAAACTCCAAAGTCTATTCTTGTTCTTAGAAATGAAGGCTATTCCATGCGATTAATTGCCAAGAAACTGAAGATTTCCTACATCGGTGTGTACTACTCCCTTCAGAGGACAGTACAAACAGGCTCTAACCAGTAGTACAAACAGGCCCCGCTGCACTACTGAGCAACAAGACAAGTACATTAGAGTCTCTAGTTTGAGAAATCGACGCCTCACAGGTCCTCAACTGGCAGCTTCATTAAATACTACACGCAAAACGACAGTGTCAATGTCTACAGTGATGAAGCGACTCCTGAATGCTGGCCTTCAGGGCAGAGTGGCAAAGAAAAAGCCATATTTGAGACTGGCTAATAAAAGGATAAGATTACTATGGGAAAAAGAAAACAGACATTGGACAGAGGAAGATTGGAAAAAAGTGTTATGGACAGATGAATCAAAGTTTGAGGCGTTTGGATCACACAGAAGAACATTTGTGAGACACAGAACAACTGAAAATATGCTGGAAGAGCCTGACGCCATCTATCAAGCATGGTGGAAGTAATGTGATGGTCTGGGGTTGTTTTGGTGCTGGTAAAGTGGGAGATTTGTACAAGGTGAAAGGGATTTTAACTAGAGATGAGTGAACAGTGTTCTATCGAACTCATGTTCGATCGGATATTAGGCTGTTCGGCATGTTCGAATCGAACACCGCGTGGTAAAGTGCGCCATTACTCGATTCCCCTCCCACCTTCCCTGGCGCCTTTTTTGCTCCAATAACCGCGCAGGGTAGGTGGGACAGGAACTACGACACCGGTGACGTTGAAAAAAGTAGGCAAAACCCATTGGCTGCCGAAAACATGTGACCTCTAATTTAAAAGAACAGCGCCGCCCAGGTTCGCGTCATTCTGAGCTTGCAATTCACCGAGGACGGAGGTTTCCGTCCAGCTAGCTAGGGCTTAGATTCTGGGTAGGCAGGGACAGGCTAGGATAGGAAGGAGAAGACAACCACAACAGCTCTTGTAAGAGCTAAATTCCAGGGAGAAGCTTGTCAGTGTAACGTGGCACTGACGGGCTCAATCGCCGCAACCCAGCTTTCCCAGGATCCTGAATGGAATACACTGTCAGTGTATTCCCGTATACCCGATATATACCCCCGATACCCGTTCCAACGGTGTGCCCCCCCACCTTCACCCCAGAAATACCCTGCAAGTCCCCTAGCAATAGAATTGGGGCTATATACACCCACAATTTTTGCTACTGGTATACAGTGCCATTGTCTGACTGGGAATTCAAAGAATATATTGGGCTTACATATAACTTCAATTCCAGGGAGAAGCTTGTCAGTGTAACGTGGCACTGACGGGCTCAATCGCCGCAACCCAGCTTTCCCAGGATCCTGAATGGAACACACTGACAGTGTATTCCCGTATACCCCATATATACACCCCAAATCACCGTTCCAACGGTGTGCCCCCCCACCTTCACCTCAGAAATACCCTGCAAGTCCCCTAGCAATAGAATTGGGGCTATATACACCCACAATTTTTGCTACTGGTATATAGTGCCATTGTCTGACTGGGAATTCAAAGAATATATTGGGGTTACGTGCACCCACAATTTTTACTACTGGTATACAGTGCCATTGTCTGACTGGGAATTCAAAGAATATATTGGGGTTACGTGCACCCACAATTTTTACTACTGGTATACAGTGCCAGTTTCTGACTGGGAATTCAAAGAATATATTGGGGTTACAAATACCCTCATTTCTTGCTACTGCCATATAGTGCCAGTTTCTGACTGGTAATTCAAAGAATATATTGGGGTTACGTGCACCCACAATTTTTACTACTGGTATACAGTGCCATTGTCTGACTGGGAATTCAAAGAATATATTGGGGTTACGTGCACCCACAATTTTTACTACTGGTATACAGTGCCAGTTTCTGACTGGGAATTCAAAGAATATATTGGGGTTACAAATACCCTCATTTCTTGCTACTGCCATATAGTGCCAGTTTCTGACTGGTAATTCAAAGAATATATTGGGGTTACGTGCACCCACAATTTTTACTACTGGTATACAGTGCCATTGTCTGACTGGGAATTCAAAGAATATATTGGGGTTACGTGCACCCACAATTTTTACTACTGATATATAGTGCCATTGTCTGACTGGGAATTCAAAGAATATATTGGGGTTACATGCACCCACAATTTTTACTACTGGTATACAGTGCCATTGTCTGACTGGGAATTCAAAGAATATATTAGGGTTACGTGCACCCACAATTTTTACTACTGGTATACAGTGCCATTGTCTGACTGGGAATTCAAAGAATATATTGAGGTTATAAATACCCTCATTTCTTGCTACTGGTATATAGTGCCATTGTCTGACTGGGAATTCAAAGAATATATTGGGGTTACGTGCACCCACAATTTTTACTACTGGTATACAGTGCCAGTTTCTGACTGGGAATTCAAAGAATATATTGGGGTTACGTGCACCCACAATTTTTACTACTGATATATAGTGCCATTGTCTGACTGGGAATTCAAAGAATATATTGGGGTTACGTGCACCCACAATTTTTACTACTGCTATACAGTGCCAGTTTCTGACTGGGAATTCAAAGAATATATTGGGGTTACAAATACCCTCATTTCTTGCTACTGCCATATAGTGCCAGTTTCTGACTGGTAATTCAAAGAATATATTGGGGTTACGTGCACCCACAATTTTTACTACTGGTATACAGTGCCAGTTTCTGACTGGGAATTCAAAGAATATATTGGGGTTACAAATACCCTCATTTCTTGCTACTGCCATATAGTGCCAGTTTCTGACTGGTAATTCAAAGAATATATTGGGGTTACGTGCACCCACAATTTTTACTACTGGTATACAGTGCCAGTTTCTGACTGGGAATTCAAAGAATATATTGGGGTTACAAATACCCTCATTTCTTGCTACTGCCATATAGTGCCAGTTTCTGACTGGTAATTCAAAGAATATATTGGGGTTACGTGCACCCACAATTTTTACTACTGGTATACAGTGCCATTGTCTGACTGGGAATTCAAAGAATATATTGGGGTTACGTGCACCCACAATTTTTACTACTGGTATACAGTGCCAGTTTCTGACTGGGAATTCAAAGAATATATTGGGGTTACAAATACCCTCATTTCTTGCTACTGCCATATAGTGCCAGTTTCTGACTGGTAATTCAAAGAATATATTGGGGTTACGTGCACCCACAATTTTTACTACTGATATATAGTGCCATTGTCTGACTGGGAATTCAAAGAATATATTGGGGTTACGTGCACCCACAATTTTTACTACTGGTATACAGTGCCATTGTCTGACTGGGAATTCAAAGAATATATTGGGGTTACGTGCACCCACAATTTTTACTACTGGTATACAGTGCCATTGTCTGACTGGGAATTCAAAGAATATATTGGGGTTATAAATACCCTCATTTCTTGCTACTGGTATATAGTGCCATTGTCTGACTGGGAATTCAAAGAATATATTGGGGTTACGTGCACCCACAATTTTTACTACTGGTATACAGTGCCAGTTTCTGACTGGGAATTCAAAGAATATATTGGGGTTACGTGCAACCACAATTTTTACTACTGATATATAGTGCCATTGTCTGACTGGGAATTCAAAGAATATATTGGGGTTACGTGCACCCACAATTTTTACTACTGGTATACAGTGCCATTGTCTGACTGGGAATTCAAAGAATATATTGGGGTTACAAATACCCTCATTTCTTGCTACTGCCATATAGTGCCAGTTTCTGACTGGTAATTCAAAGAATATATTGGGGTTACGTGCACCCACAATTTTTACTACTGGTATACAGTGCCAGTTTTTGACTGGGAATTCAAAGAATATATTGGGGTTACGTGCACCCACAATTTTTACTACTGGTATACAGTGCCATTGTCTGACTGGGAATTCAAAGAATATATTGGGGTTACGTGCACCCACAATTTTTACTACTGGTATACAGTGCCATTGTCTGACTGGGAATTCAAAGAATATATTGGGGTTACGTGCACCCACAATTTTTACTACTGATATATAGTGCCATTGTCTGACTGGGAATTCAAAGAATATATTGGGGTTATAAATACCCTCATTTCTTGCTACTGGTATATAGTGCCATTGTCTGACTGGGAATTCAAAGAATATATTGGGGTTACGTGCACCCACAATTTTTACTACTGGTATACAGTGCCATTGTCTGACTGGGAATTCAAAGAATATATTGGGGTTACGTGCACCCACAATTTTTACTACTGGTATACAGTGCCATTGTCTGACTGGGAATTCAAAGAATATATTGGGGTTATAAATACCCTCATTTCTTGCTACTGGTATATAGTGCCATTGTCTGATTGGGAATTCAAAGAATATATTGGGGTTACGTGCACCCACAATTTTTACTACTGGTATACAGTGCCAGTTTCTGACTGGGAATTCAAAGAATATATTGGGGTTACGTGCACCCACAATTTTTACTACTGGTATATAGTGCCAATTTCTAACTGGGAATTCAAAATGCGCAAGGCTCCCGGAAAGGGACGTGGACGAGGCCGTGGGCGAGGTCGGGGGAATGGTTCTGGGGAGCAAGGTAGCAGTGAAGCCACAGGGCGTCCCGTGCCTACTCCTGTGGGGCAGCAAGCATTGCGCCACTCCACAGTGCCAGGGTTGCTTGCCACATTAACTAAACTGCAGGGTACAAACCTTAGTAGGCCCGAGAACCAGGAACAGGTCTTGCAATGGCTGTCAGAGAACGCTTACAGCACATTGTCCAGCAGCCAGTCAGACTCTGCCTCCTCTCCTCCTATTACCCAACAGTCTTGTCCTCCTTCCTCCCAAAATTCCCAAGCTTCACAGAACAATAACCCCAAATGTCCCTGCTCCCCAGAGCTGTTCTCCGCTCCTTTCATTGTCCCTCAACCTGCCTCTCCACGTCACGATTCCACGAACCTAACAGAGGAGCATCTGTGTCCAGATGCTCAAACACTAGAGTCTCCTCCATCTCCGTTCGATTTGGTGGTGGATGACCAGCAACCCACCCTCATCGACGATGATGTGACGCAGTTGCCGTCAGGGCATCCAGTTGACCGGCGCATTGTGCGGGAGGAGGAGATGAGACAGGAGTTGGAAGAGGAAGTGGTGGATGATGAGGACACTGACCCGACCTGGACAGGGGGGATGTCAAGCGGGGAAAGTAGTGTGGATGTTGAGGCAAGTGCAGCACCAAAAAGGGTAGCTAGAGGCAGAGGTCAGCAGCTTAGGCGAAGCCAGGCCACACCCGGAATCTCCCAAGATGTTCCAGTTCGTACCCAGCCCCGAAAAACTCCCACCTCGAGGGCACGTTTCTCGAAGGTGTGGAGTTTTTTCAAGGAATGCGCCGAGGACAGATATAGTGTTGTCTGCACAATTTGCCTCTCGAAATTGATTAGGGGCTCTGAGAACAGCAACCTGTCCACCACTTCAATGCGCCGTCATTTGGAATCCAAGCACTGGAATCAGTGGCAGGCAGCAACGGCAGGACAAAGGCCGCCTGCCGTTCACGCCACTGCCACTGCCTCTGCCACTGCCTCTGCCACTGCCACTGCTGACTGTGCTGGCGATGCACTCCAGAGGACGAGCCAGGACACCACTTCATCTGCCTCCGCCACTTTGTTGACTTCTCCCTCATCCTCCCCTGTTCCTGTCTTATCTCCTTCTCCTGCACCATCAAAGGCACCATCAGGTGCTTCTTTACAACAACCCACCATCTCTCAGACATTGGAGCGGCGGCAGAAATACACTGCTAACCACCCACACGCGCAAGCCTTGAACGCCAACATCGCTAAACTGCTGGCCCAGGAGATGTTGGCGTTCCGGCTTGTTGAAACTCCCGCCTTCCTGGACCTGATGGCAACTGCGGCACCTCGCTATGCCGTCCCTAGCCGTCACTACTTCTCCCGGTGTGCCGTCCCCGCCTTGCACCAGCACGTGTCACTCAACATCAGGCGGGCCCTTAGTTCCGCGATTTGCACAAAGGTCCACTTGACCACCGACGTGTGGACAAGTGCATGCGGACAGGGACGCTACATTTCACTGACGGCACACTGGGTGAATGTAGTTGAGGCTGGGACTGCTTCCCAAACTGGCCCGGTGTACCTCGTCTCCCCGCCTAACATTCCTGGCAGGGACACGAGAAGAACACCCCCCTCCTCCTCCTCCTCCTCTACCGCCTCCTCCTCCGCCACCGCCTCCTCCTCCGCTGTTAGATTGACCCCAGCTACGAGTTGGAAACGTTGCAGCACTGGCGTTGGTAGACGTCAGCAGGCTGTGCTGAAGCTGATCAGCTTGGGGGACAGACAGCACACTGCCTCCGAGGTGAGGGATGCCCTCCTCGATGAGACGGCAATATGGTTTGAGCCGCTGCACCTGGGCCCAGGCATGGTCGTTTGTGATAACGGCCGGAACCTGGTAGCAGCTCTGGAGCTTGCCGGACTCCAACATGTTCCATGCCTGGCCCACGTCTTCAACCTAGTGGTGCAACGTTTCCTAAAGAGCTACCCCAATGTTCCAGAGCTACTGGTGAAAGTGCGGCGCATGTGCGCCCACTTTCGCAAGTCGACAGTAGCCGCTGCTAGCTTAAAATCTCTCCAGCAACGCCTGCATGTGCCACAACACCGGCTTTTGTGCGACGTCCCCACACGCTGGAACTCAACGTTTCAGATGTTGAATAGAGTGGTTGAGCAGCAGAGACCTTTGATGGAATACCAGCTACAAAACCCTAGGGTGCCACAAAGTCAGCTGCCTCAGTTTCTCATCCATGAGTGGCCATGGATGAGAGACCTTTGTGACATCCTACGGGTGTTTGAGGAGTCCACAAGGAGGGTGAGCTCTGAGGATGCGATGGTGAGCCTTACAATCCTGCTCTTGTGTGTTCTGAGAGAATCCCTGATTGACATCAGGGATAACTCAGATCACACAGAGGAGTTAGGGATAGCATCCGATCCGTCTCAGCTGGAGAGTAGGTCCACACATCTGTCCGCTTCACTGCGTTTAATGGAGGAGGAGGAGGAGGAGGAGGAAGAAGAGTTGTCCGATGATGTGATGGTGATACAGGAGGCTTCCGGGCAACTTCGAATCGTCCCATTGTTGCAGCGCGGAGGGGTAGACATGGAGGATGAGGAGGAAATGGAGATTGAACTTTCCGGTGGGGCCAGAGGAGTCATGCCAACTAACACTGTGGCAGACATGGCTGAGTTCATGTTGGGGTGCTTTACAACCGACAAGCGTATTGTCAAAATCATGGAGGATAACCAGTACTGGATCTTTGCTATCCTTGACCCCCGGTATAAAAACAACATCTCGTCTTTTATTCCGGTAGAGGGGAGGGCCAATCGCATCAATGCTTGCCACAGGCAATTGGTGCAGAATATGATGGAGATGTTTCCAGCATGTGACGTTGGCGGCAGGGAGGGCAGTTCCTCCAGTAGGCAACCAAGTTCTCACCGGTCCACACAAACGAGGGGCACACTGTCTAAGGTCTGGGACACCTTGATGGCACCCCCTCGCCAAAGTGCCGCCACGGAGGGTCCTAGTGTCACCAGGCGTGAGAAGTATAGGCGCATGTTGCGGGAATACCTTTCCGACCACAGCCCTGTCCTCTCCGACCCCTCTGCGCCCTACACGTATTGGGTGTCGAAGTTGGACCTGTGGCTTGAACTTGCCCTATATGCCTTGGAGGTGCTGTCCTGTCCTGCCGCCAGCGTCCTATCTGAGAGGGTGTTCAGTGCAGCCGGTGGCATCATCACTGACAAGCGCACCCGTCTGTCAGCTGAGAGTGCCGACCGGCTCACTTTGATAAAAATGAACCACCACTGGATAGAGCCTTCATTTTTGGGCCCACCTGTGTAAAGCACCCCAACATGAAACTCCATGTCTGTACTCAACCTCTCCAATTCCTCCGCATCCTCATACTCATCCACCATAAGCGTTGCACAATTCTGCTAATACTAGGCTCCCTCCACCCTGATTTCCCCCAACTCTGCTGGTTAGAGGCTCCCTCCACCCTGCTTTCCCACAACTCTGCTGGTTAGAGGCTCCCTCCACCATGAATTGGTCCAAACTGGCCTGTTTAGAGGCTCCCTCCACCATGAATTGGTCCAAACTGGGGTTTTTAGAGGCTCTCTCCACCATGAATTGGTCCAAACTGGGCTGTTTAGAGGCTCCCTCCACCATGAATTGGTCCAAACTGGGGTTTTTAGAGGCTCCCTCCACCATGAATTGGTCCAAACTGGGGTTTTTAGAGGCTCCCTCCACCATGAATTGGTCCAAACTGGGGTTTTTAGAGGCTCCCTCCACCATGAATTGGTCCAAACTGGGCTGTTTAGAGGCTCCCTCCACCATGAATTGGTCCAAACTGGGGTTTTTAGAGGCTCCCTCCACCATGAATTTGCCCAAACTGGCCTGTTTAGAGGCTCCCTCCACCATGAATTGGTCCAAACTGGGCTGGTTAGAGGCTCCCTCCACCATGAATTTGCCCAAACTGGCCTGTTTAGAGGCTCCCTCCACCATGAATTGGTCCAAACTGGGGTTTTTAGAGGCTCTCTCCACCATGAATTGGTCCAAACTGGGGTTTTTAGAGGCTCCCTCCACCATGAATTTGCCCAAACTGGCCTGTTTAGAGGCTCCCTCCACCATGAATTGGTCCAAACTGGGGTTTTTAGAGGCTCTCTCCACCATGAATTGGTCCAAACTGGGCTGTTTAGAGGCTCCCTCCATCATGAATTGGTCCAAACTGGGGTTTTTAGAGGCTCCCTCCACCATGAATTGGTCCAAACTGGGGTTTTTAGAGGCTCCCTCCACCATGAATTGGTCCAAACTGGGGTTTTTAGAGGCTCCCTCCACCATGAATTTGCCCAAACTCTGTTGGTTAGAGGCTCAATCCACCCTGATTTTCAAAACAAATGTTGGTGCCAACCTCAACTTACTACAAGGGCCAAATTCACTGCTGGTGACAAGCTCTCCTCACTGCAAGTGCCAAATACACATGTTTCAAGGTGTTTTCCTACTGTCAGAGAGGTGGTATTGAGTGTGTAAAGTGTGTAGTTGTTAGGCTGTGATGTTGGGGTAATAGAGGGTCTTTGGTGTGTTAGATGCCCCCAGACATGCTTCCCCTGCTGTCCCAGTGTCATTCCAGAGGTGTTGGCATCATTTCCTGGGTTGTCTTAGTGGACTTGGTGACCCTCCAGACACGGATTTGGGTTTCCCCCTTAACGAGTATCTGTTCCCCATAGACTATAATGGGGTTCGAAACCCGTTCGAACACACGAACATTGAGCGGCTGTTCGAATCGAATTTCGAACCTCGAACATTTTAGTGTTCGCTCATCTCTAATTTTAACCACTTCCGGACCGCCCATAGACTATATACGTCCGGGAAGTGGTTGCCTAGTTCTGCCAGGACGTACCTGTACGTCCACCAGAACACAGCAGCTGCACGGAGACTGTGTAGCTGCTTTCACTAGGAGCCGGCTGTAACTTCAGCCGAAGCTCCTAGAGAGATAGCAGGGCAGATTTATTACCTCCCCTGCTATCTCGATCGCTGTATATACAGTGCTCAATGAGCGCTGTATACACAGCTATGGACCCAGCCATAAATCAGCTGCCCTCTGACCCGGCAGACACTTGATCCGCTGGGAGCAGTGTCCTGCCAGAGCTTCTGGGTCCTACAGGACTCAGATCAGCTCTGTATACCATGTAGCAGTGTGCAAGAGGTTGGATTTCTCCTGTATCTGTATCCACCATAAGCGTTGCACAATTCTGCTAATACTAGGCTCCCTCCACCCTGATTTCCCCCAACTCTGCTGGTTAGAGGCTCCCTCCACCCTGCTTTCCCACAACTCTGCTGGTTAGAGGCTCCCTCCACCATGAATTGGTCCAAACTGGCCTGTTTAGAGGCTCCCTCCACCATGAATTGGTCCAAACTGGGGTTTTTAGAGGCTCTCTCCACCATGAATTGGTCCAAACTGGGCTGTTTAGAGGCTCCCTCCACCATGAATTGGTCCAAACTGGGGTTTTTAGAGGCTCCCTCCACCATGAATTGGTCCAAACTGGGGTTTTTAGAGGCTCCCTCCACCATGAATTGGTCCAAACTGGGGTTTTTAGAGGCTCCCTCCACCATGAATTGGTCCAAACTGGGCTGTTTAGAGGCTCCCTCCACCATGAATTGGTCCAAACTGGGGTTTTTAGAGGCTCCCTCCACCATGAATTTGCCCAAACTGGCCTGTTTAGAGGCTCCCTCCACCATGAATTGGTCCAAACTGGGCTGGTTAGAGGCTCCCTCCACCATGAATTTGCCCAAACTGGCCTGTTTAGAGGCTCCCTCCACCATGAATTGGTCCAAACTGGGGTTTTTAGAGGCTCTCTCCACCATGAATTGGTCCAAACTGGGGTTTTTAGAGGCTCCCTCCACCATGAATTTGCCCAAACTGGCCTGTTTAGAGGCTCCCTCCACCATGAATTGGTCCAAACTGGGGTTTTTAGAGGCTCTCTCCACCATGAATTGGTCCAAACTGGGCTGTTTAGAGGCTCCCTCCATCATGAATTGGTCCAAACTGGGGTTTTTAGAGGCTCCCTCCACCATGAATTGGTCCAAACTGGGGTTTTTAGAGGCTCCCTCCACCATGAATTGGTCCAAACTGGGGTTTTTAGAGGCTCCCTCCACCATGAATTTGCCCAAACTCTGTTGGTTAGAGGCTCAATCCACCCTGATTTTCAAAACAAATGTTGGTGCCAACCTCAACTTACTACAAGGGCCAAATTCACTGCTGGTGACAAGCTCTCCTCACTGCAAGTGCCAAATACACATGTTTCAAGGTGTTTTCCTACTGTCAGAGAGGTGGTATTGAGTGTGTAAAGTGTGTAGTTGTTAGGCTGTGATGTTGGGGTAATAGAGGGTCTTTGGTGTGTTAGATGCCCCCAGACATGCTTCCCCTGCTGTCCCAGTGTCATTCCAGAGGTGTTGGCATCATTTCCTGGGTTGTCTTAGTGGACTTGGTGACCCTCCAGACACGGATTTGGGTTTCCCCCTTAACGAGTATCTGTTCCCCATAGACTATAATGGGGTTCGAAACCCGTTCGAACACACGAACATTGAGCGGCTGTTCGAATCGAATTTCGAACCTCGAACATTTTAGTGTTCGCTCATCTCTAATTTTAACCACTTCCGGACCGCCCATAGACTATATACGTCCGGGAAGTGGTTGCCTAGTTCTGCCAGGACGTACCTGTACGTCCACCAGAACACAGCAGCTGCACGGAGACTGTGTAGCTGCTTTCACTAGGAGCCGGCTGTAACTTCAGCCGAAGCTCCTAGAGAGATAGCAGGGCAGATTTATTACCTCCCCTGCTATCTCGATCGCTGTATATACAGTGCTCAATGAGCGCTGTATACACAGCTATGGACCCAGCCATAAATCAGCTGCCCTCTGACCCGGCAGACACTTGATCCGCTGGGAGCAGTGTCCTGCCAGAGCTTCTGGGTCCTACAGGACTCAGATCAGCTCTGTATACCATGTAGCAGTGTGCAAGAGGTTGGATTTCTCCTGTATCTGAGGTTAAATGTACCAGCCCCAGTTATAGGAGGAATCAGCCTCCAGTACAAAAAAAAAGTGATGAGATGTCCCCAAAGGTCTCTTATGACTTTATGGGGACACAATCTGGAAAAAAAATAAAATAAAAATATAATAAAAAAGTTTTTTAAAAAATGTAAATAAAATAATAAAAAATAAATAAATAATACGTTAATAAAACGCCGTTATTAAAGGTTATAGCCCCACCCCCGACGACACCATACAAAATAAAAATTACCGTAACGGAGAGGAAAAACTATATTATAAAGTTTTTCAGTGACACTTTGTGTTATTAAATTAAAAAAAATAAATAAATTGAAAACCAGACACAATTTCCCTCCTATTTTGTTTATATTTTCCCAGATATAAAAAAAATTAAAACACATTCGAAAATAAAGATAACATAAAAATAAAGCCCTATGTGTCCCCGAAAAAAGACGCAAAAATTAGTTGACTGAGACATACGGGAAAAATGTTACAGACCTCAAAACCGCACATACAAAATAAACCTAAAATGTGTCTGGTCCTGGACCACAAATTGGCCCGGTACTGAAGTGGTTAATAAGGAAGGCTATCACTCCATTTTGCAACACCATGCCATACCCTGTGGACAGCGCTTGAATGGAGCCAATTTCATCCTACAACAGGACAATGACCCAAAGCCGCCTCCAAATTATGCAAGAACTATTTAGGGAAGAAGCAGGCAGCTGGTATTCTGTATGTAATGGAGTGGCCAAAGCAGTCTCCAGATCTCAACCCCATTGAGCTGTTGTGGGAGTAGCTTGACCGTATGGTACGCAAAAAAAGTGCCCATTAAGCCAATCCAACTTGTGGGAGGGTCTTCTGGAAGCATGGTGTGAAATTTCTCCAGATTAACTCATTTGATAAATAAAAGTGTGATTTTTCATGGCAAACACAAAATTGTCTGGGACACTCCAAACTTTTGAACTATAGTGTATATCTCAGACAATATAAAACATGCAAACTTTTTTTTTTTCCTATAAATTATTTATGATAAAATACACAGGATAACAACACAAACCAACAAGGTACAAAGCCTGGGCATGGAACCGGGTACCGGAAGCATAACAGGGCAAATACAAATGACAAAACAGGTCTAAAAGACAATTACAATCAAACAGAGGTGAGACCCAGGGCAAACCTCGAAAGAAGAAAAGAAGCCAATAAAAAAAAAAAGAAAGGGGAAGAGAGAGGGAAGAAAAGAGAAAAAAAAAAGTGGGCGGGGGTGTAGAAGAAGGGAGAGACCCCGGCCCTCAGGGGACAAGGTCCGTGGCTAACCCTCAGCCCATCACATCCTTGTGAGCCCTGGAAGAGAATCCATGGCGTCCAGCAAGCCATGAAAGCTCCATGGGTGTTCCTGAACAAAGCAGTGAGATCCTCCATGCTTTGGATGTCCTCCACCTTACAGATCCAGTGGCGGATTGGGCAACTTCCAGAGTGCTGGAATACAGGCCCTAGCGGCGTTGATCATATGACGCAGATCGACCTCCGGCAGGCCCGAAAGGAGAAGTCAGAAAAATGAAGCAAAAAGAGGGCAGGAGAGAAAGGGAGAGGAGACTGGAAAATCTGAATAAGCAGCCTGTGAATGCCCTCCCAAAAATCCCTCAACACTGAGCAGCTCCAGAAGATGTGCAGCAGTGTCCCCTCCTCCATGGCACAGCGCCAACAGAGAGGAGAGGAGCCAGGGAAGATCCTGTGTAACTTAGAAGGGACATGGTACCACCTAGTCAGGATCTTGTAACCCGCCCCCTGGAATTTACAAGCCACTGAGCTCTTGTGGGTGAACTCCAGAATTCTTTGGCACTGTGAGTCAGAGAAGGTTAAATTCAAATCCAACTCCAACTTCGAGAGGAAGGAAGGCCTGTGGCCTGGAGGAGGGGAAACCAGAAGCAAGTAAAAGTCTGATAGAGAGTGCCTAAGCAAGTCGGAACCAGAACAGACCTTGTCAAAACCTGTGAGGGGTCTATCAAAACCCTCTGGACCAGGCAGCGAGGAGAGATGAGAGAGCTGCATCACACACCACGGGCTCAGGGGGGGGAGGTCCGGGTCCGTGAGGAGATCACCCTGAGACCTCCAGGTGCCTCCGGAGCGAAAGTGCATGGCCCGCAGCCTGCTTGCATCATGCCATTGCCGGTAGGGCCCTGGGGAAAGGCCCGCCGGGAAGGCCAAGTTACCTAAAATGGGCAGCATGGGAGATGGGGAAGGAGAGATCTGCCCTTTACGGAAGAGCGACTTGCATACCTTCAGAGTAGGGCCGATGGTAGGATGCGCCGGCAGAGAGGTGGCAGGAGGGGAGTCCAGCCAGGGGAGAAGATGGAGAGGGGGCCCCAAAAAAGAGCCCTCTAGCGAGACTGTTTGAAGGGGGAGTGGCAACACCAATCTAACACCCTCTGAAGCATGGAAGCCTCATAGTACCTGCGGTGGTCAGGAAGCCCTAAACCTCCCCACTGTTTCAGCAAAGTGAAGATTAAGCGAGACAGTCTGGCACGTCCACCCTGCCATAGGAATTTCAGGAGGTCCATACAAACTTTTTTTGTGTGTCATATGAAAGAGGAGGGTCCCAGTTGTGTTTTTGACCAGTGAAATTTAGATAGCACTGTAACCTATGGCTAGACTGTCAGGAACAACAGTAGGCAGAGATTGTTGTCGTTATAATGGCATGGATATATCCAGCCCTGGGCACATAACAGGAAAGCCAACAGTGCACTGAATTCAGCGCACTTTCGACTTTGTAGTGGTGTATTAAACCGAATGTGCCCAAGGACGTGAAAAGATCCTCTTTAAGACGAAGGCCCCACTGGCCGGATACACTGCACTGAAGGAACAGCTGCGGCGTGAACACATTGCGGTTCTTCCTGCAGCGATTTGAAAAGAAAGTTCACAGAGTTTTCCTCCGCGGACTTTCTCTTACCATTATATCTACAGGAAAGTCGCCGGCGTTTCCGTAGATATAATTGACATGCTGTGATTTTCAAAACCGCAACGTTTTGGAAATCGCAGCATGTCTGCGTTGCAATTTTTTCTGCAAAGTGGGCATGGGATTCGCATAAATCCCATCCACTTTGCAAGTACTGTAAAATGCCGCGATTTTTCCCCCGGCGTTTCCGCCGTGGGCAAATCGCGGTGTTTCCGGTCTGTGGGGTCCCAGCCTAAAGTGGTTATCAGGTTTCTAGCTGTGTATCTCCCATTGATTCTTTTGCGAACATCCTGCTGCCGCAGGCTGAGTGTTACTTTCTGCAATGCTCTGTGCACTGACAACTGTCCAATGTACCCTTTCGCAAGGAAAGGGGTTTGTGTCAGAAGCATTTCTATGTGGATGTTGGACAGGGAGAAGGCAGATAAAGTTAGGATTGTTGTCTATTCCTGCCACCTTTGGCCAGTATTTGAGTAAACTCTGTTGTGGCAATGAAGGCCAGTATTATTGGTCAGTATCTAATATTCATGTCTAGAAACTATTGTAGAGAAGAATATTATGGACAGCACAGTGGCTTAGTGGTTAGTACTACAGCGCTAGAAACCTGGGGTTTGTTCTCCCCTTGTTTGCGTGAGTTTCCTCTGAATACTCAGGTTTCTTCCCACATTCCAAGATAGGGAATTTATTCTGTAAGCCCTATATGGGACAGTGACTGACAAAGTCTGTAAAGTGCTGCAAAATATGATGGTGCTAAATATATAAACATTACATCAGTTATCACGCTCCTTAGTCACCCACACAGTTTCATTCCCCTTAGTGCCCCCCACAAATGACACTAACAGCAGCATAACAAACACTCATCTCCTGACTGCTGTCTTCTAAGCCCTGATACCTTAAAATAGCATCAGCAGGGATATGCAATTGTGCCTTCATATAATATGTATTAAAAAGGGCCTTTCAATACATATCCTCCAATAGACATCACTCCACTGATTCTGGTGCAGTTAGAATTTTTTTTTCTCAAGCCCCCACTTTTCCCACACAATTAGTGCTGCTAGTCTCAGCAGGATTATGCTCTGTTATCTGGTATAAGGAAAAAGTTTGTTTTTGTACCGTGTTAGCCAGTGGTTATGAAATATAAAAAAACAAAAAACTTGCAAGTCTTCAGTAGGTGATATTTTTTTTAATGGCTAACTCATAATGATGACAGAATATGACGTTTTGAAGCTTACTCTGGGTTTCTTCTTCAGATATATCTAAAAACACTTTCTGCAGGCTGCATATTTATATAACTGGACACAGGGATAGGATTTCAGGAGGTGGGGGGGAGGCTTATTACTATATACATATAAAAACTTTCTGCAGCCTGCAGAAAGCGTTTTTAGATATATCTGAAGAATAAGCCCAGAGTAAGCTTCGAAATGTCATATTCTGTCATCATTGTGAGTTAGCCATTAAAAAAAAGTATCACCTACTGAAGACTTGCAAGTTTTTGTTTTTTTTTTTATATCTCTGTTATCTGATCAGTGTTCTATATCTTTCTGCTCCACCCTCCTAACAATAGAGTAGTTTGTACCAAAACTAAGAAACTATTGTTCGGGAATGATGGAGGCTAGAGAAAAAGTTCCAATTGTGCTGGAATCAATGGAGTGGTGTCTATTAAAAGATGCAATGAGTTGGAGATGGTGGAGGTGGTGAAAGGTGTTAATTGATTAACAAAACTTGAGTCCAAAGGATTGAAATATTACACTAATCTTGCAAATTTCTCTTTAAAATGGAGGCTTATCTTAAACCTAGTGACACATACTGCAGTCTTGTATCTGATACACATCTGAGTTGTAACTCTGAACTCATTGAACCCTAGCGATTAAGAAATTTTGTTAGGAACATAAAGAATCATGTGAGTTGTTCAAAGTATTTGTGTAAAGGAAATCCTAATTATTTTAATGAGTTAGTCCATAATGATTACTATGTAAGTTCTCCAAGTAGAATATTAATTTCCCATGGGCATTATGGCAAATACAAAAGTATGAAAATGGAGACCTCTGATGTGAGCCTGAAAGACACACATGGCAGCTATTTCAATATTGCAGGCAAATCAGTTTTATGATTTAGTTAATATTGGTGTGTGGGGTTTTCACATTAATGGTTTGTGATGTACAATTTCAGTACCATCTGAACGATTTTACATCCACATAATTTCCCTCTTGCATCATTTCACTAATAACAAATTTTAAAGTCTATGCCTACTATTTATAGGAGGACTATTCCCTAATAGGAAGTTTTCAGTTGTGAATTGACAATCAGAATTCTTCAAGGTAAAGTATTTTGAGTCAAATTTAGTCTACAAGCTCTGACCTTTGTTTAAAGATATAGCATATACATATGACAAGAATTCACATATAGCTATTCAAGAAGAGGGGCTAATCTGTGACACGTTATATTACATCATCATGCCATGTTATTAACATGTTCCAGTAAAGCAACTCAACAGGAAAGTAACCCAAGAGGTATTCCAGTAACTTAAAGGGATTCTACCACGAAACCAAGATTTTTTCTAATTGCTGTATATACTCAAGCATAAGCTGAATTTTTAAGCACAGTTTTTGTGCTGAAAAAGCATCCCTCGGCTTATACTCGAGTCAAGCAAAAAAATATTTATTTTTTTTTTTTTTGGGGGGGGGGGGCTATGACCAGCTGCAATAGTAATGTATAGAATCTCCCTTAAAATAGTGAGAAAAAAAAGAAGCTTTAAAAAATTTAATAAAAAAATTAAGTAAATAAAAGTTTTAAATCACTCCTTTCCCTAGAATACATATGAAAGTAGAAGATTACTGTGAAATACCGTGATACTGTGATTATTCCTTAGAAATACCGTTTTTTACCGGTATGCAAATGAGTTCTCTCGCAGCGATGGAGGGCGGGCCCCAGCGCTCAAAAAGCAATGGGGGGGCGTCCCGACCACTGCTAGAGAATTGAATCCAGCGCCGCTTCCTTCTTCGTCTCCAGCGTCATCTTCAATGTCTTCTTCCGACGCAGGCTCGTAACTTCTAGATGTCGGGCCTTGAGCAGAGCAGACTGCGCAGGCGGACAGGCCACGGGAAAATGGCCGCTTGCACAGTATTGTCCACAAGACTTATCCACAAAAAAAAGGTTTTAATGGTAGAATCTCTTTAAGAAAGGCTATTCATCTCTTACCTTTAGATGTGGTCTCCGCGGCGCTGTTCCTTAGAAATACCGGTTTTAACCAGTATGCAAATGAGTTCTCCGCAGCAATGAGGGCATCCCCACTGCTGCCCGAGAGGTCACTTCAGCGACGCTTCCATCTTCAGCTGCAACCCCGCCTCTTCTGTCTTCCGTCTCGGTCCAACTTCCGACGCCTGCGCAGTACGCTCCTGTATTGAATTGCAAGAGCGGCCTCCCAAAAGTGGAGAGAACTCATTTGCATACCGGTTAAAACCGGTATTTCTTTTGAACAGCGCCGCGGAGACCATGTCTAAAGGTAAGAGACGAATAGCCTTTCTTAAGGCTATTCTGACATGGTAATTAGAAAAAATCTTGGTTTAGTGGTAGAATCCCTTTAAAGCTACCTCTATTCACTGGATAGGGCATAACTGTGATTAATAGGGTCATACCACTGGGATCTCTATGATCTCAAGAATGAGGGTCCCATTCTTCTGTCTAAATGAAACATCAAGTCAAGCATCTCGATTATACTGCTGACAGTCCCACAGAATTGAATGTGTCCAACCAACTGCTATATTCATTTGTAACATTTGTTTTTTTCATTGTTTTCATGACAATAAGGGGATTTTATGGGGCCTTGTGTTTGACACCTGTGCCTTAGGATAAACAATGGATATGTGGGAGAGATCTGACGTAACAATGGGGCCAAGGTGCTTACTGGAGAAAGCACCTGGAGAAAGCTTTCAGGTGCTGACATTTTGGTCAAAATGGGGAGGAAGTGCCCTTTCCAATGTTTCCTACATAACTTTCTTAGGGCATGGAGTATTTGCGTTTTGGAAATCTCTCCCTGATTACATGACAAACTATATATCTTGGTAATATGGGGTTTTTATGTATTTCTTATGCATAAAAATAAAGCCTTAGGGTACCATTTTTTATGGAGCTTATTTTGTGGAGAATAGGCAAAATAAATACAAAGGAAATGTTGGTGTTATCTTTTAATATTGTGTAGTTATTTTTTGTTTTATTATGTTTGAGCATAGTGAAGTTTAGTTGTAAATCCTTTGGTAAAATGTTAGAGGGCTTATATTCACCTCCACCTACTGTCGTTCTTAGCATTTGTTAATAGGTGCCACACTACTGAATCCAGCACAATTGGAATTTTTCCTCTAGCCCCTACCATTCCCGAGCAGTCAGTGCTGTTCGTTTTGGTTCCTGATATGCTACTTAGATTCTGTACTGTTAGGTGGGAAGTGTCAGACAAGAGTAGGCAAGGGGGCATTATTCAGAGCTGAAATCAAAGGTAGACAGTGTCAGCGCAGAATCACAGTGGAGAGCCTAAATAGCATATGAGGTACCAAAACTTACAGCATTTATTGCTTGGAGACAGTGGGAGCTTGAGAAAAAATTTCAACTGCGCAGGAATCAGTGAAGTGGCACCTATTAAATGATGCATAAAGCTGGACTTGACGGAGGGGGTGAAAGTTCCTCTTTTAACTATTATCTATTGACCTGTATCCTAACTACAGAGAAAAGACTCCAAAAGACCCTCTCACCTCAAAAATGTTTCACTATATTGTCAGGGTCTGTGGTTGCTAGGTGGGGTGGCATAGACACACAAGTCCAATTTCTTTAGTCCAAAACAAAGGTAGAATTTATTTTCACTTAAAAAGGTAATGCAGCAACAAAAGGAAACAATACAAAAATAAATCCCTGCCCGGCTAGGCTCTAACTAAACATAGAATAGGTTACCTCACCTAGAATAACAGAAATCAAAAGCCAGTAGAATCATTCAGGACACAGCTCCAAAAATATGACCTCTTTCTTTGTCTCTCCAGCCAAGCTCTGCACCAAAGTCTGTTGCTGGAGCTGGCTTCTTATGCTCCCTTGATGAGCAGACTCTCTGCAGTTGAGTCGCTGCTAGAACATCCCCAAAGTGTGGACTGGAGGGGGGTGGAATGACAGGTCCCAATACAAACCTACTTGCCATTCCTAAAAATCCAGCCCAATACTGAGCGTTTACCAAAATGCTCAGCAGACAAAAGTTGTCTGCTGAGAACAAACATTCCTGGAGTTTTCTCATCTCACTCACCTTAGTAGTCTGGGTGAGATGTACACCCCCTCCATTACCTGACCAGTCATCGGCTTACAATATTTATAAAGTAAATTAAAAATTTAAAGAGTATTACGTGAAGATTCATGAACAAGGTTTACTAGCAATATGCTGCTTAACTACAATTGATTTGCATGCATGTCATGTAAGATTAAACGGTAAGGAGGAGTTCACACTACCGTTGCTAAAGTCCGTTACTGTCTTCTGTCATAGGATGACAGCAACAGACTTTAGCTCCCACAGATAACAGTCACAGACTGATTCTGTGTCCATTCCCGTTGACATTAATGTAAAAACATGACAAAAGCTAGTTTGTTTACCTTTGTAATGGAAAAAAAAAGTCCTGCATGCATGTCTTTATCTTCCGTTACAAAAGTAAGGGCGGGTTCACATCAGCGCCCAGTCTCCGCTTTAGGCAATCCGGACGGTTTCCATCTTCTGCCCGAGAAACTGGACAGGGGACGGAAACCCAGCGGTCAGTTTTCAAACCCATTCACTTGAATGGGTTTGCAAAGTGTCCGCCCGTGAGTGACTTTTGCCTCTCCGTAGCTAAACCGTTTTTCTTAACCGGACACAAAATCGAACATATAGGACTTTGTGTTAGGTTAAAAAAAAAAACCGGTTTCGCCACAGAGAGGCACAAGACACTCACGGGCGGACACTTTGCAAACCCATTCAAGGGTTTGAAAACTGACCGCTGTGTTTCCGTCCCCTGTCCAGTTTCTCAGGCAGAAGACGGAAACCGTCCGGATTGCCTAAAGCGGAGACCGGGCGCTGATGTGAACCCGCCCTAAACAAACATGACATTCTCTATGACAGTTAAAGTCCAATGCTGTCATCTAAGATGAAAGACAGCAACATACCTATGAGGAGCGGCTAAAAGAACTGGGATTGTTTAGTTTGCAGAAGAGAAGGCTGAGGGGAGATTTAATAGCAGTCTACAAATATCTGAAAGGTAGTCACAGTGCAGAGGGATCTACCCTATTCTCATTAGCACAAGGAAGTACAAGAAGCAATGGGATGAAACTAAATGGAAAGAGATACAGATTAGACATTAGGAAAAACTTTCTGACAGTGAGGGTAGTGAGAGAGTGGAATAGGCTGCCACAGGAGGTGGTGGGCGCTCCATCAATGGAAATCTTCAAGCGGAATCTGGATAAACTTTAGTAACGGCAGTGTGAACTCAGTGATACAAATTGTAAAGTGCTGTGGAATATGTTGGCCCTATATAAATAAAATGTATTATTACTAGAGATGAGCGAACAGTGTTCTATCGAACACATGTTCGATCGGATATCAGGGTGTTCGCCATGTTCGAATCGAATCGAACACCACGTGGTAAAGTGCGCCAAAATTCGATTCCCCTCCCACCTTCCCTGGCGCCTTTTTTGCACCAATAACAGCGCAGGGGAGGTGGGACAGGAACTACGACACCGGGGGCATTGAAAAAAATTGGAAAAAGTCATTGGCTGCCGAAATCAGGTGACCTCCATTTTAGACGAATAGTGGATTTCAAATCCGGGTCATATGAGAATGTGAACTTTGTGACTATGAGACAGGGATAGCTGTACAGGCAGGGATAGCTAGGGATAACCTTTATTTAGGGGGGAATGTTATTAAAAATAACTTTTTGGGGCTCTATCGGGTGTGTAATTGTGATTTTTGTGAGATAAACTTTTTCCCATAGGGATGCATTGGCCAGCGCTGATTGGCCGAATTCCGTACTCTGGCCAATCAGCGCTGGCCAATGCATTCTATTAGCTTGATGAAGCAGAGTGTGCACAAGGGTTCAAGCGCACCCTCGGCTCTGATGTAGCAGAGCCGAGGCTGCACAAGGGTTCAAGCGCACCCTCGGCTCTGATGTAGGAGAGCCGAGGGTGCACTTGAACCCTTGTGCACCCTCAGCTCTGCTACATCAGAGCCGAGGGTGCGCTTGAACCCTTGTGCACACTCTGCTTCATCAAGCTAATAGAATGCATTGGCCAGCGCTGATTGGCCAATGTATTCTATTAGCCTGATGAAGTAGAGCTGAATGTGTGTGCTAAGCACACACATTCAGCTCTACTTCATCGGGCTAATAGAATGCATTGGCCAGCGCTGATTGGCCAGAGTACGGAACTCGACCAATCAGCGCTGGCTCTGCTGGAGGAGGCGGAGTCTAAGATCGCTCCACACCAGTCTCCATTCAGGTCCGACCTTAGACTCCGCCTCCTTCGGCAGAGCCAGCGCTGATTGGCCGAAGGCTGGCCAATGCATTCCTATGCGAATGCAGAGACTTAGCAGTGCTGAGTCAGTTTTGCTCAACTACACATCTGATGCACACTCGGCACTGCTACATCAGATGTAGCAATCTGATGTAGCAGAGCCGAGGGTGCACTAGAACCCCTGTGCAAACTCAGTTCACGCTAATAGAATGCATTGGCCAGCGCTGATTGGCCAATGCATTCTATTAGCCCGATGAAGTAGAGCTGAATGTGTGTGCTAAGCACACACATTCAGCACTGCTTCATCAAGCCAATACAATGCATTAGCCAGTGCTGATTGGCCAGAGTACGGAATTCGGCCAATCAGCGCTGGCCAATGCATTCTATTAGCCCGATGAAGTAGAGCTGAATGTGTGTGCTAAGCACACACATTCAGCACTGCTTCATCAAGCCAATACAATGCATTAGCCAGTGCTGATTGGCCAGAGTACGGAATTCGGCCAATCAGCGCTGGCCAATGCATTCTATTAGCCCGATGAAGTAGAGCTGAATGTGTGTGCTAAGCACACACATTCAGCACTGCTTCATCAAGCCAATACAATGCATTAGCCAGTGCTGATTGGCCAGAGTACGGAATTCGGCCAATCAGCGCTGGCTCTGCTGGAGGAGGCGGAGTCTAAGATCGCTCCACACCAGTCTCCATTCAGGTCCGACCTTAGACTCCGCCTCCTCCAGCAGAGCCAGCGCTGATTGGCCGAATTCCGTACTCTGGCCAATCAGCACTGGCTAATGCATTGTATTGGCTTGATGAAGCGGTGCTGAATGTGTGTGCTTAGCACACACATTCAGCTCTACTTCATCGGGCTAATAGAATGCATTGGCCAATCAGCGCTGGCCAATGCATTCTATTAGCGTGAACTGAGTTTGCACAGGGGTTCTAGTGCACCCTCGGCTCTGCTACATCAGATTGCTACATCTGATGTAGCAGTGCCGAGTGTGCATCAGATGTGTAGTTGAGCAAAACTGACTCAGCACTGCTAAGTCTGCATTCGCATAGGAATGCATTGGCCAGCCTTCGGCCAATCAGCGCTGGCTCTGCCGGAGGAGGCGGAGTCTAAGGTCGGACCTGAATGGAGACTGGTGTGGAGCTATCTTAGACTCCGCCTCCTCCAGCAGAGCCAGCGCTGATTGGCCGAATTCCGTACTCTGGCCAATCAGCACTGGCTAATGCATTGTATTGGCTTGATGAAGCAGTGCTGAATGTGTGTGCTTAGCACACACATTCAGCTCTACTTCATCGGGCTAATAGAATGCATTGGCCAGCGCTGATTGGCCGAATTCCGTACTCTGGCCAATCAGCACTGGCTAATGCATTGTATTGGCTTGATGAAGCAGTGCTGAATGTGTGTGCTTAGCACACACATTCAGCTCTACTTCATCGGGCTAATAGAATGCATTGGCCAATCAGCGCTGGCCAATGCATTCTATTAGCGTGAACTGAGTTTGCACAGGGGTTCTAGTGCACCCTCGGCTCTGCTACATCAGATTGCTACATCTGATGTAGCAGTGCCGAGTGTGCATCAGATGTGTAGTTGAGCAAAACTGACTCAGCACTGCTAAGTCTGCATTCGCATAGGAATGCATTGGCCAGCCTTCGGCCAATCAGCGCTGGCTCTGCCGGAGGAGGCGGAGTCTAAGGTCGGACCTGAATGGAGACTGGTGTGGAGCGATCTTAGACTCCGCCTCCTCCAGCAGAGCCAGCGCTGATTGGCCGAATTCCGTACTCTGGCCAATCAGCACTGGCTAATGCATTGTATTGGCTTGATGAAGCAGTGCTGAATGTGTGTGCTTAGCACACACATTCAGCTCTACTTCATCGGGCTAATAGAATGCATTGGCCAATCAGCGCTGGCCAATGCATTCTATTAGCGTGAACTGAGTTTGCACAGGGGTTCTAGTGCACCCTCGGCTCTGCTACATCAGATTGCTACATCTGATGTAGCAGTGCCGAGTGTGCATCAGATGTGTAGTTGAGCAAAACTGACTCAGCACTGCTAAGTCTGCATTCGCATAGGAATGCATTGGCCAGCCTTCGGCCAATCAGCGCTGGCTCTGCCGGAGGAGGCGGAGTCTAAGGTCGGACCTGAATGGAGACTGGTGTGGAGTTATCTTAGACTCCGCCTCCTCCAGCAGAGCCAGCGCTGATTGGTCGAGTTCCGTACTCTGGCCAATCAGCACTGGCCAATGCATTTCTATGGGGAAAAGTTAGCTTGCGAAAATCGCAAACTGACAGGGATTTCCATGAAATAAAGTGACTTTTATGCCCCCAGACATGCTTCCCCTGCTGTCCCAGTGTCATTCCAGGGTGTTGGTATCATTTCCTGGGGTGTCATAGTGGACTTGGTGACCCTCCAGACACGAATTTGGGTTTCCCCCTTAACGAGTTTATGTTCCCCATAGACTATAATGGGGTTCGAAACCCATTCGAACACTCGAACAGTGAGCGGCTGTTCGAATCGAATTTCGAACCTCGAACATTTTAGTGTTCGCTCATCTCTAATTATTACTATTAATTTGCCAATGCTTTTCTCTACTCCAGTATCCAAATGCATAGCATAAATAGGCTAAGCTATGACATTGGCTGGCACATGTTCTAATATTGTTATAGTAAAGTATCAGCAGACAACTTAATTTAGACTCTCCAAAGGTAAACTATAACACCGCTCCCTGTTAATCTATTACAAAACTGTAGTTACAAACAATACTGGATTTGCGAATATTATCTATACAGAATAATATTGGTGCGTATAGAGATCTGGGGCAAGGGTGGTGGAGACTCAAACATATGTAATTCCAGTATGGGGATTTGAGTGTCAGACCCTTGAAATAATTTTACACCCTTCAACAGATCTCAAAAGAATTCAGACTTCTTCAACAGACCAATTCACCAGATGCCAAAATAAACCAAGATACCAAACTAATAATTTGGGGTGCAGAGGTCATACCCCAAAATTAATTTAGACCTCAAACACTAGACTACTAATTCGAACATTAGGTAGCGTCCTCCAAAAATTATTCAGACCATAGATCTAACAGAGAATTCAGACCCAGAGGGGCCTTGTGGGCCCGGGTGCAAACTTTTGTCAGGGCCCTCCCCCACAGCATGCCCCCTACAGTGGTGGCCCCAAACAGTATTATATGCCCAGTAGTGCCCCACCCCACAGTATTAAAGGCCCAGCGGTGTCCCCTCCACAGTATTATATGCCCAGCGGTGTGTCCCCCAAAGTATTATATGCCCAGCAGTGTTCCCCTCCCACACACAGTATTACATACCCAGCAGTGTCCCCTCCCCCACAGCATTACATGCCCAGCAGTGTCCTGCTCCAGAGTGTTACATGCCCCCAACAACCCACCTCAGCTCTGGGGCTAATATTATACTCCAGAGTATAACCCAAAGTATAATAATCAGAGGCCCAGGGAAGGTGAATAAAAATAACAAATGCAAATAATCACCTTGCCTCACCTTTCCTGGGCATTCTGGCTCCGGCAGTCAAAGTCCTTGCCACCACAATCGTTACACTATCTATCTCCTATCTATCTATTCATCTATCTCCTATCTATCTTCTATCTATTTATTTATTCATCTATCTATCTCTCTATCTCCTATCTATCTATCAATCATCTATCTCTCTATCTATCTATCTATCTACCATTATACATACTAAAATTGTATTTTATAATGTGATGCTTAGGCCCGGTTCACATCTGCGTTCAGGTTTAAGTTCGGGGAGTCTACTTGGACACTCCCCAAACAGAAACCTATACGCACCCCCCTGCATCATACCTTCAAACCGCCCCGTCTTGCTTGCGCTCTGAAAATTCCTCTTTCTCTCTCCCTGTAACCGCGTCCAGCATCTCTCATCACCATTTCTTGCATGCTTTCTTCAACTGTTCACAAGAAAATGGCGCTCGGGCATGTGCAGTAGCGCTCAGAAGGGAGTGTTACTGCGCATGCCTGAGAGTTCAATGTACAGGAGTGAGATGAGAGACGCTGGAGGCGGTTACAGGGGGAGAAGAGGAGGAATTTTTGGCGCGCAAGCTAAAGAGGGGCCGGTTTCAAGGTATGACGCAGGGGGGTGCACGGTGGCTTGGAGGAACGCCCAGGGTGCACAAACAGGCTCATTTACATATCAGTTTTACTGGTATGTTATAAAAATTGGGGGGGGGGGGGTGTCATTTAAAAAAAAAGAGTAGCAGCGTCCCTCTGCAACCACTATTATGCCCCACAGCGGCTATGGAGCATAATGGAGTTGCATACCTCCCAACTTTTGAAAAGTAGAAAGAGAGACAAAATGTGTGCGCCGCTGCAAATTTGGCTCCACCCACTTTTATGTTGACTCCGCCCATTCTCATTCATTTTTCACATGCTCCCACACAGTATAATCCTCCTACAGTCACCCGTAAATTATATGTCCCCCCTCTATCTCTCCCCAGTTTCATATACACCCTTCATCTGCCCCCAGTTTCATGTCCCCCCTCCATCTCTGCCCCCAAATTCACGTCCCTCCATCTCTGCCCCCAGATTCATGTCCTCCCATCTCTCTCCCCAGATTTCATGTCCCCATCTCTGCCCCCAGATTCATGTCTCTCCATCTCTGCCCCAGATTCATGTCCCCCCATCTCTGCTTCCAGATTCATGTCCCCCCATCTCTGCTTCCAGATTCATGTTTCCCCCATCTCTGCCCCCAAATTCATGTCCCTCCATCTCTGCCCCCAAATTCATGTCCCTCCATCTCTGCCCCCAGATTCATGTCCCTCCATCTCTGCCCCCAGATTCATGTCCCTCCATCTCTGCCCCCAGATTCATGTCCCTCCATCTCTGCCCCCAAATTCATGTCCCTCCATCTCTGCCCCCAGATTCATGTCCTCACATCTCTGTCCCCAGATTCATGTCCCCTCCATCTCTGTCCCCAGATTCATGTCCCCTCCATCTCTGCCCCCAGTTTCATGTCCCCTCCATCTCTGCCCCCAGATTCATGTCCCTCCATCTCTGCCCCCAGATTCATGTCCCCACATCTCTGCCCCCAGATTCATGTCCCCTCCATCTCTTCCCCCAGTGTCATGCCGTCCTCTCCTTCATCTGCCCCGTTTCATGTTCCACCTCAATGTGTACACATTACACTTACCTTCTCCTCGCTCCCCGTCGCTCTCTCCGCGCCTCTCTGTCTCTCTCACACGCAGTTGTAGACGCGATGTGACGTCATCACATCGCGTCTACACAGCCAGTATTCCGGAGGACGCGGCAAAGCAAGGAGCTGAACTGTGACAACTCCGGACGCAGATCTGAGTTGAAATCGGGACATACCTCCCACCAACCGGGACCACGGGACACGTCACCGGAATCGTTGGGAGGTATGGAGTTGGGTGGGCAACTGTGGGGCATAATATAGGTTTCAGGGGGCCACTGTGGGACATAATATATATATAGACACACACCTTACCCCCGCTACCTGATGCGGACGGTCAAAAGAAAAACCTAATCGCGCCGCCCGCCAAATTCCCCCCTGGCCTTCAGTCCGGGGGGGGGGGGGGGACGCGTCTTTTGAACGACCGCCTCAGGCAGCAGAGGGGATAGGTTCACCACTGATGACTAAGGTCTCTCTATCTTTCTGAACCACAGTGAGTCTCTGAATCCATGTTGTCAGATTATGTAATATCTTCACATAGTAAAACATTGTAAAGTGTTTGTTTTTTTTTTGTAGATTGTGAGCCCCACATAGAGCTCACAATGTACATTTTTTCCCTATCAGTATGTCTTTTTTGGAATATGGGATGGAAATCCATGCAAACACGGGGAGAACATACAAACTCCTTGCAGATGGTTTTTTGCCCTTGGCGGGATTTGAACACCAGGACTCCAGTGCTGCAAGGCTGCAGTGCTAACCACTGAGCCACCGTGTGGCCCCCTTACATTGTAAAGTGTTTTTCTCATCCATATATGGAACTCTTGTTTCTGCTCAAAGAGGATACTGATATACAAGACATTCTTGTATCTTTAGGAAATTAGATGTTATTATCTTCATACAATGTGACCAGCCCACAGAAATCCATAGAATGAAAATTGGTATCTCCAACTACATTATCTAAGGGGGCCTCGAAATATCGTATTAGGGCGGGTTCACATCTCTACCCCGGTCTCCGCTTTCAGGTTTCCGTCTTCTGCCTGAGAAACTGGACAGGAGACAGAAACCGGCAGTCACTTTTCAAACCCATTCATTTGAATGGGTTTGCAAAGTTTCCGCCCATGAGCATTTTGTGGTTTCCGCGGCAAAACCATTTTTTTAACCGGACACAAAGTCAGACATGCAGAACTTTGTTTCCGGTTAAAAAAAAAAAAAACGGTTTTGCCGCAGAGACCATATAATGCTCATGGGCGCACACTGTCTGTCGGGTTTCTGTCTCCTGTCAGCAGAAGACGGAAACCCACAAAGCGGAGACCAAGAGCAGGTTTGAACCCGCCCTTACAAGTAACTTTTCCCTTCTTTTGTGCACCACCCATAATCAGCCATTTTAACCACAAAAATGTTTTCGGATATACAGAATATGCAATACATCAATATGCCACTAGATAGAGCCAGAGGAACAGAATTAGTTCAGATGCCTCTAAGATAGTACATACAGTAATGGCAGAGTTGCACATCACAACTAGAGATGGGCAGTGATGTAACAATTGCAGTACCAGGGGGTACGACTACGACCAGGCCCAGAGGTCCCACCCCTGATTCTTCTAAGTTCATTAATCTCCAACCTGTATCACCTCTGACCGAGGGAGGTTTGGACTGGGACAAATACATTCTTCAAAAAGAGTGCAAATGGATATTTCACTTCAAATCCATACAACCAGCTGGGATCAATGAAGCCTGTGATTTGCCTGTTTTCTTTGATATTTCACTAGTATATCTGACGAAAATGCAGAATTTGTGCTGGTTGCCTTGCCTCATGGGAATATATTTGTTTCCTATTATGCATTGGTGTGTCAGGTTTGATTAATCTTTTCTATATTTAGCTCTAGCAATAATCAGTGACATTCACTACTATGCTTTACCGGATGGTATATACAATTAATGCTACTATGTATTTGCCTTTGTCCTTTCTGTTTCTGTAGATTGTTATTTTATTTTATAACTATTCCCATCAGCCTCCTATAGCCTTACCATCTAGTATACTCCCTCATCGATGCACTCAAGGCAATTTCTGGGTTTATTCTATATATGCGATGCTTGTTATCACATTGTGCTCTGTTACCTACTTTCCTTTCCTACTTTTCCATTACTATGTTCACCTTCCCCCTATTTATAATAACATACAGTATTGTGTATTCAGTTTTTGTGCCATCTCACGCTAATATATTGTGAGCATATAGGCACAATGATCGGGACATCTTTCCTGATCTCTGATTTGAAATACCACTTACTGTAGTGCTTGGATCTATATCTTCAGTGGCGTGTCTCAATAGAAGTGCTAAAGAGACGCGTGTAATGGTCTCCATGGATATATCTGACAGCTGGCCCGAACTCCTGCGTGACATCACTTACAGTGTTTGGCCAAAAGTATTGGCACCCCTGCAATTCTGTCAGATAATACTCATTTTCTTCCAGAAAATGATTGCAATCACAAATTCTTTGGTATTATCTTCGTTTAATTTGTCTTCAATGAAAAACCACAAAAAGAATTGTCAAAAAGCCAAATTGGATATAACTCCACACCAAACATAAAAAAAGGGGGTGGACAAAAGTATTGGCACTGTTTGATGTGAATCATGTGATGCTTCTCTAATTTGTGTAATTAACAGCACCTGTTACTTACCTGAGGCACCTAACAGGTGGTGTCAATAACTAAATCACACTTGCAGTCAGTTGAAATGGATTAAAGTTGACTCAACCTCTGTCCTGTGTCCTTGTGTGTACCACATTGAGCATGGAGAAAAGAAAGAAGACCAAAGAACTGACTGAGGACTTGAGAAGCAAAATTGTGAGGAAGCATGAGCAATCTCAAGGCTACAAGTCCATCTCCAAAGACCTGAATGTTTCTGTGTCTACCGTGCGCAGTGTCATCAAGACGTTTAAAGCCCCTGGCACTGTGGTTAACCTCCCTAGATGTGGAGGAAAAGAAAAATTGACGAGAGATTTCAACGCAAGATTGTGCGGATGGTGGATAAAGAACCTCGACTAACATCCAAACAAGTTCAAGCTGCCCTGCAGTCAGAGGGTACAACAGTGTCACCCCGTACTATCCGTCGGCATCTGAATGAAAAGGGAATGTATGGTAGGATACCGAGAAAGACCACTTCTTACCCAGAGACATAAAAAAGCCAGGTTGGAGTTTGCCAAAACTTACCTGAGAAAGCCAAAAACGTTTTGGAAGAATGTTCTCTGGTCAGATGAGACAAAAGTAGAGCTTTTTGGGAAAAGGCATCAACATAGAGTTTACAGGAAAAAAAGAGGCCTTCAAAGAAAAGAACACGGTCCCTACAGTCAAACATGGCGGAGGTTCCCTGATGTTTTGGGGTTGCTTTGCTGCCTCTGGCACTGGACTGCTTGACCGTGTACATGGCATTATGAAGTCTGAAGACTACCAACAAATTTTGCAGCATAATATAGGGCCCTGTGTGAGAAAGCTGGGTCTCCCTCAGAGGTCATGGGTCTTCCAGCAGGACAATGACCCAAAACACACTCTTCCTCAAGGCCTCTCCTGCATAGCCGCACATAGATTTTTTAAAATCTCACATGTGTCACTTTATGTGGAAATAACTATGAGAAGCTTTAACTTATCAAAGTGATTCTGAGATTGTTTTTCCGTGATGCTTTGTACTTCATGTCTGGTAAATTTTGGTCATTATGTTTTGTCTGAAATTTGATGAAAATTTTGAAAAAAAGTTATCTGGTTTTTTTGGGGGATGGACACAAAAGTATGGTATACTATGTTTTAATCATAATAATAATGGTAATAAACTTTATTTATATAGCCCAACATATTCCGTAGCACTTTACGAACCAGAGGACACATGAACAGACAATATGAGACAATGTGACAAAGAATTAAACATATCAAACAATAGGTGTCAGGGCCCTACTCACAAGAGCTTACATTCTATGAGGAGGAAGGGAGACACAACAGGTCAGAGGGCTTGTTTGCTAAAATGGTCCAGTCATCTTTTAATAGAAAAGGTTAAGTAACTAGAAGCCATATGAACCCATCACCAGCCTGTATCTGAGAATAAAGAGATATTAAGTGCAAGAAGTACAGTGTAACTTCTAGATGGAGAGGACAGGATCTGAGGAACAGAGGAGGAAGGATAAAAAGAGTTATTATTTTACACCTCCGCACACTACACAGTGATCAGGTCATGTGATAAGCCTGACTATACAGATTTGATTTTAGGGCAGTTTTGAAGCTGCTGTAGTTGGGGATAAATTGGATAGTCTGGGGTAAAACATTCCAGAGCACTGGTGCAGCTTGAGAAACGTCTTGGAGATGGGAGTGGGATGTTCAGATAACAAAGGATGCAAGTCTAAGGTCATTGGCAGAACGGAGAGGATAATTAGGGTGGTAGACAGCGACGAGAGAAGATATATAAGGGGTGAAGTGCTATGGATGAATTTGTGGGTCAATGTGATAATTTTATATTGTTTTTGTATCCTTCAAAAAACGGACAGCAACAGATCCATTTTTTTTTTACATTGATGTCTACGGAAACGGATGACTATCTGTTTGTGTCTTTTTTTAATCCGATACTTTTTTATCCGTTTAGCTGATGTAAAAAACCTCATCTGAATGGATCCTAACTTGTATAGCAGTCAGTAAAACAAAGGTTTTCAAATTAAGGCTAGGATTATACGGCGATTTTGGGCATGACTCCTGTTGCACGATCAAAGTTTGGCAGGTCGTCCTGCAAATCTTTCATTGTTGGTGAATGTGGTTGCATTGTGGGGTAGCAGGATGGGTCCACTGGGTTTGTGCACGGAAAAGGTGGAAAAATGTGGAGAGAAAAGCCATGCTTGCAGGACTTTTCTGTCCCCATTTTTTTAAGCAGATTCGGGGATGGAAACCATAGAATGGTGTCCTGACCTTTACCCTTGCTGTAAGTCCTGTGACGGATGAGAGCAAAATGTTAGTGTGAACATGATTAAAGGCGGGGTGATACGGATGTGGTGATAATATAAGAATTATGTGGGAATGCCCGCACAACGAAATTACGGGCGCAAAATAACGCGGTGTATATGCTCGTAACCCCCATTGAAATCAATGGGATCTTTTTGAGCGTGCAAACTGCTGACACACGTAGACGTGCCAGATCACGCTCCACTTTACATCATGTGAACGCACCCTTACGAGCGCTCCCATTGAAATGAATGGGAAGTGTTTAGTAGCGCTCGCGTGTACGGCTCGGAATGAGCTGTGCGCTTACGTCGTGTGAAGGGGCCCTTGCTCCAGCTTCCCAAATAAAATTAAAATAAAAAGGCAATGACAATATTTGCCCAGAATCATACTAATGAAAACTCAGGTTGTGGTTATAAGGGGTTACGTTTTATTGTGGACGCTGGGGTCGTAAGAGATGCAAGTCTGTGATGGTGGAAATAAGTGCTAAATATTGGGCTGAGGAGTCCTGTGCTCTACGCTACACGTACATAATCGGCAGGCCAAGCACTTTGCTTAATAAAGTTGTTTGAAAAAAACAAAAAAAACCCTCCTGTTTTCGTAGTGTTTTGACTCCACCCTTTTCACGTGACCTCTCACCTCCGAATCTGAGCTTTCCATCTGACTTCCCGTTCCAAACCACGTGTGCGTGCTGGGTCCTGGCTTCTCGTCCAGGCGGAGGTGCTATCCGGGCAGCATGGCGAGTCAGGGGCATTGCCTTCGCTTCGAGGGCTGCAATTTCTTCAGGCAGCGGCTGGTACTTTCTACCTTAAGCGGGAGGCCGGTGAAAATCCAGAAAATCCGAGTGAAAGATGAGAGCCCTGGCATAAGAGGTAAGGAGCGCTCCTCCGTGAGAGGCTGGGAAGACATAGAAGCATTGCCGTCCTGCATGTCGTCATGTTAAGCCTGAGTCCATCCATCTGTTCTCTGTTATCAGCCATATGATGCTGTGGCGAGTCCGGGTTTAACCTTGTTCAGTGGAAATAGTGGCAGAAAGTTAAGAAAAATGTCTGTTTACTTTTTCATGTAACACATCTGTAGTTGTGGGAAACGTGTGCCCGTATTCCATTACAAAACAGCATGACAACTCAGGTAAAAGGGTGGTGTTGTCTTATTCTATTCAGATATATTATTCTTTACAAAGTGTCATGTGTTTATCAGTGTGGGTGTCCAACCCAAAGCCCATAATGGTTATGCATGTGACCTGACCTAAAATCCTAAACTTACTCAAAACCTTAAGGCTGGGCCCCCCACTGGTTGGAAACGCCACCACAGCAAGTGCAAAGTGGATGGGATTCTAGCTAATCCCATGTCCAATCTGCAGTAAAAACTGTGGCGCGGATACACCGTGACTTCCAAAACTATTTTTTTTTTTTTTGGAAATCACCGCAGCATGTCAATTATATCTACTACGGAAACGTCGGCGGTTTCCCATAGGTATAATTGTAATAGAAAGTCCACGGAGGAAAACTCCTCAAAATTTCTGTTTAAAGCATTGCAGGAAGAACCACAATATGTTCCCGTCGTGGTTTTTCCCGCAGTCCTTTATTACTCCGGGTCGTCCTGTGGGGCCCTTAGCCTAAAGAAGTTAACTGATTTGTAAGATTGGCCTATCCTTAAAGGAGTTGTCCAGGCAAAAATGGACAACCCATGTAATGTTTAAAGAGCAATTTTTATGTTCTCGGGCACATGCGGTTTTATATACGGCTAGAATTCAGCACACTGTTGGCTTTCCCGTTATGTGCCCCAGGGCTGGAGATGGCAATGCCATTACCAATAGCTCTTTACTGTCAAAGGGGCATAAAGCAGCTTGTCATACAAATGAATGCCAAATACTGAGGCTTGCCTGTGGCAGTCCTGATTCTGTCATGATACAAGCAATCTAATCACAGGGTCACAGGTCGGGACTGAAAAAAAATGTTAAACTATATTAAATACTTAAAAATTCAACTCATCCACCCTTCCTTAGATCACAAATAAAAAGTAATAAACATAAACAATTTAGTCATCCCTGTTTCAGAAAATACCCGAATTATACAAATATTTATCCCAAATGGCAAAAACCGTAGGGGTAAAAAATAAAATAAAATGGTGGAATTGAAGTCTTGCATCCCCAAAAAAATTTCCTAAAAAGAAAAAGTGATCAGAACATTCCCCCAAAATTTTATAAATAAAAACTGCATACTGTCAGAATATGGTGACTAAATTAAGTTTTTACGTAAGGATTTTTTTTTTTTAATAAAGGTTTTAAAACTTGACAAAAAATAAATATGGCATCTTTGACTATGCTAACCCAAAGAATGTCATTTGTACTGCACAGTGAACGCCATAAAATGAAACTTTAAATTTGCTATTTATACATGATGGCGTGTATAATATAGTAATGGTTTCCCTGCTTAAAAACAGCAACCTAATTTATTTTTTTAACAACACTTTTGAGATGTTAAAAAAAACAAAAAAACAAAATTATCTGAAACAGGCCTGTCTGCTTAAATTTTCCAGGATATTAAATAAATAAATAAAATACAAAAAAGGGAATACATGCTAACACTGAAAAAAGACAAAAAATTTTTTAATAACCCAAAAGAAAAAAATTTATAGCCATCAAAAGTGCATGTACAAAAAAAAATGTTTAAAGGGGTTGTCCATGCAAAAATGGACAACCCCTTTAATGTTTATATCAGCTAGGGACAGTGAGGGAAAAAAAAAAAAAAATCATACTCCATACTCGTCTGTCCCCATTGCTCCGGTACCCTAGTTCTTCTGCTCTGGCGGCATCTCCCGGATCTCTTCTGAGGTTCCACTGCTTGGCCTCCGTATTCACGTGACCGCTGAGGCCAATCAGCAGGAAGAGGACACGTGACGTTACAGATAATAACATTGCAGACTCTTTGCTGATTGGCCTCAGCGGAACTCTGAAAGATGCTGCTGGAGCAGAAGAACAGGGCTCGTGGGAGAGCAACGGAGACAGGAGAGTGTGCCCTTTTTTTCTTTATTTTCTCCCCCTCACTGCCCACAGCTGATTTAATGTCCTTTTTTGCCTGGACAACCCCCTTAATGTGCCCAGTTGTGTACTAGAAAAAGTAGCCCTGTCTTGAAACTGTTATAGAAGTCATTACAGACACTTATTGTGCTTGTTAAGATAACGGCAAAGACCTCCTATTTGACAGTACACTGACATTGGTAGCTGAAAATAATGGCTCAGAAATGGTCATAGCGCATAGGTGGGGGTGGGGGGGAACCTCAGTTTTACTAAATGCCTGTGATCAGAGAGAACTCCGATCATAAGCATTAGGGCCCCTTCACACGGAGTTTACGCTCCGTGTATTCTGTCTACGCTTTGTGTATTTTGTTCATTTTACACGTGTAAAAATACACGTGTAAAATGTAGTTAGCCATTGAGTTCAATGTCTTGTTCGTATAACGCGCGTCTTTTTGCGCGTTATACGAACAAGCCATTGAACTCAATGGCTAACTACATTTTACACGTGTATTTTTACACGTGTAAAATGGACAGTATACACGGAGCGTAAACTGTGTGAAGGCACCCTTATTGGCAGGTCTCCGCTGTGTAATCGTATGGAGGATGTCAGCGAAGGACGATTACAGCATGTTAACCTGTCCTCTTCCATGAAAGTCCTTTCTCATTGGCGTGCAGCATCTCTAGTCCCTGCTCAGACACTGATGATCCAACCTTGGAAAAGATCTGCTAAACTCTAAAACTGAGGCTTTCAAATGCAAGAAAGTGTCTCGTACCTATGTGTGCATGAGACTTTTTTCAATACATAAAGATGCTTTTAGAGATATCTACGACCCCTGTACAGGTGCTATTGTGACCTTTACAAATCTGTCGGGGTCCAACACCTAGCATGGCAGTTCAGTTGATGTAACCATGACTGCTGAAATCAGTGGACATGCTAGGTGTTAGAACCCCACAGATCTGATACCTGTGGCCTATTTGATGGATAGCTCATCAATATCTAAATCCTGGAATACCCCTTTAGTTGCCCTGACAATGTGTCAGTTTTATTTTAGTCTTTACAGGAGTCGTATGTGCGGTATTGTGTTAAATATATTTTATCTTATTTTGTGAAATATAAGTATAATCTATACAGTCCTATGAAAAAGTTTGGGCACCCCTATTAATCTTAATCATTTTTAGTTCTAAATATTTTGGTATTTGCTACAGCCATTTCAGTTTGATATATCTAATAACTGATGGACACAGTAATATTTCAGGATTGAAATGAGGTTTATTGTACTAACAGAAAATGCGCAATATGCATTAAACAAAAAATTTGACCGGTGCAAAAATATGGGCACCTCAACAGAAAAGTGACATTAATATTTAGTACATCCTCCTTTTGTAAAGATAACAGCCTCTAGTCGCTTCCTGTAGCTTTTAATCAGTTCCTGGATCCTGGATAAAGGTATTTTGGACAAACAATTCGCGTTCAGTTCAGTTTGATGGTCGCCGAGCATGGACAGCCCGCTTCAAATCATCCCACAGATGTTCAATGATATTCAGGTCTGGGGACTGGGATGGCCATTCCAGAACATTGTAATTGTTCCTCTGCATGAATGCCTGAGTTGATTTGGAGCGGTGTTTTGGATCATTGTCTTGCTGAAATATCCATCCCTGGCGTAACTTCAACTTCGTCACTGATTCTTGAACATTATTCTTAAGAATCTGCTGATACTGAGTGGAATCCATGCGACCCTCAACTTTACCAAGATTCCCGATGCCGGCATTGGCCACACAGCCCCAAAGCATGATGGAACCTCCACCAAATTTTACAGTGGGTAGCAAGTGTTTTTCTTGGAATGCTGTTTCTTTTTGGACGCCATGCATAACGCCTTTTTGTATGACCAAACAACTCAATCTTTGTTTCCAAAATGAAGTTGGCTTCTCCAAATGTGCTTTTGCATACCTCAGGCAACTCTATTTGTGGCGTACGTGCAGAAACGGCTTCTTTCTCATCACTCTCCCTGACAGCTTCTCCTTGTGCAAAGTGCGCTGTATTGTTACCGATGCACAGTGACACCATCTGCAGCAAGATGATGCTGCAGCTCTTTGGAGGTGGTCTGTGGATTGTCCTTGACTGTTCTCACCATTCTTCTTCTCTGCCTTTCTGATATTTTTCTTGGCCTGCCACTTCTGGGCTTAACAAGAACTGTCCCTGTGGTCTTCCATTTCCTTACTATGTTCCTCACAGTGGAAACTGACAGGTTAAATCTCTGAGACAACTTTTTGTATCCTTCCCCTGAACAACTATGTTGAACAATCTTTGTTTTCAGATCATTTGAGAGCGGGCTGTCCATGTTCGGCGACCATCAAACTTAACTGAACTTGAATTGTTTTGTAGAAAGAAATGGTCCAAAATACCTTCATCCAGGATCCAGGAACTGATTAAAAGCTACAGGAAGCAACTAGAGGCTGTTATCTTTGCAAAAGGAGGATGTACTAAATATTAATGTCACGTTTCTGTTGAGGTGCCCATATTTTTGCACCGGTCAAATTTTGGTTTAATGCATATTGCGCATTTTCTGTTAGTACAATAAACCTCATTTCAATCCTGAAATATTACTGTGTCCATCAGTTATTAGATATATCAAACTGAAATGGCTGCTGCAAACACCAAAATATTTAGAACTAAAAATGATTAAGATTAATAGGGGTGCCCAAACTTTTTCATAGGACTGTATATTAACCATCTTTTTTTATGTTACAGACTTTGAAGCAAGTTTCATCAGACTGATGGATAAAATAACGAATGGAACTAGAATAGAGATCAATGAAACTGGTGAGTGTATCTTCACCTGCGCTAAGGGTCACATAGTTCCAGACTACACCAGACAAGTTCAGGAGATTGGTCTACCTGCAATAGAAATCCGCTGTTTGCAACAAAAGCCCCTATATTAACATGCAGATTGTGTCTGTTCACTAGCTTTGTATGATATTGTCGTCTGGTTTTCAACAAGGTATTCCAGTATGTTTGCTGCAGTTTTCTCCCCACCCCAGTTTGTCCTTCCAAATGGCTTATGCTGGAGCTGGTAACCACACCCAGAATTCCTCTGTCTCTGTGCTTGTTATGGAGCCAGTAGGAAGACCTTGTGTTCGCTCTGTGAATTTGGCTTGATGTATTTGTTTCCATTTAGCTTTGTATGACTGTGATTGATGAAACTGAAAAGCAGTGCTATGTACGTGGGATTATACCGATTACATATGAGTACAGTACTATGTAATAGGAGAAGGAAAATCCACAGATGTGTATGGCTAATGGCACTTCTTATCTCATTTGCCTTACAGTGGATTGCCTGTTATAGTAGGTTTTTGCACATTTGCTAAGATATGTAAAACTGAATGGTCAATGTCTGCCACTGGGATGGATCAATAGCACAAAGGCTTTCCTCCTTGTATGCTTTCTGCAGGTTGCTGCTCCAGACCAGTTGTACAAAACAACTGTAAATAGGGATGAGTTGCGTCAAAAGTACATTGCATGGTGGGGAGTAGCCCTGGAGAGTGGGGAAAAATGCTTCCATTTATGCTAGGGCCAAATGGCGAATTTGGCTGCAACTCATGCTGTGCGACCAACGATCGCCAACTCACTCTGCAATTCTTTCATTTCATTCATGTTAGTGAATGGAGTCACATTGTGATCCAGAGGGTCTTGCGACTTCTAGCTGCAATGCGACTTCATTCACTAATTTGAGTTGCAGCCATTAACATGGGAGTCGCAGCCAGTCGCCGTGTGGCCCGCAGGAAAAATTTGGACACGTCATTGGCTTTTAGCATGACCACTCCTTTGTTCTACAGAGCAGCAAGTTGATGCCAGGGGTGACTGATATCAGATTTTTTTCTTTCCCCATTAAAATAGACATGCTCTGTCACTTGTATACTTATGTTAGATGAGGGGGTATAAATTGCTCAAACAACCTTCTGTCAACTACTTTATAGCCAGTTTCAGTATGCATGATGACTAGGTCTCTTAACTGCTGGAAATTGTAATGAAAAATGCAATGATTAGAGATGAGCGAATAGTATTCGAAACTTTAGTTTCGAAAACCTCGCTCCATAGGACTGAATGGAAGCGGCCGGCGCTTAACCCCTTGGTGTTCGGCAGCTTCCATTCATTCCTATGGGAACGAGGTATTCGAAACTAGAGTTTCAAATACTATTCGCTCATCTCTAATCATTGCATTTTTCATTACAAAGGGGTTAAGCGCCGGCCGCTTCCATTCAGTCCTATGGAGCGAGGTATTCGAAACTAAAGTTTCGAATACTATTCGCTCATCTATAGTAATGATCATTGACAAACAGTTTTACAAGAAAATATAGTAAAATGTTTTCTAGTGTCTCTAATATATATATGTAGTCTACGAAAACATGAGGGAGAATAGAAAAGACACTCAAGTAATTGCTTCTGTTACACTCTACTAATACTTGTTTTGTTTTTTTATTCTTTTTATTTTTTTTTTAATTCTGCTCATCCCTGCCTGCTTCATATAGTTGTAAATGTGAGGCTTAATATGGAGATATAATGTAAACAAAGTATACAGATTGAAGACAATGAGCTGAAGAACAGCTTAATAAGTGGAGAAAGATTCATGCATTTGTTCCCTTAAATTATAGGACATGTCTTATAGCTTAATGGACCTGTCACTTAAAGAATGGAGGGTAGAAAGAGGGCCTACTAGAACAGTGCAAAGCGTAGCAAAGTATAGTAAAAGTATAGCATAGTTTAAAACAATGGAGCCCACTTTGGTACTCATTTGCTTATTGTGAAATAGATCTTGCTAGGCAGTCTATTTTATACTTGTATGTGCCTTCTTTGATTATGTCCTATCAGTTTTTCTGATGCCAATATCCCCATTATTCTGGAGCATGTTATAAGTTTGTCTTTGAGACAGTGAGCATGTACAGTAGGCAGCAATATCCCCCCCCCCCCCCCACCCACCAGTCCATTAAAACTACAACTGGTTTGTTTTTGTTATTTTGTTTGAAATTCTGCCAGGAGTAACTGTACAAAAGCAATCATAGGTAAACAAAAATCCCAAGTGAGTTTATAGGAGAGCCAGGAACACTGGACTGCAAATGCAGGCATGATGCAGTCCCTAAAAAATCCCTGACACAGGAAAAGAGCAATCTATGAGTAGTCAGGAAAGCTGCTTGCTGTCTGTGGATAATGTCTTATCTGTAATCACATACGCATCCAGAAGTAGATAAAAGTACGCCAGTAGATTTTTCTTACAATTTGAGATGTGCAGAAAATTCTGTCCAGTTCAGAAGAAAGTAGTTTGAAGATGTTTGTGAAGACTGAGAGGAGAATTAGCCTCTCCCCTTTCTGTTCACAGTGTCCATTCTCCTTCCACTCCTTCTTAATGCAATCTATGGACTGGTCTTCTCTTGTAGCAGAGTGAACTCAGAGTTAGCTAGGAGGTAGACACTTAGTGGCGTTTTTTTCAGACAGAAGGCAGCAACATTTTTAGTGTAAAGTTTGTATATATAATTATATTTTGCTCCAGAGTCATATGTGCTATGAAATGAGACTGAAAAGTTAGTGATCTTTTAAGTGGAGTGGTACGTGTAAAATGTCTAAAGGTTCTAAAGAATTCTATGCTGTCAAATGGTAAAATTAGATTCCAAACTGTCACTGAACAAAACAAGACTTTTTTTTTTTTTTCCCCCTCGCAAATCTATTATGTGGAGCAATCTGTAGCTGTGTGATGGGAAGCTGTAGTGCTGTAATCCATTATTGACACTGCGAGTCAAATGACTTGTTCATTTGCCAGTAGCATGAGATGACGGTGTGCTTAAAGCCTGCTAAACCTCCAGAGAGTCACCCACAAAGCAAATATTAAAGTGTTTTCTAATGTTACCTAGTAATATGGTGATGGGGTAAGAATTGCTTTAATGACACAGTCTGCTAATGTGAATTTAAAAAACATAGTCTGCGTTTTGGCAGCACTACCGAACAAAGTACAAGTTGGGAGTCACCTTGTTAGTGATTATTTTTGTATGTGTCTGTTAAACAAAACCTAGGCTGTTTTTCTGAACAACATTTGTAAATCGTGTTAGCTCAATGTCACATGTGAAACTTTTTGTATTTTGCTTTACTGATCTGTTTACATTATCCGATCAACCATAACATTAAAGCCACATGTGTGATATTGTATATGTTGCCTGCATTGGTACCAAAATCACTGAGCAGTCAAAGCATGTGCTCTGGATCTCTGATGGTTTGCTGTGGTATTTCCCTCAAACATCACGGATGCCCTATTTACAGGATAGGGAATAAATGTCTGAATGTTGGTGGTCCAATCAGAGATTTCCCCAAGTGATCATGAGATCAGGGTTCCTCAAGTTTGTTTGGTAAATGAAGTGGCACTTCCATTGGACTCACTTGGTCGTCAGTCAGTTCCTTAGTAGTAATTGGAGTTGCGGAATCCTCATGATTGATGTGATCTGATTTTTGGAGAGGGGATTATTGCTTTTCTTGGAAAACTCCTTTAAACCTCATGTAGCGGTCCACAGCAAAAATATTGCCACCGTAGTTTTTCCCTCAGTGCAAATTGCAGTTTTTCTTGCAGCGTTTTTCACAGTCCACAGAGGTGGAAATGGCATCGTGTTTTGTTACACAGCCTTTTTCAAGAAGTCTACAGATTTTTGCTCTGCAGACTTTCTGCCTTTATTATACCTGCAGATTTTTTTCTGCAATGTGTAGATGGAATTAGCCAGAATCCCATCCACTTTGCAGGTACTTTAAAATGCTGCGTGTTCGCAATATGGGGCACTTGCCTAAATCCTGTAAGTTGTGAGAAAAGGCCTCTGTAGATCAGACTTGTTTGGCCAGCGCAACCCAAAAATTCCTTATCAAATTGAGATCTGGGGAAGTTGAAGACCAAGTGACGATCTTTGTTAATTTAATTCATGTTCCTCAAGCCATTTGTAGGCCAAGGCACCGCATTGCAAAAATGCAGAGTTTTGGCCACTTATTGACAAAGAATGCTGCGTTTTACATTGCCTGCAAAATGGGGCTAATCCCCTTCACACATTGCAGAAAAAAATCTGCAGTGGAAAAGCTGCAATTCCAAAAACGCTCATGTGAGATATACCTATGGAAACTATTGAGTTTTCCATGTACCGAAAGTATAATATGGGCAGAATTTCAGAGGTAAATACTGTGGAATTTGTCTGAAAAAACTGTATGGGGTAAAATGCTATGGGGTAAAACGCAATGCTTTTCCACACAAGTCATGCTGTGAGGAAAGTACTTCATGAACTACTTTCCTCTCCGCATGACTCGTGCGGAGACTGCGCGAAAAACACACGGACCCCATTATAGTCTATGGGGTCTGTGTGCTTTCATAAGCTCACTACTTGTCAATGCATTTGGTATTCCATTCAGAGGGTCCCCATGTGGACTCCCTGAAAGGAATACCGAACGCAGATGTGAACAAGGCCTTAGTGTCACGTAATATAAATGGGGAAAGGTGAATTATTTTATTAGGAAGAGGTATTTTGGCTCCTAAATAGATGGGTTTGGCTGAGAATACTAATGCAGCCTATCTACTAGTTCTGTTGTTTGACAGGTTTTTACAACATGAGTAGTATTGTGAAATATTGTGCAATTCTTATCCACAATTATATTCTACTTTTTATCTTGTAAACAACTATCAAGCATGTACTTGCCTGTAGATTTCAACTTTAATTCTTGTATATATCCTTTGAATGATTTTGCTACAAGTCATGGACATTAAATCATGGATGTATATCTTCCTGTATACGTTTAACCCTACAATTGATCCAGGGTTTTTATACTGACTGTCAGATTGGAGTCAGGAAGGAATTTTTTCCCCTGAAATAGGGCAATTGGCATGAGCCTCATGGGTTTTTTTGCCTTCCCATGGATCAACACTGTAGGGCTTGTAGGGTTATAGGTTGGACTTGATGGACTAATCTTTATCCAACCTCATCAACTATGTAATTATGGCTGACTTACCACATGGTTAGGGTATTATTACAAACCTTCAACCAAGAATGTGAAATTCTATTGATAATCTGTGTATATATTGTAATAAACTATATGATCATTGCCAACAGCTATCTGATAAGCATGATTGGGTTGGCACTTTAAACAGTTATATCTTGGCTGTTATAAAACAGTGTCGTGAAAGATAACTATTAAAAACACAGTTGGGAGTGAAAACCATTGCAGCTGACATAAGAGTTGACATTGCCATATTCCATATGGCACTAATATAGGACACTGAAAGCACTTCTACGTTTTCTAATGGCCAAGATATCGAATTATAGTGAATACTCCCTCAATATTTCAGTTTCTCTGTTTTAGTAGAGCATCTGTGCTTCACGGACAAATCAATATGAAAAACCCTGCAAAAAATACAGAAGTGGCAGAAGTAGATTTTTGCCCAGGATTTCACGGGAAGGAGCCAAAATGTTTCTGTTTTGTTGGTAATATTAAAGCTAAGAATGCTATTGAGGTTTGGGAGGTAACCTGTGTAAACAGGAGGAAAACATGCAGACTCCATGTAGATGAGGCATTTCATTTTATTACTGAAGCATGAATGTTGTGAAAGATCCTGCAGATTTGGAGTCGTATAATGCTACTTTCACATCCCTTTTTTTTTTTTTTTTTTTTTTTTAAGTATAAGTATGTTGGCTGACTGTTTTGTTTGGTCCATGCACAGCCAAACTGAAACTTCCATTGTAATCTGGGAAGAAAAATCATGTCGGAGATCCTAGTTGATTTTCGGTTATATTTTTTAACTAATTGCCCAGCCCTATTTTGAAGTGTGGTATACATATGGATGTCAATTGGCTGTTATATGTCCACATATTTTTGCCCAGTTGGTGCTGCACAACTGTTTGCCATGGGCTATTTTATCATAGATTTGCAGAATATACAGAAAAATTAGATTTGAACAGAACCTGAATTGAATGCAAGATTTTGTATTGCGTTTGATCGGTACACATTTATTTTCTGAATTGCTTAGTAAACTGTTGTTTAACATCCATATTGCTCCATAGGAAACTCACCACTGTATTTGTGTCTCTTCTAGGTACTTCCTTATATTATCAGCCTGGCCTTCTTTTTGGTGGGACTCTGGAACACGACTGTAATATACAACGTTCTGTCGGCTATTACTTAGAAAGTTTGATCTGCCTGGCTCCGTTTATGAAGCATTCATTAAAAATTACCCTCCGTGGTGTTACTAATGATCAAATTGACCCCTCAGTAAGCTATTATAACAGTAAGATATTTTTCTCTCTTGTTTTATGTGAGATCTTTATTAGCATTTTTTTTTCCTTTCTTTATCAGGTGGATACTCTAAAGGCTACAGCTATCCCATTACTAAAAAGATTTGGTATAGATGGTGAACATTTTGAGCTAAAGGTAAGATTTCAAGTTACATTACAAATAAAATAGATGTAGCTGTATTAAAAGATCACTACATTAGTAGAATTTGGTTAGTATAGAAACCCTTCCAGGAAGCCCCATTATGTTCTAAAGCGGACCTGGGCATTGTACGGCCCGTGGGCCACATCCGGCCCTCTAACTGTCTCTGACCAGCTGGCATAGGGTGTAGGATAAAGGTGGATGCTGAATGGTAAGTTGACTAAAGGACCTTTGATGACTTCTAGTTGCCCCCATTTTAATGTCCCCCTCCATCTACCCCCACTGTTTAATGCCCCCCTCTAGTTTCTGCTATTTTACACTGGGTAATGAGGAGAGGGACTTAATACTGTGGGACATTTGGAGGGGAACATTATAATGTGGAGACATATAATGCTAGGGTGACCGTAGAAGCATTATACTTTTTGGGGGTACGTGGAAAAATGGATGAGAATCATCTTAGTTTCCCAGGGATAGTTAATGTAATTATTATTATGTTGATTAAGACTATCTAGTCTATCTACAGTGATTGTTTTGATCACTCGAACAAGCTAATTGCAATTATGTTTGTCTAGAGCAGGGGTGCTCACACTTTGTCAGCATGTGAGCTACTTTATAACATGCCCAAGCGAAAGATCTACTACCCAATTCTTGTGGGCGGGGCCGGGCGGAGTGTGAGAGCAGGAGACAGCGGCGTTCTGTGGCTGCCCAGGGATCCTCACTGTCTGCTTGTTCACAGCGCAGGCTGAGAGTTATCTCTGGACACTGGCAGGCTGGGGCTGTGGCAGCCCCGCCTGCCAGTGTCCGTAGATGACTCTCAGCCTGCGCTGTGAACAAGCAGCACCCCGGCCCCCTCCATCCCTAAGAGCGGCCTGCAAGTGTCCGGAGTGCTTGTTCACAGCGCAGGCTGAGAGTCTCAGCCTGCGCTGTGAACAAGCAGACACTGGGGATCCCTGGCTGCATCCCGCGATCGACCCATACGTCCATTGCGATCGACCGGTAGATCGCGATCGACGTATTGGGCACCCCTGGTCTAGAGCAAAGTGATGACATTGTCTTGCTGGGTTCTTTGTTGTCCATTTTTTGGAGAACTCTTCAAATGTCTAGTTAGGAAAGCTATTTCTTTTATGCTATATCTGCAATAATATAGTAAGTATATACTGTATGTACTTATGTGTAATTGTTTCTACTATTGTGTTTGGTTTTTAATGAATCCACGATTAGATTTCAATCTCTGAAATGATAGTGTATAAGTCCCATCCTATTCTCCAGGTGAATTTTGCAAGTTTTTGCCTTTTTTCGAATGGTTTATTTTTTTATTTAAAGTTTGAAGCTTTTTTCTTTCTAGATTGTAAAGAGGGGTATGCCGCCTGGAGGAGGAGGAGAAGTCATTTTTTCGTGTCCTATTAGAAAGGTTCTCAGGCCAGTTCACCTGACAGATCCTGGCAAAATAAAGCGTATCCGAGGAGTGGCGTATCCTTTCATCATGCATTGTATACCAAGTCCTAATGTTGTCACGGTTTTGAATTGTCAGAAGGATCAATCTGTTGCCTCATGTCAGTAGGGATATTTCACCTTCAAAAACTGGAAGTAAAATAATTTGGTTTAATGAGTCTACTGAGGATGGATAGCCACAATTTGATGGCTTCATCGTAACACCCTAGGTGGAGGTAGAAATCTATTTTATTCATGTTTGGGTGAATATCCAAAAGCTTTGCCTTATGCTATTTTTATACGGCATCTGTTGTTATACTGGAGTTGACCCTCTAACTTCTTTTATTGCTATGCGAGTTTTATCTTTAACCCTTGATAACAGATATTCTGTCCGAGTATCTCCACAAATTGGCAATAGAATTGTGGAGTCGGCAAGAAGTATTTTGAATAAGTTCCTCCCGGATATCTATATATACACAGACCATCTTAAAGGAGCAAATTCTGGAAAGTAAGTGTATATTGGAATGATGCTTTATTTTTTTGCTCCCTTTTCTGTATTTTAAGTACAGATTACATGGTTAAAAAGGTATTTCAATCGTGTGTGTTGTGACCATGTAAAAGGATATCTATGGGTTGTGATTTATTTCTAGGTCTCCAGGCTTTGGTCTGACTCTCGTGGCTGAAACAACCGAAGGTTATGTAATAAGTGCAGAGCTGGCATCAAACCCACAGGGGCAGGGAGCAACTGTACTTCCAGAAGATCTGGGCAAGAATTGTGCTAAGCTGCTTTTGGAAGAAATCTATAGAGTAAGTAGGCTTTTGAAAGATGGCGTGTACCTTTTCATATTTTTTATGGAACATACACATAAAATGTTAATACAGATTGTTTGACTGCTACACTAAATGTAAACTGGCTTTCATTTTCGAAACATTGGAGGCCTGGTTCACATCTATATTCAGTATTCCGTTTGGGGAGTCTGCATGGGGACCTTCCCGAACAGAATACCGAACGCATTGACAAACTGTTAGCTTATGAAAGCACATAGACTATAATGGGGTCTGTGTGTTTTCTGCGCGGTGTCCACACAGAACTTGCAGAGAGAAAAGTACTTCATGAACTGCTTTCCTCTCCGCATGACTCGTGCGGAGACCGCATGGAAAACACACGGACCCCACTATAGTCTATGGGGTCAGTGTACTTTCATTGTTAATATGTTCGGTATTCTGTTTGGGGGCGGGGGTCACCATTCGGACTCCTCGAGCGAAATACCAAATGCAGATGTGAACAAAGCCTGACCCCTTTTGTAAAAAAAAATAATAATAATTTAAAAAAAAAAACCTAAGTAACTTCATACAAATTTTAGTCTCCCTCCCAACACTCTTAAACAGGTGTTTTATGACTGTGTTAACACGGGGAAGAGTATTGTTTACAGTACTAGTAGAGTCTCTGGTTTAAGTTCCCTAGTTGGGCGTGCGTATACAAAAGTAAAAAATCTAAAGTATTAAAATGAATAAATCCCTCTAAAATGCCTCTTTTCCCTATAAAATTAGAATGTAAAAGTTTTTTTGATATGTAATGTCTAATTGTAACAACCCATACAAAAAAAAAGTAAAGTAAAGAAAAACACTGTAAGTAATGGTTTTTCGCCATTTTGCCTCACCAAAATATGGTATAAAAAAATGTTAAGTTTCCATTCTCCACACTTTGCGGCAATGAAATTACAGGGTAATAAATTGCTCCCACATCTGAGGTCACATGCTGCTGTGATGTTTTGTTTGCAAGTTCACTCCCTTTATCCCCTTGTGAGCACCAAACTCTGAGAGAGAGCAGGCAGGTGAATCATGGTAAATGTAGTTAGTCCACGTATTCACTGATTGTAAATAACAGTGTTATAAGGAGCAGCAAGTAAAATAAAACCAAGCAAGGGCTGCACAAGGGAACAGTTCATATTTGGCACTGTTGTGGATGTATTTACAGATCATTTTTGGAAGCTGGATAACCCCTTTAAGGCATTCGCTTTTAGGATGACCATTTATTTATTGTAAAGTGCTGCCTTATGATATTACAGCATAGTTCTAAACAACTTTATGACTGAAGGTACGCTTTAACTAATTGTACCTTGAAGGCAAAGCATGTAAAATACCTTTATGAATGATAAATAGCAGGTTTTCCATAGTCATGCACTATGTTTTCAATTGCACACTAGGGGAGTGTTTCCAGAGCTCTACAAAGCTAAATCTGTACCGAATAGTCTTGGAAATGTTCCCTATATTTCCATCCAAGTTACAGCCTCTGCTTGGCTCAATTTACAAGCGGCGATGGGAAGGCTTTGTTTTTCTGGTTGTAGTCCTGCAGAATTCTGCTATGCCACACCGCTGTTTTCTAAGCTTATGACAAGCCATTCAACGCATTTGTTGTAATATCATTTTACTGTAAACTGTTTTCAAATGATCCATGAGGAAAATGTAATGAGTAATAGTGAATAAGCATATAGTAAGGCATTAGCATTTGTTTCCTGTACGTTTCAGCTTATTTACTGTTTTCAATGATTCACAATTCCAAAACACACTGTGGCCACAGGACTTATGCTAGTGATTGTAGTACCCATTTTAATCTCCTCACTAATGCATTCCATTAACTTCTGAAGTTGCCTATGTATGAGCTATGTGCACATACACATCAGAGGAATATCTGAGTGATCAGGCAATTATTTGCATGGCAGTGTCCAAACTTTAGTGCCATCCACCTTCCCTGAGGGAGATCGGGCATGTAACAGTGTAGCGTGCCTTACAGGGATGCCTTGGCCCTTACCTATTTATTGTACCTCTCGTCAAAAAAACTAGTATAAGAAACATTTGATACCTCTAGTTAGAGGTGTGAATGAGGAAAACCTGCCCAGATTTATTGCCTGAAATAATTTTAAATTGCCCCAGAAACTGCAATTGCACCATCTACTGGAATGATTGGGACACTTTACATTGCTCATAATTGCTTGTACAGTACATGGTTTAGTCTGTGCAGGCAACCAGGTTGTCTGACTTCTGTATTGGTAATGTCACAGTGGAATAACTTGTTCAGTGCCAGGAAATGCCACCCGTGTCCTAATCCTCCTATTTATGCGCACATCTCTGAAATCTCTGAACATGTGCACTATAAAATATTCCTGTAGGGGTGCGAAGAGTGTTTCATAAGCTGTTGTGCAAAGTACTAGTTAACATTTTGTTGTTAGAGTGAAGGCAACCTCAGTTGTATTTGGTTTCAGTTAATAAATACCAGTAAAGGCTGCTTGCCCAGAAAGCATAGCAAACTTGTGTGGGTATGACACAGTGGGCATTAGAGTATAGGACGAGGTTGAGGAGACATGGCTTCAGAAAGGGAAGGCTAGAAAGGGTCTCCTAAACGTAAAATGCAGGTAAGATTTCAGCTCTGCTCTCCTGTGTCTATACTATAGTATATGTCAGTGCATCCTTTTAGCTGTGTTATTTTATAGTTTTATATCTTCAGATATTTTCGCTCAAGTACCTGCATATCTTTCCACTCATAGTCTGTACATAAATGTGTTTTTTTCACTTTTATGCTTGAGGCTGAAGTAAATAATTATCCTTTATTTATGTATCTTTTGACTTATATGATATAGAATATATAGCATTTTTCCCACACCCGTCATATTACATACTCCTGCAGAATTTCTTCTGTGGTTGTTTATCTTGGGCTCTGGGGCTGAAGCAGCTGAACGTGTTGTTTCATTTTTACTTGTGTTTTTTGTTGCTTTTCCTACATCAGGGTGACTAATGTACGGTAAATAATTGGCAAGGGAACAGTGCTGCTCATGTTCTTGGCTACTAGCTGCATTCGTGAATTCTGGTGATGCGCTCATACTATTTTGCAACAAATATTGTTTACGGTAATATGCTAGAAATAGACCCCTTCCTTTTTCAGATAGTAAAAATGGCATTTGGTTTAGTTTGCTGTTTTATCACTAAATACTGGTATGTGCCACTGGTTAGTCCTGTTACAATTCAACCATGACTACATCTATACATATTTTTTTTTTCGCCTCAACATTGGGGTCTTCATAGAGATTTGTACTTGCGATTCCTATCGAATTGGCCAGATTTATAAACCTCTTGGATTGGAAACGAGACAAACCCTACTGGGGTAGAGAAGAGTGTGACTTCATCTATAGTGTATGGCCAGCTTTATGATAGATCTGGCCATTGGCCTGAGATATTCCAAGAAGCCCATTGTTGCTTTTTGTGTGCTTAAATACACAGAACACCCTTTCCCTTCGTATCGGAATCTGACAAATGAGCCAAAGTAATGTTGGTTTTAAAGATTTGTTATGTGTAAGTTTTATCTCTATAGTATACAGTATAGATGATAGTGGCAAATTAAAGTGGCATACTTTCTATTGAATAGGGGAAAACTCGCCTAAGTCAATAACTAATAATGTTGTTGTTCCTTCAGTGTCCCTAAAGACTGCTTGTATATTTCCATGTGATCATATATGCATTAGGCACAGACAGTAAGCCCTAGCAGATAAGGTATGCAGTAGGACAAATAAATGGAGTGTTGCCCAACACTCGTTCCTTATATACCTCTGGGTAATCCTAGCGTGTTCAGTAGCCTTGGAGTAATATGAACTCCTCAGAATGTGACTGGTTTGGAGCCTGTGCTGAGTAGACATATGGCATGCCAGTATCTGCAGAGGGCACAGTGTCCTGACTACTTGATTGCTTTTGACAATTGTGATTACATTAAAAAAAAAAAAAACCCTTTCATTTTTTTAATTGCATGATAACTGAGTAGCACTAGAGTCCAGTTATAATTCAACCATGACTTCATCTATACATATATTTTTTTCACCTCAGTATTGGGGTGTTTATAAAGATTCGTACTTGTGATTTGTAAAGATCTTGGATTGGAAACCAGATAAACTCTACTGAGGGCAGAGAAGAGTGTAACTTAGTGCATAGTGCTCCAAAATATATTGCTACCATATTATAGAATGGACGATTTTAAAAGTCGTAGATTCGAACCCAGCCCATGGACAACATCTGCACGGAGTTTGTTTTTCCTGTATTTGCATTGGTTTCCTCCCACACTCCAAAGACACACTGATAAGTGAGCACTTTACAGGATAGTGTTGATAATATTTCTGCTGAATATGATGTTGCTAAATAAATAAAAAGGTAACCTCTTGTTATTGCTTCTGTCCGGCCCGGTCTGTATTTGGGCCATTCCGTTCTCTCTCCGTATGAAAAGTGCGGAGATAAAAGCGCTGCAAGGAGTGGTTTTCTCTGCGTATTTTTTGTGCAGAAACCACATGAACCCCATTCTAGTCTGAGGTCCACAGGTTTCCTAAGGTAACCACTTTTTTATACGGATTAGGTTTCCATTCAGGGGGTCCCCAAGTGGTCTCCCCGAACTGAAGCTCATGCACAGATGAGAACTGGGCCTAACATTGTAACATAAGACTTAATTTAGGGACACTTCTATACCACAATGTTTTTTATTATACCGAAGTGAATAATATGTTTTTGTGTTTTTGTTTAGTTTTTCTCTCCTTTGGACCCTGAGAGTTATGGCATTTCCCCCCATATTTTTGAAAACATATTTTCCATTTCACAGCAATGACAATGATCATGTTTTACAATATTTTAGTCTAGAATGTTTTAATATTCTAGAGTCGCCACTAAGAGGCAGTGTAGGCAACACAGAGCTGAGATATTAGGTTACATGTAACAACAAGGCATGATTACTAATAGTTCTATTGATTTGTGGTTGGTTTTACGTATTCTTTGGTGCCGGTGTTTTATGTTGACAAATGATCTGTCAGTTCAGTTTTAAGTTTATTATCCGTAAACCTTTTATTTCCTCTGTAAAATGTTTGATGCTCTTCATCTGTCATGTAGCTCTCGTTTGATTTCCTTAATCCTACAATTGTACTTGCATGATTGTATTTGCAGGGAGGATGTGTGGACTCAGTAAATCAGAGTTTGGTTCTTCTCCTCATGACCCTTGGACAGCAGGATGTCTCCAAAGTCTTGCTTGGACCTTTGTCTCCTTATACGTAAGTTTGTTTTCATGTTGTAAATTCTTTTACCATATCCCATGATACCTCAGCTTCATTTTCTTGGGGAAAATCCTGTGGTCAATCATGTATTGTTCTTTGGGACTGTTCTATAAAGAGGATCATCATGGCCTGGTGCGATGTCAAAGAATGTGAACTGTCCTTTTTCGGTTATCATGGTACCGGTGCTGTATATGTGTAAAGTACAGTACTGTGATAACTGAAGAATGGTGGTGCCATCAAGAGACTGACTGCTCAGGGTCAGAACATAGGCCTTCTCAGTGGATATAGTAAGACTTAACTGGATTTTCTTTGTTCTCTGATGACGAATATGAAAAATGTTTTATATAAGCATTCTTTACTCCTGAAAATTGTACCTTTTTATATAGACTGAATATTACATAAAGATGTTTTTACCTTTTAAATGGCGTCTACCCCTTCACCCAAGTATACTCAACTTCCAATACTAAGTTACAGAGCACATTACAGTGATAAACAACATAGCGGTCACTCTTTTAGATTTGGAGAAAAAAGATCTTTGGAGTCTTATGCAAATAAGGCCGTTAGTGCGAAGGGGGCAGGCCTTGGGCACTGCTCTTGCTGGCCAAGTAGGATGGATAATGTCATTGCATTTGGAAAATCAATACTCTCTGCACAAGATGGTGCAGGCAGGAGATGGTAGGGGTCTGAGCAAGAGCAGTGCTCCAGATAGCTGAAGGCCACCCCCAGTGCACCAGCTGCCTTATTTGTATAAGACTTCAAAGGGTTTTTTTTTATCACTGTAATTTGCTCTGTAACATGGTGGCGATAGCTACATATATTTGGGTAGGTGGTAGACTTCCTTTAGCTTGAAACTTAACAGCAATTCCAAGGAATGGAAAATCATATTGCTTCTGCTTACCAGTAAAGCAACCTCTGCAAGGTGTGTCTGTGATTCTATAGAGAGGATTACCTAAAGGAGACTTCACATGTATAAATTTAATGGATGGCATTTGGTAGTATCTGTCATTCTTCGGCTCCCATGTTTAATAAAAAAACACCAAAACTGGTTGTATGTGATATGCAGGAGGAGTGCTCCTGGTGCATATACTGCAGGCAGTTCACTGAAATGCAGTCTGATGAGCTTATGTGGATGTGTTGTCACTATATATCTGAACTTGTCTTTGTTCTGTGTGTGTACTTGGCAGGATCGAGTTTTTGCGTCATCTGAGGAGCTTCTTCCAGATCATGTTTAAAATTGAAAGCAAGGCATTTGAGGATCGTAAAGGAGCGGAGAAAGTGTTGATGACCTGTGTCGGTGTTGGATTTTCCAATCTCAGCAAGACAATAAAATAATGCAGCCAGATTCTCTTTGGGATCACACTGACTGCTATATGCAATGTCCTAGAGTCAGAACCTTGGCTTTCCTGTGAAAAAGCAAACAGGACTTTGACTTCCTATCTGTCATGACTTGGACCACTGGTACCTCATAACTAACCTGGTGATTTTCCTAACATGCTTGTCTCCACCACCAATATCAACACAAACCTCTGACAACATAAGTTAATGAAAACTTTTGTAAGAATTGATCAGAAATGTATTCATATTCCTTTGGATATGTAAATATTTGCCTGTTTCAGATAGCAATTTACATTCTTTTTGTGAACACATTATATTTTTAAAAATTTTTATTGTCATTGCTATGTCTTCAAATTGAAGAAATTGACACACTTGATTAGTGGGGAAAAAAATATTTATAATAAGCACTCAACTTCTTTACTTCTTGTTTCTAAGTGGGGCCATGTCAAATGAACTTATACAGGATGAAAACCTGTCCAAACTTTTGTCCAAGAACTGCATTGTAATACTTGATGCCACTGTACTGAAACAGTGTACCTCCAGTTATATAGAAAGACTATTATAGTGCAGGATTGTGCACAATAATAGTTTTCTAAATTAACTTGTATAGCAGATTCTGGTTCTAAATAATAGCACAAACCTGTGCATGATTTGTGCTACAGGCTGCACATAATTATTTTTTTTTGCGCCAGCCTCCTCAGAGACTAAGGGGCATTTGACATGCCTTTTCATTTTGCGGCCCTCCAGCATTCTGCTGCCGAATAGACTCATTCTTCTGGACAGAAATCAGTTGGGTGTGTCGTGCCACGAGTCTGTGGCAAGATCGATCTGTACGCTTTTATTTTTTATACAGCTTCCTGCTACAATCCCTGCCTCCTTATACCCTCTTGGAGACTCAAAAGTACCTCATTTTTCAAATCTGACGTCACTTTATGTGGTAATAACTATGAGACGTTTTAAGTTAGTGATTTTTTTTTTGATTTTTTTTTTTTTTGTGACATGTTGTACTTCATGTCAGTGGTAAAATTTAGTCAGTATGTTTTGTCTTTGTTTCAGAAAAAATAGGAACTTTGAAAAAATGAAGTTTACAAACTTTGAAATTTCATGCCTTTCATACAAATAGTCATAATACCCAAATTATTTCTTAACTAGAGATGAGCGAGTACTGTTCGAAACTCCCGTTTTGAATAGCACGCACCAATAGGAATGAATGGACGCAGGGGGTTAAGCGCCCAGCTTCCATTCATTCCTATGGGTGTGTTCTATTCGAAACGGCCATTTCGAAAAGTACTCACTCATCTCTACTCTTAACCCCTTCCCGAAATCCACCGTTCTAGTACAGCGGATGTCGGGTACTTAAATATGGTGGCCACTCGGGAGTTGAGCAGCTGCCACAGCTGCTGTGTGTCTGCTGTATTATACAGCAGACACTCTGCACTAATGCCCACGATTAGTGACCGCATTGATCATGGGCATTAACTCCCTCTGCGCCTTGGTCAAAACTTTAATTAAATTGCCCTGTTATTTTCTCAGATATTATAAGATTTACAAGTCAAGCAATAAGTTTCCAAAACACAGTTTTCAAGGGACCAGTTCAGTTCTGAAAGGGCCTTGAAAGTCCTTTGCAAATAGCAACCCCCATAAATCACCACATTCTCAAAACTGCACCCCTGAAAGAATTTGAAATGACATTTCACAGCAATTAAAACAAAAATGGAGGTCAAATATACATATTTATTTATTTTTCAATTTAAAATCTTCTTTCATTAATATATTCATTTAGCCCTAGAATTTACACATTCACTTTCGATGACCTGTTATGCATTTTCTCCCAAGCATGAAATTATCCCACGTGAGGATATTAACTGATGTATGGACACACAGTAGGGTAAAGAACAGAAGGAGCGATTTTGACTTTTTAGACAGCATACTTTGCTGCTGGAATCTGTTTCAGGTACCATGTTGCATTTGCAGAGACCCTGAAGTGCCAGAACACTGGAACTCTCCCTCCACCAAAAAAATAATGACCCCTTTTTAAAAACTAGACCTCTCAAGGAATTTATCAAAGTGTATAGTGAGCACTTTGACCCTACAGGTGTTTATTTATTTCCATTGAGACGTGAAAATGATTACTTTTTTTTTAATAATATTAATATATACACGCCCCCCCTGATCCTTGGCAGGTGTGCTAGGATTGTGAGCAGAAATCCTTTTGTGGTCCACGACTCTGGGGCCACCGTTCTGTGTCCCTACTGGTGCCATTACTGTATCTCTTCAGTGTCAGAAGGGCATTTCTGACAGACAGGAACGCCCTTCCTCACAGTAGCGTCTATGTACTGTGAAAGAGGGCGTTCCTTACTGTCTAGCGCTGACGTTGAGCATGAGGAACGCCCCCACTCACACACACTCACACACACTCACGATAGTACTCATCCATAGACGAATATTGGGGGGCGGCAGCGTACCTTCCCTGTTGGCTTTCTAGCGGTGTATTACACTACATGTACCCTGAGGACGTGAAAGGTCCTCTTTAAGGTAAGCAGGCACTATACAATATATAGAGTATAAATAATTAAGGAAGAAAAATCATAACAATGGGTCCTCAACATTCACCTTATTGGTGTTGGTACTGGGGTCAGGCCATAACTGATATTGGCTGTTTTGTAAAATCTATTAAAAGGCCATCAGTATTTCTGTCCTGGAAAACACCTCTAGGCTAAGGCCCCATGGGCCAGAAACGCTGCGCTAGAGCACTGCGGGAACAACCGTGGCGGGAACGAGGCGTGGTTCATCCTGCAGCGCATTAAACATAAAGTTTATGGAATGCCGCTGGCGTTTCCGTAGATATAATCAACATGCTACGATGTCAAAAATCGCAGCATCTCTGAGTCAATGAGAGGCTATTTTTTCAGCACTGAAATTCCACACCATTTTTCTCCGTTTGAATGGACCCTTACAATTGAAAGGTTGATAGCAGACTTGGAACGTATTCTGCTGCTAAACCCATCTGATTTCAGGTGCGTTGGATTTTTTTTTTTTTTTTTTTGTGGCGACACCCTTCAGGGAAACACATTGTTGATAGAAGTTTAGCAGCAATGTCTACTGCCTGTGACACCAGGTTGCAAATGTATTTGACAATTTTTTTTTTCCCCAAAGGGCATTTGTTGATATTCTGTTTATCATGGCTCAGACACCCTACAAGTGGAAACGTACAAAGCAGAAATGCTGCATAGGCTGAAAGCCATTACACACTACAATATCCAAGTATCGCGATGTGGAATAGTGAGCAAATAATCAGATGAGCACTGTGAACATCATAAAAAAGTTATTTCACCATCTCTCCTCTTAACCTATGTAATATAATGTCAAAAAGTCATATGTACCACTGAAAGTCCTATCTCATCCTACCTACAAGCACCTTCATTAACAGAAAAATCAATTCAGAGCTCCAGTCAGTCAGCCATTGTCGAAGCTCAGAATCAGCCCTCTTTGTCTGTTCCTGCCTGACACCATCCTTCTGAGGGAGCCTTCACACGGAGTAAACGCGTGTGTATTTTTGCAAAATACACGTGTAAAAATAAGATTCCCATTAACTTTGTCTGTACAGGCGTATTTTTACACGTGTAAAAAAATATCATTGAAGTCAATGGGAAAAACACATGCGCATTTACTCCGTGTGAAGGCTCCCTGACAGTACAGAGGCTAAATAACAGATCAGACTCCAAACTTAATAACGTTGATTGCTCAGGAATTGTAGGGGCTAGAGAAAAAATTACAACTGGAGCAGCACATTTTCATTCAAGGTTGTGCAATCTTATTACTAAGAGATTTGGTGAGTTGAAAGTGAGTGGAGGCGACCGTTCAGCCTGACATTCTTTGAACCATTAACATTAAATGCAACTGAACTATTTTCTGAAATTTTTATTGCAAGAGGGAGCTGTTGGGGGCTGTGACTGTCACACTTCAGCTCCTTAAGCTGCAGGTGGTCTGGAGCATCAACGGGGCTTACAGAGAGAGGAGAGGGGGAAAAAGTCATCTTTTCAATAGCTGCAAAATCTCAAACGTGCGGAGATGAGATGTCTGCTGTTTACCTCTTTATTTGCGTACTGATATCGTTCTTTGAAAAACTGGTCATTCTTTCCAGTAGAAATGGCAAATGTGTGGTACTGGGCTGTATTTGTGACAGGAAGTAGCAGCTTGATCCCAAAAGCTTTGATTTGCGAATACAGTTGAGTCTGCATTTTGCCCCTGAAGGCTCGTGTACAGTACATTCAGTTGTCGTATTACGTCAACTAAAAATCCTAAATTAGCTAGCCAAGCAGCATCAAATCGTTTAGACCCTCAACTGAGCCATCTTTTATAACATGATCATATTTCAGATGTTTGGCACAGAGAACTTGTTGGTGAATAATACAGTGGAGTTTTAAAGCTTTGGGTCTCTGCTGCCTTTGTTATATACTAGGATTGGAATCCACTTCATTCACCATCCATAGCCATTGTGCCATCTATAATAACCCCACAGGAGTGTTGTGTCATCTACGGTGGAACAAAACAAAACGTGGACATTACATTGCTGTATGTATGTGAAAGAGTCTAGAGACGCTGTGGAGAGCGATCTGCTGTCTGCAACATCCTTCAGCATGACCGGTTTGGCAGTGGGTCAGTAATGGTGTGGGGTGGCATTTCTTTGGGGGGCCACACAGCCCTCCATGTGCTTGTCAGAGGTAGCCTGACTGCCATTAGGTACCGAGATGAGATCCTCCAACCCCTTGTGAGACCATATGCTGGTGCGGTTGGCCCTGGGTTCCTTCTAATGTAGGATAATGCCAGACCTCATGTGCCTGGAGTGTGTCTGCAGTTCCTGCAAGATTAAGGCATTGAAGCAATGGACTGGCCCACCCGTTTCCCAGAACTGAATCTGATTGAGCACATCTGGGACATCATGTCTCGCTCCATCCACCAACGTCACATTGCAGCACAGATTGTGCAAGAGTTGGCAGATGCTTTAGTCCAGATCTGGGAGGAGATCCCTCAGGAGACCATCCAGAACTTCATCAGGAACATGCCCAGGCGTTGTAGGGAGGTCATACAGGCATGTGGAGGCCACACAGTACTGAGTCTCATTTTGACATGTTTTAAGGACATTACATCAAAGTTGGATCAGCCTGTAGTGTCTTTTTCCAATTTAATTTTGGGGTGACTCCAAATCCAGGCCTCCATTGGTTAATAAATTTGATTTCCATTGATGATTTTTGTGTGATTTTGTTGTCATCACATTCAACTTTGTACAGAACAAAGTATTCAATGAGAATATTTCACTTATTCATTCAGATCTAGGATGTGTTATTTGAGTGTTCCCTTTGTTTTTTTTGAGCAGTGTATATTTTTGCCATAGGAAAGCAATGTACAAATAAATCTGGGCCTAAACCATAGGTGTAGGTTCCTTAAGGATACTGACTTTTATTCAATAGTTAGGAGAGTTAGGACGCAGAAGAGTGTTTTTAGCGTTTTAATTTGGGCCTTATTTTTCTACTACCGTGTTTCCCTGAAAATAAGACTGTGTCTTATATTAAATTCTCGTCCAAAATATAGGACAAGTCTCATTTTTGAGGGGATGTCTTATGGAGCGGGGGACAACCCACTCCATAAGACTTGCAGGAGGTTAGGGGAGGGGGGAGGTAGGCCACTTACCTTCCCCATCTTCGTAGCAGCACTGGTGCTGCTGTTGATCGTAGCGGCAGAAGTGGTGGGCGGGGCTTAGTGAGGCTGCCGGTAGTTGTGCCGGAGAGCCTCACTTGTGGGCATTGCAGCCGGCTGAATGCTGTGCACTGAGATCCATGTGGACAGGAAAGCTGGCTGCTGCCTCTGCTGTGATACCACTGTTCTGGCTGCTGTGTGATGAGCTGGGAGAGCCAACTCACCACAGAATATGCACAGCGGGCATCTCCCAGCTCATCCTACAGCAGGGACAGTGGATATAACCTACGATATCAGCAGAAGCAGCCTGCTTTCCTGTGCACACAGAACATCGCGCACAGTGTTCAGCCGGCGGCAATGGTTTTTAGGGGATGCCTTATTTTCAAGGGGTGCCTTATATTAGGCAATTAAACAGAAACCTCCCCCATGCCTTATTTTCGGGGGATGACCTATTTTTGGGGAAACACGGTAGTAAACTAAATTTGTACTAGTCAACTGTATTTCATGAGCAAGTAGTTAAAGTGTAGTGCCAAGCAGAGCCACATTGTAGCTAAGCAGCCTGTGATCGGCTCTTCCTATTTTCCTCTCTGTAACTCAGGGCCGGGCTAGCGGGGCCCCGCGGCAGGGCCCGCACCTAACAAAATGCAGGTCGGGTCGGTCGGCAGGGCAATTGCCGAGGGCCCCAGCACTGCAGCAGCGGCTAACAGAGAGCAGCCAGCGCAGGGAGCTGCAGCTATTGATCCAGGAAGCTCCACTCAGCGCTGTCAGGATGCTCCTCCTCACCCCCCTTCTCTGGCTGCCCTCTGTCAACCAATGAGAGGGTGAGGAGAGCCCAGGAGGCGGAGCTTATCGCTCTACAGAAGATCCCTGCCATCCTGCACACGTGAGAGGGAGAAGAGGAAGCTTCAGCAAACTGAAAGTAAAGAAGGAACAAAGCCATCCACAACCTGTCCCCTCCATATATCTCTGACCTAATCTCACGCTACCTGCCCACACGTAACCTCAGATCCTCCAATGATCTCCTACTCCGCTCTGCTCTCATCCGCTCCTCACACAACCGTCTCCAAGATTTCTCCCGTGCATCCCCCATACTCTGGAACTCCTTACCAAGACACATAAGACTGACCCCCACAATCACAGGCTTCAAGAAGGCCCTGAAGACTCACCTATTCAGGAAGGCCTACAACCTCCAATAACACTATCACCGCACCCCCATCTGTACAGTCTCCCCCTCTCCTTCTGTCTCTACCCCCTTCCCTCATAGATTGTAAGCCCTCGCGGGCAGGGCCCTCTACCCCACTGTGCCAGTCGGTCATTGTTAGCATTATATCTACCTGTATATTCTGTGTATTGTATGCAACCCCCAAATGTAAAGCGCCATGGAATTAATGTGCTATATAAATAAATAATAATAATAATAATAAAAGGAACACACAGGTACAGGCTGGAGGGGGGAGGGGGGTTACACTTACTATACCTATTAATGTCAGGCATTTGGAGTTATTCATTTAGTTTTAGTAACTCCATGTGCCTCATATTAATAGCAACTAACCCCATCATGTCCCTCACATTAACCCCCTGTGTACTTCACCATAAGGGTTACTGATGTGTGAGATATATGGGGGTACTAATCATGAAGATACTTCATTATTACCTCCATGTCTCTCACATATCAGTAACTCTTATATGAGGCACACAGGGGGTTAATGTGAAGGACATGATGGGGTTAATTGCTATTAATATGAGGCACATGGAGTATCTAAGCTGTAATGCACATGACTGTACTTTTTAGGGCTCGTTCACATCTGCGCCTGGTCTCCGTTCTGCAGGTTTCCGTTTCCTGCATAAAACAGAGGCAGGAGACGGAAACCTGACTCTTTCATTTGAATGGGTGAGAAAGCTGTCCGGCCGTGAGCAGCGGTGAGCGTTTTATGCTCTCCGCCGTGAAACCGTTTTTTTTTAAATCCGGACACAGAGTCGGACATGCAGTACTCTGTGTCCGGATTAAAAAAACGGTTTCGCGGCGGAGAGCATAAAACGCTCACGGCCGGACCTGGTCTGTGGTTTCCGTCTTCTTGCACGCAAAAGATGGAAAAAACAGAACGGAGACCCGAACGCAGGTTTAAATCTAGCGTCATCCACAATTGTGGATAAAAGTATGTACTATTATATTTCAATGGGCCCAGTACACATGGCCATTGTTTTTGCGGCTGTGTGTTAGGGCCACATTGAAGAGCTGCAAATTATGGAGCAGGTCCTATATGTGTCCTATACCTAGACCAGTCATGTCCTCATAAATGGGTGGTATTACACAGGGGCGGATCCAGAGTCGGGCAACCACCTGGGGCCCCTGCCCAGCGGGGCCCCGCGGCGCGGCCTGGACCTAACAAAATGGTCCTGGTTGGCGGGAGGTATGTCCCGATTTTAACTCATCGGCGATGAGCTGAATACATAGGCGTTTAAAGCAGGAGCTGTCAAAGTTCAGCTCCTGCTTTAATGCTGCGCTCCGGCATTTGTAGCCGCGATGTGATGACGTCACATCGCGCCTACAATATGTGTATGAGTGAGACTGCGGAGAGAGCGGCGGGGGAGCGAGGGAAGGAGAGTGTGTTTTTTTTTTTTTGTGTTAAACATTAAAATGGAACATAATATAGGGGGCCCATGAAACTGGGGGCAGATGAAGGGGGAGGGGGGAGAACGGCATGACACTGGGGCAGATGAAGGGGGAGAGAACAGCATGACACTGGGGCAGATGAAGGGAGAGAGAACAGCATGACACTGGGGCAGATGAAGGGGAAGAGAACAGCATGACTGCATCATTTTCTTAAGTCTAAAAATCAAGTCTGAACATCAAGACACAATAATCTTTGCGTCTAACGTCAAGACACATCATTGTCTCTCTTGAGTGAGCAAATTATCGTCTGCTACCTACTGGAATAATACAATAAGTAGCAGCCTAATGTATCACTGTGTGGGGCCAAAAAAAGGGGCTACGTATACTGTTTGGGGGCTAGAAAAAAAGGGGGAGGATCATCATACTGTGGTGGGCAACCAGAAAAAAAAAGGCGGGGGGGGGGGGGGGGGTCAAATACTTTGCTCCTTTTTTTATTTTTTTTAAAAAAAACCAAACACTTTATTACATTTTTTCTACACTTTTTTTTTTTTTCTCTCTCCGTCTCCATGTTGCACTATGGGACCTGAACTAGCAATGTTCTAATTGCTGGTTCAGTAGTATACACTGCATTACATGTAGTCAGTGTGTGTAGATGCATAGGCTGACTTGCTCTCATCGCAGCAGGATCAGCCAGGTATAAGGGGACATATGAAACATGAAAATATATATGACACATGAAAATATGTATTGGCATCCCCCTGAACTCACCACAGGGCAGTAAGGGTCAAAATAGCCACGGAAATCTGTTAGAGGCTGCAGTCATGTATGACTGTGACGTTGAAGGGGTTAAAACCCCTGATCAGAGCTGTCCGTTACAGCTAACATCTGTTAATAAAGAATTTGATGGAAAAAACTTTGGGAACCTGGCAGACCTCATTTAACCACTGTTTTAGCGGACCCAAACAATTGTGAGACAGCTGTGAGAGCTTATATCAGGGTACACCACAGATTTAGCATTTACAAGGTAGCAGACACCAGAATTGACTCCCAAATCATAGGAGCTACTGGGAAAATAGTAGTGAATTTGGTGTTTCCAATGTGAATTATGAATTCAGTCAATTATGTCAGTGGGTATTAAGATAAGACATTTGAGGAAAGGATTACTGGTTAAAAGACGGCCAGCCTTCCCAACCACAACAGAATCAGGTCAGGTAGTCCCCCATAAGTTGCAGTCATGTATAACTAAGACTAAGTTCACATCTGTGCCGGAGTCTCCAGAAACCGGTGAAAATTGGCGGAGACAAAAGTCCTGCATTGAGAAATATCCTCTCCACCAATTTCAAGAGGACCTGTCACATCCTCTGGCACCTGCAGTGCAATGAATTAAGCACACTGTCAGCTTTGACAGTATGTGCCTGAGTGCTGGAGATATCGGTGCCGTTAGTTATCACTTCATCAGCAGAAGGGTGGGCCTTACCACTCTGCATCATCACTGGGCTCTAAGGAACGCTCTCTCTAACAGTACAATGCTATGGAAGAGCTCTATCGGGTGGTGTTCCTTACCGCCCAGCAATGATGCTGAGCAGTAAGGCTTGCACTTCTGACAGTGGAGAGATATCGGTGCATCTTCAACACCTGGATGCACATTGGGAAAGCTGACAGTGCATTGAATTCATCACACTGTCAGCTTTGACTGTACGTGCCAAGATGCTGGAGATATTGGTGCTGTTAGTTTCTGCACCAATATCTCTTCACCATCAAAATAGCAGGCCTTAATGCTCAATCGTTGAGTGCTAAGGAATGCCCCCTTTGACAGTACAATGCTATGGAAGAGTATTGTCGGGGGCGTTCCTCACACCCAGCAATGATGCTGAGCAGTAAGGCTGAATTCAGTGCACTGTCATCTTTCCAGCGATATATAAAATTGTGGATGCCAGAGGACGTGAAAACTCCTCTTTTAGTTTTGAAACTGCAGACGCCATTCTAGGCAATGGGGTCCGCTGGTGTCTGTGTAACCTCTAAAACCTGAACGACGGAGAGGCTGGAGCAGGTGTGAACCTAGCCTATAAGTTTTCAATTCATTTTAAGATTACAGTTTTTATCTGGCTTCATGATTTGTATATATATATATATATATATATATATATATATATATATATATACAGTATATATATATATATATATATATATATATATATATATATATATATATATTTCTTTATAGCACTGAACCTTTTGGGTATTAAATTGTTACATTTTATGGTACTTTGTGTTTGCTCTATGAACTCATTACCTTTTTAAAGAGTGTTTGCGTCTGCTGGGAGCCGTAGCGTGTGTCTCAGACTGGTATTGGTCCGGGATTCTGAATACAACTGGATGGTGGCTGCATGTATTTGGAGTGCATAGACTGTGATTGGGAGCAGGTTTTTCTCAAGTTGCAGTCTGAGTGAAGGGTGAGTGCAAGATTGAGTGAGTGGAGTGAATTGACCTCTAACAGCTGCACCCACGATCACATGACTGTATGTGACATGAAGTCATTAGCAAAAACCACCATCAATGGAGAGGTCTTAAAAATAAACACTATATACCCTGAAAACTGTCAATTTCGCATTCACTACAGTATAAGCCCATCAGGCTCTCCCGACTCTAGAAAATGTTTTGTTAAATCACCAGCACAATAAGTCAGCAACCTTAAAGAATACCGTGACCATGATGCAATATAATGTTTTATCGTATATGTACTAGTATTCTTCTGCTTGGCTGTCCTTCCATAAAACAAGTTTAAACTATTATTGATCTGGAATGTTTTTTATGTGCAGTCTAATCTTATCTGACCATCTCAGGGCCCTTCTCAAGAATGAAATTTACAATGAGTCAAAACAATATAAAGTAATGACCGTGAGCAAAATAAAAGCTCCCAGTTTCAATGTAAAGGAGGTGCATGAAAGTGATTGGAAAGAAAGGTCATTGTAGAGGTGAATGAAGATGATAAAAAACCCAACACATTATACTTGTTGCAAATTGATATTTAAGTCTAACATTGAGAAATTATCAGTAATTCAATTGCCTATTACTTATTCTTTCTACCTATTACACTAATATTTTAATGAAAATTGTTGTATTATATGGTGGCCATTACGATAATGAGCATCCTTATAATATAGGAATGGCTACAGTCAACCAGAGTAATAGCTTATTTCTGGTAGTAAGTCTTTGTGCTGGCCATGAAGGGCATGTGGAAGGGGCTGCCCTGATAAAATTGTCACTATTTTAAGGTGAGTGTATATATTTATGTATATTGATACTCTACATATACCGTAAGTTCAAAGAGGATGACAACCATTCAAAGCTCAAAGATGTTTCCTGTGAAATATTTCTACATAAACAGTGAAGTAACATTGTAGCTGACTGTATTATAGTTGTACTATATTATATTAGTTGTGGGCTGTTTTTACAGTTCTGGAATCTCCAATCCTAAAACCTTCCAGCATAGCAGATGCCCGCAAGATTATCTGTTAAGTTACATACACATGAATGTTTTTAAAAAACTGCTGCTGTTTTTATGACCATTTTGCATCTGTGGGACACCTGTTTTCATGGAAACTTCATAGACTTCAGTCCACTGATGGATCTGTGAAACCAGACAAAAATAGGACATTTAAGACGTCAAAAAAACTGACATATGAATACTCCATTGAAATCAACAAGAGAAATTGATTATGACTGGCACTTCTGACATCAGACTTAATAAAGTCCATGACTGGTGCGAGACACGTCTGAATCATTAAGAGAATCCAGCCTCTTATTAAATCAGGCATACTTCCATGCACCAGAATGAAAATCTAAGCTAGTTCCTGATCTCCTATATAACTCATGCCAATTTTATAAAAATCCATTGCAATAAATATGTTGAGCGAAGGCATGCCCACTCTGCACCACTTACATTTGTAGAAAATGGCGAGCGAGGCGCAATACAGGAGATGTAATGCATCTTGGGCACAAGAAAGGCCTGTACACCATGGATATGTCACATTAACACCCAGAAAACTGGCATAGATTATTCCAATGAGTTCTAAATACAGTCGTCACATGGTCCTTTTTTATTGTTGTAAGCAGGAGGCTTTAGATACTGAAATGCAACTTATGACCCCCTTGTGCTGCTTTTGTAGCTCTGTAACAAACTGATGAAATCTTTATCTACCTTTACAAAACCTTCAGCTTTAATGAATTTACTACTACAGAAGGTCCATCATAGATTGTTAGCTACTTGGGTAAAGATTCTACTATTGTAGAGACTTTGATCAGTATGATGTGGGGTCAGAATACTTCAAGTATGCCTACAGACACACTTCCATTATATGCAATAGAACAGATACTGAAACTCCATGCTGTACTTAGCTCTCCACAACCTGGTAGGGCGTATACTTTGATTAGCTAGTACGGGATAATGTATGCTAGTTGAAGATGTATAGATCATGGTTTGAAAAAGCAGTGTCAAATTGTAATCCAAGAGAATAGTCAAATGAAACCAAGTTCCTGGTCAATATGGTAAACAGGCAGAGATCAGGTCACAGGCAGTGGTCAGAAGTCAAGCCAAGATCAGGTGCAGGAGTAGACAACTGTAGGTAGAACAAGAGAAGTACTGCCGTCAATATGGGACCCGCTTTTCTAACCCATGTTGGTGCTCAGAACAGGCTTTATATAGTCAGTCCATTTGGTGTCATGATTCAGAGGTAGGTTTTCAGAATTGGAAATACTGCAGGCTGGCCACAGGGAGAAACTCTGGCATGTTGTGGTGCAAGGGAGCCACTGGAGGGAGCTCCATCATTTACTTTGACTCTGGGATCACAGAAAGATGATATCTGACTGAGTCTGCCCAGGCACTGGAATCATATAACATGGGCAGTAGGCACTGTTTTGTTACAATACCAGAGACAACATTTTCAGAACTCCCTGTTCTCTTGTAATACAACTAATTGTTGAGTAAAGAAACATTTTAATTATACCATCTTAATTTACTCAAAATAAAGAGCGTACAGATATATTACATACAAATACAAAAATGTATTCTTTTCTTGTGCCAGTCCCTAGTCCCTTTGGGGTCTGACAACCAAATATCCTAGTATCACACCTCACCCTTAGCCAATAGAGACCCAGATATTAGCTATTACTTGAGCTACAGAATTGGACATTATTCCTATCCCCTTAATGAGTTCTGACCAGAGATGTAACTTGAAGTTGCTGGGCCTCAATGCAGAATCCATAATGGGGCCCCCACTTACTTGTGTGCGATGTATAATACTTGTGTTTACTTAAGTTGCCCAGAGGTCTTTGGCCCTCTCAGGCTTCATAGCTCATATCAGTTACTCCCTCTACACCCCATATAATACGCCCCTGGTTTTAACATAGGCCTAAACAGGATTATAAACGCTACCACAATTTGTTGGAGCTTGTTGGCCTAGTTTGTTGGCTGTTTCTTCTTATATTATTGTTCTGTTATGGTTTGTTTAGTCTGTATGATTATGTCTAATTAGAGGGTATTGTACCAAAATTTCAGTGCATCAAGCCTACAGGTGGCTATACTTCAGCAACAGGTGCTACGCTGTTCCCATAGCTCCCATTTACTTGTGTTGGAATTAGAGAAACACCCTATAGTAGCTGCAAGGCCTCCCAGCAGAGATTACCACCAGTATGTTTTCTTGATTTTAATGTGGAATAAAACTGGACATAATAGAGCTAGCACACAAGTGTATTAAGTGGCAGCAAGTCCCGACTACTAGGAGAGGACCCGCAGCTACTATATGGTGTTTCTCTAACTCCAATACAAGTAAATAGGTGCTATGGAAACAGCCTGACACTTGTAGCTGACCAGAGTTCGCTAGTCGGACCACATGTCCTTTCAGCTTGTGCCATCCTGAAAAACAGCCTGTCATGCCAAGAAGCATTGGAAAACTGAATCTGTGAGTGCAAGTGAGAGTATCAAGAAATAAACTACCTTTATTGGCACGTCCGAATAGATATTTGGCATTGCCAAAGCTAGTAAAGTGTGGGGGGGGGAGAGTTGGGGGTTGGGGGGGGAAGTGGTGGGTATGGGGGGGGGGGAAGTGGTGGGTATGGGGGGGGGAGTGGTGGGTATGGGGGGGGGGGCGGGGCGGGTGATTTGGGGTATAACAGTCCGTGGGGTCTCATCTTCCTCTTAGTTGGTGACAGCTGTATGGGGAGGGTGGGGAGGATGATTTGGGGTATAACAGTCCGTGGGGTCTCATCTTCCTCTTAGTTGGTGACAGCTGGACACGTATTGGGCAGCAATCTCCACAGTGGACTCCTCCTCTCCCAGTAGAATGTAGAGTTTCCTCTTTTTGCCTGCAGATGTGAAGTCTGGGATGTGGGCAGAGTCTTTGGTAGTAGACGGCCCTCACAGCTGAGTATTTGGTGTAGTGTAGCAGGAAGTGCGTCTCGTCTTCTAGCACCCCCCGGTCACAGTGCTGGTGTAAGAGAGTGAAACAGTCCTTGTGCTGTGAATGTGCCTGTTTCTGCGAATAAGCTTGTTTTTTTTTCTAAACTGACATTTTGTTGTTTGACCACAAGAGGTCACTGTTTCAAGATCAGAAGACAAAGGGAAAAGGCTGTATGCCCCTGGAGTATTGATGTGGAGACCCTGTTCGGGGAGGTGGGCTCAGGAGCAAGAGGGTATGTGTGCAGCAGCCATTATGGGACAGTGTGTGCTTTGATCTGAAGTAGAAGGAAGGACTGCAGTGGCATCCTTGTGTAGAGAAGATCCTTGGAGGGCTGGAGCTACAGCAGGTGGAGCTGAAGTAGAAGACTTCCTGAGATTATCCAGACACCACCCTAAGGAGAAGATTGCTGTCAGAGACTTGACTGAGAAGTGACACTGTCAGTGACACCGCATTCTGTCTGAGGAGACCCTCTTCCAACTGTTGCAAACAAAGGCTAAAGGGTACCTAACAGAAGTAACCGTGCACGCACCACACTGCAAGTTTGGTGCCAAATTGTTTGGGACTGAGTAAGAGCCTGTAGTTAGATAGTTAGGCATAACCAGTATCACAGACTGCACTACTGGTGAATTATCTACCTGTCTGGTAGCGAGGACTGAGACTCAGAGGATTCTACAGAGTTATATCTCTCAGAAAGGGACTTCTAAGAAAGACTGGGAGCAACATCCAGTTTAACTTCGCACTGTTTGGCTTGCAAGCTAATCAACTATTATATTTTCTTGGTTGTACTTTGCTTGGGGGGAATAGTAGTATTGCAATAAGATTGTAAGCCTTGGTGTTATACCGCCGGTGCCTGTGTCACACTCACTGAATTGTTCCTGTGTATTAGGGTGATAGAAGATAAAAGGCATCTGTATAGGTGCAGTCTGCAGATAGGTAAAAAGTGTGGAGTATATTGAAGGCCACACTAGTGGGCACCGTGCTGTACAGCACCAGGGTCTCAGCTTCCGGGCTGAGTGAATGTAAATATCTGGGAGTGTTCTTTCGGGTAAAGGGGGTTACTAAACTAAGTAAAATCTTGTCTTTGCTAAATTGAGTTGGACTCACTTCCTTTGCTCGTGACTTCGCTGTATCCTGGGGAGCCCACCCCAGTACACGGCTTACACTGGCACAGTCTGTTCTCTCGTGGCTTGTACGTCTGCCTGTGTCGCCCCGTCTCCATCTCCAGGCTGTGGGCGCTCAGTGTTTACCAGCTCAGGGTCTGTCTGTGTTTGGGGTGGGGTATTCTCTCCAGGTAGGTGGCCATGGTGTAGTCCCTTTGTAATGACTGGTACACGGTGAGTTTCTTGGAGTTATTTATTGCGCTTCTCCATTCCTCGATGTACCGCTCTTTGTCTCTCTCAATGGCTCCTTCTATTTGAGCCTAGTTCAGGGCATGTTGGGGGTTTTGGCTTGGCAGATGGCTGGTGCTTAGTTAAGGGGTATCAGGTTTGCTCAAGGCTCTGTGGCTCAGCCAGGCTTGGTGGTGGTAAGAGCCAGGGCTGCTGCCCTGTATGTGAGTCCAGAATGATAGCGCCCTCTTCTGCACGGTGAGCCATAGGGGGAGTCTGCCTAGCTCTGCCCGGCATCCCATGTTGGAGGTGCTGCGATGGACATGGAGGAGGTACTTGCAGAACTCCAGGTGGAAGGTCTCTGTTGGGCTGGAATCCCACTTTGACTGGTCTGGGTAGGTGGCTGGGCCCAAACCTCACTGCCATAGAGGAGGATAGGAGTGATGACTGCGTCAAATATCTTCAGCCAGACCCTCACCGGTGGTTTGAGGTGGTACAGTTGTCTTCTGATGGCGTACAAGGTTCTGCAGGCTTTTCCTTTCAGGGTTTCTATTGCTGCTTTGAAGCTTCCTGATTGGCTGAGCTCCAGCCCCAGGTAGGTGTAGCTGTTGGTTTTCTCCAGTGTGGAGCCATTCAGTGTGTATTGCCTATGGTATGGGAGTGATACCTGTTGCCTTGGGTAAACTCTGGGCATCTGATATTGTGGCTTTGGAGTGCTGTAATATTTTGTACGTGAAAACCTGTTCTGCAGTCTACATTCAAGATAAGTAAGTATGTGTTCCAGTATACATGTGGGTGGTTCTTTTCTACATGACTACAAAGAACCACTAACCTATACAGATATTATAAATCAATCCGTATATGAAACTGTCCCCTCCTCTAATGTTTTATTCAACACAACCAACAAAATCACGGTATTAAGGGTCTATTCACACGGAGTAAACACGCACATTGAAGTCAATGGGAGTCTTATTTTTACACTTGTACTCTTTACACGTGTATTTTGCCAAAATGAGCTCGTGTTTACTCCGTGCGAGTAAACATAAGTTGGAAGTATAAATAGGATCCTTTAGATGGGAATAGCCCTTTAAATAAGCAATCTAGTGAAAGAACTTTTATTCATTACTGCACTCCCTAATCTGACTAAAATACTCTGGATTTCTTATATGTATATTGTACTCACTTTCATTTTTGCTGTCAGAATATCCATCCAGTGCAAAACCATTTTAAAAAAGCCAAAAAACGGATGGATCCAAAAAATAATTCCAAATGATTACTCAGTGGATACCTGAATTCGTTTTTTTTAGGCAGAGTAGTTAATGGGTTTCCATAAAAAAAAAACTTTGTGCCCATATTTGACAAATGTGCTGTTTGCTTTTTTATATTTTCCCCCCTTCTTCATTCTGAGCATGCGCAGAGGGAAAAACAGATTGCAAAACGGACACAACCAGATGACTATACGGTTGTAATCCGTTTGTGTCCGCCTTCCATAAACCTCAATGTTAAAAAACAAACAAACAAAAAAAACGATATATTGTTGTCCGTCTGGTATTCCTATTTTTTTGAATGGAGAAATAATCCTGCAAGTCTGACTTTTTTCTCTGCCCAAAAGAACAGATACCAGATGGAAATACTCCACGCGCACGCCTGCGGATGTTTTTTTACAACCCATAGAAATCAATGGGTTTTAAAACAATCCATTCAAAATCAGTTTTTGAGGATTTTAAAACTGTTTTAAAAACTGATTTCAAGCAGAGAGCCAAAAGATAATGTGAACCCAGGCTTACTGTCATTTTAAAATTTCCATGAGTCAGTGATATACATGTATATACAGATTTAGCCAAGGTTAGCATGACTCATAATTCATTAATCTACATGTCACACTCTGGTTTTGTGCTGAATATAGTATCTTTCTCCACAGCACCAAATTAATAACAAACAATTCAATAAGTCACTGGTCTTGTGCGCCACCCTTTTGTAAACAGCAAACGAGATCTCTACCCATAGAGTTAACCCTTTTAGCACTTATAGAGTTTGTCCTATTAGCAAATCTAAACAATTCAGATTTCTCTATGCTAAATAATGGAAGAAAAAGTCAAATACAGTTGGTTATAAATGAATACAGAGATAGATAAAATTGTCTCCATCTAAATAAATACAAGCATAAAAACAAAGTTAAAGTGAAAATCCCCACTAGATCCGGCACGTGTCCCCCAGCTTTCCAATGGTATATAGGAAGTCCTTATGTAAAGAATTGTCTCAGTGACATTAAAGGGGTTGTCCCATAACAAGCATCCTATCTATACTGCTAGTTTATGTGGATATAAGACGTTTCCTAAATACATTGCTTTATCAAAACTGCTTTGTTTGGCCACTATCTTAATTTATTCATTTCATTGTTTACATGCATTTCTATGACCATGGGCCCCGGACCACGGGATTATCTGCTCAGTCCCTCAGTGACGTAGCTGCCTGCTCTCAGGGGGAGAGGGAGGGGCTGAGTGCGCGGCAGCAGCTCTGAGCTGTGTATGTCTCTGCCACAGACAACCAACGGAGCTCCTCAGATAGGGATGGGGGGAGGTGAGAGCTCCGGGATTTCTGAGCTCTTATCAGTCGGTTTAATTGAATTTGGCTGATAAGGGCTGAGATAGGGAGTCCGGTACCTCTGTATGTATTACAAACTGACTCCAATCCAGCTCTGCTACATCAGCTTCTACATCAGCTTCATACTTTGGTAATTCATTTACAACCAATCCCTCATTACTGACTGCAAACATAGCAGATAGCAGAACAAGTGAAACCCCACCCACCAATGTGCTGAGAAAACCAGGAAGTGAACAGAGCAGACAGCCTGCAGGTTGGTGAACAAGCGTGATAGAAATACCCCTTTAACTCCAAAAAAGTTCCACATTTGGTGAATGAAATCCTCTAAACTCGGTAAAAACCAACCAGACTTTGCAGCTACCGGCCCATAGGTGACGATGAAGAATCTTCACCCACTAGCTAACTTACCTTTGCTTTGTCTGTATCCTTAGTTACTTGTGTAAAGTTACAACAGAGCTTTAGGTATGGAAGCCTGGATAGACCAGAATACTTCACAGCTGATACTACACACTTCGAGAGTTCCAACTCTCTTTGTCAGGAAGGTACAGCCTTCCACTCTATGGTTAATGTAAGTAGAATAATGTCTCAAATACCTAATACGTAATTAACCCTTTAAGGTTTAACTTTAGTCCGTCATAAAAATTTAATTGAACAGTAGTTTCATTAAAATTTCTTCCTTTATTGATCAAAATAATTTAAATTAAATCTTATATGAAACCATATAATGAAAATGAAAACAACATATATCTAGTATAAATAATAAATATAAATACAAATTTCATATATAAATATAATGTCCCAACAATCCGTTTCTAGTATTATTTAATGTTCCCCTATTATTTTACTTAAAATCCTTTTTTTTTGGCCCACATAAAATTTATTGCAAAGACATTTTAATACATCTTACACCCTAAGGTTTACAATTTAAAGCTTTGTTTTCCACTAGAATCCATTAGCACGTGCTGGAGTTTTGAGTGTGTACTTTTAAGCTCTGTTTGTGTGTGTCCCGAACCTTTATTAGCGCACTTTCATTACTCGCACACCGCTGGCTATTCATTTCTCATGGAAGTAAGTATTTACCTTGTACCTGTTGAAACTCCTATGTCTGACCTCTTGGCTCTGTTACTCGACCTCCGCCTCTGTCTGTCAATTCTCCTCCTGTTTTTCACTCCGTTATAACCCCTGCTTTCCTCCTAGAATCCTCTCTATTTATCCTGTCTCTGTACTGCGCTGAACTCACGTTGTCAAACCGGATTGTTGACCATTCTTCTTCTGCCTAACCCTCCTGAAATGTGCTGACCTTATGTTGCCGAAACGGATTGTGGACCATTCTTCTACCTGACCCTTCTGCACCACACTGACCTCCAGTTGCTGACCAGACTGATGACTACATGCAGGGGCGTAACTACCGTGGTAGCAGCAGTAGCAGCTGCCACAGGGCCTGGGCCATTAGGGGGCCCGGTGACAGCCGCTACCGCTGCGGTTTTTTTAAAATAGGCAGTTACGGGCCCTATTCACTTGCCGATCCTGGCTGGGCCGGGATCGGCAAGTGACACCGCGGGCCCCACAGGGGCTATCATTATACTCGGGGGTCTTTGCAGACCCCCGAGTATAATGACCGGCGGATCGGGAGAGGTAATGGAACATAACAAACACTGTTACTTACCTCTCCGCGATCCTGCCAGGCCTCCGTCCTACTGTTGTCTGACGTCTCTGCATGCTTCCCGGGTCATGTGACGTCCGACGTCATTAAAGAAGGACGCGAGAGGAGGACAGCACAGCACAGGAGCCGGGGAACAGGTAAGAAGCAACAGTGGGTTGTTTTTTTTATGTTTTTATTCCCCGGGTCTCCGATTATTATACTCTGGGGTCTGAAAAGACCCCAGAGTATAATAATTGTTTATGGGTGTCCACAGAGGGACACTATTGGATTTAATACTGTGTGCAGGGGCCACTATGGGGTTAATACTGTGTGCAGGGGCCACTATAGGGGTTAATACTGTGTGCAGGGGCCACTATAGGGGTTAATACTGTGTGCAGGGGCCACTATAGGGGTTAATACTGTGTGCAGGGGCCACTATTGGGGTTAATACTGTGTGCAGGGGCCACTATTGGGGTTAATACTCTGTGCAGGGGACAATATTGGGGTTAATACTGTGTGCAGGGGACAATATTGGGTAAATACTGTGTGCAGGGGCCAGTAAGGGACATAATAGAGTGCGGAGGAGGGGGTCGGTCGAGGTCTTCGGCGTCAGTTGGGATGGGGGGGGGGGGCCCATGTCAAAAGTTCGCCACGGGGCCCCGCCATTCCTAGTTACGCCACTGACTACATGACCACCTTTGCCACCTTGTCTGGAACCGGCTTCTGCTCCCCTGCTTCTGCTGAAATCTTTAGGCTTTCTATCAGCTCCAGTTCTGCTTTGGAGAGTTACCTATCTTCTGGGTCTACTGATACTTGTGGTACACCGACCGCATTGTTCTCTCACACTTATTGCTAGCTTTGGCCGAAGGAATCTGCCAAGTCCATCTCCACTACTAGGGGGTCTGGTGAAGATGTCTGAAGGCTAGACTTGGCTCTGTGGAGGGGCGCTGTGTGTTTGGGCAAGTTTAATTACTTTTTTTTCAACTTTAATTTAAATTGAAAATTTTACATAATATATAAGGAAACAAAATGGAAGGAAATATAAAGTACACAAAAAGAAAAGGAGAAAAATACAATAATAAAACACAAAACCACATCAGGTAATACTGGTAAACAAACCACACAGAGGAGAATGGGAAAAACAAGGAGGGAAGGAATCAGAAACTGTTCATAGCACTGTAAGCTTCCCAGGGAGACTATAAAGCCTGAAACACCTCCAGAGTATGGTTGAGTGAGGCCGTCAGATATTCCATACTCTGGACATCCTTTATACAAGTAAGTAGGTCAGAGCCGGAGGGAGGTGAGACCCTCCTCCAGAGGAGAGCAATAAGCGTTTTAGCAGCAGCAGCAGTACATAAATGCAGAAACAATCTAGACATCTGCTTACCCAAATGGATGGGGGAAGGTTCAATAGATAGGTAAGAGGTCCAGAGGAACCTCTTGTATAAAAAGAATATTCGTGAGGGAATGCAATTCCTGCCAAAGGGGACAAATCCCTCAGGGCCGGCATCAGCGCACGGCATAGTCGGGCAAGTGCCGGGGCCCACAGAGCCTCTGGGGGCCTCCCGGCACTTGCCCGCCCCAGCACTTGCTTGTCCCGATATCAGCTCATCGGCGTCCGACGGACGCCGATGAGCTGAATTAAATGCATAGGCGATTAAAGCAGGAACTGTGATCTCAGCTCCTGCTTTAAAGCTGCGGCCCGGCTTGCGTGTGTAGGCACGATGACATCATCACATCGCGCTTACACACGCACGCCGGGCCACACAGCTCCTGCTTTAATCGCGTATGTGAATGGAGTGAGAGAGAGGAGCGTCGGGGGAACGATGGGAGGTGAGTGTAAGTGTTTGTCTTTGTGAAGGGGAGGGGGGGGGAACGGCATGACACTGGGGAAGATGAAGGGGGTGGGGAGAGAACGGCATGAAACTGGGGACAGAGATGGAGGGGGCCCAATGAAACTGGGGGGCAAATGGAGGGGGGGGAACGGCATGACACTGGGGAAGATGAAGGGGGTGGGGAGAGAACGGCATGAAACTGGGGACAGAGATGGAGGGGGCCCAATGAAACTGGGGGGCAAATGGAGGGGGTGGGAACGGCATGACACTGGGGAAGATGAAGGGGGTGGGGAGAGAACGGCATGAAACTGGGGACAGAGATGTAGGGGGCCCAATGAAACTGGGGGGCAAATGGAGGGGGGGGGGACGACATGACACTGGGGAAGATGAAGGGGGTGGGGAGAGAACGGCATGAAACTGGGGACAGAGATGGAGGGGGCCCAATGATGAAACTGGGGGGCAAATGGAGGGGGGGGAACGACATGACACTGGGGAAGATGAAGGGGGTGAGGAGAGAACGGCATGAAACTGGACACAGAGATGGAGGGGGCCCAATGAAACTGGGGGGCAAATGGAGGGGGGGAACGGCATGACACTGGGGAAGATGAAGGGGGTGGGGAGAGAACGGCATGAAACTGGGGACAGAGATGGAGGGGGCCCAATGAAACTGGGGGGCAAATGGAGGGGGTGGGAACGGCATGACACTGGGGAAGATGAAGGGGGTGGGGAGAGAACGGCATGAAACTGGGGACAGAGATGTAGGGGGCCCAATGAAACTGGGGGGCAAATGGAGGGGGGGGAACGACATGACACTGGGGAAGATGAAGGGGGTGGGGAGAGAACGGCATGAAACTGGGGACAGAGATGGAGGGGGCCCAATGATGAAACTGGGGGGCAAATGGAGGGGGGGAACGACATGACACTGGGGAAGATGAAGGGGGTGAGGAGAGAACGGCATGAAACTGGACACAGAGATGGAGGGGGCCCAATGAAACTGGGGGGCAAATGGAGGGGGGGGAACGGCATGACACTGGGGACAGAGATGGAGGGGGCCCAATGATGAAACTGGGGGGCAAATGGAGGGGGGGAACGACATGACACTGGGGAAGATGAAGGGGGTGAGGAGAGAATGGCATGAAACTGGACACAGAGATGGAGGGGGCCCAATGAAACTGGGGGGCAAATGGAGGGGGGGGGAACGGCATGACACTGGGGAAGATGGGGGGGTGGAACAGCATGACTCTGGGGCAGAGACGGGTACATGAAACTGTGGGCAGAGACGGGGGACATGAAACTGGGCAGATGAAGGGGGAGAACGTGATGAAACTGGGGACAGAGATGAAGAGGGGGACATGAAACTGGGGGCAGAGGAAGGATGTGTATGAAACGGGGAGAGATGGAGGGGGGGCATATAATTTACTGGTGACTGTAGGAGGATTATACTGTGTGGGAGCACATGATAAATTAATGAGAATGGGCGGAGTCAACATAAGTGGGTGGAGCCAAATTTGCCGCGGCGCGCAGAGCGTGCCGCACATTTTGCCCCTCTTTCTACTCTTTAAAAATTGAGAGGTATGGCGTTGGTGACGCCACACTCCTGCGTGACGTCACTCGCTTCATCTGCGACGCACAGTGTCTCGACTCCCCCCGCCTCCTTTACAAGGGGGCCCACTGAGGCTCTGTCGCCCAAGGGCCCATAAAAACCTGGAGCCGGCCCTGAAATCCCTGAACAGTCCCAGAAAATGTGGCACAAGGTACCCACCCCCATCTGACAACGCCAACATTGAGGGGAAGTTTAATTTATCTGCTCCGCTGTACCTGTTTTTGGAGCTACCTAGCCAGCCCGAAGTTTAGAACTGTGTTTGCTCTTAACACATGCTTCTTCAATGAATGACATGCTTGACTTGTTGCATAATTTTTGAACCCTGATGTAACCGCTTATTGTTATTTTCATTCTTATCTTGTCCTTATTTGCCAGTTTGAGCCTTTATAAGCAGAAACTTGGGAAATTCCAGTAATAGTTCACCAAATATTCTATCCTATTTTAAAAAAAAACAGCCAGTGCGTTTCTGTAGGTATAACTAACATAATGCAATTTCCAAAACTACAATGGTTTTGGAAATTGCAGGGTGTCTGCTGCGAGTATTTTTTACAATCCCATCCACTTTGCAGTGACTGCAAAATGCCTTGGTTTACGCCTTGTGGGCCCCCGGCCTTAAAACAGCACCTTACACTTTATTCAAACTTTTTAAGTTTAAATGAACAAAAAAGTGCTTCTATAATATACATATTGCCTGATGCACCTTAAAATGTATTTGTATCTTCTTATAACTGCTAAGCCCTATATTATTCAATTTCAGATTCAAAATATGTTTGATCTACTAAAAGGGTTAATAGTATTGTCATACTGAAACAAATGAAATTGCTATGTATTATTTCTCCTTACGTACCCCTTTCCCGTTGCATTAACACTTTATGTAGTTTCAAAGCCTGTGAAATACAAATAATAAAAACATGGGTCATATTATAAGACCTGGAGGTTTTACAGTGCAGAACATAACCCATGATGTATAATAAATTGGGCTATATGGAGTATATAATGTCGCCGGCATGTGTAGTCATCTTTGAGTACAGTAAGGGAAAGACAGGTGTTGTTTAGATAGGATGATGTCTCACATGTCTATATTTTATCCACTTGGAGATTATCCTCAGTTCATAAGTTTATAAGTCACAGCTGTCATTTTCAGCTATGAAACTCAAACAACATGCCAAATGCTGTTTCATTCTGTCCCTGGCAACCCCTACTGTAGCATACAGAATTCAAAGGGATTGCTATGTGCTGCTTTTCCCTTCCTGGGGGAAATCCTGTGATACTAGTTCTACTCAAGTTTGCTATACCCTTCTTCTGCAATGGACATACAGACAGGGACATAAATAGAGGGTAAACAATGGAAAGCGGGTATCGAACAGCAGTATCAGAGCCAGAGGTGCTTAGTGGATGGTCTGGGTGGCCATCCAAAACTCTAGGAGGACCCATGGCTAAAAACTAAATATAAACTAAATATTTGATGTATATTGTGGTGCAATGTCCTGAGGTTAGCTACACACTTCTTTTTGTGTCACGGCGACTTTGATGTCAAATCCTCTTACAGGCCCAGGGAAATGCAATCGCAAAGGTTGCCCCAGGACACTCCATGTGGCAGGTCCCTAAAGGTGTCTACCTTTACATCACTTATTAATTGGCTTAGTTTCCAACACAATTTTTGTGCAATTTTCAAAACATTGTCCAAAATTGTTGTGCACTTTCTGTCTCACAGTTTGGTATATTATGCTCCACCCCCTTTTCAACAAGTCCCACCCACCTTTTGGATGAGGCGCAAAAACTATTAAAAAGTGTCTAAAACACAAAGCATGTGTGCCTTTTTTTTTTTTACATTACAGTTTATTGAACGGTTTTCAAAATTTTACAATAAGGGACAGGGGATTCAGGGGAGGGAGCGGGAAAGGGAGAAGGGGAAGGGGGGAGAAGGGGAAGGGGGGAGAAGCTGGAACAAAAGGTCAGGCAAACCAAATCAGGAGCAAGTGAAGATGGGGAGGGGGGAGCAAAGACTCTGACGCAGCAAAGCCAAAACATTTGAAAAATCCAAGAAAACAGAAAGGACAATATCCAATAACAATTGTAATGCGTAAAAGAAGGTAGTAACACAAAACACATAGACAAGGATAGTTGACAACATTACAAAGACACAGCAGGGAATAGGGAACGGAAGTCAGCGGAGTAGTAGAAGTGGTTCCACAGCAGCCAAGTTTGTTGGTGCGTCCCCCCCACCAGGGCGGAGCTGAGCCATCAAGTCTTCCATCATGCGCAAATGTAAAAATTCTTTCAGCCAGGAGAGAAGTGTGGGGGATTCTGAGATTTCCACAGCATGGGAATAACTGACCAAGCTGCCTTCAGCATGAAACCCAAGAGTCTGCAAGTGGGTTTCCTAAATCTGCAGGAGAATATGGAGAGAAGTAGGGGAGCAGGGTCGTCCTCCAAGTCCACTCCCGTTACCTGAAAAATGACCTGTCTAACCCCAGTCCAAAAAGGGAACAGGAGGGGACATCCCCACCAGATGTGGGCCATCGTGCCTTGGTCGGAGAGACACCTCCAACACCTGTCAGATGTGGAGGGATAGATCGCGTGAAGTAGAACCGGGACTCTATACCATCTGGAGAGAATTTTATAATTAGTCTCCTGTGCTCTACAAGAAATAGAGAATTTGTGACACGCGGTAAAGGCAGAGGACCACACACCCTGTGGGAACCAGACTCACAGCTCCCTCTCCCAACCACTCACAAAGGCAGGCAGGAGAACAGTAGGGTCTTCCAACAGAGTTTCATACAGCAGCGAGACAGTGTGAGCCGGAGGCGTCGATGTGAGGCAGAGGCGTTCAAGAGGAAGTAAGGGCCTATGGAGGTCATTGGAAAGTTTCAGAGAGAGTTAAAAGTGGGAAAGCTGAGAGTAGTGCCGATGCGTGGAAACTGAGTCTGGACGTGACATTCGGGCCAGCAATTCTGCGTGGGGGAGAAGCGAGGAGACTGAGGCAACATGTCGGAAGCGGAGAACCGGGTCTCCAATGGAATGATCTAGGAACGGAGAGTCAATTGCAGCAGGGAAATCCGGATTACCCAAAATCGAAGTCATCAGTCCGTCATTCCTGAAAAGCTTCCTCATTTCCCCATACAGGCGGCATACCCCAAGCGTTTTGGCGTGTCACAAAGGGAAGCAGATGAGTTCTGTCGTTTGCCCAGAACCTCTTATGAAGCCATGGGAGAGCAGTGAGAGGGAGAGGGCTCATTGACCCCTCCAACACAACCCAAAGTTTAAAACAGGCAGCATGATGCCAGTCAAGGATATGTGTAGCGACAGCAGCCAGAAATTACCTCGAGCAGTCCGGAACTGCCAATCCCCTCCTCCGTTTCACTGGGACAGTGTCGCCCCAGCGATACGTGGTGGCTTCGAGGCCCAGATGAACCGATTGAAGGCCTGCCCCACGAAGGTAAAGAATCGCGACGGGATAATGCACGGAACTGTCTGGAAAAGATACAACAGCCGGGGGAGGACGTTCATTTTTAGAAGGTTGACGCTGACGCACCTGTAGTGTGGACGGGAAGCCCCAGTGATAAGGGATCTTACGTTCCTAAAGCTTAGAGAGGAGAGGTTTGAAAGCTGCACACTGTCAGAGGGTGTATCTAGACAGGTCTGGGAAATTTGATAGGGAGGAGCCCTCAAAGTCCACTGACTTACTGTCTCTGACCTTGTGCATGATTTCCTCCTTGACAGCATAAAAATGGATCCTGCAAATCACATCTCTCGGCTTGGATGGGTTCACATTACGAGGGCATAGGGCTCGGTGAGCACAGTCCATTTCAATATGCGAGGCAGGAGAGTGACCCAACAGTGAATTAAAGATGCCAGTGAGAGTAGGGACGAGGTCCACCGTTTGAACATATTCAGGAAGGCTGTGTATTCGGATATTATTTAGGCGGTTACGGTTCTCAATATTGTCCAGGTGGGAGATAAGATTACACATTTGGGAAGAGTGCACTGTTTGCTGATGCAGGGAATCCAGACAGGGGGTAACCGAGGCCTGGAATTTCTCGAGAGCTGTCACCTGTGTCTGTAAGTCAGAGATATCAGATTTCACCACTCTCAGATCTTGTCGCCATGCCCTCTTTAGATCGCTAGCAAGACTGACCATATCCCTCCTACTCAGGTCAAGAAGGGCCTGCAGTTCTGGAAATTTTTGCAGGGAAAGAGCAGCCTACTCCGGTGGCAGAAGGCCTGATGTAAATGGAGGCACCTTAGCACGCAGGGTCACAGAGGTGAAACCCAGCCCAAGGAGCTTTTTGCAGGTGACAGGAGGTGGCAGGTCCTCATCAGAGGACAAGTTCGGGGCTGAGGAGGGATGTCCCTGTGTCAGATTCTGTGAAGTAACCAGAGGCCACTTATATGGCGGGCTCACACCCCAGTCTGGGTGCTGAGAGCTGGTACTAGGCTGCTAATCTTCCTGCCGGAGTAAAGGAGGGGTCATCTGGAGTGACCTAGGAGGCTTAGGCTGGAATGGAGAATTGGAGCATCAGAGAGCAGCGGTGCCCCTGGCACCGCTGATTCCAGGAGAGCCGAGACCACTGGTGGGGGATGGGGGGACCTGGGATCTGGAGCAGAGTCTGGGGCAGATGAAGTGGCTGGTGGTACCTGTTGCTGGCCTGGTCCAGCAATGGCCGATTCGGGAGCAGTTGATTCCTGGCAGCAGAGGTCAGGCAAGGAGGCTGATGTGCTTCAGCGCTGATTTCCAGAGTGCACGTGTGCAGGAGGGGCCGAGAGGTGACCCTCCGGGTGCTGTGATGGCAGGGGGTCCCCCTGGTTGCGTCTCGCCCGGGTTTTGCCCATATCTGCGGCATCGTTGTCCTATAAAGCCGGAGCACGTAGCAGAGCTCTTAGAACTTGCAGCCGCTCGCGTGCATTCCAAGCCACGCCCCCCCCCCCCATTTTTTTTTATTTTTTTTTTTTACACAAATTACACCAGAATTCTGCTGCACTTTTCAGGAAATCTCTTGTGACATTTATCCTTTATGCGTCATTTTCTTTCAAAGTTTTTGAGTAGTTTGCAAGTGCATTCCAGGATATAGATGACAAAATCAGAGTTGCAATTTAGAAACAATTTGGTGGGAAAAAATTTTGGGTAATAGTAGAACTAAGAGTTTTTACTGTGACTTATTTGATGAATGATAAATGATGAAAACTGAGTTAAAAATGCAAGTTGGGGGATGTGGTATGAAGTGCTGGAGCGTAGAATGTTAAGTATCCACGTGTGCATATAAGTTCCCACTATCCAAAAATAGCATTACTTATCCTGTACAGTGAACGCCGTAAAAAACCCCAATTATTACAATATGCAAATTAACATATTTTGTTCACTTTGCTAATAAAAAGTGATCAAAAAGTCATACATACCAAACATTGGGACCAACAAAAAGTACAAAGGTATAGGCATCTGAATACGGTGATCCCAGGAAAATCGTGCATTTTTAAAAAGTAAAGTTTTATTTGTAAGAGCGGTAAAATGTAATAAAAAAAACCCCATAAATATTAGAGATGAGCGAACACTAAAATGTTCGAGGTTCGAAATTCGATTCGAACATCCGCTCACTGTTCGTGTGTTCGAACGGGTTTCGAACCCCATTATAGTCTATGGGGAACATATACTCGTTAAGGGGGAAACCCAAATCCGTGTCTGGAGGGTCACCAAGTCCACTATGACACCCCAGGAAATGATGCCAACACCTCTGGAATGACACTGGGACAGCAGGGGAAGCATGTCTGGGAGCATCTAACACACCAAAGACCCTCTATTACCCCACCATCACAGCCTAACAACTACACACTTTACACACTCAATACCACCTCTCAGACAGTAGGAAAACACCTTGAAACATGTGTATTTGGCACTTGCAGTGAGGAGAGCTTGTCACCAGCAGTGAATTTGGCCCTTGTAGTAAGTTGAGGTTGGCACCAACATTTGTTTTGAAAATCAGGGTGGATTGAGCCTCTAACCAGCAGAGTTTGGGCAAATTCATGGTGGAGGGAGCCTCTAAACAGCCCAGTTTGGACCAATTCATGGTGGAGGGAGCCTCTAAACAGCCAAGTCTTGGGAAATTCATGGTGGAGGGAGCCTCTAAAAACCCCAGTTTGGACCAATTCATGGTGGAGGGAGCCTCTAAACAGCCCAGTTTGGACCAATTCATGGTGGAGGGAGCCTCTAAACAGCCAAGCTATGGGAAGTTCATGGTGGAGGGAGCCTCTAACCAGCCCAGTTTGGACCAATTCATGGTGGAGGGAGCCTCTAAAAACCCCAGTTTGGACCAATTCATGGTGGAGGGAGCCTCTAAACAGCCATGTTTTGGGAAATTCATGGTGGAGGGAGCCTCTAAACAGCCAAGTTTTGGGAAATTCATGGTGGAGGGAGCCTCTAAAAACCCCAGTTTGGACCAATTCATGGTGGAGGGAGCCACTAAACAGCCAAGCTATGGGAAGTTCATGGTGGAGGGAGCCTCTAACCAGCCCAGTTTGGACCAATTCATGGTGGAGGGAGCCTCTAAACAGCCAAGTTTTGGGAAATTCATGGTGGAGGGAGCCTCTAACCAGCCCAGTTTGGACCAATTCATGGTGGAGGGAGCCTCTAACCAGCCCAGTTTGGACCAATTCATGGTGGAGGGAGCCTCTAAACAGCCAAGTTTTGGGAAATTCATGGTGGAGGGAGCCTCTAAAAACCCCAGTTTGGACCAATTCATGGTGGAGGGAGCCTCTAAACAGCCAAGCTATGGGAAGTTCATGGTGGAGGGAGCCTCTAACCAGCCCAGTTTGGACCAATTCATGGTGGAGGGAGCCTCTAAACAGCCAAGTTTTGGGAAATTCATGGTGGAGGGAGCCTCTAAAAACCCCAGTTTGGACCAATTCATGGTGGAGGGAGCCTCTAACCAGCCAAGTTTTGGGAAATTCATGGTGGAGGGAGCCTCTAAACAGCCAAGTTTTGGGAAATTCATGGTGGAGGGAGCCTCTAAAAACCCCAGTTTGGACCAATTCATGGTGGAGGGAGCCTCTATACAGCCAAGCTATGGGAAGTTCATGGTGGAGGGAGCCTCTAACCAGCCCAGTTTGGACCAATTCATGGTGGAGGGAGCCTCTAAACAGCCAAGTTTTGGGAAATTCATAGTGGAGGGAGCCTCTAAAAACCCCAGTTTGGACCAATTCATGGTGGAGGGAGCCTCTAACCAGCCCAGTTTGGACCAATTCATGGTGGAGGGAGCCTCTAACCAGCCCAGTTTGGACCAATTCATGGTGGAGGGAGCCTCTAAACAGCCAAGTTTTGGGAAATTCATGGTGGAGGGAGCCTCTAAAAACCCCAGTTTGGACCAATTCATGGTGGAGGGAGCCTCTAACCAGCCCAGTTTGGACCAATTCATGGTGGAGGGAGCCTCTAAACAGCCAAGTTTTGGGAAATTCATGGTGGAGGGAGCCTCTAAAAACCCCAGTTTGGACCAATTCATGGTGGAGGGAGCCTCTAACCAGCCCAGTTTGGACCAATTCATGGTGGAGGGAGCCTCTAACCAGCCCAGTTTGGACCAATTCATGGTGGAGGGAGCCTCTAACCAGCCAAGTTTTGGGAAATTCATGGTGGAGGGAGCCTCTAAACAGCCAAGTTTTGGGAAATTCATGGTGGAGGGAGCCTCTAAAAACCCCAGTTTGGACCAATTCATGGTGTTGGGAGCCTCTAACCAGCCAAGTTTTGGGAAATTTATGGTGGAGGGAGCCTCTAAAAACCCCAGTTTGGACCAATTCATGGTGGAGGGAGCCTCTAACCAGCAGAGTTGTGGGAAATCAGGGTGGAGGGAGCCTCTAACCAGCAGAGTTGGGGGAAATCAGGGTGGAGGGAGCCTCTAACCAGCAGAGTTGGGGGAAATCAGGGTGGAGGGAGCCTCTAACCAGCAGAGTTGGGGGAAATCAGGGTGGAGGGAGCCTCTAACCAGCAGAGTTGGGGGAAATCAGGGTGGAGGGAGCCTCTAACCAGCAGAGTTGTGGGAAATCAGGGTGGAGGGAGCCTAGTATTAGCAGAATTGTGCAACGCTTATGGTGGATGAGTATGAGGATGCGGAGGAATTGGAGAGGTTGAGCACAGACATGGAGTTTCATGTTGGGGTGCTTTACACAGGTGGGCACGAAAATGAAGGCTCTATCCAGTGGTGGTTCATTTTTATCAAAGTGAGCCGGTCGGCACTCTCAGCTGACAGACGGGTGCGCTTGTCAGTGATGATGCCACCGGCTGCACTGAACACCCTCTCAGATAGGACGCTGGCGGCAGGACAGGACAGCACCTCCAAGGCATATAGGGCAAGTTCAAGCCACAGGTCCAACTTCGACACCCAATACGTGTAGGGCGCAGAGGGGTCGGAGAGGACAGGGCTGTGGTCGGAAAGGTATTCCCGCAACATGCGCCTATACTTCTCACGCCTGGTGACACTAGGACCCTCCGTGGCGGCACTTTGGCGAGGGGGTGCCATCAAGGTGTCCCAGACCTTAGACAGTGTGCCCCTCGTTTGTGTGGACCGGTGAGAACTTGGTCGCCTACTGGAGGAACTGCCCTCCCTGCCACCAACGTCACATGCTGGAAACATCTCCATCATATTCTGCACCAATTGCTTGTGGCAAGCATTGATGCGATTGGCCCTCCCCTCTACCGGAATAAAAGAGGAGATGTTGTTTTTATCCCGGGGGTCAAGGATAGCAAGGATCCAGTACTGGTTGTCCTCCATGATTTTGACAATATGCTTGTCGGTTGTAAAGCACCCCAACATGAACTCAGCCATGTCTGCCACAGTGTTAGTTGGCATGACTCCTCTGGCCCCACCGGAAAGTTCAATCTCCATTTCCTCCTCATCGTCCATGTCTACCCATCCGCGCTGCAACAATGGGATGATTCGAAGTTGCCCGGAAGCCTCCTGTATCACCATCACATCATCGGACAACTCTTCTTCCTCCTCCTCCTCCATTAAACGCGATGAAGCGGACAGATGTGTGGACCTACTCTCCAGCTGTGACGGATCGGATGCTATCCCTGACTCCTCTGTGTGATCTGAGTTATCCCTGATGTCAATCAGGGATTCTCTCAGAACACACAAGAGCGGGATTGTAAGGCTCACCATCGCATCCTCAGAGCTCACCCTCCTTGTGGACTCCTCAAACACCCGTAGGATGTCACAAAGATCTCTCATCCATGGCCACTCATGGATGAGAAACTGAGGCAGCTGACTTTGTGGCACCCTAGGGTTTTGTAGCTGGTATTCCATCAAAGGTCTCTGCTGCTCAACCACTCTATTCAACATCTGAAACGTTGAGTTCCAGCGTGTGGGGACGTCGCACAAAAGCCGGTGTTGTGGCACATGCAGGCGTTGCTGGAGAGATTTTAAGCTAGCAGCGGCTACTGTCGACTTGCGAAAGTGGGCGCACATGCGCGGCACTTTCACCAGTAGCTCTGGAACATTGGGGTAGCTCTTTAGGAAACGTTGCACCACTAGGTTGAAGACGTGGGCCAGGCATGGAACATGTTGGAGTCCGGCAAGCTCCAGAGCTGCTACCAGGTTCCGGCCGTTATCACAAACGACCATGCCTGGGCCCAGGTGCAGCGGCTCAAACCATATTGCCGTCTCATCGAGGAGGGCATCCCTCACCTCGGAGGCAGTGTGCTGTCTGTCCCCCAAGCTGATCAGCTTCAGCACGGCCTGCTGACGTCTACCAACGCCAGTGCTGCAACGTTTCCAACTCGTAGCTGGGGTCAATCTAACAGCGAAGGAGGAGGTGGAGAAGGAGGCGGTGGCGGAGGAGGAGGAGCCGGTGGCGGAGGAGGAGGCGGTGGAGGAGGAGGGGGGTGTTCTTCTCGTGTCCCTGCCAGGAATGTTAGGCGGGGAGACGAGGTACACCGGGTCAGTTTGGGAAGCAGTCCCAGCCTCAACTACATTCACCCAGTGTGCCGTCAGTGAAATGTAGCGTCCCATTGGAGTGCATCGCCAGCACAGTCAGCAGTGGCAGTGGCAGAGGCAGTGGCGTGAACGGCAGGCGGCCTTTGTCCTGCCGTTGCTGCCTGCCACTGATTCCAGTGCTTGGATTCCAAATGACGGCGCATTGAAGTGGTGGACAGGTTGCTCTTCTCAGAGCCCCTAATCAATTTCGAGAGGCAAATTGTGCAGACAACACTATATCTGTCCTCGGCGCATTCCTTGAAAAAACTCCACACCTTCGAGAAACGTGCCCTCGAGGTGGGGGTTTTTCGGGGCTGGGTACGAACTGGAACATCTTGGGAGATTCCGGGTGTGGCCTGGCTTCGCCTAAGCTGCTGACCTCTGCCTCTGCTTCTAGCTACCCTTTTTGGTGCTGCACCTGCCTCAACATCCACACTACTTTCCCCGCTTGACATCCCCCCTGTCCAGGTCGGGTCAGTGTCCTCATCATCCACCACTTCCTCTTCCAACTCCTGTCTCATCTCCTCCTCCCGCACAATGCGCAGGTCAACTGGATGCCCTGACGGCAACTGCGTCACATCGTTGTCGAAGAGGGTGGGTTGCTGGTCATCCACCACCAAATCGAACGGAGATGGAGGAGACTTTAGTGTTTGAGCATCTGGACACAGATGCTCCTCTGTTAGGTCCGTGGAATCGCGACATGGAGGGGCAGGTTGAGGGACAATGAAAGGAGCGGAGAACAGCTCTGGGGAGCAGGGACAGTTGGGGTTATTGTTCTGTGAAGCTTGGGAATTTTGGGAGGAAGGAGGACAAGACTGTTGGGTAATAGGAGGAGAGGAGGCAGAGCCTGACTGGCTGCTGGACAATGTGCTGTAAGCGTTATCCGACAGCCATTGCAAGACCGGTTCCTGGTTCTCGGGCCTACTAAGGTTTGTACCCTGCAGTTTAGTTAATGTGGCAAGCAACCCTGGCACTGTGGAGTGGCGCAATGCTTGCTTCCCCACAGGAGTAGGCACGGGACGCCCTGTGGCTTCACTGCTACCTTGCTCCCCAGAACCATTCCCCCGACCTCGCCCACGGCCTCGTCCACGTCCCTTTCCGGGAGCCTTGCGCATTTTGAATTCCCAGTCAGAAACTGGCACTATATGGCAGTAGCAAGAAATGAGGGTATTTGTAACCCCAATATATTCTTTGAATTCCCAGTCAGACAATGACACTATATGGCAGTAGCAAGAAATGAGGGTATTTGTAACCCCAATATATTCTTTGAATTCCCAGTCAGAAACTGGCACTATATGGCAGTAGCAAGAAATGAGGGTATTTGTAACCCCAATATATTCTTTGAATTTCCAGTCAGAAACTGGCACTATATGGCAGTAGCAAGAAATGAGGGTATTTGTAACCCCAATATATTCTTTGAATTCCCAGTCAGAAACTGGCACTATATGGCAGTGGCAGGACTTGAAGGTATTTGTAACCCCAATATATTCTTGGAATTCCCAGTCAGACAATGGCACTATATGTCAGTGGCAGGACTTGAAGGTATTTGTAACCCCAATATATTATTGGAATTCCCAGTCAGACAATGGCACTATATGGCAGTAGCAAGAAATGAGGGTATTTGTAACCCCAATATATTCTTGGAATTCCCAGTCAGACAATGGCACTATATGGCAGTGGCAGGACTTGAAGGTATTTGTAACCCCAATATATTCTTTGAATTCCCAGTCAGAAACTGGCACTATATGGCAGTAGCAAGAAATGAGGGTATTTGTAACCCCAATATATTCTTGGAATTCCCAGTCAGACAATGGCACTATATGGCAGTAGCAAAAATAGTGGGTGTATATAGCCCCAATTCTATTGCTAGGGGACTTGCAGGGTATTTCTGGGGTGAAGGTGGGGGGGGCACACCGATGGAACGGAGATCGGGGGTGTATATATAGGGTATACGGGAATACACCGTCAGTGCCACGTTACACTGACAAGCTTCTCCCTGGAATTTAGCTCTTACAAGAGCTGTTGGTTGTCTTCTCCTTCCTATCCTAGCCTGTCCCTGCCTACCCAGAATCTAAGCCCGGAAACCTCCGTCCCCGGTGAATTGCAAGCTCAGAATGACGCGAACCTGGGCGGCGCTGTTCTTTTAAATTAGAGGTCACATGTTTTCGGCAGCCAATGGGTTTTTCCTACTTTTTTCAACGTCACCGGTGTCGTAGTTCCTGTCCCACCTACCCTGCGCTGTTATTGGAGCAAAAAAGGCGCCAGGGAAGGTGGGAGGGGAATCGAGTAATAGCGCACTTTACCACGCGGTGTTCGATTCGATTCGAACATGCCGAACAGCCTAATATCCGATCGAACATGAGTTCGATAGAACACTGTTCGCTCATCTCTAATAAATATGAAATCACTGTAAGTGTAATGACCTGCTGGACAAAGCTGCTAAGTCATTGTTAATGCAGAGTGAATACCGTGAAAACAAAATGGAAAAAAATTATTATAGAATTGTGTGTTATTTCACATGGACCCCAAAAAGACGTAAATAAAAGTTCATCTAACATTATATGTACCCCAAAATGGTGACAAATGAAAGTATAACTTGTCACGCAAACAATAAACCCCCACGTAGCTATATTGACAGAAAAATAAAAGTTATGAATTTTGGAAGGGGACGAATATGAAAAAAGTCACCGCGCATTTATGTACAAATTACCCTGTATCCCTAGAGGGTTAAGGATTTTTTTAAAAAAATAGTGTTTTTTGATAACAAATACATTTATCACTGCAAAAATCCAAGGTGACTCACGCAGTGTGTTATAGCCGAATTCTGTTCAATCACTATTAAATAAGCAGTGAGGTAAAAATACTGGGGAAAAAAACACAGCAGGGGACAGGCTAAAGGAGGAGGAGAAGACGCTACTGTCACGCAATCTATCAGTGCAAGTACTAATACTAACAATAAAATTTTGATGGCACTATTCTGGTCTTGGCAGTCAGTAGCAACAGGGTTGTTATACTTCTTCTAATAATAATAATAATATTTTGTTTACATAGACCCAACATATTCCACAGCACTTTACAAATGAAGTGGAAGCCCAGTGAAACACAAACACAAATGTTGAGGCTTACGTGTACTGGAAGGACAGATGGAAACTGTAGTAAAAACAAATTTGCTGAATTAACTACCCCATCCCCTGAGCTATATAAGGGGGAAAGACCCTACCCTTCACTTTATCTGTATCTTTACCTAGCTAGCTAGTGGTGGTGGAAGATTGTGCCCTATGTGTGTGCTGGAGAAGTCTCTTCTTCCTCAGTGATCCGAGTGCAGCGTTTGGCATCCCTTGTGTTTCTGAGCCAGAGGTGACATCATTCACTTCCAGTCTTGTACTAAAGCACTGGGAGCATGTTCTTCTTGTTATAAGGGCAGCGATTGGTCAGAGATGCCTGCGCACTTTAGATGCCATGGTCACGTTTAACTGCAACATCTAAAGTGTTAACAACTGCGATCAGTGTTGAAACTGATCGCTGCTGTTAGCAGCGGGAGCTGGTTGTATTATGCAGCCGGCATCTTCTGTGTATGGAGAGACCTCAGCTCCTGAGCCCTCTCCATACATCCCATCATGCCATATATTCACGTTATTTTGTGCCAAAGGGTTAAACCATGCTTATTTGAGGAATCATTTTCTACGTCATATCCTAGCAGTATCTTACTGAAATTACCCTGTTGGCTGGAGTGTGCTTGCTAATTATAAGATATACTCTATAGTTAGATTACTCTACTCCTCAAGGTAGTGAGTATATATCTGGTTCTCTTTATGATGTTAATATTCTGACTGTTTATTTCATCTTCAGTCAGGTCTGGTGGGAGAGAATCTGCAGGGAGAAAGCCTTGCTTGCAGAGAGTATGCCATTCCTCTTCCTGACAGATACCATAATGGATGCCATCACTGTTGTCCCAACCCTGCTGAGGAGTCATCTATTAGAGATGTGGTTGGGTGGGTGAAGGACTATGTACAAGATTCTATGAAGGAACTGAAAGTCTCCATTTCATTTCTTTTCTGAGAAGAGCCTTCTTAATATCTCCTCCCATAATAAGTAAACTGAGTTTATCTATGCCATGAGCTCTAAAATTTCTCAGATCACATGAATGAGCATCCCGAAAATGCCTTAGGATCCTACTGAAGTGTTCCAAAATCCGTACTTTAAGAGGTTCTGTTGTGATGCACACATAATTCAGATTACATGTGCAAGTGGAAAAAAAAATTACCCCAGACGTATTACAATTAATATCATGGACAATCTTCATATTCTGAGTATGTGTGGAATTCCAAAACTAGGCTGATGTTATTATATATATCTACAAGCCGTACAATTGCCACATTATCTGTAATGCAAGGTATATGATGACTATAAATCAGAATATCTCTCAAATTCCAAGAACTTCTCCATGTTATTGATGGATACACTTCCAATTTGCATTATATCTATTGACAAAACTGATTTTTTTTTAATTAGAATTATCTGACTTTTTCTTGTAGTTACCAATAATGAGTCTCACTGGAATAGCTTATTTCACTTTAGGATAATGGAATGAACTTGCATGTAGTTTATTGAAGTTTACTTCCTATATACCAAAACCATTACTATGACACCAGATTTAAAAAATCCAGAAATTCCAGTCCTGCTGTATTTCCAAGTAAGTCTAATATTACAATAATTGGAAATAAAGGTTTTCAAAAATATTTCTAAATGTGACGTGGAGCCCTGCCATTCAGAATATCATCTACATATCTAGACCAGAGGAGTACTTCCCGCTGTCACGGTCCCAGGAACAACTATGCAGATGAGGGCACACAAGTCACCCCCATTGCTGTGCCCTGGAGCACAGCTGTAGGAAGAGGTGGTCCTTAAACACAAAATAATTGTGCTGAAAAGTAAACTCCAACAGTTCAACAATGAACCGTACCAGATCACCATCCAAATTAGTCATGTCAAGAAACAGGTAAGATGCGCAAACTCCATGGTCATGACAGATGAACATATACATGGATTCTATTTCAGAAATGGTAAGGATCAAATCTTCAAGATGTATTCCATTCAATCTCCTCAACTTTTCTGCTGTATCTTTGACATAAGAAGGCAGCATTTCAACACTCTTCTGTAAATAAAGAACAATGAATCTGCAGGTATGCTTGCATAAACCACCAATCTCAGAGACAATGGGGCGTCCTGGCAGATTGTTAGATTCTTATGCATGTTAAATATTGCACACACACCTATACATAGTAGCCTTTTAGATTGTGTATTCCAACTTCTGGTCACTGCCTAGAGTTGCTAGGTGGGGTGGCATAGACACAAAAGTCCAGATTCTTTAGTCCGAAAAACAAAGGTAGAGTTTATTTTCACTCAAAAAGGCAGTGCAGCAACAAAAGGAAACAATACAAAAATAAATACCTGCCCGGCTAGGCTCTAACTAAACATAGAATAGGTTACCTCACCTAGAATAACAGAAATCCATAAGCCAGTAGAATCATTCAGGACACAGCTCCAAAAATATGATCTCTCTGTTTGCTCTCCAGCCAAGCTCTGCCAAATGTCTGCTGCTTCTTAAGCCTCCCTTGATGAGCAGACTCTGCAGCTGAGTTGCTGCCGGAACATCCCCAAAGTGTGGATTGGAGGGGGGTGGAATGACAGGTCCCACTACCAACCTACCTGTCACTCCTAAAAATCCAGCCCAGTAACTGGAACTTTGAAATAACACTCAGCAGACAAAATTATCTGCTGAGAAACGTTCTTTCTGGAGTTTTCTCATCTCACCCACCTTAGTAGTCTGGGTGAGATGTACACCCTCTCCATTACCTGACCAGCCATCGGCTTACATATCCCCTCCCTCTTCTCAAGACTGGAGGGCTGGGCATTTTGTGGCCATCATACAATGGACCCATGACAGGGCATCAGCATTTCCCAATAATTTCCCAGGTCTATGCTCCACACTGAAAGAAAAATTTTGCAAGGATAGGAACCATCTGGAAACCCTAGAATTTCTGTCCTTATTCATTTTCATCCATGTAAGAGGAGCATGGTCAGTTATTAACTTAAATGTTCTACCCAGGAGGTAATACCTCAGGGTATTCAGTGCCCACTTAAAGGCCAAGCATTCCCTTAACACAATGGCATAGTTTTACTCTGCAGGGGACAGCTTCCTGCTCAGGTACATCATTGGATGCTCCTCACCATTTACCACCTGGGACAGCACTGCTCCTAGACCTGCATTTGAGGCATCTGTCTGCACCAGGAACTCCTTCCTAAAGTCAGGGGCTATCAGCACTAGCTGCTGGCATAGAGCTTGCTTTAACCTCTGGAACGCTTCCTCTGCCTCTGGTGTCCAGTGGATCATCACTGATTTCCCACCTTTCGTCAGGTCAGTGGGAGAAGCTGCAATAGAGGCAAAGTTTGGCACAAACCTCCAGTAGTAGCCAGCAATGCCAAGAAATGCCCTGACTTGCTTCTTCGTCAGTGGTCTTGGCCAGTTTTGTATTGCCTCCACCTTATTGATTTAGGGCTTTATTACCCCTTTGCCAATGACATAGCTCAGGTACTTTGCTTCCTCCAGCCCTAAAGTACATTTCTCAGGGTTGATAGTAAGGCCTACCTCACTTATGGAGTCCAATACTGCCTCCGTTTCCCAGGTTTCTTTGGCTATATCAAGTAAGCCCCTGGGGTGCATATAGTAATGTATTGGTTGCAACTCACCATACGTCTATGGAAGTCTTCGGAGTGTGAGATCCGTACTTTGGGGCTTAAAAAGCTGTATGCACAAATTTGTAGAAGAGGAGGAAAAACGAGGAGGAAAAACGAGGTTTTGGAAGTTTCATCATCCCTCCTATTGACACCTTGAGTCATTCCATTTGTCTTCTCTTCAATCCACCGGTTTGGGTCGCGGAGAGGGGGAAGCGGAAGCTTCTCACAACCAGGCGTGCCAGCCACGAGCGGCATTGCTTTAAAAGGGCTGTCTATATGGACAGATCCATCTCATACCTGTCAACTTTCTTCTGGAGGAAAAGGTAAGACTCTAACTTCGGTATACCTTTTCATTGTCTTTTCTGGGAGATGTTTGCAATCTTGAACGGAAGTCTGTATACTCTTGGACATATATATATATATATATATATATATATATATATATATATATATACTTAATGAGACCCTCTTTCCAACTCTTGGCTGACATTTTATCTATCTATATATCTCTACTCATTTTCTTCATCTTTATATATATATAAAATATAAAATCGAACTCTGCTTTCATTTCCTTAATGGAGGTCATTTTATACTTCTATGCATGTTTCATCTCCCCCTCATCTGAGGGGTTATACATTTCCTATTCTCGGTTGATGTTTTATCTATCTATATAACTTTACCAATTTTCTTATATATATATATATATATATATATATATATATATATATATATATATATATATATATATATATACACAGTCCTATGAAAAAGTTTGGGCACCCCTATTAATCTTAATCATTTTTAGTTCTAAATATTTTGGTGTTTGCAACAGCCATTTCAGTTTTATATATCTAATAACTGATGGACACAGTAATATTTCAGGATTGAAATGAGGTTTATTGTACTAACAGAAAATGTGCAATATGCATTAAACCAAAATTTGACCGGTGCAAAAGTATGGGCACCTCAACAGAAAAGTGACATTAATATTTAGTAGATCCTCCTTTTGCAAAGATAACAGCCTCTAGTCGCTTCCTGTAGCTCTTAATCAGTTCCTGGATCCTGGATGAAGGGATTTTGGACCATTCCTCTTTACAAAACAATTCAAGTTCAGTTAAGTTTGATGCTCGCCGAGCATGGACAGCCCGCTCTCAAATCATCCCACAGATGTTCAATGATATTCAGGTCTGGGGACTGGGATGGCCATTCCAGAACATTGTAATTGTTCCTCTGCATGAATGCCTGAGTCGATTTGGAGCAGTGTTTTGGATCATTGTCTTGCTGAAATATCCATCCCCGGCGTAACTTCAACTTCGTCACTGATTCTTGAACATTATTCTCAAGAATCTGCTGATACTGAGTGGAATCCATGCGACCCTCAACTTTAACAAGATTCCCAGTGCCGGCATTGGCCACACAGCCCCAAAGCATGATGGAACCTCCACCAAATTTTACAGTGGGTAGCAAGTGTTTTTCGTGTAATGCTGGTTTTTTTGGATGCCATGCATAACGCCTTTTTGTATGACCAAACAACTCAATCTTTGTTTCATCAGTCCACAGGACCTTCTTCCAAAATGAAGCTGGCTTATCCAAATGTGCATTTGCATACCTCAGGTGACTCTGTGTGTGGCGTGCTTGCAGAAACAGCTTCTTTCTCATCACTCTCCCATACAGCTTCTCCTTGTGCAAAGTGCGCTGTATTGTTGACTGATGCACAGTGACACCATCTGCAGCAAGATGATGCTGAAGCTCTTTCGAGGTGGTCTGTGGATTGTCCTTGACTGTTCTCTCCATTCTTCTTCTCTGCCTTTCTGATATTTTTCTTGGCCTGCCACTTCTGGGCTTAACAAGAACTGTCCCTGTGGTCTTCCATCTCCTTACTATGTTCCTCACAGTGGAAACTGACAGATTAAATCTCTGAGACAACTTTTTGTATCCTTCCCCTGAATAACTATGTTGAACAATCTTTGTTTTCAGATCATTTGAGAGTTGTTTTGAGTAGCCCATGATGCCACTCTTCAGAGGAGATTCAAATAGGAGATCAACTTGCAATTGGCCACCTTAAATACCTTTTCTTATGATTGGATAGATCTGGCTATGAAGTTCAAAGCTCACTGAGGTTACAAAACCAATTTTGTGCTTCAGTAAGTCAGTAAAAAGTAGTTAGGGGAATTTAAATCAATAAAATGATAAGGGTGCCCATACTTTTGCACCGGTCAAATTTTGGTTTAATGCATATTGCACATTTTCTGTTAGTACAATAAACCTCATTTCAATCCTGAAATATTACTGTGTCCATCAGTTATTAGATATATCAAACTGAAATGGCTGTTGCAAACACCAAAATATTTAGAACAAAAAATGATTAAGATTAATAGGGGTGCCCAAACTTTTTCATAGGACTGTATATGTTCACCATTGCCATTACCTATTTGTGCCTTCTAGGTGGTTCAGTTCTCCCGTATATCTCATTTATCTTATATGTTTTTTCTGAAGTACATGTTATTTTACTCCAATAAAAATTATTTCTATTTTTGATAATATCTTATGCCTGGTGGTTTGTGTTTAAAGTACATTTAATATACACCAGATGTTCTACCTTTCTGTGGTAGTTTATGTAATATTGATCTTCGTGTTAGAGAGCCAGGAGTTGTCGGGGCCAAGGCTAGCTTAGAAACAGCTGACCACCACCAACAGGCAGGGCCTAGCTAGCCGCCGTAGCGTCAGGGAAAGTCTCCTTCCCCTGTTCCCTTAGCGGTGCAGTCTGCAGTCCAGATTCTGGGTCTGGGCATAGACAAGAACGTAACACTTTACAACACAACATTTCGAAGCTCCTGGAACCAGACACCTGTACCCCTGTACAAATGGTGGAGAAGTTGGTCCTAGACCAGTTCACCAGAGCTCTTCCTTCTGCGTTGCAGCGCTGGGTTGGACATGGAGACCCTAAAGAAGCCAACCAGCTCGTCAGCCTTCTGGAGAGATACCTGGCAACTGAGGCTGAACTCCATGATGGCCCTACAGCACGACCATCCCCCAGGAACACCCGGCAGAGGGCACCTCCTGGTAAGACTGTTCGGTTATTTGAGAGCGGAGGGAAAAGAGCTCAAGATTTGTTTTCTAGGCAGTCCACCAGCCCAAGAAGGGACTCTCTACTGGAGAAACCAGGGCTGGTACAGTGTTGGAGATGCCATGAGTGGGGACATATTGCTGCCCAGTACCCATTCATCTCTGAGCCAATGGACTGTGACGCTGGTAGGCGTCAATCATTATTTGCCAGACCTGTCTGTGCTGCGGCACCAGGACTAGAGACTGGGCCTCAGGTCTGCCAAGTTGTGGTGAATGGCCATTCTGTCCAGGCATTGTTGGACTCTGGTAGCCTGGTCACTCTGGTGCATGCCAGCTTGATAGCTGGGGACTTTATCCCGGACAAACGTATGAGAGTTTGTTGCATCCATGGGGATGTCAAGGACTACCCCATGTCCAAGGTCACAATAGAGACTATATTAGGATCTGTTTATTATGAAGTGGGAGTTGTAAAAAGACTTATGCATAATGTGATTTTGGGACATGATTTCCCTTTGTTCTGGGATTTGTGGGGAAAAGGTATAACCACACAGCCAAATGTGGAAACCCCGCCTACACCCAAAGTGCATGAGGAGGGCAACACCTTTCCATTACAGGTCCTAGCTGGAGAAGAAGATGATGCCTCTTCCCAGCCCCTGATCCTAATATACCTGAATTAGAAATCTCACCGGATAATTTTGGTATTGCACAGTTGAGAGATCCCACTCTTGCTAGTGCTCGTGATAATGTGACAGTTGTTAACAATGTGCCTCAGGAACCTGATGCTGACCACCAATTCCCACATTTTGCTATGAATAATGACCTCTTGTATCGGGTTGCAAAAAGCAATGGGGAAATTGTGGAGCAACTTCTTGTACCAAAGCCATACCGCCGTATGGTACTTGATATGGCCCATAATCATGTTCTTGGGGGGCACCTAGGGGCGGAGAAAACACAGGAGAGGATTCTACAAAGATTTTATTGGGCAGGCGTGTACAGGGAAGTGAAGGACGTGTGTGTGTGTGTGTTTGTGTCCTGTCCCACGCGTCGGGTACATGCCCCAGCCCCTCATTTCCGTAGTCCCTTGGTTCCCCTGCCCATCATTGAAATGCCGTTTGAAAGGATTGGTATGGACTTGGTTGGTCCAATAGTCAAGTCAGCTAGAGGTCACCAATATATTCTGGTTGTCTTTGATTACACTACTCGCTATCCTGAGGCTGTTCCCTTGCGTAATATGACATCAAAGAGTATTGCCCGTGAGTTATTCTATATGTTTTCGAGGACAGGCATACCTATAGAGATACTGACTGACCAAGACACACCGCTCATGTCAAAGGTGATGAAAGAGCTATGCAAGCTGTTTAAAATTACCCACATACGGACCTCTGTGTATCACCCCCAGACAGATGGGTTAGTGGAGCGCTTCAATAAGACTCTGAAGCATATGCTTAAAAAGGTGGTAGAAAAAGATGGTCGTGACTGGGATTGCCTGTTGCCATACCTGATGTTCTCTATTAGAGAGGTTCCACAAGCATCTACAGGGTTTCCCCTTTTGAATTAGTCTATGGTAGACACCCCAGGGGCTTACTAGATATAGCCAAAGAAACCTGAGAAACTGAGGCTTCCCCATACCATAGTGTCATAGAGCATGTAGCTCAAATGGACTGCATTTCAACAGTTATGCTAATTGTAAAAGAACATCTGCAAAGAGTACAAGAGGCCCAAAGCAGAATTTACAATCGTTCTGCCAGAGTCCGAGAGTTTAACCCAGGGGACAGAGTCCTTATTTTGGTGCCTACTGTGGAGAGCAAGTTCTTAGCGAAATGGTAAGGCCCATATGAGACAGAACCTGGGAGGAAAGTAAACCTCAAACCCTACAGAATACCGGAGGCACGTAGGAAGGTAGTGTCAGCTGAGGTTAAACACATGCTCGAGTAGGAAGTGATTGAGGAGTCCAAAAGTGAGTGGTCTAACCCAATTGTATTGATACCAAAGCCCAATGGTAGTTGGAGGTTTTGCAATGATTTTAAAAAATTTAATGTGATTTCAAAGTTTGGCGCTTATCCCATGCCCAGGGTTGATGAGCTGATTGAGAAGTTGGATAATGCAAGGTACATAACCACACTGGACCTTACAAAAGGTTACTGGCAAATACCTTTGTCTAAGGAAGCTAATAAGAAAACTGCCTTTGTTGTTCCAGAAGGTCTGTTCCAGTACAGGGTTATGCCATTTGGTTTGCATGGAGCACCAGCTACCTTTCAGAGGTTGATGGACCAGATCTTGCGGCCACATCGTGACTACGAAGCGGCTTACCTGGATGATGTGGTCATTCATAGCCCAGACTGGGGAAGTCATCTCTGTAAGGTGCAGACAGCACTGGACTCCATAAGCAAGGCAGGCCTTATTATCAACCCTGAGAAATGTGCTTTAGGGCTGGAGGAAGCCAAGTACCTGGGCTATGTCATTGGCAAAGGGGTAATAAAGCCCCAAATCAATAAAGTGGAGGCAATACAGAACTGGCCAAGACCACTGATCAAGAAGCAAGTCATTTCTTGGCATTGCTGGCTACTACTGGAGGTTTGTGCCAAACTTTGCCTCTATTGCAGCTCCTCTCACTGACCTGACGAAGGTGGGAAGTCTGTGATGATCCACTGGACACCAGAGGCGGATGAGGCGTTCCAGAGGTTAAAGCAAGCTCTATACCAGCAGCCAGTGCTGATAGACCCTGACTTTAGGAAGGAGTTCCTGGTGCAGACAGATGCCTCAGGTGCAGGTCTAGGAGCAGTGCTGTTCCAGATGGTAAATGGTGAGGAGCATCCAGTAATGTACCTGAGCAGGAAGCTGTCCCCCGCTGAGAAAAACTACACCATTGTGGAAAGGGAATGCTTGGCCATTAAGTGGGCACTGAATGCCCTGAGGTATTACCTCCTGGGCAGAAAATTTAAGTTAATAACTGAGCATGCTCCTCTTACATGGATGAAAATGAATAAGGACAGAAATGCTAGGGTTACCAGATGGTTCCTAGTCTTGCAAAATTTTTCTTTCAGTGTGGAGCATAGACCTGGGAAATTATTGGGAAATGATGCCCTGTCGCAGGTCCATTGTATGATGTACACAAATGCCCAGCCCTCTGGTCTGGAGAAGAGGGGGGGGGGGAGATATGTAAGCCGATGGCTTGTCAGGTAATGGAGGGGGTGTACATCTCACCCAGACTACTAAGGTGGGTGAGATGAGAAAACTCCAGAAGGAATGTTTGTTCTCAGCAGACAACTTTCGTCTGTTGAGCATTTTGTTAAATGCTCAGTATTGGGCTGGATTTTTAGGAATGGCAGGTAGGTTGGTAGGGGGACCTGTGATTCCACCCCCTCCAGTCCACACTTTGGGGATGTTCCGGCAGTGACTCAGCTGCAGAGAATCTGCTCATCAAGGAAGCTTAAGAAGCCAGCTCCAGCAGCAGACTTTGGGTAGAACTTGGCTGGAGAGCAAACAGAGAGGGCATATTTTTGGAGCTGTGTCTTGAATGATTCTACTGGCTTTTGGATTTCTGTTATTATAGGTGAGGTAACCTATTCTATATTTAGTTAGAGCCTAGCTGGGCAGGTATTTATTTTTTGTATTGTTTCATTTTGTTGCTGCACTACCTTTTTGAGTAAAAATAAACTCTACCTTAGTTTTGGACTAAAGAAACTAGACTCTTGTGTCTATGCCACCCCACCTAGCAACCCCAGACCCTGACAATATATATATATAGATTAATAAGTAATATATTTGAATTTACTGTTATTTATAGTTATTTATTGCTTGACATATGTTTGTATATATTTATACATTTCCCCTATATGTAATTTCTGTGTATGTAATCATTATCTACTGTTTGTGTTTTGTGTCCACTGCACCTAGGTTCACAATTTGTTTAAAAATTATTAATAAATATTAAATATTTTACTATTATTGGAGATATTATTGTATGATCACAGTCTCTCTTCACTGTAGATTTTTGTTATTTTGAGGTGTTTGTGTAAGCTTGCATGGAGCAGTCAGACCAACACTAATCTGCAAGTAGAATGTAGAAAACTCCTTAAAAGACTGAGGCCCCACATTGCAGAAATGCAGTTTTTTTGTTTTTTTTTTGCAGATTGTGTTGCGGTTTTTTGAGCTAAAGTCAGGAGTAGATTGAGTAGAAGGAAGAAGTGTAAGAACTTTTTATAGAATTCACATTCCTTTTGTAGCCATTCTTGGCTTTGTCTCAAAAAACGGCAACAAAATCTGCAACAAAAAAAGCTGCATTTCTGCAATGTAGGGCCTAAGGCTGGGGCCCCACATTGCAAAAACGCAGCTTATTTTGTTGCGGTTTTTTGAGACAAAGCCAGGACTAGACTGAGCAGAAGTTAAGGGTTTGATCTTTCTATATATTACTGATTCAATTTGTAGCCATTCTTGGCTTTGGCTCAAAAAAATGCGACAAAATCTGCAACAGAAAAAGCTATTTCTGCAACATGGGGCCGTAGCAGAAAAGCAGCTTTTTTTGTTGCAGATTTTGCTGCTTTTTTTTTCTTTTTTATAGCCAAAGCCAAGAATGGCTACAAAAGAAATGGGAAACATATAGGTAGCTCTTATACTTCTACCTTCTGCTCAATCCACTCCTGGCTTTGTCTCGAAAAACTGCGGCAAAATCTGCAACAATAAAAATCTACTTTTCTGCAACGTGGGGCCTAAGCCTAAGGCCCAATGTTGCAGAAACTTAGAATTTTTTTCCGGTTGCGGAAAAACAGCAGAAAAAAATACTGCATTTTACAGTACCAGAAAAATGAATGAGATACTGGCTAATTCCATCCATACATTTCAGAAAAAAAAGCGCCACAGAAAAGTTGAGTTTTCATAAATGCATGCATGCATGCATGCATGCTTGTGTAGTTCTAAGGAGCATGCGCTGTTGGTTCTGCCCAAACCGGAAGTGGCTGCAGAAATAGGATGAGCTGGAGATACAGGGGGCATGCTAAAGAGGCAATAGAGGTAGCCTTACCGATACTACAATGCTGTGCTCGGAGCATAGGGGGAACACCCCCTGAGCATCATAAGAATATCTGGATTAATGAATACAAGTCAAAAATGACGACGAGCAGAAATGAATAAGTTAGGAGTAGAATCGTCTTTCTAAAGGCTATTCTCATGTGTGTTCAATTAAATATTACTTAAAACTATTGCTGGTAGCATAACCCTTTTAAATTCATTTTAGTGGGAATCTCCAGTAGAGATTACTATGCAATTTTCCTATGCAATTTTTCATGTTTCAGCTCATTGAATTTTAACCTGTTCTATATACTTGCCTATATATATATATATATATATATATATATATATATATATACCTGCCTATATATATATACCTGCCTATATACCTATACCTGCCTATATACCTGCCTATATATATATATACCTGCCTATATACTTTTCCACATATTAGTGATATGCTTGCAACATATGTTTGCAACAACTTTTATAAAAATGACCATAAACAATAGATTTTCATTGTATGAAATATGTGATTTTGGCTATTTTGCCTGATCTCCAGCTGCAAAAATACTGTGAATGTTTATTCATGACAGCAGACTTTATCCTGCTATAAATAACTCAGCTGTTTGTGGCAAACAGCCACAAATGTCTGTGTTTGGCAAGATCAATGGTTTTTGACCAGACATCAGCCAACTTGCCCAGATTCAGTTCTTTTGTTTTTAGTTTGTTTGTTTTTGTAAATAGTGAATCTACCCACTGATAAAATGTGTATGGGCGACTATACCTTAGATTCACATGAGCGAGTTTCATCCATGAAAGTCAGTCCGTGTATTTGCCAGATTTACCAACCTGAACTTCATGCCGGGAGCATGACTAATAGCGTCACATTTATCTATGCTGCTAGAAGTCCCTGTCTCCCAGCAACATACTGTCCCAAACCGATAACAGCATGGGACAATATGTGACTGGGATAATGCTAAGAGTCCTGCTGCTGGTATAAGGTGCAGGCCAGTAAATCTGGACAACACAAACTGTGAAAATTGTTCATGTGAATCTAGGGTTAAGTCTTCACGGCAATTTCTATCCACCATCCTGTTTTAGCATGCATCTTTGCACTATAAAAGAAATACTCTTTAGGCTGAAGCCCCACTTTGCGGAAACACAGCTTTTTTTGTTACAGATTTTTCTGAGTTTTTTGAGCCAAAGCCAGGAATAGATTAAGGATAAGGTAGAAGTAGAAGAACTGCTTATATATTTCCCATATCTTTTGTAACCACTCTTGGTTTGGGCTAAAAAAAAACTGCAGTAAAATCTGCAACAAAAAAAGCTGTGTTTCCAGCACATGGGGCCTCAGCCTTAAGGCCAGGGCCCCATGTGGTGTAAATGCTGCGGCAAAAAAACATAGCATTTTGTAGTCCCTGCAAAGTGGAAGGGATACTAGTGAATTCCATGCGCCATTGTGAAAAAATACAAGCAGCAGACACGCTTGATTTCCAAAACTGTCACAGTTTTGGAAATCGCAACATGTCAGTTATACCTATAGAAAAACCGACAGGTTTCTCCTTAGGTATAATGAAAGTCTTCAGGGGTGAAAAGCGCAGTGGGAAAAACCGTGATGCATTGCTGCACAGTTTTTCCCACATGGCTTTTTTGTTGTAGCCTGCTCCGTGGGGACTTAGATCTAAATTGACTTCGCTTGTTAATTCTATTCTTAATAGCATAATCAAACTATATCAATGTTTCATGGATTTATTTATTCCTCTAAATATAAATCTATCAAGAACCACATACCTGTTGTTTGTATGTTAAAGTTGAAAAGTTAAAGGGTTAATTTACAGCACCAGCCAATAATGTAAAACACATTTTAAAGAACTCTGGGTTTAAATTTAGTGTCCTGTTCTATCTCAACTTACACACTTAACCCTGAGGGTCACAGATAACATTCTGGCTGGCAGAGCAAAGGCAGTTTGCAGACCATGATAGCTAATAGCAAGTAAACAGACTGGAAATGAAAACACTGAACAAAAAGAAATATACCAAGTATATACACAATCTTTCATGATTTTTAAGCTATGACTTACATTTTCTCTGAAAGTAATTACAGAAATGGCCAGGAATTCACCAGTCAAACATCCCTTTTTAACCCCTTCCCGCCGAGGGCATTTTTTGATTTTCGTTTTTGACTCCCCTCCTTCTAAACCCCATAACTTTTTTATTTCTCCGCTCCCAGAGCCATATGAGGTCTTAATCTTTGTGGGACAAATTTTTCTTCATGATGCCACCATTAATTATTATGTATAATGTACTGGGAAGCTGGAAAAAAAAATCAGAATGGGGTGGATTTGAAGAAAAAATGCATTTCTGAGAATTTCTTACGGGCTTCGGTTTTACGACACTCACTGTGCAGCCAAAATGACATGTCCCCTGTATTCTGTGTTTTGTTACGATTCCGGGGATACCACATTTCTATGGTTTTATTTACATTTTAACGCCTTAAAAAACATCCAAAGCTGTGTTAAAAAATTTTTTTTCTAAAAGTCGCCATATTCTGACAGCCGTAACTTTTTTATACATCCATGTACGGGGATGCATAGGACGTCTTTTTTTGCAGGGCCGAGTGTACTTTTTAGTTCTACCATTTTTGGTAAATGCTATTGCTTTGATCACTTTTTATTAAAATTTTTATCAGAATCAAAACAGTGAAAAAACGGCTGTGCTATAGATTTGTAGAGTGCGCGATTTCGGACACAGGGATACCTAACATGTATGTGTTTCACAGTATTTAATTACTTTTATGTGTGTTCTTGGGAAAGGGGGTGATTTGAATTTTTAATACTTTTTAAAAAATCTTAATATTTTTTTTTTCTGCATTTATTAGACCCCTAGGGGTCTTGAACCCCAGGGGGTCTGATCACTAATGCAATGCATTGCAAAGTACCGACACTTCTATTGCAGGCTATGTAGCATAGCCTGCTATAGAAGCAATGTAATGACAAGCTGGGGAGCCTTCAGAAGGCTCCTGGCTGTCATAGTAACATGACGCCGGCCCCGAAGCTTACTCCAGGTGCCGGCGATCACCAGGAAAATGGCGCCTCGGTCAGCTTTTGACCGAGGTGCCGGAAGAGTTAATGGACCGATCTGAGACATTAGCACCGGTTGTCTACTGTGTAAAGCTCCCAGGCGGTCGCCATAGTTACACACCTGGCATGCGCCATACTATTATGGCGGAGGTTGGGAAAGGGTTAAAGGCAATTTGAACATTTAACAAATAGCCAGTATTTTGTGACAAAAAAGTTACATGAAACACTACCTAACTATAAGAGCACAAAAGATTTTCCTCCTTTCTCTGTGTGAAGAAAATAAGACTAAAGTGACACATAGCAAAATGCACCTAAACAAAACCCCTAAAAAATCATTGCATTATTTTTCCCCTGAATTTTTCATAGAATTTTTTGTTATCTGTGTGTTTACATAGAGAGATAACAGACCAGGCTTTATCAGCAAACTGCAATTTGCTGAACAATTGTTCTGATGGCAAGAGCAGTTTAATATAGTATATTAACATAAGTTCATAACAGTCATGAAGCCATGTCATTTATTGGGATAAAAAGTATTCTATGTGTTAATCCAGGTTACAGATTATCTATGTGCCAAATTTAATCCAAATCCATTCAGCCGTTGTTGTGTGATTGAGTAACAAACACACAAACTTTCACAGTTATAATATTATTACTAGCCTCTGCCTGCGACTTCGTGTGCGTGTTGTTGTCATCGATGATCCGCCTATATTCAGCAAATTACTGCCGTCGAAGGGTCGCCTGCTCTGGTGTTTCAGCAGCTCTCAAACTGTCCTGCTGCTGAACTTGTTCCTCACGCCGTGCCTGTGATTGTTCCGGCATCTCAGCAGCTCGCTGGGATGCCGTTTAATGAGCGTGTTGTTGGTTTGATTGATTTATTGCCTCATTTAGTGCAGTGATAGTCTTATCATGAAATATAGCAGTGTTAATAGAGCTTCCTGACTCACAGTATAGCATAGTTTAGCAAGTCCTCTCATAGATTTGTATGTAAAAAGTAGTTTAGTCTAATAAGAGAAGATGACATATTTCTTTAATAACATATAATGCAAAGTTTCTGTCATTCACCTGTACTATTAATTTATGAAAAGTTGTTTCATAACATGAGGTATACGTTAATAAATCTCAAAACTCACATATATGATATCAGTAAAAAATTATGTGAAACAGCTACAAATCTGGCTTAGTAAAACAGACCAATGCATCTGGGTGACATAACTAGACCAAGAATCAGAAATGATTCAACAGTTAAATGGGTTGTCTGGGACAACTAGAAATTCCTACACCAATCTAAACACCCTCCCCACTCCTACTTTCTAAATAACATAGTTTATCAAAAATAGATAGTTACCCATATGACCGCTCCAGGAACATTTTCTGATTATCTGGTGACGATCTGTTTCCCCATTTCCCGAGACAGTTCGTCACTACTACTAACCCCCCATCCACTCCATTATACTTACCATCCAGGCTTCTTCCTGCGAGATGGCTCCTCCCTTTGTAATGATTCTGTCAGTGCACGCTCTTCTACACTTTGCACGCCACTGCTAGTAATTCACCTCTACTAAGCATCCACGCAGGGTAAGTATATAATATGGGTTGGGGGTTGGGCTAGTAGGTAGGGAAGGGTGGGATAGCTAGTGAGAAAGGGAGGGAGTGTATGGGAGGGGTGGAGAGAGGAAAGAAGGAGGAGAGAGGTGAGAGGGGTTAGGAAGTTACATAGCAGGAAGCTGAAGCAACAGATTCAGGAGATACCAGCAGCTCCCAGAGACACACAGAATTTACTCAAAACATGGCTAAAAGGTATTTGGGTGCATTTATTAACCCATTAGTAGCACTAATAGACATTTTTAAGAAAAAACAACAAAATAGGACTATCGACCTCCCGGAGAGGGAATTCCAAATAGTCTGTGAGTAAAGCATGGTAGAGTTCTAGTACAAGTGTAAGAAGTAAGTAGTTGCATAGTATATAGGTGCTGAGACTAGGTCCAATTACCTCTAGAAGGGTTGGGTTCCCCTATTTTATGATTCCCAAGGGGTGATGGCCCGTCTGGGATTGTAGGAGAGCCCTGTTGGATAAAGAGAAGGTAGAAGGGGGGGGGGGCAGGAAAACTGTACGTAGCTGGTAGGGGGAGGGCGGAGCTACCTTAGTATACTGGGAGGAGTAAAGGAATGTGGGCAGAAGTGTACGATCTAGGAGGAGGCCCTGCCGTGTGGTTGGCAGTGGGAGGGATCTGATTGTACTGTAGTGGGGAGGGGGACATGTGTGGGCGGGGTACCTTGGAGGTGTCAAGTGATTTGGGTACAGTGTGACTGTCTGTAAGGTAGAGTGTGTGGAAAAATGAGGATGTTGATAGAGGGGAGAGGTATGGACATGTAATGTAATGTATGTGTATGTGTATGAGTGTTGTGGGTGTATATGGTGATAGGGAAGAGGATAGGGGTAGGAAGTGAGAGAGAAAGACAATGTGGTAATACATGGCCCGTTGCTCTTATGTAGAAATATAGTTTTTCCTTTTTCTGGTGTCCGCTAGCGGTTACATTCATGGGCGAGTCTGAAAGTTAACCAGAATATAGATATTAATAAAGACACATGTCGGCAATTCATATTACATACTTTTTGGTAATTTGATGTATAAGAACAGGCGATTGTTGCACATCAAAGAAATCCACCTGTCATATGAATGCTGCTATTTAGTACTCCCTGTTGAGTCCTTTCAGTTGCATGGTCTGCAACTTATGGATCCAAAATGCTTCTCTTTTTTTAAGCATTTTGACCCTGTTGCCCCCCCTCCTGGGTAATTCCACTTGCTCTAATACCTGGAACCTTAGGGGGCATTCACACTACGTAACGCCAGCGTGTATCACAGCCGTACACACCGGCGTTACAGCAGGGCTGCCGAACACTTCCCATTCATTTCTATGGGAGCTGGCATGCGAGCGCTCCCCATAGAAATGAATGGGCTGCTTCTTTCACTGCAAACAGTCCCATTGAAGTGAATGGGAAGTGCCGGCGTGTACGGCACGGCATGAGCAGAGCTTGCTGTATACGCCGGCACTTCCCATTCACTTCAATGGGACTGCTCGCAGTGAAAGAAGCAGCCCATTCATTTCTATTGGGAGCGCTCGCATGCCGGCTCCCATAGAAATGAATGGGAAGTGTCCGGCAGCCCTGCTGTAACGCCGGCGTGTACGGCTGTGATACACGCTGGCGTTACGTAGTGTGAATGCCCCCTTAGTTGGGAAATTGCATGGTTTCTTTCCATGAAATGGGCAGGTAGGGGCAGTTGAACGTTTTGGCACCTGATGTTGGACTTATGCTGCCTCATGCGGTCTCGCACACGCTGGGTTGTTTCGCCTACGTATGCGAGACCGCATGGGCATTTAATCAGGTAAACCACATAATTGGACTCACAGGTAAAGTACCCCGAGGCTTTGTATCTCTGTCCCTAATGTATGTTGTATTTTATGGCAAGATGGTGGAGAACCCCCCCCCCCCTCCAACCGTGGAAAGTGTGGGCGTAAGACTATACTCGAAACTTGAGGTCGTAGGTCCCTAAAGTGACTGGTAAAGAATAACCGCCAGAAAACCACCTTTGAGCTAACACAGATGTTCAACTCGACAGAGCGACACATTTCGGAGCGAACAATGTGACGAGAACGCAAAGGAATGGGTCTCAACAGTTGTGTCGCCACACGAAAGCCATTGGTGACAGAGACCAACAGATGGCACCTGTCATTTGCAAGAGACCACAAGGATTGGACCCTAGAGCAGTGGAGAACGGTCATGTGTTCAGATGAATCACGTTTCACATTGTTCAAGAGTGATGGTCGTGTCCGGGTGAGATGAGAAGCACACGAAACACTTGATCCCGTTTGCGTCGCTCCTACTGTTCAGGCTTCCGGAGGAAGAGTCATGATCTGGGGCAGCTTCTGTTGGTTTGGACTGGGTTCGGCAATACTCTGCAGTAACAGAATGACATCCGCAGGGTATTTGGAAGTGCTGGCAGACCAGGTGCATCCCGCTATGGCCCACTTCTTTCCTGATGGAACTGGAGTATTCCAAGACGACAATGCAGGCATACACCGAACCAGAATTGTGCAGGAGTGGTTCGAGGAGCACAATAGTTCTTTCAGTCATATGGACTGGCCTCCGCAGAGTCTGGATTTGAATCCTATTGAGAATCTCTGGGATGTGCTGGAAAGGAACCTGCGCTGTCACTCACCACCCCCAACGAATCTTCGTAACCTGGGCTCCCTGATACTCGAGAATTGGATCAAAATCCCTGAGTCTACACTGCAGAACATTATGGACTCCATGCCGAGACGGATGCGTGCTGTTATTCGTGCTCGTGGTGGCCCAACTAAATATTAACACTCGCGACTTTTTTTTTTTTGGCCAGGCAGTGTATTAAAAGGGTTGCCACTGGAAGTGCTGTACTGCCTTCTTAATTCACTGAATATGATCGCATTGTTGGTCTATCAGCATTTGGGCCCCCTCCCCTTTTATTTTGGTCCAGAGCCACACTGTCTGAAACCAACTCTGACTGCTGATTTAGAAAATAATAAATAAATGTTTAGTGATGAGTGAGTAGTATTCGATCGAATACCTCGCCGGCATAGGAATGTGTGTAATCAGCCGAACACCAAGGAGTTAAACGCATCGAATAGTCAAAGCATTTAACCCCTTGGTGTTCGGCCAATTACACGCATTTGTATGCCGGCGAGGTATTCGATCAAATACTACTCAATCATCTCTATAAATATTTACTTTAATTCTTAATCCCTTTTTCACAAGCCCTGCCCATTTTTTTTTTGGCACAAATTAGGACAGAATTTTCATTAGTTTATCTGTCCCACTGTGTTTCTGTCACATCAAGTACCTCAAAGACAAATCATAGGAAAAGAAAATCATTATAAATCATATCAATGAAAAAAGGCCACATTTACCTGATGTTGGATGAAACAATGATTCTCTTCATGATGCTGTCAAGCCCAAATGATGTATAGTGGAAATTGCACAAGTGCAAAATGCTGGTGATACAATCACTCACCAGTGATGCAACAACCGCTATAGCAGCTGCCCCACGACTTACAGGGCCGGGTAGGCCCTCTGCTCCTTTTTCTATTTTAATAATTAGTTACCTGCTGGTTTACACAAATAAATGAAGCCCTTAATAAAGTCTCACAAATGCACTTTTTCTTCAATTCCACCCCATTCTGAATTTTTTCCACATTCCCAGTACATTGAACAGAATAATAAATACTACCATTATGAAGAACAATTCGTCCCGCAAACATTGAACCCTCATATGGATCTATGAATGAAAACATTTATGAAATATATAACTTTATTAAAAAGTTATGAGGTTTGGAAGGCGGAAGTCAAAAACAAAAATCGAAAAATGCATCCAATGGGAAGGGGTTAAAAAGTATTTATATGTATGATGATGCCTATATTTAAATAATGGTTCTGCAATTCTATGACTCGTTACAATGTTATTTTAAGTAAATTAAAAATGTACTTTCAGAAGGTTATGATTTAACCTTTTATTGTTAGACTCCCACACAAGTCGGAGAATCCACCTGCTAATTTGTTTTGCTGGTATACTGGATGAGTCACTGGTAATGGAAGATTTGCAAAACAATGTTCTATATATTTTAGAATCACAACTATATGACTAAAAGTAAACTTACTAATTTCAACTATGCTAGATAGTTAGGCAAGAACGGGAAATTCATAGGAAAGGTGACTACATGCAGAGACACGTTAACTACATTTTGATCATTATCATTTATTTACACTGTCTTTACATATTCTGAAGATAAAGCATCTATTTAAAAATAAATTAATAACCACAATTTTTAGTATCAAACGTATAAACTTTAATTTAACAAACAGAAGGCACAATAGCAATACATGTAGAATATCAAGCGTGTAGATTGTATCTAACAGTGGGATAGATAACCATCTGCAACATATTAGTGAATAGCAATGCTATTGCTCACAACAGAGGGATCGATATAGCAAGATACCTTACAGGGGCTCTATCAGCAAAATTATGCCGTATGAGCCCCACATATGCCTGAATAATGCACTGCTAATGGAATTTTAAAAGCCCCCCAAACCCCCCTGCCTTAAACTACAACTGTAAAAACATATATGCAATCTACGCTCGCGTAGTTTTAAGGGGAACTGAGCATGCTCAGTTCCCCTTAGAACTATGACAAAAATGGCGCCGGAGCGTGCGCAGTAGATTTAAACACAACCAGCCAAAGAAAAGAAGATGAAGGCGTGGAAGGAGGACGTCGCTGGAAGAAGAAATCAGAGGAAGGCGGGACTGAAGATGATGTCCTCAGTGCACGAACCTCCCACCGTGCACTGTAAGTATAATTTGCATATATGTTTTTACGGTCTTAGTTTAAAATGGGGGGGGGGGGGGCTTTTAAAATACCATTAGCGGTGACTGAATAGCCTTTTTAAAGGCTATTCACGCATATGTGGGACTCATAGATTGTAAGCCCTCGCGGGCAGGGCCCTCTACCCCACCGTGCCAGTCGGTTACTGTTAGTATTATATCTGCCTGTATATTTTGTGTACTGTATGTAAAGCCCCATGGAATTAATGGTGCTATATAAATAAACAATAATAAAAATAATAATCATATGGCATCATTTTGCTGATAGAGCCCCCTTAACAAATGTATCACAACATAACATAATCAGAGCTGGGTGAGTGGGAGGAGGATATTCACGGTCAGCATGAACTCTTGAAATGTTCTACCATATCTAGTCTTATAGATATGAGCTTTTTTTTTTTTTTTTTTTTTTTATACAAACAATGGAATTGTTTTGCAGTTGTGTTGGAGTTAGCCTACATTCACATGACAGTGATTAATGGCTGTGTGATGTCAGTTTTTTTTAATGGACATCACATGGAAACATTGAATTCAATGTCAGTGAATAGGGACTATTCACATGACCATTATTTTGATGGTCCATTCTCACAGACTGTAACAGTCTGGGTCTGGTTTGAAGTCTTAAAGGGATCCTATCATTGGATGCACTTTTTTTTCTAACACGTAGGAAGCGCCTTAAGAAAGGCTATTCTTCTCCTACCTATAGATGTCTTCTCCGCACCACCGTTTGGTAGAAATCCGGGTTTTCTTCAGTATGCAAATGAGTTCTCTCGCAGCACTATGGGTGTCCCCAATGCTGTGAGAGAACTCTCCAGTGACGCTTCCATCGTCTTCTGGAATGGCCTCTCCCTGCGTTTTCTTCTGGTGCTGGCTTGAAACTTCTAGGCATGCGCAGTCGGTTTTGCCGTCGGGCCTCTAGCAGAGCCAAACTGTGCATGCCCGCCTGGTGTAAGCGGCCATTTTCTTATGGCCGCTTACCCCAGCTTACAGCACATACCCGGTGCTAATGCAATAGAAATTATGGTTTTTTTTGCAATGCATTGCATTAATAGTCAGATCCCCCGGGGTTCAAGACCCCTAAGGGGTCTAATAAATGCATTTTTAAAAAATAAAAAAAAAGTAAAAAAAAATATATATAAAAATTTCAAAAGTTCAAATTACTCCCCTTTCCCTAGAACACATATATAACTACTTAAATATTGTGAAACACATACACACTAGGTATCCCTATGTCCTTAAACGACTGGCCTACAAGTCTGGTGTAATGGCAAAAAATGGTAAAGGCAATGGCAAAGTACACGCCAAATTCAGGCGAAAACACCTTGATAAATGTGCCTTAATGAGTTCAGGCTACCATAAGCATGACTGCGGTTGGGAGGAAGGATCAGCATGTCATTCAACCCCCCCACACACACCAGGGCTACTCCCTCAACTGCCATCTGGTTACTATCTGATCTTCACTGAGTCTCAAGTGTGTAGGGAAATCAGGAAGATAAAAGCAGACAAAGCCGGAAGAGTCGATGGGATAAGCGCGAGAGTTCTTAAAATGTGCGGGGACCAGCTGTGTGGTGTTATGACACACATGTACAATATGAGCCTAAAGCTGGGAGTGTTACCACAACTGTGGAAAACATTTTGTGTGGTACAAGTTCCAAAGACACCTCATCCAACAAACCGCCACGGCAACAGACCTGTAGCACTGACATCCCACTTGATGAAGGTCCTAGAGAGACTGCTCCTGACACATCTCCGACCTCTAGTGAGCTCTGCTATAAACCCCCTCCAGTTTGCCTATCGGCCGGGCATTGGGGTGGATCCACCTTCTTCATAGAGCTCTTTCTCATTTGGAGAAACCGGTGAACACTGTGAGAATAATGAGTAATAAAGAAATAAAGAAAAAATAATAATAAAGACCTCAGTATGTAAGATCCCGGGGCTGTGTCAGACACTATGATCTACAGTACAGGGGCACCACAAAATACAGTTCTTGCCCCTTTCCTCTTCACACTGTACACTGCTGACTTTAGGTTCAACTCTTCTAGCTATTACTGGCAAAAATACTCAGATGACTCTGCAATAGTAGGCCTCATCACAGATGGAGATGACAGGGAGTACAGAGACTTAAACGGGGACTTTGTGGAATGGTGGCAGCGGAACCACTTCAGGATTAATGCTGGGAAGACCAAGGAGATGGACATCCAGGGGACAGGCATTGAGATAGTCAAGACCTATAAGTACCTGGGTGTGCTTCTCAATAATAAGCTGGGCTGTGCGGCTCACCTGGATGTGCTGCACAGAAAGGGTCACAGCATGCTCTACCTGCTCAGGAGGCTGAGGGCCTTTGGAGTCCAGGGAGCACTTCTTAGGGCCTTTTTCAACTCTGTGGTAGCATCAGCCAACTTCTTTGGAGTGGCATGCTGGGGGAGTAGCATACTAGCCAGGGACAGAAATACACTTGACAGGCTGGCTAGAAGTGCCAACTCTGTCCTAGGGAGCCCTCTGGACCCTGTACAGGTGGTGGGTGACAGAAGAATACTGTCTGTGGTGAGTTCCATGCGGGAGAACAACTCCCATCCCATGTATGAGACTGTGAAAGCACTGGGCATTACTGTCAGTGAGTGACTGCTTCACCCCAAGTGTCAGAAGGAGCGCTATCGAAGATCCTTCCTTCCAACCGCAGTCAGGCTGTATAATGCAGAACAAAATGATCCTGAAGCCTTTTCTTTTTAGTTGCTATGACTCTTTGTATCTTTTTCTACCTACTATGAGCTTGTATGTGTTTCTTTCTTGTAAAATATTACTGTATTATCTATGTTGCTGTAAAACACATTTCCCCATGGTGGGACTATTAAAGGATTATCTTATCTATAGTTACGCAATGTTACTTGCAGGCAAGAACAGATGCATAACTTGAACTTCTTGGACCCCAATGCAAGATCTGGAACAGAGCCTTCCACATACTATGTGGCAATTATAATACCAGTGTTTCTTATGTTCTTACTTGGTAGAGATCCTTAGGCTGTCTAAGGTACTAGGACACTTGTACAACTGCAACTTATGCAGCCTACATAAAGTTAAAAGAATGGATCTGGTGTCCCTACTGTCTTGTTCTTTTATCAAGCTATCTCCTGGTAGTGAAAGTAGACATTAATGTACAATATATTAGTGAATTTGCTGATAGTATCACTACTGTTTGGTTGAATAAATAAACAAACATTACAGGAATTCTAATCCTGTTACTGATATTGAAAGCTTCATTTTATTACAAATTGCATGTTAGTCACAATTCATTTGCTGGCAGGACAACATTAGATCCCAGCGGTCTATTCAAGTCTGCATTTGTTGCTCTGCTTTACTTCAGTATTGCTCTGTCATTGTACATGACACACCCAACTCCTGCAGTAAAACAATGGTTAAACACATCTCTGCCTCTGAACTTTGTAGCTGTCGCTAATGTTCTTAATTGAAATCTCATATATATACTTTGCCAATTCCCTAATTCTGCTGCCTGAGGGTCAATGTACAGGTCACATTGTGTTCAAGGAGCATAGCACTTTGTTTTGGACCCTGTTTCAAGTTTATCCCATGTCAATTTTACCTGTTCCTAGTTGTTGATGGTATTTATAGTGCTACTGGCTTGTTCTGCCTACTCTTTTGCCTTGACCTTTGGTTAACACATTTGGTTACTAAACTGCTCTCCCGGTGACAGTCCTTGGTGTGTAGTATGTCCACCTTTCTACTGATGTTGATCCTGGACACTGTTCCTGATATTTCCTGGATTTGACACTGTCCTGTTCTGGGACATTGTGCCTTATATCTCTTGGTTCCATCCAATACGTATACCTTTTCTGTACCTGGTATCCATGCCACTCCTTGCTTCAGTCCCTGGTCCACTTCTTTTGCCTATGCTCTTGGATTTTGCTCCTGTTCCATGTTTACGGTTCATGTTTATGGTCCAGTTCTGGTCTATATGCTTCTGGTTTCAGCTCCTGGTATCTATACTCTCGGATCCAGATAGTGGTCCATTCCTTGTGTTTGTGGTCCTGGTCCTTTTCTGGCCTGTGCTTGTTTTCATGCTCATGATTCTAGCTTCTGATTCACTTCTGGTATCTATGCTCCTGTTTCGAGTCACTGTTTTATTTCTAGTGTTAGTGTTCCAGTTCCAAACCTTCTTTCTGTTCCCCTGACTCCAGTTTCATAGATTGTGTATATGTATTTCTAATGTCTAAGTACACATTGTTAGGGAGAGTGCATATATTGTATTCTGTGAGGATGCTTAGGCTCAAGTAGGACTTTTCTTTGCATTTTTTTGGGCTGAAACTTGGCAGACTCCATTATTGTCTATGGGGTCTGTGGGTTTCCATCGTTAACTTCTTTTTAAGCGGGTTAGCTTTTTTTTTTGGGTCCCCAAGCGGAACCAAAGAACAGAAAGTCGAACACTACTGTGAACCCAGCATTGCTTATGTTTAACTAATCAGCACCATCTCATCAATATGTGGTTTGATTGTGATATGTGAAAAGTAATTGACTATTGCCAATATATACCGGTAGCACCTAAATCCATAGGGATAACACAATCCAATAAAGGGTTTTCCCATCAAAGACCCCTACTAATCAGGAGAACGGGAAACTTTTTTCCTCCCAATTCTGAATGCAGTGGTGGTCAGTCAATATGCACACTACTCCTAATCAGTGTGGGTTTGAGTGAATGGACCCCCACTGACCTGCACGTTATAACCAACCTTATAGACATGGAATAACTTGCTTTGATAGGAAAACCTTCTTAATGTAAAATTAAAGGGGTTGTCCAGTTTCAAACTAATATTGAGAGACTTGTTACTGTATGAAGAGAAGATTTGAATTTTCAATATACACTGAAGTCCAGACATATTTGGACAGTGACATGATCTTCATAACTTGGGTTCTGCATGCCACCACATTGGGCTTGAAATGAAATGTTTAGCAATTGCAACCATTTTTCTACAAAGCCTCGGCATTTCAAAGGCTCAAAACTAATTGGACAAATTAACATTACCATAAATAAAATGTTAATTTTATTACTTTGTAGAGCATCCTTTCCAAGCAATGACTTCCTTGTAAAATGAAAAGTTTACAGTTTTGCAATATACTTCTGTATCAATATGTTATGGTTTTGTAGATGTCTGCTTGCTGTCATCGTTGTTTACTTCCAGTGGATAAAATTCAGTCCATGGTCATGTGATGGACACACAGGTGCACCTTAGGTTAGAAGACAGAGCTTTGATTGCTGTGTTGTGACTGTAATTTGTGCCCCCACACAAAGTATAATGCCCTTAGCACCCTAACACAATATAACACCCCATTAGTGCTACCACAGTGAATAATAACAGTAGTGCCCATGGTGCAAACTTTATTTCTATGGGTAGGGGCCTACCAGAAATTCCCTTTATACTCCTGCCGACTGACAGTAGTCAGGAGAAACTCTATCTCCTCATCACTGTCCATTCCATTTTGCCCTGATGTATTACAGTAGCGACATCAGTAACCGACACTTAGAGCTTGCCTAAAGAGAGTGGCTATACTGCTGTGTAGGCAGCAGGGACCACTGCCAATCTCTGCAGCTGCTACTGTGATACATCAGTGCAAAAGGGACAGTGATCAGGAGATCTGTGTTCCTCCCAACCTCTGAGTTGGGATCAAGGAGGGCAGGGCCTACACATCTGGTGAATAGGGGCTGCCAGTTGAGTACCTCTAGGATAGGGGATAACTTGTTCAGCTATCCTTGGAGATTGAGATTTTATATAATTGCAGCATGTCAATTATACCTACAGAAATGCTGGCGTTTTCGATATACTGTAGGTATAATAGAGGCAGAAAGTCCAGAGGTAAACTCATGGGTCGTCAATAAGGTACCTAGAATGATCCCAAGTCCTTTCCTTAGGACTCTGATTGGCCTCAGCGGCCTAAGGGAAGGGACTTCACAGCCGGCGAAGACATCTGGCAAAAGAAGACAGCCAAACAGTAAGACTGGACGGCGCTGGAGCACTATTGACAGGTGTGTTTATTTATTTTTTTCACTCCCCTTTATTTAATAAAAATAAATAAAAAATTCTGCTGGACAACCTCTTTAAGTTTCTGCGCAAAACTCGAAAAAAGGCAAAATCTGTACTAGGCCTCCAAACTATAATGTTATATTATTTACAGTACGTGTCTTCTCATACTGTTTAAGGGGTACAAGGGCACGTCCACGGCATAAAAAGACACCAGTATAATAGATAGCACATTAAAAGTGGGGGCCCTGTTACATATTTTTCATCAGGAGGTTCAGGTTATGCCTCTACCCCTGAAGCTCCTGGGCCCAGTAGCAACTGCTTTTGCTCTACCCCTATAGCTACACCCTGGACCCTACCGGTAACCAATTAGTGCTTATGTCATTAGTAATAGAAGCATTGGTTTCCAGTGGGCCAAGCAGTGAGTATGGTTTTCAATACTCACCTCTTTTTGAAATGCCCACTCCTACTCAGCTGCTGCCATTACTGTGATGTAAAAACAAGAGGTAGACAGCACCGTGCTGTATATAGTGTAGTAGGTTAATAAAGTGAGGGACAATCCCAATTTGTAGACTGCTCTCACTTGGTTTGGTTGTGAGGGATCACAACTACGTTAGAATTTTAGAACCGTTTGCTAGGGGGTTCCTCCCTGGGTGGATTTCAAGCTGCAGTGGCTAATCACTAATGGTGTGAGGACATATACCAAGGACTGAAAAAAAGGACAGTGCTTCACCCGTCAGAGTTGGCTTTACTTCATATAGTTTATTAAGGTTCAAACACACAACGTGTTTCGAGTCGTAGGACTCTTTTTCAAGTGCAAAAGAACTTCTTTCTGTCAGCTGGATGCTTGAAGCCGACAGGATTATAAATTTATTCCCAGTAGTCCGGTGTAACGTGCCTTATTAACAATATTTACTCATAGAACAGGAGGATACCTGTCCCAAATGGGACAGGTATCCTCCTGTTCTATGAGTAAATATTGAAGCTGACAGGAAGTTCTTTTGCACTTGAAAAAGAGTCCTACGACTCGAAACGTGTTGTGTGTTTGAACCTTAATAAACTATATGAAGTAAAGCTAACTCTGACGGGTGAAGCGCAGTCCTTGGTACATTACTGTGATGTAGTTAGACTACGGTGGTACTAGAACAAAGAAGAAAAGGGCTTCCTAACAGGGCCCAGGGACAATATACTGTGTGGGGGCCACTTGGGGAACATTATACTGTGTGAGGGCCACTTGGGGGACAATATACTGTGTGAGGGCCACTTGGGGGACAATATACTGTGTGTGGGCACTTGTGGAACAGTATACTGTGCAGGGGGGGCCACTTGGGGAACATTATTCTGTGTAAGGGCCACTTGGGGAACAGTATATTGTGTGAGGGCCACTTGGGGGACAATATACTGTGTGAGGGTCACTTGGGGGACAATATACTGTGTGAGGGCCACTTGGGGGACAATATACTGTGTGAGGGCCACTTGGGGGACAATATACTGTGTGAGGGCCACTTGGGGAACAATATACTGTGTGTGGGCACTTGTGGAACAGTATACTGTGCAGGGGGGGCCACTTTGGGAACATTATTCTGTGTAAGGGCCACTTGGGGAACAGTATATTGTGTGAGGGCCACTTGGGGGACAATATACTGTGTGAGGGTCACTTGGGGGACAATATACTGTGTGAGGGTCACTTGGGGGACAATATACTGTGTGAGGACCATTTGGGGGACAATATACTGTGTGAGGGTCACTTGGGGGACAATATACTGTGTGAGGACCATTTGGGGGACAATATACTGTGTGGGGCACTTGGGGGACAATATACTGTGTGAGGGCCATTTGGGGGACAATATACTGTGTGGGGCACTTGGGAAACAATATACTGTGTGAGGGCACAAGAGCATTTACATCCTGAATAGGTCAGTTTACGTTTTGTGTCCTACTCCCGAACAAGGAAACTGCACTGAGTGGTTGCTATGGGCAACCAAAACACTTTTTCTTTTAGGCAATGTAACAATTCTGCCCCCAGGATTACACAGAAGGTGCGCACCACTAACATACTGGTTTCACACTGAGGTGTCACAGTCACACACCCGCCTTGTCAGCCAGGCCCGCCCTGATACACTTCTCCTTGTGGTGTTGCTCCGCGCTGCGATCTCCAGTGGAACGCACAAGCCTGCAGCCCGCCTAGCAGCTGCACCACGTGACTGTAGAAGTCACATGGGCGTGTCACGTGGGGTGGCGACGTCAGGAGGTCCTTTCGGAGAAGGGGGAACTAGCCGCTACCCTGTCACCACAGAGGAAGAGCCAGGGCATAACTGCCCCACACCTGGCAGGAGGGCATAGCCAGAAAGACGGACCTTGTCTGCCAGGCGAAGGAATGAAGGCGCAGGGACCTTTGTGACTTACTGGGAAGTGCCTCGGATTTCCCCATGGTGAGTAATTGGCATGCATTTCCTAAGCAAGTACTATGGTACACGGGTGACTGCCGTGAGGTAGGTTCCTGTTTCCTTCGTGGGCATCATAATGAAGCAGGTTTTACTTCTCTTGCATTTTTCTGAGTTGTTGAACTGGTCATGTACACATTTCAGATTGCGTCAGTACTAGTGTTTACAGATCTGTGTGGGGAGGCGCTGCCACAAGTCATTGATGGCCACTTACCTGTGTCTAGTGCTGGCAGGGGATACAGGTACCAGGCACCTCAGAGGAATTGCTATGTTGTCTGGGGACCTGCTGACAACTTTGTTGTTTTTTTTCTGTCATTAGGAGGGGGGTGTGGCTTGTCCTATATATTGCAGGGTTAGCTGTAAATAGTATCGCACAAGAGGCTGGTGCCCTATATTATGTGAAGGTTATGCCAGTCTTGGTGCTGTAGTCTTCAATTTGGCACAACAAGAGCAACAATATAAAAGGCATTCTGCTGTCTAAGCTGATATCCTGGGGTGGACACTCATGAAAATATAATGTTGTCTATGGTAGCGGACAATGACCTGAAATAACAGCACCAGGACTTTTCTGCTATGGTGATGTCCTCCCTGCCTGCCCTTGTGACCTCTGCAGCCTGTCTCTGGCCTCTGTGGTCTTGTGCTCTACACTACTAAGGCCAGTGACTGTGGTAGATGGGTACAGTATACAAAAACTATCAAGGAGCACCAGAGGAGCAAGGGATTTTGTAGGCGAGCATTGGTTCTTTTGTTACTTTTTGCAATTCCTTTCCTTTTGGCCAAACCCCTTTAATGATGGTCACCACTACCATTGCTTCCTTTGCGAGGCTTCCTGCGGGTGAAGAGGATGTGAGATGTTTATGTACTACATGTAGACATCTGTAAGGCCAAAGGCCATGTCTCATAAAGAGGTTCCCCTCAGGAGAGCTCTCTCTAAGTTGAATACATATGTCTAGGTCAGATAGTTCCTGAACAATGGAACCCTAGTAGAACATATTGACAGAGTTTGTCCTAATAGTGCAACCCACAGATTGTAAGCCCTCACGGGCAGGGCTCTCTACCCCACCATGCCAGTCGGTCACTGTTAGTATTATATCTACTAGAGATGAGCATGCTCGCATAGAAATGAATGGACGTAGCCGGCACGCGGGGGGGGGGTTAAGCGGCCGGCCGCCATCAAAGCGGAAGTACCAGGTGCATCCATTCATTTCTATGGAGCGTGCTTTTCGGATCGGCTGATCCGAACAGTACTTGCTCATCTCTAATATCTACCTGTATATTTTGTGTATTGTATGTAAACCCCCAAATGTGTATTGTATGTAAACCCCCAAATGTAAAGCACTATGGAATTAATGGTGCTATATAAATAAACTATAATAATTATAATCCCTTTATTTGTAGATGCCCTGCTAAGAACAAGCTAGTGGTAGTAGAGGATTATTGTAGATGGTTCAGACACCCTAGTGTAGTTTTACTCTATGCTATAAAAACAAATTATTGTAAAAAATTCTTATGGATGTTACCATATATGCAATTTTGATTCAGAGTGGATTTTAAGAATTAGAATCTTTCCTATATAGTCCTACTATTTTCTGTCCCTTATGGGTGATCTAACCAATTACAGGTTACATCAGTCATTTGATGTTCATACCAAAGTGACCGCTTTGTCCAGTGATTGATTGGCACATTGACGTGTATGTCACAGCCTTGCCATTGTAAATATCGCCGAGCAGAGTACCATGGATTAGTAGCGATGGAGTAGTGGATGATATTAAAATTGGAATTTGGACACGGCTGTCAGATTTAGGATGTACCGATTTTACAAGTAATCATTGTGAATAGCTGTGTTTCGACAAGCAAAACAAGACCACAATGTGACAATCACAACAACAAAGATGTTGGATTTTTGGTTGTAGACAGCAAATTTAATGTGTCTGCCATCAATGTAAATCATATACAGTTGCAACTGACACATTTTTCTTGGCTTTTTTTGTGTAATGGGTGTATTGTGTATCTTCACTCGTCTGTGCCTTCGCTGTCTTCACTTACAGTGGTAACCACTTATTGATTATTTGCTGTTCTCCTGTTTAACTGCTGCAAAGTTTTGCTTGTTTAACCACTAAATTGCACATCCGTCAACAAGTGACTAGCAATATTCAATGAACGGTTTATAATGCAAGTGAAGACTTGGAGGTACAGACCAGTACACGATGGATACATTACTGAAATCAGGTGTCCTTGCACATAGTTTACAAGTTTTAATGCTAAATCCAGGTGTGAATCATAACAAGTGAAAAAGTATATAGGACAGATGCATCTCTTTTTCTTTAATCCATTCCTGGTTTTGTCTTCAAAAGCTTCATGTAAATGAGAATGTAAGTGTACCCTTACAAGGTATTCACACAACACTGTTACACAGCTGTGCTCTAAACTTTTTTATTTTATATTTTTTATAAAATGAGCAGTATAGGGCACCTTTGAAAACAATGGATCTATTCACATACTCTTAATTCTATCAGGGATCCCTGAAAACAGATTACCATCAGATGTACATCAGCGGTGAAAAACATATACTTTTTAACAGTAGAGTACACGGCCTGGTTTTGGGAATAAGCAGTCATACTGGGGCTACTAACTGATTTTAACTACTGAACTACAGTTGCAGTCCTAAGGAATACATTGAGTTCTATGCACTCCTATAGTTTACTACTGTCATTTATTAAAAATTAATCCATGGTGCTCCAGAAGCCTCAGCGTAAGGAAACACATCTATCATTTTTTAACTCAGTTTTTTAAGTCAAAACAGGAAATGGAGTAAAAAAGGGCAGTAATGTTTTTCATTTATAGGGTTTCTTTAAGATCTTGACTCCTGGTTAACATTTAAACACCTGGAGTATGACTACATGCCACAACAACTCTGTTCCTCCAAAACCCTGGTGTCTAGTGCAGCTTGAGTTTGCCAAAAACATTGTTTTCAAACACTTTCCATCATTGCCCACTGTGGGAGACTGGGGATTTGTTGCATCGTGTGTGACTGTGCTCTCACCTGTAAGATAAGATAATCCTTTAATAGTCCCACCATGGGGAAATTTCAGTGTGTTATAGCAGCAAGGATAATATGGATACAGGATAATAACAGTAATATATTAACCCTTCCGCATCTCAGCACTAGACTATACAATACACAGGATACCTGCAAACATCAGTATATAAACCTATATGGTATCCGTATAGAAATAACAACATAAATAAAACAAAACTAGTTCTTAATACAAAAATAATTTTATATTTTATATTACACATCAAGAAAAAAATAACAGTATTACTAATAACAGTAATATATTACAGAAGGGGACACACATAAGCTCAGAATAGCAGATAGGAGAAAATACTAGGAGTCATAGCAGCTAAAGAAAAAGAAGACTTCAGGGTCATTTAGTTCTCTGTGTGGACTGCTCTTCGCTTGGCCTGATGTAGATTATGTAGCCTGACCTGTAGTATTACCTTTTCTGCTACATTTATTTTTTTATTTTACTTTTTCCCCCCTATTATCTTCTCTGTGTTGTGTTATAGTTTTTTTTGGAGTTATATATTTTATATGTCCATTACTATTACACTAAAAGAGAACCACAGCTAATCAGTCAATCGCTTTTTATCATTAGTGTATATTGTATGTTATCTATTTTTACTTTGACATTGTAAAATTTGTGCATTACGAATCAATTTTATCCTGTGTCTTATATGTACGGTGGTAAATGAAAATTAAAGTAAGGAATAAAGCGGTTCCATATAATTCAGGGAATCTCGAGAGTTTTGTGGTCACTAGAGGGCAGGGTTGTATATGTGTGAAACTCTTATATAATGGCTATAAAGCGGAATTTGCCAAAGAGGAACTATAAATATGCCAAAGTGCCCCTAACACTAGGTTCACACTAGCGTTCGGGTCTCCGTTCTGAGCTTTCCGTCTTCTGCATGCAGAAGACGGAAACCTGTCAGAGCGGGTCCAGCCGTGAGCGTCAGTGAGCGTTTTATGCTCTCCGCCGCGAAACCGTTTTTTAAAAACCAGACACAGAGTACTGCATGTCTGACTCTGTGTCCGATTTAAAAAAAACGGTTTGGCAGCGGAGAGCATAAAACGCTCACCGCCACTCACGGCCGGACAGCTTTCGAACCCATTCAAATGAATGGGTATGAAAGAGTCCTGCAGGTTTCTGTCTCCTGCATCTGTTTTGTGCAGGAAACGGAAACCTGCAGAACGGAGACCGGGAGCAGATGTGAACGAGCCCTTATTCTAACAGGGCATGTTTTCCAGCCCAGTTGTTTCTCCTTTTTTTTTTTTCCAACTCCAATAGACCTGATTCGAACATGTTTTATATGGTTGTTTTTGAATAAAATTTGCTGTTAATGTGTCTTACAAGGTGATTCTAATTGAACCCAAGTTCTCACTATTACCTATCTATACATACATTTTTTTGATGAATGGCAAGATGTGGTAAAGCAGCTTTTATTAGGTTTGCTTCCCATGGCATTGCTTCTGGAATCAAGTCAACAAATATACCCTCTGTACAGAATGTAACTGTTACCTAGGACACAAGTGAGTCATACCAGTTTTAGCTCCCTTGTTAAATGTCTGTGGCACAGAACTGGCATAGCATTAAAGAATCACTCCCAGAAAAATGTCTTATCTTTTCCTCTGTTTCTACATCAGGTAAAGAATAGTGTTGTTTGCTTCCTTATTGAGCTCTTTATTCATGATTTTTTATTTGTTTATTATTTTTTTCTGATTTGTTCTGTTTCTCCATTGTAATTTAAGGCCACGCTCAGGCCCCCAAATCATACAGCTCTGTGTGAGTCTCATAGGAATGAATAGTGAGACTGACTGCTGGTCTAAATACACTGTGTGATTTGGAGAGTCAGCGAACGTTAGTGTGGTACACTGGAAAAATGGAGACTGATAGATCAGGATTAAAGACGTAGGTAATGACGCTGCTATTTATCTGACGGCCTTAGAAAAGCAGAAAGGAATACGTTTGGTTTTATTTATTTATTTATTTAAGACTTTTGGTGCCCCAGGGATGTTCCCCCTGCTTAGTAGTGCATTAGTTTTTACCTCTTCAGAACAACCCATAACCCTTAATTCCACTCCTTAAAGGGGTTGTCCAAGATAAACTAAGAATTAATCCCAAAACTAAACCCCCGCCCTCGCCTAACTTCTAATTTACTTCAATTAAAAAAACAACAACTGCAATTACCTATATCCCTGGAGCGGTCATGTGACCACCCCAGGGACACGTTCTGATAATCCAGTGATGTTCCATTGTACCACTTCCGAAACAGAATGTCACCATTACTCCCCCCCCCCCCCTTCCCCTCTTCCTTTCTGCTAGTAGTAGGTGAAATAGCTTAGATAGGGGGACAGGGAGTTGCTAGTAGTGGGCGGGATAGCTTAGCTAGTAAAACTGGGGGAGGGTGAGAGGAGCTAGTAAAGGTCATGATAGCTTAGCTAGGGAGACAGGGAGGGGCTACACAGGAAGCTGCATAGCAGGAAGTTAGACCATGTAAACAAATGCAGAGGATACAGCAGCTTCCAGAAATCACTCTCAACACTGCTAAAGGTATATACGTGTATTTATTAACCCATTAATAGCACTAACAGACCTTTCTTTTAAAAAGATTTTCTTCCCTGGAAAACCCCTTTAGGCTGGGGCCCCATGGGACGTAAACACTGCGGGAAAATTACGGTGTTTTACAGTCAGGGCAAAGTGGATGGGATTCTAGGGAATCTCATGCTCACTTTGAGTTAAAAACCATGGTGCGGACACGCCACACCAACATGGTTTTGGAAACTGCAGCATGTCAATTTTACCAACGGAAACGCCGGCGGTTTCCACATTGGAATAATTGTAACAGAAAGTCTGCAGAGGAAACCTCTGCAAACGTTCTGTCTAAAGCGCTGCAGGAAGAACCGCAATGCTTTGCTGCCGTGGTTTTTCCCACAGCGCTTTTTTTGCTTTGCGACATCTCGTAGGGTCTTAGCCTTAATCATGGTTCAACTCCTGAAATCTTGCAAGAATGCCTAACCAGCAAAGTGAGGTGTAGGCACAGTACTGGACTGAAATACACAGCCAAGAAAAACAATACTGCATTTGCAATTCATTATGCTGGTTACGTGTTCACATGATATTTCAGGAGCTGATTCATGATGCCAGATGGAGTTTGATTAGGGCTGGGCAATTATGACCTAAATCAAAATCATGATCAATTGAATATTTTACCTTGATTCTGATTAGTAAATGATTATTTTAGAACACACCCAATTTTTACATAATGGGCACTCTTTTTACATGTCCTGCCAAGCCACTGAATTTTGGTTCTGGTCATTCATTTTATGACATATCCTTTAGCCAATGGTATTGTGGGACAGGATGTTGTGGATGCAAAATAATAATTAAAAAAAAAAATACATCAATTAATTGAGCTTATCTTCAATTTTGGTAGTGTTGTGACTGCCCAGCCCTAGCTTTGAGGGATAAGGTGGATCTGAAGAATTAAATATTTGACTCGCCAGCAGACAAGGGAGTTAAGCCGAAATTCCTAATTTACATACTCATTGACCAAAAAAATAATACGCCAAGAAGGACTTGTTGGAATTGAATGAAACTTTATATGTCTAAATGTAATGATATATGTACCGTATATACTGTAGTATAAGCTGACCCGAATATAAGCCGAGGCCCCTAATTTTACCACAAAAAACTGGGAAAACTTATTGACTCGAGTATAAGCCTAGGGGGGAAATGCAGCAGCTACTGGAGAATTTCAAAAATTCAAATGGTCGGAGTTTTTGGGTGCAGTAGGTGCTGGGAAATGGGATGGGGTGTCTTGGTTGTCTGTCTGCACCTTCCCTGAGCTTGAGGACTGTTTTTTTTTTCCCCCACTTGGAATTCAGCCTGGCTGAATATAGGGTATCTGCAGTGCTCCTATTAACCCTTTCCCGACGGAATAGAAGCACTACAGATACCCTATATTCAGTAGACCAGGCACTGTCAGACACAGGGATACCTAATGTGTATGCGTTTCACAGCCATTTTCTACTTTGAGGGCGGGTTCACACCAGCGCCCGATCTCCATTAGGCAGGTTTCCGTTTCCTGCCCGAGAAACTGGGCTGGAGACTGAAACCGGCAGGCAGTTTCCAAACCCATGGGTTTGAAAAGTGTCCGCCGGTGAGCGTCTTCTGATCTCTGCAGCGAAACCGTTTTTTTTTTTTTGTTTTTTTTTTTTCTTTCTTTAGTAGGATATGCAGGACTTTGTGTCCAGTAAACCCCCCCCCCAAAAAAAAAACAAAAACCCAAAAACGGTTTCGCCATGGACAGCAGAAGACGCTCACCGATCTTTTGATGGAACACAGAAACTGATTAGCTGCAGAGACACCATCGCAGATGTGAATTCAGCCTTACCCAGGCACACAAAGGGGGTGTTGTTTTCACACTATGGGATTGTTATCCAATCATGGAATAGATGTGTTATTTATTTACAGTATTGGGGTATTACAGTTGAAATGATCTTGTGCTATTTAGTAATGGTAAGATGGTAGCGATCACCCCACTGATTGGTGTTCAATTATAATTACATTATTGGGGGTCTCCTTTGTTAACAATGACCATTTATAATTACAATAACTCAGAAATAAGCAAATCATGGCTGTAGTTGGCAAGTGTAAATGTGTATTTAAAAGGAGTCCATCGCCACCAAAACTGCTTTTCAACCAGTTTTTGTCTAGGGGCAGTCACTTAATGCACGTTACTTGTTGTTTCAAAGTACAATCTTACTACTGACAAATTCATCTCTTATTCAGTATGCAATGGAGCACCATCTTATTTTATGGTCACTTCCAATTTTTGTCCATGGGTCATGTCAGTCTTTCTGTTTTGAGGGTGGAATCCACAAAAAAAAAAAAAAAGCTGCATCAGGGGTGACTTCTTGAGTGGATGAATCTTTCACTCGTATTTGAAATAAAAGTTAAAGGGGTATTCCCATCACACTTGTTCACCAACCTGCAGGCTGTGCGCTCACTTCACTTCCTGGTTTTCTCAGCACATTGGTGGGCCCTGTTTCGCTTGCTCTGCTATGTTTGCAGTCAGTAATGAGGGATTGGTTGTAGATGAATTACCACAGTATGAAACTGATGTAGAGGCTGATATAGCAGAGCTGGATTTGAGTCAGTTTGTAATACATACAGAGGTAACGGACTCCCTATCTCAGCCCTTATCAGCCAAATTCAATTAAACTGACTGATAAGTGGAAGAGCAGGAGATAAGAGCTCAGAAATCCCGAAGCTCTCACCCCCCCCCCCCCCCATATCTGAGGAGCTTCGTTGTCTGTAGTATAGACATACACAGCTCAGAGCTGCTCCCAGCACTCGGCCCCTCCCTCCCCCCCCCCCTGAGAGCAGGCAGCTACATCACTTGGGGACTGAGAAGATCAGCTCAGCAAGGGCCCGTTGTCATGGAAACAAGATGTAAACAATGGAGTGAATATATTAAGATAGCAGGCCAAACAAAGCAGTTTTGATAAAGCAATGTATTTAGAAAAAGTCTTATAGCCACATAAACTAGCAGTATAGATAGGATCCTTGTGATGGGACAACCCCTTTAAAGTTCTTAGCAGTAACATTTCACATTCACTAACCTGGTTTAGAGGTGATTGTGATGGGGGTAGACTCCATTTAATGGGGGCGTATTCAGGCTTTGTGTCTTGGGCAATATGAACTGTAAATACAACCTTCCAGGAAAGTCCCAGATTAGTCAGAAAGTTGCTACAAACTTAAAATTTTTGATATGTGTAAAACTTTGTTGGACATTTCAGATGAAATACCCTTCACATATGTGATATTGTATGGTTATTTTAGTTTCTGTAAAGCAGTATTCAGTTTAATAAGTTATATGTTACATTACTGATTAAATTCTTAAAGCTAAAATGTTTGGATGGCATCACTTTTTTTTAAAATTACAAACTGTAAATGTTAGCTCTTCATACTTTTAGTATATTTTATACCAAATATGTAATCGTTCCTTTTTTTTTTCCTGTATGTGTATCTAGCTCTCTCTTTATATACACATACACACCGTTCCCTTATTATTGATTTGTGATGTACACAGAATAGAATTTGTATGACAGAAGAGATGCCCTACTATGCAAACCGAGAGACTTGCTTTGCAGAAATTCTTCACGTAGAGTATGCAGTGAATATGCTGCATGTGCTATAAAGTTTTTAAAACTTATCTTGGTATCAACATCGCCTGCCTGCCATCAGCAGTAAGCAGATTTCACATCAGATTACAGTGTTGTCTGATGCGATGTAAGTATAGTAAGAGGCGGACACTTTAGACGCTCTGCTTTTCTTGAAGGCTGTAATATAATGTTATAAGCTGTTTACAGATGAGCAACCCATATTCTTCATGTATCTTAGGCCTGGTTCACATTTGTGTTCAGTGTTCCGTTCCGGGAGTCCACTTGGGGATCCCCCCCGAACAGAATAACGAACGCATTGACAAGCAGTGAGTTTATGAAAGCACACGCACCACATAGACTATAATGGGGTCCTTGTGTTTTTCGCAGTGTCTGTGCGGAACATGCGGAGAGAAAAGTAGTTCATGAAGTGCTTTCCTCTCCGCATGACTCGTGTGGACACCACGCAGAAAATACACGGACCCCATTATAGTCTATGTGGTCTGTGTGCTTTCATAAGCTCACCGCATGTCAAAGCTTTCGGTATTGCGTTCGGGGGGTCCCCAAGCGGACTCCCTGAACGGAATACCGACGCAGATGTGAACTGGGCCTTACTGGGACAGTTTTTTCAAATGCTTGTGTCATCTGTATCATGTAGATCATTGAAAAAAGTGATGTGAAAATCTGATAGGAAATACAGGTTGTTTTTTTTATTTCTTTTTATAGCACTATTAGATCCATGGTGCTGTACAATTGTGAAGGGATACAAGTACTTTTGCATACATAGTACAAGTACAGCAACAAGTACATTAAACATACAACTATCTAAACCAAGGGCTTACAATCTATAAGAGAAAGTAGGTGGAGACAATGGGTTAGTGTTACTCATATATTGGCATAATGGCAGCAGGATTAATATGTGCTATTCTTAAGAGATGGGTCTTCAAGTTGTGTTTGAAGGTTTGTGGGGGACAGCCTTATGAATTGTGGTAATGTGTTCCAGAGTATGTGGAATGCATGGGAGAAATCTCAAAAGCAATTGTCAGAAGAATTAGTAAGAGCAGAGCAAAGGCGGTCTTGTACAGATTGGATATTACATGTGAGGAGGGAGTGGAAGCTTAGGTCAGAGAAATATAGAGGTGGCAGGGTGGTGGACGGCTTTGTCTGACTTAGTATCTTGAATTGAATTTGTTAGGCAATGGGTAGCCAGTGAAAGGATTGGCAGAGGGGAGAGGCAGATGAGAAATAAGTAGAGGGCTGAATTGGAGAAGAGCAAGAGATTGGAAGAGGACACAGAGAATGATGTTTCGGAAGCCTAGTTGGGAGATGATGAGGGCATGGACTAGGATTTTTGTAGACTCCTGCAGAAGGAGCTGATACAAGAGGTGGCTTTTGAGGGGAATGTGTGGCTTAAAAGACAAGGCAGAGTCTAAGGTTAGCCAAGGCATTTAACGTGTGAAACTGATAGTCTGGAGCCATCAACTGTGATTGATATGTCATGTAGGGTGGCTGACTGAGACAGAAATTCTGTTTTACCCATGTTGAGTCTTAGAAAGCGGGACAAGAGGGAGGCTGATGGATACTTTGGACAGCTGAAGTAATGTACAGGGCAGAGAGGTATATATGTATGTATATATATATATATATATATATATATATATATATATATATATATATATATGTATATATATGAGTTTTGTCTGATTAGGTGTGATATTGAAAGCCACAGGACCCAATGAGCTGTCCTAGAACCATGGTATAGATGGAGAAGAGTAGGGGTCCTAAGACAGAGACAGAATGCAGTGAAGAGGTAGTGTGTGAGTGGGTGGCGATTATTGTTGTGTTTTTATTAATAAGAAAGGCACTTAGCTTACACTCAGATGACCTCAAAGTGCCCTCTGTGCGTTCATTTCTAAGGGGGGGGAGGGGTTCCGTGTGCAGCCCTGTGAATGGAATTATAAAAAGTTACAAGCGTCAGGCTGAGTTCACATCTGTGTTCTGTATTCAGTTTGGGGAGTCTGCATGGGGAACCCCCCCCCAAACGGAATACCGAATTCATTAAAAAGCAGTGAGCAATGAAACCACACAGACCCCATGAACTATAATAGGGCCCGTTTTTTTTCATTGCTCACTGCTTTTTAATGCGTTCTGTATTCTGTTTAGGGGTTCCCAAGGGGACTCCCCGAACAGAATACCGAACGCAGATGTGAACCAGGTCTCAGAGTATGGTGATTCCAAGAAACATCTGTATATATTTTTTTTCTTTTTTTTAAAGATGTTGAAACTACAAAAACAGAATCCATTTGGTTTCAGTAATCTTAACAACCCACAGAATATAGTTAACGTAATTTTGGCTGCACAGTGAACATGGGAAAAACCTGGCACAAATGCAGTTTTTCTCTAACTCCACCCCAATCTGAGGGTCTTTTTTTTTCCCAGCTTCTCAGTACATTGTATGGAATAGTAAATGGTACAATTTGTCCTAAAAAAGAAGTCCTCATATGGTACTGTGAATGGAAAAATAAAAAAGGTATGGCTTTTAAAAGGTGGAGAGTGAAAAAATAAAACCAAAAAAATCTGCTCCAGGATGGAGTTATTGAAGGCCACCTCAACTGCCCTGAATTGTATTGGTGATTCAAGCAATTTTTAAAAGTCTATCGTACTTGAGCTTTTTTCAGGGAACTTTATTCTTCTTCCTGAATTATGGAAATAAACCACTTTCACAATGATAGGGACAATAATTCTCCCAGAAGTAGTCCCCCACCAGATATGTATAATGAATATGTTATAAATCTTCTAGGTGGGGTTAGCTTGCTAAGGAGAAGGTGATTAGGTGCCCAGTCCCCTTATCTTCAGTTCTGTCCATTTATTCCCGAAAATGCAGCATTACCACAATGAGCTCCCAGTGTCACCATGACCATCATTCCTGACATTGCTGGGTAGATTGCATATAAAGTAACAGCTCTGGCTTGACCTATGCTATACATTTACATACACAGGTTATAAGATATTGCAATACGTTTGTATTATAGTAAATATATATATTGCTATGTGGCCAGAAGGGTGGTGGTGGGGATTGTGATTAAAGCTTTTAACAGTTTGGCTGCCAAGGGTTTCGGCGAGCCAGGCAATTTCACACTTTTAGGCTGAAGTCCACGTAGTATTGGCAAAGCTGCGTTGTCAAAAACGCCCGTGTTTTTGTAAATTGCATTATGTCAATTATACCTGCTGAAGTTTTACGTATATGTATAATAAGGGCAGAAACTCCACAGAGGAAATCTCTGAAAAACGTGGAAAAAACTACAATGCGTTTCTGCCACTTTTTATTGCTGTGTTTCAAATGAAACTGAGATAACCTTCATGCAGTTGTGTATCAAACGTTCTTGTGGCCTAAAGTCCGACCTAAGCTAGATGTTAGATTGACAGCATCTCTTTGCAGTAAAAGTTGGTGTCTGTTCAGAAGCAGGAGGTCTTTAATAACAATTCATATGTACAGTCACCTTTATACAACTTTATAACAAACAGTGATTTCTAAATAAAAATTGCATGAAATTCAAATTTTCAACCAAAGTGGTTAGTGAAACATACCCCATACCTCAGAATAGCTCACAACTTGCCTCTTTGTGCTGGTCAGTTCAGACTAGTGTTCAGGCGCTCCGTCCCCCATTCCAATTAAAATATGTGGAGAGAAAAGTCCTACAAGCAAGACTTTTCTCTCCGCCGATTTCGGGCGTAAACCCAGCAGACCTCATTGTAGTATTCCCTGCCAGGGCATATGAGGTCAACATTGTATGAGGTCTATGTTGGTGCTGTATGGAATGATAGAATTCAAGATATGTGGGTTTATTAAATGGTGCACATGGGACCGCACATTGTAAGCTTGTATGTACAATATCCATAGTATGTAGATTTGAAAAAGAGTTTGGAATTCTGTGGAGTACTTATTGTTCCCAACATGGCATCGATCTCCACTTTTTTTTTTTTCAATTTAGTTTTAAAAATAATCCTGTTTATGGCCTGTATCACTCTATTTCTCGACCAAACCTCACCTTTCTTGACACACTCTCTAATTTAGACATTCTTGACTACTGCTAAAGCAGGTGACCATGCTGGGTAGGGGGTTGAATAGTACACACTGCCACAGGAATAGTCACATTGCATTAGGAATTGGCCAGGCTGAAGATAAGCCTTCACCAATAGTAAGCAGCTGCCAGTTCTACTTTGCCAGGTTATATTCCTGTAAAGTCTACCGTATATACTCGAATATAAGCCGACCCGAATATAAGCCGAGGCACCTAATTTTACCACAAAAAACTGGGAAAACTTATTGACTCAAGTATAAGCCGAGGGGGGGGGGGGGGATGCAGCAGCTACTGGAAAATTTCAAAAATTAAAATGGTCGGAGTTTTTGGGTGCAGTAGTTGCTGGGTGCAGGGGAAGGGGAGGGGGTGTTTTGGTTGTCTGTCTGCCCCTTCCCTGAGCTTGAGGACTGAGCTTTTTTTTCCCCACTTGGAATTCAGCCTGGCTGAATATAGGGTATCTGCAGTGCTCCTATTAACCCCTTCCCGACAGAACAGGAGCACTGCAGATCCCTTATATTCAGTAGACCGGGCACTTTCAGACACAGGCATACCTAATGTGTTTGTTTCACAGTCATTTTCTACTTTTATTTCTATTCTAGGGAAAGGAGGGATTTAGAACTTTTTTTATTTTTTTTAAAGCTTTTTTTTTCTTCACTATTTTATGGGAGATTCTATATAATACTATTGCAGCTGGTCATAGACCCCCCCCCCCAAAAAAAAAAAAATAAAAAAAAATAAACAATAAAATTTCTTTTTTTTTTTTTTTGCTTGACTCAAGTATAAGCCGAGGGGGGCTTTTTCAGCACAAAAACTGTGCTGAAAAATTCGGCTTATACTCGAGTATATACGGTATATTTGATACTACAATGCAAGCTTTCACACTTTGGTGATATATTAGTTGCTTGTAGCCTTTTCCTGTGTTGAGGTCCTGAGTGTATAGCAACTATTTTTCTCACACACTTGTCCATTGTTTACTCTTTGGATAGATAACTCTGTTCACAATTTAGTGTGTCTACTAGTAGAAAATGATTGTGTGATTGACATTGAGTGTTTATTTATAGCTTCTCTTTGTGGGCCTATTTATATCTTAGGCTCAGTGCTATCCATTTTAGTTGTGTAGCTTGTTCAACATTCTTTGTAAAGATAGGGCAGATAGTGCTGGGTTTCTGTGGGAGATTATATAAATAGATCTTTCTAGTAGTAAATTATCGTTAGTGGAAATAAAATGCTCAGTTACAAGTATGACAGTGAAATTGTGTGCAGCAACAAACCATTGTTTTCTGACAGTTTATCCTTTATCAGTTTTATACTCCTGTACACATATTCATGTGGTGTAATGGTTTTCACAATGGTTAGAAACCTGGCAGCAGGGCAGAACCAAGCCCAAAAAGGCATAAAGATAATACTTTTAGAAATTTGATGCTAGAATATTATATTTAGTACTTTGTTAACCCATTAGTGTCTGATGTATAGATTTTTCTACGTTGGTCCCTAATGGGCACTCACAGGCGTGGTTTCTTGGTGTGTACTCAGTCGGGCACTTTCTCCTTATACCCAAGACAACTGTAGGTCCCGGGCACCTGATCCCAATGCCTGGGATCAACAAACTACCAATCCCAGGCGTTTAACACCTTAGATGCTGCAGTCATTAGGGACCACACCATGTATGGGGTTTTGGGGTGGGGGGAGCAGGGAAGGGGCCATTAGGCCCTAATTAAGGCTCCACAGGACTTCCTATATACATTCCAATTAGGCTGAATAAAACATAAAAAATGGTAAAAACACACAATAATCCCCATCCAAAATTATTTAATAATAAAATATGTTTAATAACTAAGTTGTTATTTTACCCGAATGCTGAAGAGCGTATAAAGAATCTAAAAAAGAAGCCAGAATTGCCATTGTTTGTCTGTTGGCCACTGAAATAGTGTTATAAATGGCAATAGGCAAGCTGCCGTCATACAATTATGTTTAACAAAAATTAATTGTTATGGGTCTTCAAAAGTGGAGATTGAAAAATAAAAATTATTACAAAAAACTTTTTCCTTTGCAAAAGTAGTAAAAGTACTAGTGTTGATTTGAATACTAGACTTGAATACCTCTCTCCATATGAATGCATGTTAGCTGCCGGCGCTTAACCGCTTGGTGTGCGGCCGCTTCCATACATTCCTATGGGAGTGGAGGTATTTGAAACTATTCGGCGAATACTATTCACTCATCTCTAAAAACTATGCAATTTTAGTATCAATTTAATTATATCGATTCTGTGAATACTTTTCATGTTATTTACGCCACATAGTAAATGATGCAAAATTTATCACATAAAAAGGCAATGGCAAAATTACTCTCTTTCCATTCCTTTCCAGAAACGTTAACCAATGAGGTATATCTAATATCCCAAAATAGTGAAAAATAGTCTCCACTATCGCAATTTTAATGTATGTGACACATAGTGGCCAGGAGTAGTGCTAGAGTCTGTGATGTGGACGTGGTAGTAACTTTTTTTTTTTTATGCATATTGTGTCTCATTAAGGGCCTAATTAAACTGTCAGGGACATTTTAATTTTACTTCTCCCCGATTTTCTCGTTAACCCCAGTTACAGAAGGAATACAGCCTAGCCTGAAATGCAGAGCTGATCTGGATCCTCTAGAGCAGTGATGGCGAACTTTTTAGAGACTGAGTGCCCAATTTAACATAAATATTCTGCGGATCCGCAATTGTGAATAGTTACGGACCCACAAATTACAGTCGTGTGAATGGGGCTTTAGCGAGCTTTCAATAATACAAACAACTTTGTACCGAAAGGTAAAGGTCTCTGCATTTGGTACTTTTGAACAATTAATGTTCACTATTTACATCGCACAGGATCTGTTTTATAGTGACCGTGCAATGTTATTACAGCCTGTACTAATATCACATGTCTGCTATAAAACAGATATGTGATTTAAATAGTGAAGTGGCCCGCCACAATACAATCTGCCCCTCTGTGGCCCCAAGACAGTATTATATGCTCCACAGTGGACCTCAGACAGTATTATATGTTCCACTTTGGGCCCCCACACACAGTATTATATGCTCCACAGTAGCCCCCATACACAGTACAATCTGCCCCTCAGTTGCCCCTAGACAGTATTACATGCTCCACTTTGGGCCCCCACACACAGAATTATATGCGTCACAGTAGCACCCCCCAGTATTATATGTTCCACAGTAGGCCCCCTCACTCAGTATTATATGCTCTACAGTACGCCCCCCCCACAGTATTATATGCTCCACAGTACGCCCCCACACATTATTATATGCTCCACATTATGCCCCCCACAGTATTATATGCTCCACAGTATGCCTTCTGCCCCACATTGATGGTCAATTTGCTTCAGTGAATTTATGTGTATGCCATGGGAGATTGCCCTTTCTGGCCAGCCAGTTTATTATCTTTAGACAACAGATGTCCAGGGGGGACCAAATGACCCTATGTTCAATCATAGACACACATCTTTCCCAGCAGTCAGGAAGGTATCCCTCTTTCTCAATATTCTGCAGTGGGGGAAGAGGAGGGGGGTACCTGGAAGGGAGGTGTGGCTGAACACTAACCTTTGACTGTGAGGCAGACCGAGTTTCTTGGTCACTTATGCAGGAGGCAGCTAAGAATTAGCTGTGGTGTCCCTTCTGCACAAGAAAACCCTCTACACTTGTTCTGATCCAGGAAGACGTGCAACAAGTCATGCCGTTGACTTAAGACAGTGCCCTGGGGCCTTGGAGTCAGACCTCACTGAATCGGGTTACAGGTTCGTTCCGGTATTCGTTCTTCTCCTTTATTCCCATTTTATTTTCTGTTTTGTAGTGTGCTTTTACCTGTATTTGCTTGACGCTCCTCTGATGTGTACTCAGTACTAGCAACTAACATATACAGACACACTCATGTTGATAAATATATAAAATTTATAAAGCTTGTTTCATATTATCCTTTGAACTCAGACACTCACGGGGTGTGAGTGGAAATTAAGGGTGATTCCAGGTGTGCCAAGCGGCTTGGCAGTGTGAGATCCCTCCCACATAGCTGTACAATACTAGCCTCACTTATCCTCTTTGATATTGCCCTGATTATCCACAGGTCTCTACTGTACTTCCTCATCCCTCTGAACACACAGGAAATGCCAATCTTTAGCTAAAGCAGGTTACTGTTGCCGCTATTGACTGGCTGAATAGTCATGTCGAGATGGCATTATACCCAGGGCGGTGGAGTTGGACCCAGAGTCAATTTTTTGTGGAGTTGGCATTGGGAAAAAAAAGGTCAATACAATTAATTGCCTTTGTTGTTGCAGAATTTGCTGCAGTTTTTTTTGAGCTAACGGTAAGAGTGAATTTAGCAGAATATTTCCCAATATATTTCCCATTTTGCTCAAAAAACGCAAGATCCACAGCAAAAAATATAGCTTTAACTCAATGTGTGACTTAAGGCCTGATATTCACCACAAGAGCAAGAGGGGGGTTCCAATGTTCCATGGTTTAACTCTTCAGATTCTTTGGTCAATCGGGAGCTCCCTACCTCTACTTGCTTAGATGTTATGGTCACCCAATTGGCGCCATATAATTTTCGACCTGACTAACTCCCTTTTACCTTGAGGTATGTTTGAAACCTAAGTCTGTATCTGCAAATTTCTGTATAGCAATAAACTGACAAAACAATAAATGGTGAAGAGCTCTATTGCTAGACAAGTTGTGCCTGCTGTAAACATTTCCAAACCCGGGATTGTTACATAATCCCAAGGTAATCTGCAAACTTTGTTTGTTATCAGGGGAGTAACTAAGACTTTCTGAGCCAGATTTCATGTCAGCCTTTGTCTTAGTTTCTGGCCATAACATTAAATGTTGTTGCTACAGTGGAGTAATGTGAATTGAACACCATCTTACAAACAGTGAGAGACCTCCTATGATAAATAAGCTTGAGAGCGTACGGTCACACTGGATCTTACTCGAGTTTGAATTACACTCCTGTATTCTATTCTTCAGGCCACTCAGAAGCCTAAGGATCCATAGATTGATAGATATTACACGGCCTCTTCATGCTTTTAGTTTTCCATCTCCGACCCTTTCCTTCTCTGTTATTCAGAAACTTGTTTAGCAACTGTCTGCTCTTGGATGGCATTGCTTAAGGTGAGTTTTTTTTTTTTTTTTCTTTTTTGTTAAAAAAATTTTTTTTTCCTCACAAAGAATTTTTTTTATTTTATTTAATAGATTGTGAGCCCCATATAGGGATCACGATGTACATTTTTTCCCCCTATCAGTATGTCTTTGTAGAATGAGAAGAAATCCACACAAACACGGGGAGAACATACAAACTCCTTGCAGATGTTGTTCCTGGCGGGATTTGAACCCAGGACTCCAGCGCTGAAAGGCTGCAGTACTAACCACCGTGCTAAGCCACCATGTTGCCCCAAACAAGAAAATGTATCTGTTCTCTGTATGGTGTACAGCATTTGTATGTTCATTTGCCATAATTTGGAGAGGAATTTGGGGTGGTAGTCTGTCTCAATCCTTCTCTAAACACTGTACTGAATTTATCTCTTATTGTTTTCAATGGAGACGGTAATGAATGCTTTTTTTCCCCACGCACTTAAAATAGGATTGTTTTGCTTGATCTTGTCGCAGTTTCTGTGGCTGGATAACCACGAGCATGAGGCCACATCCTTGAATAGTCTCATTGGATATAGATAAACTAGACATGGATCCAATAAAACTGTTGTAAACTTGTGCTAAAAAAATGGTGGGCGGTCTGAAAAACATAAAACTTATCAGGAGAGGCTTAAAGAACTGTATAATCTGTATATTCCTGAGGAAAGAGGGAACATGACTGAAACCCATCTACGGTGGAGGGTGGTGTTTAGTGAACATTTTTTGTGTTATACTTTAAAGGGGTTGTTTGGGCTTATTTTTTACTTATTTATTTTGTGGTCTGTGTTCAGGATCAAATATATGATCGAGAAGGATGGCGATAATTTGTATAGTGCCTCTTCTGGCACCCCTGCAGTAAACAGTATCAGGCAGGTGCAGAAAACTCTGTCCACTGTATAGCGTCCCAGCTCTTTCACTGCAGTTCAAATCTTACTGACTTCATTGGGAGCTGAGATGCAGTGAAAACCACTAGACCGGATTGAGTTGCTGTGTTTTGGGGGACTGGGTCACCCACAGCACTCACCATTATATTTGTGGGTAAGTTAGGTGGCATTTAGTGACCTACAGTTGATTATACTATGATATCTGCCTGGGTGTATGGTGTCATAATTTTTTTTTGACGTAGTATTTTTGCATGTATTTCATGTAACTGCAAGACCTTTGCACACATTCATTGTAGTCTTTTTTTTATAGTTATTATATTATATATATATATTATATTATAGTTACTCTTCTAGTTATTACATGTTCAGTTATTTCTTGCCACCGTCCTTCCCACAATCTACTGTGATTGTCATTCTGTATGTATCTTTTCCCTCTGATTTGTTATAACTGGCATAATTTTTTTTTTTTTTTTTTAAATGTAGATTGTGAGCTCACAATGTACATTTTTCCCTACCAGTATGTCTTTTTGGAATATGGGATGGAAATCCATGCAAACACGGGGAGAACATATACTCCTTGCAGATGGTTTTATGCCCTTGGCGGGATTTGAACACCAGGACTCCAGCGCTGCAAGGCTGCAGTGCTAACCACTGAGCCACCGTGTGGCCCCATAACTGGCATAATTTGTTATAAGAGTGTGGTGACATTCCCTATTGCTTTTTTTTTTTCTTCCGGTGTTCTCCATTGTCATGGGGTTAGGTCATATTTTATACCCTTCTCCATTATGAATGTTTGCAATGATGTAATTATCTCCTTTTTCTTAATATATAAATTTTTTATAATCCTATAAATATATTAATATTTGCTCCTGGTCATTTTTGTTGTTGTTGTTATGTATTGGACAGTAACCAGAAACTACTCTGTACAGATGATCATTCTCAGACTGGGTGTTGGCCCCCTATCAATCATATGCTTATGGCTTATCCTCAGGATAGGCCATATAAAAATTAGGCCTGGACAACCCTTTTAATTAACTTATCTAACTTCCTTTTAATAGAACATAGGCTGTTAAAGGGGTTTTCCGTAAATTGATAAATTGGCTAAGTAACCCATGTCCCCCTCCAACTTTCTGATATAGTTTTTTTTTTTTTTTTTTACGTAGATTTAGGTGGCCTACATACATAAAAAATGTTTTACCGTTCCGCAGATGTAATGGGTCTTTGAACTAACCAAGTTGCTGACCCGTTATGTCAGTGTAAAGGCCTCGCCCTCCAGCCCTATTGTACTTAGCATTTTCTCTGAATCTGGCGTGACGCGTCATCCAGGGAAGGCCACCTCCTCTTCTTCTGTGATCCAGCGCCCCAAACACATGCAATAGTGCCCAGGATGCTGGCACACAATACTTATCTATCTTCTCTTGCTTCTGATCCGTAGCTGAGCTGTGACGTCACTTCCAGAAGTGAGTTAGTTGGGAAGGGCTAGTAGTGGGTGGGCCAGCTAGGGAGACAGGAAGGGGTTGTAAGGGTGTGAGAGGGGGAGGGACAAAAGCATTATGGTAGTTGTAGGATAGAAGCACAGGAAGCTAAACCGTGTAGTCTGTTTCCCTCCCCTTCCCTACCAAAACCGGCTCAGAATGGGTTAAAAATGATTTCCCTTGCAGCAAATCAAAATAATTGGGCACCTATTTGCTTCAAGGGCATGCACATGGCAGTGAGGAGTGGTTAGCCAATAATTGCTACGCTTCTCCAATTTACACATCATTCTAATGGTTGGACTGTCAGTTACTAACAGCGCTACCATGTGTTGTGTGTGTGTTTTATTTAGGTTTTTTTTTTTTGGATGTAAGCATTGAACAAAAATTTTAAATAAAGATTGTATTAGAAACGTTAGATTGAATTAGGAACTATGATGTTCTTATAGAATAAACAAATAGCAAGTGTTATTTGTTCTTGCTTCTCTTAAGCCTGGTTCACATCTGCATTCGGTATTCCATCCAGGTAGTCCGCGTCAGGAACCCCCCAAACAGAATACCGAACGCATTAAAAAGCAGTTAGCAAAGTCACCACATGGACCACATAGTCTATAATGGGGTTCGTGTGTTTCCCTCACGGTGTCCGCACGAATCATGCGGAGACAAAAGAACTGCAAGAAGTACTTTTCTCTCCACATGACTTGTGCAGAAACTGCACGGAAAACACACGTACCCCATTATAGTCCATGAGATCTGTGTGGTTTCTTTGCTGACCGATTTTTTTTTTACTGCTTTCAGTATTCCGTTCATGGGGGGACGACACTCCCCAAGTGAACTTCCTGAATGTTATACTGAATGCAAATGTGAACCAGACCTTATATTCATAGGTAAAAGTTTAGCTCACTACCCCGCTTTTAAAGTTCAACTACGTAATTGTCTACTTCTTTGTTTACCTTTGTCTGTACTGCTGTCCAAGTGTGCTTAAGGTTGAGGTAAAGTTGGCAGGATGTGTTTATTAAGGCACCATTAGAATTACATGCACGATAAACTGACCTAATAATAATTCGATATTTTCTTTAAAGAGGACCTTTCACCATGTCCGGGCACAGGCAGTTCTATATACTGCCAGAAAGCTGACAGTGCGCTGAATTCAGCGCACTGTCGGCTTTCCCGATCTGTGCCCGGTGTGAAGAGCTTACGGCCCGGTACCGTAGCTCTTCTATGGTCAGAAGGGCGTTTCTGACCATTAGCCAGGAACGTCCTTCTGCCTCGCGGCGCCAATCGCGCTGTGCTGTGGAGCCGGGAGGAACGCCTCCTCCCTCTCCTGATAATACTCGTCTACGGACAAGCTGTGTGAGCAGAGGGAGGGGGGCGTTCCTCCCCGCTCCACAGCACAGCGCGATTGGCGCCGCGAGGCAGAAGGACGTTCCTGGCTAATGGTCAGAAACGCCCTTCTGACTGTAAAGCGCTACGGTACCGGGACCGTAAGCTCTTTACATCGGGCACAGATCGGGAAAGCCGACAGTGCGCTGAATTCAGCGCACTGTCAGCTTTCTGGCAGTATATAACACTGCCTGTGCCCAGATATGGTGAAAGGTCCTCTTTAAGGTGGTTCTACACGGGATACTGGCCACAGAAGTCCGTGCTATGGCCACCGGTGCTCTTGCTTAAAGGGTTAATTTTTATTTTTATTTTTTTGCGCCCCCCCCCCCCCCCCCCAGAAATTTCAATAATATTATTTCATTTATTTTTTTTTATTTAAAAAAAATGTAAAAAAAAACCCCCAAAAAACCCAAACCCAAAACTATATACATTTGGTATTCCTGTAATCATACTGATCCATAGAATATAAGTAGCATGTAATTTTGGCTGCAAAGTGATGAATGTAAAAATGAAGCCAGTGAGAAAGTCGCCCAAATGCAGTTTTTCTCCAATTCCTCCCTTTTAATGTGTGTTGTTTTTTTTTTTTTAAACAGTTTCCCAGTACATTGTGCAGAATATTAAATGGTGCCATTTCAAAGTACAATATGTTCTGCAAAAATTTAGCACTCCTTGGCCTCTCTGAACTGAGAACTAAAAAGGTCATGGCTTTTTGGAAGGAGGGGGAGTAAAACATTAAAATCAAAAAAAGTCAGAGGCAGGAGGATTTAGGGTATGCTTAAAGGGGTTGGCCACTTTCAGACTAATATTGACAAACAAATGTACAATAAAAAGATATACACTTTTCCAATATACTTTCTGCACCAATTCCTCACGGTTTTCTAGATCTCTGCTTGCTGTCATTCATTCTGTTACTTCTAATGGATAAAGCTCTGACCATGGTCATGTGATTTACAGTCCATGGTCATGTGACTAGCACACAGGTGCACAGCTCATTACCAGGCAGATGTCTGATTACTGTGCTGGGACTATAACGAGCGGCACCTGTGTGCTCATCACATGACCCTGGACCGTAAATCACATGACCATGGACCGTAAATCACATGACCATGGTCAGTGTTTCATCTACTAGAAGTAACAGAATGAATGACAACAAGCAGAGATCTAGAAAACCGTGAGGAATCGATACAGAAAGTATATTGGAAAATTGTATATCTTTTTATTGTACATTTGTTTGTCAATATTGGTCTGAAAGTGGCCAACCCCTTTAAACTAAGTTTTTTACAGTTGGATTTTGAGGCAGAATCCGCCTCTAAAAACTGCCCCCAAGTCTCCAATTCATTTCAACAGTAGTCAGCAGCAGATTTTTTTTTTTCCTTCTAGCTGCTTATTTCAGGGGAAGAAAATGTCGTGACTTATGTTCAATTGGATTCTGTTTTTCAAAGCCCATTGAATTAAATGAAAGGTGAAAAAAAAAATAAAAGTGAAGTCGCATTTTTTTCGGTCTCCCATGTATTTCAATTTTACGCCAGTGATCATTTGATTGAAAGGTCCATGGATTAATAATTTTTTGCTTATACAGCCCTTTAAAACTTTCTGCCATTTTCCAGTTCACAGTTGATCCTTCCATTAGTTGGCTTGTTGTCTAGAGTTACTGTGTTTGCATGGTTAGTATCTGGCATGTGTGCTAATGTCACTGACCAAAACTGTGTGTTCAAGTTGCATAAACACAGCCTTTTTTTGTTGTGGATTTTGCCTTGTTTTTTTTTTTTGTTTTTTTTTTTGAGCCAAAGCCAGGAGCGGATTGAGCAAAAGGGAGAAGTATAGGAGCTTTGTATATGCTCCCCACTTCTTTTGTAGCCATTCTTGGCTTTGCCTAAAAAATTAAAACGCAACAAAAAAAGTTGTTTCCACAATGTGGGGCCTCAGCCTATTAGTGACTTATAATACGCTCCAACTAAAACTGCAACTCTAGAATAGAAGGATGGCCCAGAAGAGTAGGGGATTTGGGGAATCTGAATACCACTGGAATAATACTGCCAAGCACTTCTAGATACTACCAAATACACTCACCGGCCACTTTATTAGGTACACCATTCTAGTAACGGGTTGGACCCCCATTTGCTTTCAGAACTGCCTCAATTCTTCGTGGCATAGATTCAACAAGGTGCTGGAAGCATTCCTCAGAGATTTTGGTCCATATTGACATGATGGCATCACACAGTTGCCACAGATTTGTCGGCTGCACATCCATGATGCGAATCTCCCGTTCCACCACATCCCAAAGATGCTCTATTGGATTGAGATCTGGTGAGTGTGGAGGCCATTGGAGTACAGTGAACTCATTGTCATGTTCAAGAAACCAGTCTGAGATGATTCCAGCTTTATGACATGGCGCATTATCCTGCTGAAAGTAGCCATCAGATGTTGGGTACATTGTGGTCATAAAGGGATGGACATGGTCAACAACAATACTCAGGTAGGCTTTGGCGTTGCAACGATGCTCAATTGGTACCAAGGGGCCCAAAGAGTGCCAAGAAAATATTCCCCACACCATGACACCACCACCACCAGCCTGAACCGTTGATACAAGGCAGGATGGATCCATGCTTTCATGTTGTTGACGCCAAATTCTGACCCTACCATCCGAATGTCGCAGCAGAAATCGAGACTCATCAGACCAGGCAACGTTTTTCCAATCTTCAATTGTCCAATTTCGATGAGCTTGTGCAAATTGTAGCCTCAGTTTCCTGTTCTTAGCTGAAAGGAGTGGCACCCGGTGTGGTCTTCTGCTGCTGTAGCCCATCTGCCTCAAAGTTCGACGTACTGTGCGTTCAGAGATGCTCTTCTGGCTACCTTGGTTGTAACGGGTGGCTATTTGAGTCACTGTTGCCTTTCTATCAGCTCGAACCAGTCTGGCCATTCTCCTCTGGCATCAACAACGCATTTCCGCCCACAGAACTGCCGCTCACTGGATGTTTTTTCTTTTTCGGACCATTCTCTGTAAACCCTAGAGATGGTTGTGCGTGAAAATCCCAGTAGATCAGCAGTTTCTGAAATACTCAGATCAGCCCTTCTGGCACCAACAACCATGCCACGTTCAAAGGCACTCAAATCGCCTTTCTTCCCCATACTGATGCTCGGTTTGAACTGCAGGAGATTGTCTTGACCATGTCTACATGCCTAAATGCACTGAGTTGCCGCCATGTGATTGGCTGATTAGAAATTAAGTGTTAACGAGCAGTTGGACAGGTGTACCTAATAAAGTGGCCGGTGAGTGTATGTTGCCATGCCAGGAACTGCCATAAAGAGTGAGACCTTGTTACCTCTTTTCTTTAACTCCTTAATGTTATAACAGTTCAGGCCAGTTCAGTCTACAGTGATGTCTTTTTTTTTTTTTTTTTTATTTCATTTTTTTTTTTTTTTTTAATTTTTGTTTTGCTGTAGAAAGGGGCAGTGAACGCTTCAGTTCTAGTTTTTAGAACTTCCTTCTGTTCTATAGCTGAGTTTGGCAGAACTTCCAGTCCTTGCTGTTTAACTCTTCACTCTTTCGCTTTCAGTACATAACAGCGATTTAAAGAGGACCTTTCACCATATCTGGGCACAGGCAGTGTTATATACTGCCAGAAAGCTGACAGTGCGCTGAATTCAGCGCACTGTTGGCTTTCCCGATCCGTGCCCGGTGTAAAGCGCTATCGGTCCCGGTACCGTAGAGCTTTACAGTCAGAAGGGCGTTTCTGACCATTAGCCAGGAACGTCCTTCTGCCTCGCGGCGCCAATCGCGCTGTGCTGTGGAGCGGGGAGGAACGCCCCCTCCCTCTCCTGATAATGCTCGTCTACGGACGAGCTGTGTGAGCAGAGGGAGGGGGCGTTCCTCCCCGCTCCACAGCACAGCGCGATAGGCGCCGCGAGGCAGAAGGACGTTCCTGGCTAATGGTCAGAAACGCCCTTCTGACCATAGAAGAGCTACGGTACCGGGCCGTAAGCTCTTCACACCGGGCACAGATCGGGAAAGCCGACAGTGCGCTGAATTCAGCGCACTGTCAGCTTTCTGGCAGTATATAGAATTGCCTGTGCCCAAAAGTGGTGAAAGGTCCTCTTTAAGCAAAAGCAACTTCTTCCCCTGATTGGATCACTGGGTTGTTTATGTGACTTGATCAGACATTTTGGGAAAATCCTTCAGGGCTGTCTGTTTAGTATATTTACTTTTAGGTCTCACTAATTTTCACTAAAGTCTCTAACAGCACGTGTCAGAGACACACAGAATAATGTATCAGTGCACAAAATTAAACAAAAAATTCCAAAAAGCAAATTAAAATCTGTATTATTTGGTCTAAAATACATACAAGACAAAAAAAAAAACAAAACCCTGACATGGCAGGTATCCTTGTGACTGTAATTGCCTGATGAAGTATAACAATAGGTTAGGTCTTATTCCGTGTAAAACGTGAGCAGTATATAAGATTAAAAAAAATCCTGGGAACACTTTGCATTGCAAAAAAAAAAAAAAAAAAATTATATAAGGAAACACATTTTATTTACCTCCTTAAATAATACAATTCCAAATATTTTAAACAAGCCACTTCATTGTCTAAATTGTAAAGGTATGGTTGTTTTCAGCCGTCAATAAACAGAAAATCAAATGTACGGCTTCATTCTCTGTGTAGTGGACCCTTCTCTGTTCACACTCCCACATTAACCCACACGATATGATGCCGTTTCAGGTTAACTTTATTTGTCCAGGAACCATCTACACGTTAAAGGACATGACTGATGACGGCTGAGGGGGCGTTCACGCTTGCGCCCGGTTTCCGCCCTGTGCCATTCTGCCGGGTTTCCGTCCTCAGCCTCGAGAAACTGGACCGAGGATGGCTTCCTGGCGGTCAACTTTAAAACCTATTCATTTGAATGGGTTTTTAAAGGTATCCGCACACGGCCTTTCCGCGGGGAAACCATTTTTTTTTTTTGGCTGGACACAAAGTACTGCATGTCCTACTATGTGTCTGGCAAAAAACCCCCCCAAAAAACGTTTCCCCCTGGAGAGGCCGCAAGTGGACACCGGCGGTTACCTTTTAAAAACCCTTTCAAATGAATGGGCTTTAAACCTGACCACCGTGAAGCTGTCCTCTGTCCAGTTTGTTGGGGCTGAGGACGGAAGCCAGGCAGAATGACACAGGGTGGACACTGGGTGCAAGTATGAACGCCCTTCATACAGTTTTATGTTTGTGTAATTACAGTAACCTCTATTACAAAATTGTCTGACCTCTGTATAAGCAATGCCGCCCCTGCTACCTCTTGTGTCACCCCCTCTACCTCATAGATTATAAGCTTTTGTGAGCAGGGCCCTCAGTCCCATTGTGTGAAATGACTTTCTTTGTAATGTATCTATTTGTCTGTACTTGAACCCTACAAATTGTACAGCGCTGCGGAATATGTTGGCGCTATATAAATAAAATGTATTATTATTATAGTGGTAGTGCCAGGGAAATGCAGTTCAACTACAGTGATCTGGTCTGGTCTCTACAAAAATAATTGAGCTACTTCCTTGTTCCATTCTCTGTGTATTGGCTGTTTGAGGACAGCTGGCATATAACACAGTCATAACAAGCATGACACAGGTCAAGTAATGTGGAATAACCACCATGTTTAACTTGACAGGCAAGAATAAACAATTGTAAGGGGAGGAGAGGGAAAGGGTAAGACTTGAGGGAAGCTGGAATGGGGGGGGTGTTATGTTTAATTTTTTTTTATGCAGTTTTGACAGTTAAAACCAGGTGTGGATTGTAAAGGTATGGTTGTTTTCAGCCGTCAATAAACAGAAAATCAAATGTACGGCTTCATTCTCTGTGTAGTGGACCCTTCTCTGTTCACACTCCCACATTAACCCACACGATATGATGCCGTTTCAGGTTAACTTTATTTGTCCAGGAACCATCTACACGTTAAAGGACATGACTGATGACGGCTGAGGGGGCGTTCACGCTTGCGCCCGGTTTCCGCCCTGTGCCATTCTGCCGGGTTTCCGTCCTCAGCCTCGAGAAACTGGACCGAGGATGGCTTCCTGGCGGTCAACTTTAAAACCTATTCATTTGAATGGGTTTTTAAAGGTATCCGCACACGGCCTTTCCGCGGGGAAACCATTTTTTTTTTTTGGCTGGACACAAAGTACTGCATGTCCTACTATGTGTCTGGCAAAAAAAAACCCCAAAAAACGTTTCCCCCTGGAGAGGCCGCAAGTGGACACCGGCGGTTACCTTTTAAAAACCCTTTCAAATGAATGGGCTTTAAACCTGACCACCATGAAGCTGTCCTCTGTCCAGTTTGTTGGGGCTGAGGACGGAAGCCAGGCAGAATGACACAGGGTGGACACTGGGTGCAAGTATGAACGCCCTTCATACAGTTTTATGTTTGTGTAATTACAGTAACCTCTATTACAAAATTGTCTGACCTCTGTATAAGCAATGCCGCCCATGCTACCTCTTGTGTCACCCCCTCTACCTCATAGATTATAAGCTTTTGTGAGCAGGGCCCTCAGTCCCATTGTGTGAAATGACTTTCTTTGTAATGTATCTATTTGTCTGTACTTGAACCCTACAAATTGTACAGCGCTGCGGAATATGTTGGCGCTATATAAATAAAATGTATTATTATTATAGTGGTAGTGCCAGGGAAATGCAGTTCAACTACAGTGATCTGGTCTGGTCTCTACAAAAATAATTGAGCTACTTCCTTGTTCCATTCTCTGTGTATTGGCTGTTTGAGGACAGCTGGCATATAACACAGTCATAACAAGCATGACACAGGTCAAGTAATGTGGAATAACCACCATGTTTAACTTGACAGGCAAGAATAAACAATTGTAAGGGGAGGAGAGGGAAAGGGTAAGACTTGAGGGAAGCTGGAATGGGGGGGGTGTTATGTTTAATTTTTTTTATGCAGTTTTGACAGTTAAAACCAGGTGTGGATTGTAAAAAAATAAATAAATAAAAATAAAGTACCGCCTGTCCTTTATATATTTTGATAAAACATGAAAGGAGCCCCGTGTGTGTGTGTATGTGTGTATATATATATATCTCCTACTAATATTATAAATGTGAAAGTTTGTGTGTTTGTTCCTCAATCACGCAAAAACCGCAGAGCAGATTTGAATGAATTTCAGCACATAGATAGATTGTAACCTCGATTAAAACAGAGGCTACTTTTTATCTTGGTAAATGACATGGCTTCACGACTGTTATGAATTTATGTTCACTTACTATATTACACTGCTCTTGGCAGCAGCCTTATCTCAGGTCCCAGGGCTGTTATCTCTCTGTGTAAACACACGCTAACCCTCAGTGGATTGTGAAATGCATTTGCATATTATCTGATCTGCTCCAGGCAATGCTGACAAACTGACATGGGCAAACACCTTTGATCCAAATTAGCAGTTTGCCAATTTTAAACATGCCTGGAAAAGGAAAATCTAATTTGTCGCAAACAATGAGAGCTATGAAGGAAGCCAGAAGTCAGAGTTCTCCTCAAGTGGAGCTGAGGGGGAATCATCAAAGCCAACAACAAGTTCATTATATGGCGTCCCAGCGAGCTGCTTAGATGCCGGAACAATCACAGCCATAGTTCGAGGAGCGAGTTCAGCGGCAGGCCAGCTTGAGAGCTATCGAAACGCCGGAGCAGGCGGATCATCAACACCAGCAAAGCGCTCATATGGCGTCCCAGCCAGCTGCTGAGATGCCGGAACAATCACAGACACCGTGAGGAACAAGTTCAGAAGCAGGACAGCTTAAGAGCTGTCGAAACGCCGGAGCAGGCAAACCATCTACGCCAATAAACCCGCAGAGGCTAGTGTGTGTGTGTGTGTGTGTGTATATATATATATATATATATATATATATATATATATATATATATATATGATAAGATAATCCTTTAATAGTCCCACATTGGGGAAATTTCAGCATGTTACAGCAGCATAGTAATACAGATACAGGATAATACACAGTAATATATTACAGACATAGACACACATAAGCTGAGAAGAGAAGATATACTAGGAGTTCATAGCAGCTAAGGAAAAACGGAAGAGAAAGAGGAAGACCTCATGGTCATCGTAATAATCATTAGTTCTCTGTGCGGAGTGATCTTCGCTTGGTCTGATGTAGATTATACAGCCTGGTGGCGGTTGGAAGGAAGGACCTGCGATAACGCTCCTTCTCACACTTGGGGTGAAGCAGACGGTCACTTACAGTGCTGCCAAGTGCCATCAAGGTTCCATACATGGGGTGGGATTTGTTCTCCCGCATGGAGGTCACCACAGACAGTATCCTTCTGTCACCCACCACCTGTACTGGGTCCAAGGGGCTCCCCAGGACAGAGCTGGCCCTCCTGATCAGCCTGTCAAGTCTATTTCTGTCCCTGGTTGATATACTGCTCCCTCAGCAGGCCACACCGAAAAAGATGGCTGAGGCAACCACAGAGTTGAAGAAGGCCCTAAGAAGTGTCCCCTGGACTCCGAAGGCCCTCAGCCTCCTGAGCAGGTAGAGTCTGCTGTGGCCCTTTCTGTGCAGCGCCTCCAGGTGATCAGCCCAGTCTAGTTTATTGTTGAGGATCACGCCTAGATACTTATAGGTCCTGACTATCTCAATACATGTTACTTGGATCTCCACTGGGGTCGGTGTGTGTGTGTGTGTGTGTGTGTATATATATATATATATATATATATATATATATATATATATATATTTGCAAAGTGGTGGATGGGGTGTATATCTGGCTTGGTTACCTCAGCTAGGCGAGGTGAAGGTAACCCAGAAGGAGAAGTGCTGCTTTAGCAGAGCATAGTCTGCTAGGGCTCTTTTGTTTATCATAACATGGACTGGTTTTTCTGGGCTGCAGGGCAGGTTGGTAGTGGGAGCCTTTCAGTCCACACCCCTACTCCACCACGTTAGGTGAGGCTTCCTCATGGCCATTACTGGGGAAGGAAGCCTGGAAAAAGGGCGCTGATAGTGTTACAGCCAGGGTGTGAGAGTGAGAGAGAAAAACACTCCTGGGATGAACCTGTGCAGTGTGGTGACGTATTCACTTGACTTGCTCTAGGATAAAGAGGCATCCTGTGTAGTTCGAGCCGGACAAGCTTAGGTTTTTGTTTCTTTGTTTTCTTTGCTTGCATGGTGTTTTCTGCTGAAGTCGAAATAAAACACTCCAGATTTTAATCCTCCTGCCTGTCTGAACTGATTATAAGGAAAACGTTTGTTTTTGTACTGTGTTAGCCAGTGGGTAGGAAATATACAAATAAAAAAACTTGAGTCTTCAGTAGTTGATACCTTTTTTTTTTTTTTTTTTTAATAATAAATGGAGGATACCAGAATCTACCTTATTTTTATGGACCTAAAGACACTTCTGAAGAAACGGGCACAACTGGACAGCGACATCTTTTTCCTATCTAAATGCAAAAAAGAGAAATTGATTCCTAAAGGACTCAGTCTCACAAATCCCATCTCGTATACCTACAATACTCACTATGCACAAAACTTTTGTTATAAAACTTCAGAGAGACTGAGGAACCACCTTATATGAGGGGTGATCCAAAAGTAATGATAATTGGTTATTATAAAGTTGAAGAAGTTGTATTGGCAGATAGAAGAGTGACTATCAGGCATGTAGCTGAGGTCACAGGGATCTCATATGGCAGTATTCAAAGAATCCTTACGAACGAATTGCCTATGAGAAAGGTCTCCGCGCGTTGGGTGCCAAGAATGTTAACCGACGAGGAAAAGAAGAAACTGGTCGACATTTCAAGAGCAAATCTCGAAAAGTTCCAAGCAGACCAGGAGAATTTTTTTGTCACATTTTGTGACCATGGACGAGACCTGGATCCACTCCCGAAACTAAACAACAATCGATGACATGGAAACGAGCCAACGAACCGACGCCGAAGAAATTCAAAGTGTCAAGCTCAGCAGGGAAGGTTATGGCGTCCATTTTTTTGGGACGCTGAAGGATTTATTATGGTGGACTATTTGGAGAAGGGAGCCACTATTACAGGCTGCTACTACGCAGAGCAAATAAGAAGATTGCAGGAGGCTATCAAGGAGAAAAGGCGTGGCAAACTGCGGGCTGGAGTGCTGTTTCACCAAGACAACGCGTCGGCTCACAAAGCTGCAGTTGCTGTGGCTGCCGTCCAAGAAGCGGGCTTTGAACTGGTGGAACACCTCCCCTATTCGCCAGATCTAGCCCCCAGCGATTTCTCTCTCTTTCCTCGGCTCAAGGTACGCCTCCAGGGCAAGAAATTTGACGACGATAGCGACGTGATAACCGCTGTTGGGGATTTTTTTGAGGGTTAAGATCAATAATTTTTTTCTAAGGGAATTCTAAGTTTAGAAAAGAGATGGACTAAATGTATAGACTATGTAGAAAAATAAATTATTTTTACTATATTCATTGTGTTTATTATTGATTATCATTACTTTTGGATCACCCCTCGTACATCACTTCTACAGCATCAAGAGTAAAATCCAAATGGAGATTAAAACAGAATGGAACAATATCAAAGAAAGTTCTAGGATAACATTGCTATAATTCTATGACAGTGCGGATATCTCTAATCCACAATAAATAAAAGAAACTCCACAGACTGAGACTTGCTTCAGGATTCTATAAGAATATACACAAAGCAAAATATATACATAACAACTGGGACCACCACTCACACATGGATTTGGAAACACCGAACTGTTATCAATCTCTCTGCTTATGAACCCACCAAAGCAGAACTTGGGGTACTCTCCAGGAGACTTTCATTTTGTCCTTCTAAAACCATGGATAAAATAGAACTGTGCAGTGACGGGGAGGATTTTTTCAGGAGTCTGCGCCTGAGGGAATATTTTCATGACACAGAGGAGACCCAACCTACTCCTTCAGAGGTTCCAATCTTAGCAAAAAAGGAGACATCTGATTGGACAGCTCCAACTGGACGAAATTTTGATCTGGATAATTACATAGACTGTTTCAGACACATGGTCAAACCAACTATACTGGATACAAATAAAAGACTGCTGTCTAACATCAGTGCCCAGGAAAGAAGGGCCATACAATCCCTGAGAAATAACAAAGACATCATCATTAAACCAGCGGACAAAGGTGGTGCAATAGTCATGATGAACACATCAGACTACATACAGGAGGCACACAGGCAGCTGACTAACACACGCTATTACTCCAAATTGGATTCGGACCCCACAGTGGAATAGTCCAAAAAACTAAAAAAGGTAATCTCCAGCCTATCTGATGAAAGTCTAAGCGGCCTCATACCAGCAAGTCCAAGGTCGAGGACCTTTTATATGCTTCCAAAACTGCAGAAATCTGGGAACCCAGGGAGACCGATCATTTCATGTGTTGGCATCCTCACTGAACAGATCTCTGGATGGGTGGAGGGTACTCTCAAACCCTTAGTGAAGGATACAGCCAGCTACCTTCAGGACACCACAGACCTATTAAATAAACTATCAAATATAGGTCCCCTTCCAGATGGAACCATCCTGGCTACCATGGATGTAGAAGCCTTGTACTCAAACATCCCACACCAAGATGGTGTAAATGCCTGCCAGTTTTTCATAGAAAAGCAAGGTATGAACGCTGAATCGGTGGTGAAACTGACAAAATTCATCCTTACCCACAATTACTTTTCTTTTGGTGACTGCATCTATCTACAGCAGACCAGCACCACAATGGAGAGTAAAATGGCGCCACAGTACGCTAATTTTTTCATGACCAAGCTTGAGAGCGACTTCCTATCCACCTGCACCACCAGGCCTCTGGCCTGTATTGATTCATTGACGATATCCTAATCCTTTGGACGGGGTCTGAAAAACAGCTGAAAACATTCCATGAACAATTCAACCAGTTCCATCCCACCATCAACCTGACGCTCAATTACTCCTTCTCTGAAATAAATTTCCTAAACACAGTCATCAAGATACAGGACAACAAAATTGAAACATCACTGTATCTGGAAATAATTTACCGCCCTACCTGCCTAAGATGGGATAGTTTTCATCCTAAACACATAAAGAATTCCATGGTCTACAGCCAGGCTATCAGATACCATCGCATATGTTCGAACCCTGCAGATAGAGACAAACACCTTGGGGGCCTCAAAAACACATTCTTGAGGAAGGGCTACCATCCAAGAACAATTGATAACCAAATCACCAGGACCACCAGAATACCAAGATCGGAGTTATTAAAATACAATACGAAACAGGAAAACAATCGGGTACCTTTGGTCGTCACACATAACCACACCTGGAGATGCTGAAAGGAATCACATGCAAATTACATCCACTACTGCAAAAAGACCACCGTTTAAAATCCATATTTCCAGACCTCACTCTCCTGTGCTATAGACAGCCACCAAATCTCAGGAATATGGTGATTACCAGCTCACTGTCTCCTCCAACTAACACAGGAACATTTCTATGCGGACAGGAAAGGTGCAAAATCTGCCCTCACATCATGACCACCGACAAGATAGAGATTCCAAATTCTAACAGGGAGTATAAAATCCCAAGTACCTTCACCTGTAACACACCTAATGTAGTGTATTTAATACTGTGCACCAAATGTTCCACTGAAAATCTGTGCTGGAGAGACAAGTCAGAAGCTTAGAATGCGGATGAACTCACACCGTCATACAATTAGAGAACAAAGAATGGACCTTGTTGTGTCAAAACATTTCTGCAATGAAGATCATCATATCACCAATGACATGAAAATTTTGTTTTTAAGAGGGAATTTAAAATCAAGGAAAGAGAGAAGGATTTATGAGTGCAAGCAGATGACCTTGTTTCACACTCTTCAGGAAGGGATGAATCTGTCACAAGGGTTCATGGCATCCTACAGAAATCACTGAACTGAGATAGCCATAAAAGATAACTGGTAAGAACATTGTGAACTGATGAATTGTTTACTTGTATGTACCAATAACCTTCTTCCACCCTCCCTCCTAAAATTCTATTCCTAAGTGTCCCTCTGTACATAAATTTGCATCCTTCAGAAATTGTTTTTAAATTTACCTGAGGAAGAAGCCCAGAGCTTTGAAAGCTTGTAATCTGTCATCATCATTATTAGCCATTACAAAAAGGTATCAACTACTGAAGACTCTCAAGTTTTTTGTTTGTTATATTGTCTGAACTGAGTCATTGCCATTCTCCAACCGTGTGAGCTGGACCCCCTTACAATATACAGTCCTATGAAAAAGTTTGGGCACCCCTATTAATCTTAATCATTTTTAGTTCTAAATATTTTGGTGTTTATAACAGCCATTTCAGTTTGATATATCTAATAACTGATGGACACAGTAATATTTCAGGATTGAAATGAGGTTTATTGTACTAACAGAAAATGTGCAATATGCATTAAACCAAAATTTAACCGGTGCAAAAGTATGGGCGCCTCAACAGAAAAGTGACATTAATATTTAGTAGATCCTCCTTTTGCAAAGATAACAGCCTCTAGTCGCTTCCTGTAGCTTTTAATCAGTTCCTGGATAAAGGTATTTTGGACAAACAATTCAAGTTCAGTTAAGTTAGATGGTCGCCGAGCATGGACAGCCCACTTCAAATCATCCCACAGATGTTCAATGATATTCAGGTCTGGGGACTGGGATGGCCATTCCAGAACATTGTAATTGTTCCTCTGCATGAATGCCTGAGGATTTGGAGCGGTGTTTTGGATCATTGTCTTGCTGAAATATCCATCCCCGGCGTAACTTCAACTTCGTCACTGATTCTTGAACATTATTCTCAAGAATCTGCTGATACTGAGTGGAATCCATGCGACTCTCAACTTTAACAAGATTCCCGATGCCGGCATTGGCCACACAGCCCCAAAGCATGATGGAACCTCCACCAAATTTTACAGTGGGTAGCATGTGTTTTTCTTGGAATGCTGTTTCTTTTTGGACGCCATGCATAACGCCGTTTTTTATAACCAAACAACTCAATTTTTGTTTCCAAAATGAAGCTGCCTTGTCCAAATGTGCTTTTTCATACCTCAGGCAACTCTATTTGTGGCGTACGTGCAGAAACGGCTTCTTTCTCATCACTCTCCCATACAGCTTCTATTTGTGCAAAGTGCGCTGTATAGTTGACCGATGCACAGTGACACCATCTGCAGCAAGATGATGCTGCAGCTCTTTGGAGGTGGTCTGTGGATTGTCCTTGACTGTTCTCACCATTCTTCTTCTCTGCCTTTCTGATATTTCTCTTGGCCTGCCACTTCTGGGCTTAACAAGAACTGTCCCTGTGGTCTTCCATTTCCTTACTATGTTCCTCACAGTGGAAACTGACAGGTTAAATCTCTGAGACAACGTTTTGTATCCTTCCCCTGAACAACTATGTTGAACAATCTTTGTTTTCAGATCATTTGAGAGTTGTTTTGAGTAGCCCATGATGCCACTCTTCAGAGGAGATTCAAATAGGAGATCAACTTGCAATTGGCCACCTTAAATACCTTTTCTTATGATTGGATACATCTGGCTATGAAGTTCAAAGCTCACTGAGGTTACAAAACCAATTTTGTGCTTCAGTAAGTCAGTAAAAAGTAGTTAGGGGAATTCAAATCAATAAAATGATAAGGGTGCCCATACTTTTGCACCGGTCAAATTTTGGTTTAATGCATATTGCACATTTTCTGTTAGTACAATAAACCTCATTTCAATCCTGAAATATTACTGTGTCCATCAGTTATTAGATATATCAAACTGAAATGGCTGTTGCAAACACCAAAATATTTAGAACAAAAAATGATTAAGATTAATAGGGGTGCCCAAACTTTTTCATAGGACTGTATATATAATTAAATTTTAATGTTCATGCATATATCATTGGTGAATTTATTGTTTGTGTGTGTGTCATCAATCTTTTACATTGGTATGTGTGTATAGGAGTGAGGCTATCACCTTCCTGCAGTTATAAGACTATATATCTTGCAGGGGAGGTTTATGGCTTTACGATTAGTTGTACTTAGGGAAAACCAGACATATGAGAGGGGTGGTTATGACCAGTCAGTGACCTCTGGACACTGTGGAACCCAAGTCTGCTGGATGGAGATAGAACAGTTAAAGGGGTATTCCCATGGACATAATTATTTTTTAATTTGTAGATAATTAAAAGTTAAACATTTTTGCAAATATAAGTAAATATTTTTCAGAGTTTTAAAGATTTTCTAAATATCTTGTGGTCACAGTCTGTTGTCTTGATCGGTTGCCAGTGGATACTACCATGACTGCAGGAACTTTCTAAGGTCAGAAAATCAGCCATAATTTCTTTATTGTGGCCGGGATATCTTCTGATACATGTAGTGTCCCTGTCTGATAACCCAGCTACAATAAGAAAATCATAGCTGGGTTCCTGACAAGTCCCAGACCATAGAAAGTTTCTGTATTAGTGGTCGTAACCATTGGCAACAGACTGTCACCACTGAAAGTTAGAGAAAATCTTTAAAACTTTGCAGAGTTTTTAATTACTTATATTTGCAAAAATGTTTAACTTTTAATTATCTACAAATATAGACATGATTATGTACATGGGAATACCCCTTTAATCTCCCAGCTTTCCAAGATGCAGAAGAAAAATATAAGAAACTGAAACAGGATCATAAAAAGGACCTATAAAAAATGTTTTCCTATACTGTGAATGCCATATCAGGAAAAAAAATATCAAGATCCCCTCTCCCCATTGTAAGTAAACATGCGTTTGAGGCTGACTGCTATCTTTTGTTTATGGCTAGCATTAGAGCTTCTGCCTAGATAGAATAGACCAAGGCCAAAGATATAAGGGAACATTTATGTTGAGATTGTCACTTTACCTCTGCCATTCAGGTCTTCATGAATGCTTTAAAAATGAATAATTAAATAAAATAAAATAGATTGGTGGTGTTATAAAAAGTAAAAATCTGTGCAAGTTAATATTTCTCTGCTTTATCATCCTGGAATCATATGGCAGCTTTCCAGTTAACAAATAACAAACATTGCCATAGTAAAACGCTAAATTAAGTACTGATAAGAGAACTGACTATTTTGATCATTGCCATAAGAAAGAAAAGGACCTTTAGCCTGAGACCAACTCTAGCCACAACAAAGGTAGGGTTGTGGCCAAAAGCTTTGAGACTGACACTAATTTAGATTTTTGCTGCTCCTGTGTTTTTAGATTTTTAATTATTTTTTTTTAGTCCGATGTTTCTATGGTATGCTAAACTACAATTATAAGAGATATTAAATCACAAATAGAATGTAATTTCTTTATCCTTGGGTTGTAATCTTGATGTGTATGTATATCTTCTGCTGTATTACATTGTGTTCTCACATGAGGTCGTAAGTGGCCCACTATGACTAACAGTTGTTGCTCTGAACTTAGCTCACCCACCCAAGGCCAGGACAGTTGGACTTCCAACTCCTAGAATGTAGTGATATCACAGTCAAGAAATACCTTCTACTCACACAAGCACATTGCCAATAGCATTTACTGAGGTTAATGGGATTCTATGTGAGCAGCCACAGTAAAATGGCCGAATAGACATGCTCAGTCAGCTCTGCCAAAATCCTGATGGCAGAGCCGACTGAGCATGCACCAGATTTCCATCCCGAACGCAGGCTCGGCCCAACTATGACGATACAGAGGATGCGGCGGAGAGACGCAGCTGAAGAAGATGGAGGTGTCGCTGGAGAGTCTTTAGGCAGCACAGGGGATGCCCCTTGTGCTGTCTGGAGACTCATTTGCATACTGGGAAAAACTGGAATATCAACGGAACGGCGGCGTGGAACAGAATTATAAAAGTAGGGGACGGATGGCCTTTCTTAAGGCTATTCCAACATGGTATTACCTCAAAAAGGGATTCTAATGATAGAATCCCTTTAACATCAGTTGCTCATCAGCCACGATCAACTTCAACAGTATACATGACAAGAACAGAACACTTCTTGTAGCATGAGAGCAACGTATATAAGGATCTCTGTCCCCCCACCCCTTTCAATCCTATTCATTCCATACTTAACAGGTAGTCTCTTTAGGCTGACACGTTTTAGACAAACTTTGGTCTGGTAATTTCCAAAGGAAATAGATATTCTTGCCTTCATGTGTTTATTGCTGTAGTTTTCCATGCACTACTAAGCAAATACGAGTATTTTTCCATGTGTAAGAAATTCTCTTTGTACCAAATGATTGCCAAGCTATGAAAGTAGCCTTGCCTCATAGCGGTTCCTGACTGAGTTTGGCAGGGATGCCTACACTGATGTGTACTGCTTGCTCTTGGCCTGTACAGTATTCTTTTCATATTTATGACCAATAAGTGACTTTAATAACAGTGTCATTTTTATAATTTTTACTGAGCGGACCACAGGCATTTGGTTTGTATGTAAAAGGGTTTATACGGTTCCAGTTTATCCTCACATCTGCAGTCAAACTGTTGCAGCAAATATGTAGCAAATGGTATTTTTCGAACACCTAAATAAATAACTACAGACATTAGAAATTTTTAATGTATATTCCTTGCTTCTAGGGTTGAATATCTCCGTATGTAAAGGCAAGAGAATCCATAGTATGCTAGTTGCAGAGAACTCCATGTGCTTTTGTATTGCCACCTTCATAAGGCCATGTATATAAGGCTTTAGGCCAAATTTCGATATTCCCTAAGGGGAGTTCTCTTGGGGACCCCCTGAATGGAATACTGAACGCATCGATAAGCGGTGAGCTTATGAAAGCACATGGACCCTATAGACTATAATGGGGGTTGCGTGTTTTCTGCGCAGTATCTGCACGAGTCATGCGGAGAGGAAAGTAGTTCACGAATTCAATTCACTATTTGCTACACACATTATTACAAATTGTACTTTCCTTTTGCCTTGTACGGTACCATCATTTGTGACGTGATCTCTAATGTACAAACAAATTGACAACTGGGTGTTTCCATCTCTATGTATGATTGTGTAAAAACCACTCCCCTCCTCTGGAGATTGAGAAGAGGATCCTCAGAATACATAATAATAATAAATAATAAATTTTATTTATATAGCGCCAACATATTCCGCAGCGCTGTACAATTTGTAGGTTCAAATACAGACAGAAGGATACATTACAAAGAAAGTTATTTCACACAATAGGACTGAGGGCCCTGCTCACAATAGCTTACAATCTATGAGGTAGGGGGGTGACGCAAGAGGTAGCAGGGGTGGCATTTCTTATGCAGAGGTCAGACACTTTTGTAATAGAGGTTACTGTCATTACACAAACATAAAACTTTATGAGCCGTCAACAGTCGTGTCCTTTAACTTGTGGATGGAGCTTGGACCTATAAAGTTAGCATGAGATGACATATCATGTGGGGAAATGTGGGAGCGGGGACAGAGGAGGGTTAAGGGTTTACGTTAGAAATTGTGATAGTCCTGTCTGAAAAGATGCGTCTTTAGTTTGCGTTTGAAACTGTAGAAATTGGGAGTTAATCTGATTGTCCGGGGTAGAGCATTCCAGAGAAGTGATGCAGCTCGGGAGAAGTCTTGTATACGAGCGTGGGAGGTTCTGATAATAGAGGATGTAAGTGTAAGTTGAGTGAACGGAGAACACGGGTTGGGCGGTAGACAGAGATAAGGGAGGAAATGTATGGAGGTGCGGCATTATGGAGAGCCTTGTGGATGAGAGTGATAACTTTATATTTTATTCTATAATGAATAGGCAGCCAATGTAACGACTGGCACAGACCCGAGGCATCGCTGTAGCGTCTAGCCTGATAGATGAGCCTGGCCGCTGCATTCAGAATAGATTGTAGAGGGGAGAGTTTAGTGAGGGGAAGACCGATTAGTAAGGAGTTACAGTAGTCAAGGCGAGAATGAATCAGAGAGACAATAAGTGTCTTTAGTGGATCTCTGGTAAGGAAAGGGCGTATTCTGGAGATATTTTTGAGGTGGAGGTGACATGAACGTGCGAGTGATTCAATATGAGGGGTGAAGGAAAGGTCTGCGTCAAACATGACTCCGAGGCAGCGGGCCTGCTGCCTAGGAGTTATAGTAAGGCCTGAGACTACAATGGATATATCAGGGACACATCTGTTAGATGGTGTAAACAGTAGTAGTTCAGTCTTGGAGAGATTTAGTTTCAGATAGAGCGAGGACATGATATTTGAGATAGCAGAGAGACAGTTGCTGGTGTTCTGTATGAGTGCAGGGGTGATGTCATGGGAAGATGTGTATAATTGGGTGTCATCAGCATAAAGATGGTACCTAAAGCCAAATCTGGCGATCGTTTGTCCAATGGGGGCTGTGTATAGAGAAAAGAGCAGGGGGCCTAGGACCGAGCCCTGAGGAACCCCAACAGCAAGGGAAAGAGGGAAGGAAACGGAGCCCGCAAATGATACACTGAAAGTGCGGTCTGAGAGATAAGAGGAGAACCAGGAGAGCGAAGTGTCATTGAGGCCAACTGAGCGGAGCATAGTGAGGAGGAGTTGATGGTCAACAGTGTCAAAAGCTGCAGAGAGGTCCAGAAGAATAAGAAGAGCGAAGTCACCATTTGATTTAGCCATTAGGAGATCATTGGAGACTTTTGTGAGAGCTGTTTCAGTAGAGTGCAGAGCGCGGAAACCAGATTGTAAGGGGTCAAGCAGAGAGATAGCGGATTAAATGAGAATAGACCAGGCATTCCAAGAGTTTAGAGATGAAGGGGAGGTTAGAGACGGGTCGATAGTTAGCAGCACAGGATGGGTCCAGGGAGGGTTTTTTCAATAGCGGAGTTATAACAGCATGCTTGAAGGAGGATGGGAAGATTCCAGAAGAGAAAGAGAGGTTTAATATTTTAGTAAGGTAAGTGGTGACAGCAGGCGACAGAGATTGGAGAAGGTGTGAGGGGAAGGGGTCACTACTGCAGGTTGTAGGGCGAGATGAAGAAAGAAGACTTCCTCTTCTGTAACAGGTTCAAAAGATGAGAATGGACAGTCTGAAGTGCGGTTGGTGAGGGGATCAATGCCACCTGGGGCTTGGGCAGTAATTTCCTGACAGATCTTATCAATTTTATCATGGAAATAAGTGGCAAGGTCATCGGCACTAAGGTCTGTGAATGGCGTCTGCACCTTGGGTGTGAGTAAGGAGTGAAAAGTTTCAAAAAGTCTTTTAGGGTTGCTGGAGAGAGGAGATGAGGGCGGTGAAATAGTCTTGTTTGGCGTGGTAAAGGGCAGAACTATATGTTTTAAGCATAAATTTGAAGTGGAGGAAATCTGCAGGTGAACGTGATTTTCTCCAGAGACGTTCGGCACACCTAGAGCATCGCTGGGACTTTACGAGTGGAGGGGGGAGCCACCGCATCCAATGCCTTTTTATGGTTTTCATTATAGTGACTGGTGGCCAGATTGGGACAGGAGATTGAGGAGATGGGGGACAGAGAGGACTGTAGAGTATTTGAGAGGTGCTGGGTGTCGATAGCACGCAAGTTCCTATATGTGTGATGGGTGGGGCTCTCTTGTGAAGGGGAGAGAGCACTGATGGTGAGAGACAGAAGATTATGATCAGAGAGGCAGAGCAGAGTTAGTAAGTTTAGAAACTGTGAGGAGTCGATGGAAGACAAGATCAATCGTGTTTCCACCTACATGTGTGGCAGAGGAAGAACATTGTGAAAGACCAAGAGAAGTGGTTAATGAGAGAAACTGTGAGGCAGCTGGGGAGTGAGGGGTGTCAATAGGGATGTTAAAGTCACCCATGATGAGGGTAGGAATGTCACTGGATAAAAAGTGGGGAAGCCAAGAAGCAAAGCGGTCCAAAAATTGGTAGGGTGAGTGTGCCAGGTGGACGATAGATCACGGCAACATGTAAGGAGAGTGGGCGGAAAAGTCTGATAGCATGGACTTCAAATGAGGAGAATGTGAGTGAGGGTACTGGTGGAATGGCCTGAAAAATGCGCTCTGGTGACAGAAATAAGCCTACCCCACCACCCTGCTTGTTGTCAGGAAAAATGCTTTTGCTTTTTTTTTCTGTTTTGCAGAGTGAAAATATTTAGTAAAACAGATATATGAAAAGAGAAGACTGGTCCTCTTTTTAAGGTGTTTTCCATGGTTTAGAGATTCATGACTTGTCCTTTAGACTATTAGATATTGATGACTACTACACTACTAGAACATTGGGGTCTCACATTCAACAACCCACCAATCAGATGATATGGGAAGCTGCAGCTGCCAGCACTGTACACTGCATAGTGGATGTTCTTTATTACCACAGATGAGCTCCTGTTCAATTGAATGGGAGTGTATAGAGCGGTCAGCTTCCAGCTCCTTACATTGCACCTCATCACATGTACAGTGGCATGCAAAAATGTGGATACCCCTGGTCAGAATGACTGCTATTATGAGCAGTTAAGCAAGTTGAAGATGAAATGATCTTTAAAAGGCATAAACTTAAGGGCTCGTTCACACGTGAACAAAGGGGCGGATTTTGACAGCGGATTTCGCTTTAAAATCCGCCCCTTTACAATGGTGGTCTATGCAGACCGCCGGGCTTCTTTTTACCATTAGCGGCGGGCTGCTGCTAGCGGAGAAAAGAAGCGACATGTCCTTTCTTCAGGCGGAAGCACCCCCTGCGACTGTTTCGGGGGATGCCGGTGTTGTTAATGGGCAGCCCGGGGTCTGATCAGTGATCCCGGGTCTGCCCCATGCCGTCCCCTCTACGTACCTGGTTAAGCCTGCCAAAAAGGAAGCTATCAGCCCCTTGCGTGTGCACGGGGCTGAGAGCTTCCTGTACACTGCAATACATGTGTAACACGTGTATTGCAGCGTACATCTAGTGAAGCAGAGATCAGCAGATCACTGCTTCAATCCCCCATGGGGACAGAAAAGAAAAGTTATAAAAAAGTAAAAATAAAAAAGTTTAAGTTTAAAATAAATTAGAAAAAAATAAAGCCCCAAAAATCCCATTTTCCCATAAAAAAATAAGAAAAATAGAAAAAAAACATTACGTATTTGGTATCACTGCATCCGTAATAACCTGAACAATAAAATTAAAACATTATTTAACCTGAACGGCAAACATCATTAAAAAAAAACAAAAAAAAAAAAAAACGTAGAAAACCTTACAAAATAATGATTATTCACCACCTTTCCCTTACAAAATGTTCAATAAAAAGTAATCAATCCCGCAAAAAAATAAGCCCTCATCCAGCTCTGTCAACAGAAAATTAAAACTCTTATGCCTTTCTGAAGATGGCGATGCAAAAATAATAGATTTTTTTTCCCTAAATTGAATTTTATTCCGCAGAAATAGCAACGCATTAAAAAATGAGTTATCGCCGTAACCGTACCGACCCGCAGAATAAAGGTAACATATTACTTATGCTGTACTCTGCACGGGAAAAAAAAAATGCTAAAAAGCAATGCCAGAATTGACGTTTCCTTTTACATCCCACCCAGAAAGAGTTAATAAAATGTAGTCAATAAGTTACAGGCACCCCAAAATGGTGGCATTGAGAAGCACATCTAATACCGCAAACACCAAGCCCTCATATGGCCACATTGCCAGAAAATAAAAATAAAAATCTAGCTTGTACAATGTGAAGACAAAAACCCAAAAGTCGCCAAATCATTAGGACATAAGTGGCTGCGACTAGAGGGAAATGTATAAGCTGTGCGAGCGTTTTCAGGGGACACCCCATAATTAGAGCTTATGAGAGAGAATACACCAGCGCTGATCCCCCAGAATGCCCCTCTTCCTCGTCCGTGTCATAGGAGCTAGTGGGAAAATAGAATGGGATTTGCTGTACCCAATTTACTCCGCACAGCTTACATATTCACTTCAGGATTACTAATGCTTACTACATCACTTGATATATTCTTTAAGGGGTGCGGTTTTCAAAACGGGGTCACTTTCTAGAGGTTTCTACTGTTTTGATACCTCAAGGGCTTTGTAAATGCGACATGGTTCCTGAAACTGATCACAGCCAGATCTGCCCTCTAAAAGCTCTTTGGCGTGCCTTCCCTTCTGCGTCTCGCTGTGCGTCCATATATTAGTTTACACCCACAAGTGGGGTACTATGGTAGTCGGGAGAACTTGCATAACAAATTGTGGGATGCGTTTTCTCCTTTAACCCCTTGTGAATGTGCAAATTCTAGGGAACACGGGAAGAATATGAAAATCTGTCTCCCAAGATATATACAGGGAGACAGTGCCTCTGTTTTGCTGCCCTCTATAGCAAGCACCCTGAACATCATGCGTTATCCCCATAACAAATTTTAAGGCTAAACGAAAATATTAGTAAAATAAAATCAAATCTGAAAATTTCACCTCCATTTTGTCTTAATTCCTGTTAAGCACTTATAGGGTTGAAATACTTGGTATATGTTGTTTTGGCTTATTGAAGGGGTGCCGTTTTGAAAATGGGGCGATTTATGGGGGTTTCTAATACAAGGGTCTTTCAAAACCCCTTCACAACTGGATTCGTCTCTTAAAAAGTGGGTTTTGGAAATTTCTTGAAAATTTTGAATATTGTTGTTTCACTTGTAAACCTTATAATGTCCGTTAAAAAATAAAAGGGTGACTAAGGTTTGATGCCGACATAAAGGAGAGATCTGGGACATGAGATTTATGATATAATTTTGGCGGTCTGACTATCTGTATGCAATGCACATCATTTCAAACTTTATAAAATGCATATTTTTCAAAATTTCCACCAAATTTCCTATTTTTTCATAATTAAACACAAAACATATCAACCAAAATTTACTACTAACATGAAGTACAATGTGTTACGAAAAAACAATCTCAGAATCACTTGAGTAAGTTAAAGCGTTCCAAAGTTATTGCCACATAAAGTGACACATGTCAGTTTTGAAAAATCGAGCTTGGTCAGGAAGTCAAAAAGTGCCATCGACAGGAAGGGGTTAAGGACGCTGAGACAAATCTGTTAGTGTAGGGGCTAAATAAATGATCATGTTCTAAAACCAACTGATCTTGGATTACACAGTCTTAAAGAGAATCTGTCACCAAGTAGAAAATGCTAAATAACATACATTATTTGATTTTTACTGTGCCGCTTAATAATTTGGTGTTTTTTCTTCTTATAACCTGTTCACCCAATCATAAGATATGGCTCCTGGAAGATTATATATAAACTATAGCCCTGATTCTCTGTGTGGGAACCTTTTATATTTCCTTATTGAAAGACATAAGGTTAACACCCTTAAGAATCAGAGCTATAACCGTCCAGGTGCACATAGATAATGAGGTGTATGTACACCAATTTTGTAGTGCAAATTTATGGCAGAATTCTGGTGCATATTTCTTTATCTGCCCCAGTGTGGTGTAGTGGCTGTGGCTGGTACTTGCAGACTTCGATCTAGTTAAAAGTAAAGCATCTATTAATGGTGGCTGCAGGGTGGGCCCCAAAGAATCAGTGCGCTTAGGGCAGCCACCCCCTCTGCCACTCACCTCTCTAGCTATGCCACTGCTGTCTGTGTAATAAATAACTTGGAGTACCAACAAATCTTTCTCCAAAAAATGCGTTAATTCTTGATGTTCTTCTCTTCTAGATAACACGTGTGGAATGATGTAATGGCTTGCCTCACAATGACTGAAATGAGCATAACCACAGTTCCAACTGTAGACCCAAGTAGAGATACCCAGCCGAGTTTAAGTTCCCCAAAACCTAGTGAGCCAGGATTTCACATCTGCCTGTACCATGCTGTGTCCACTGGTGAAAAGGATTACCTTGCATTACCCCCAGGAGAGTATGTTGCAGAAGAGATCTGCATCACTGCTGCGAAAGCTTGTGGTAAGTGTGTATCTTCTTTTTTGTAATTTATTTTTTTATTTTTCCCTTTCGGGCAAGCCTATGTTTTTTATATGCATACTTCTGCTGTTTGTGTTAAAAATCTGGACAGTTTTCTCTTGATCTGCTGCATATCCATATGATAGAAGAGCTGTTGCCCTACTGAATATGTTTTAATCCTCAATTCCTTTGACAATCCCTTGGAAAAAATGTGCATAATCATTTTAGAAACTTGTGTGGCACATGCCTGAAACCGATCAATGGTCATTGTTATTTGTAGTATAGAAATTGCTAACTAGAAATGTACATTTTTTTTTTCCTCCAGTTTATGAAATTTGATAGCTGAAGAGCTATCGGTGCCGTTACAGTAGCTCTTCAGTGCCAGAAGGGTGTTTCTGACAGTCTGTGAGGAACGCCCCTTCTGACAGTAGAGTTCATAGCGCTGTACTGTCAGAGGGGGTGTTCCTTACCACCCAGCCATGACACTGAGCGGTGAGCAACGCCTCCCTCCCCTCCTGACAGTACTTGCACATAGACTAGTACTAGGGGGCCGTTCTTCACTGCTCAGTATCATCGCTGGGCCGTAAGCAATACCCTATCACAGTACAGCGCTATAGACCGTACTGTGAGGAGAGGTGTTCCTCACAGACTGTCAGAAACTCCCTTCTGACAGTGAAGAGCTACGGTAACGGCACCGATAGCTTTTTAGCGGGGGCACATAACAGGAAAGCCAATTGTGCACTGAATTCAGCACACTGTCGGCTTTCTAGCGGTGTATTACACTGTATATGCCTGAGGACATGAAAGTTCCTCTTTAACCCTAAAATTAACACATTCACAAAGAGGTTAAAGGAGAAATTGCATCTCACAAATTGTTACACAGTTTCTCCCGAACACAGAAATACTGCACATGTGGGTGTAAACTGATGTGAGGGCAAACGGCAGCGCGGGGGAGGGAAGGAGCGTCGCTGGACGTTTTACAAGCAGATTTTCCTGGATTAGTTTTCAGGTGCCATATCTCATTTGCAGAGCCACTAGAATACCAGTACAATGGAAACCCCCCAATAGTCACTGAACAGTAACATATAAACTACCCTGCATTCTTTATAGAGTCAACAACCACTCAGTCTGCACACTTGGTTGATTGTGTGTGTTTTAAGTCTTAGTTTACATGTCAAAAATTTACAGTAGCTATGACCTAGGGGATCTGTGGCAGAAACCCAAGGCGGACACTTGGATTTCTGGCACAGAAATGTTTGTTTTGCACAAATATGAGCTCCATTGTTTTCCATTGGGGCTAACTCTCAGCTTTTGCATGCAAAATCAGTAAGAATAATAACAGCATTTGGATTTTTCTCACTGCATGTGAGTGGAGCTGTAGAGAATACCTTTACTTGCATAGACAGTGGATTGAGTGCAGATTTGAAGCGGATTTCGGCACAGATGTGTAAACTTAGTTCAAAGGTTGACATTTTAGAAGAAACCCTGATTACTTTATTACACATATGTATGAATAATCAATGTTTAATTTTTTTATTTATTTATTTTACCGCAGATGTGCTTCAGGCTAAGTTCACATCTGTGTTGAAGTCTCTGTTGGAGAATTCGCTGTAGAAACCGCACAGAGGACTTTTCTCTCCACCGGTTTCTGGATCAAAAAGATGGAAACTTGATGGAAACTTGATGGACACCCCGTGGGCCTCATTATAGTCTATCGGGTCTGCGGGTAACTGCTGTTTTAGCAGATGGTCTCTCTCTTGTTCAGCTCCCCTGGTGGACAAGAACAACTAAGAGCCCAGCGCAAGTGTGAACCTAGCCATAGCATGTATTTTCCTTTTTGCAAATCTTTCTTACTTTAGGGAAAGGATTTAATATGCATTTATTTTGTGTTCTTTGCTTCAACAGTCCTTGCATGGGACTTGTTGGTTGTATGCAATGCTGTATGTGCTGTTGTTGCATGTTTGGTTAAACCTCACACCCCTTCTCCTTTAAATATCTATATAATATATACTGTGATTCCACTTTTATATGTGTTCTTTTCCTCCACTGCTTTAATTGACTTGCTTCTGACTAACAGAGATCAAGTCAAAGATCAGCTGGCACTGTAGCATACTACATGATCAAGAGTACACGACTCTAGGCTTGGTATGCAGCCTTGAAAACATAGTGTGTAGAAGCCAAATTCTTGTTTAATCTCATTTGAAATGGCTAAACTACTCATTTTAATTTCTTATATTAAATTTACCACATGTAAAGGTACATTGACACTATAGTGTTGTTGGCATATACATCAGAGATAATCCTGGCATACCCTTCAGACATATCTGTCCGTCCCCATTCATACAGTGGAGTTCTTTTAACTTCTGTCAGCTCAGAGTTGAGTACATTGGTATAACTTTTTACTTTTGCTGTATAGAATAGTGTATACAGCTAGAATATTCTAGATACAGAAGATGTAAAAACAGCGGAAAAAAGAAGCGATTTGCCCTACCTTGCCGTGGATTCCGCGGCTGAATCAGCTGTGCATGGCTCCAGCCCATTCGGAGCGGCCCATTCCAGCCTAAACTGGAGCGAAATGTCATGACGGGATGCCAGTGCACTGCATAGGCATACCATCGCGGCAGCCGCGACGGAATGTGTACACACGGAACTCCGTGTGAACTAGCTCTACAGTCATGGCCAAAAGTTTTGAGAATGACACAAATATTATATTTTCACATGATCTGCTGCCCTCTGGTTTTTATGTGTGTTCGTCAGATGTTTTTATCACATACAGAAATATAATTGCAATCATATTATGAGTAACAAAAGCTTATATTGCAGCAAGTCAATATTTGCAGTGTTGACCCTTCTTCTTCAGGACCTCTGCAATTCTCCCTGGCATGCTCTCAATCACCTTCTGGACCAAATCCTGACTGATAGCCGTCCATTCTTGCACAAGCAATGCTTGCATTTTGTCAGAATTTGTAGGTTTTTGTTTGTCCACCCGTCTCTTGATGATTGACCACAAGTTCTCAATGGGATTAAGATCTGGGGAGTTTCCTGGCCATGGACCCAAAATCTCTATGTTTTGTTCCCTGAGCCATTTAGTTATCACCTTTGCTTTATGGCAAGGTGCTCCATCATGCTGGAAAAGGCATTGTTGATCGCCAAACTGCTCTTGGACGGTTGGGAGAAGTTGATCTTGGAGGACATTCTGGTACCATTCTTTATTCATGGCTGTGTTTTTAGGCAAGACTATGAGAGAGCCGATTCTCTTGGCTGAGAAGCAACCCCACACATGAATGGTTTCAGGATGCTTTACAGTTGGCATGAGACAAGACTGGTGGTAGCGCTCACCTCATCTTCTCCGAATAAGCAGTTTTCCAGATGTCCCAAACAATCGAAAGGGGATTCATCAGAGAAAATGACTTTACCCCAGTCCTCAGCAGTCCACTCCCTGTACCTTTTGCAGAATATCAGTCTGTCCCTGATGTTTTTTCTGAAGAGAAGTGGCTTCTTTGCTGCCCTCCTTGAGACCAGGCCTTGCTCCAAGAGTCTCCGCCTCACAGTGCGTGCAAATGCACTCACATCTGCCGGCTGCCATTCCTGAGCAAACTCTGCACTGCTGGTAGCCCGATCCCGCAGCTGAAACACTTTTAAGAGATGGTCCTGGCGCTTGCTGGACTTTCTTGGGCGCCCAGGAGCCTTTTTGCCAACAATGGAACCTCTCTCCTTGAAGTTCTTGATGATGCGATAGATTGTTGACTGAGGTGCAATCTTTCTAGCTGCGATACTCTTCCCTGTTAGGCCATTTTTGTGCAGTGCAATGATGACTGCACGTGTTTCTTTAGAGATAACCATGGTTAACAGAAGAGAAACAATGATGCCAAGCACCAGCCTCCTTTTAAGGTGTCCAGTGGTGTCATTCTTACTTAATCATGACAGATTGATCTCCAGCCCTGTCCTCATCAACACCCACACCTGTGTTAATGGAGCAATCACTGAAACGATGTTAGCTGGTCCTTTAAAGGCAGGGCTGCAATGATGTTGAAATGTGTTTTGGGGGATAAAGTTCATTTTCTAGGCAAATATTGACTTTGCAAGTAATTGCTGTTAAGCTGATCACTCTTTATAACATTCTGGAGTATATGCAAATTGCCATTAGGAAAACTGAAGCAGTAGACTTTGTAAAAATTAATATTTGTATCATTCTCAAAACTTTTGGCCATGACTGTACAGAGGAAAGTGGAAAGAGTCCCTCTCTCTTGAGCTCTGGCCAATTTGTAAATACATTATAAAATATTACATTACTATTAATTGTTCCATGTATAGTTGCTAGTTCTGTTCTGTTGAATTCAATGGGAGCTGAGCTGCAGTATTCGCACCTAGTTTCCAGCTCCATGCACTATATAGTATACAGATCAGAGGCATTTCCAAACAAATGATCCACGTAGAAGCTGTCTTTGCCCCCAATCAGATTTTTATGGGCTGTCCTAAAGATAGACTATAAATAATTTAACTAAAAATTTTGATAAGGGCATCTGAGGGGTCAAAGTTTTTTCTGTGACCTGGAAGTCATGCCACAGACATAGCTCCTGTGCCTGTGGCATGAGAGCACCATAATATTATATTATTATGTTAAACCAATCAATGCGACATAATAGTATGGCGCAGAGTTGGAAGGTACATGAAAATAATAGGAAACTGTGCTATTTGTGTTATCAAAATTACTAGGAACCTGACTGATTTTAATAAGCCAGTAGATTCACCTGGATCCAATGAAAACCAGACTTGCCACAGTTATCAAGGCCTCTGTTTATAAAAGGAAGCTATGATTAAAATGTGAACAGAACTTTGTTTCACAAATCTCATATTTTTTTTTATTCACTTTTTTTCTTTTTTTTTTTTTGCCTCTGGAAATTTGCTAGTCATTTTGAAAAGATTAATCTACGTTTTGACCTCCTTTTTTGTTTTTGTTCCTTTTTATAAAAAAAAAAAAAAAAAAAGTCTTTTTTTTTTGTTTTACTTTAGCATCTCCAAACTTCAATTTAATTTTTCATAATTTTCTGTGTCATTGGCTTTAGCTTAAAGGGATAGTCCCACATCGCATACTCACCAGTCTTCACTGCTGTAAAATCTTCTTTCTTCCTGGTTTCTTGCATCATTTGGTGGGCGGGGTTTCACATGCAACCTGACGTTTACCTCCGCCTCCAAATTAGCGTGTAGCTCCGCCCATTCATATTGGACTATGAAGTACAGGCGGCAGCAACTCCATTCTGTGTTACATACAGAGACGGCCTGTCTCTGCCATAATGAACACAAGTGAATTAGCTAGCCTGATAACTGGGAGAACAGAAGAAATGAAAGCAGCTACTCTCCCCTATCTGATAGCAGGAAGGTCACGTGGTGTAGACACAGGAATAGCTAGAAACACAGGCTCGCTCCCCTGCACTTATCCCCTCCTCCCTCCCCCCTGAGAGCAGGCAGATACATCACTTGACTCATGAGCAGCTAAGTCAGGGCTGTGGCCACAAAGAATTGAATAAAGTAAGATAGTGGACAAACAAAGCTGTTTTGCTGAAGCAGTGTATTTAGGAAAAGTCTTAGGGTCAGTTCACACGTGAACTGCCCGCGCGGGTTTTGACACCGAGAGAGACGCGGTGAGCCGCATCTCTCTCTTGTCAAAACCCGCCTGCCACGACCATCGCGGTCGCGCCTTTCCCCTCCGCTGTTGGCTCAAATGAATGAGCCGACATAGGAGGGAGCTGCCGGGGGCGGAAGCCGCGCGGCTGAGCCCGCGCGGCTTCCGCCTGAAGAAAGGGCATGTCGTTTCTTTTCTCCGCTAGCGGGAAAAAAAGCCCGGTGGTCTACATACACTCACCGGCCACTTTATTAGGTACACCATGCTAGTAATGGGTTGGACCCCCTTTTGCCTTCAGAACTGCCTCAATTCTTCGTGGCATAGATTCAACAAGGTGCTGGAAGCATTCCTCAGAGATTTTGGTCCATATTGACATGATGGCATCACACATTTGCCGCAGATTTGTCGGCTGCACATCCATGATGCGAATCTCCCGTTCCACCACATCCCAAAGATGCTCTATTGGATTGAGATCTGGTGACTGTGGAGGCCATTGGAGTACAGTGAACTCATTGTCATGTTCAAGAAACCAGTCTGAGATGATTCCAGCTTTATGACATGGCGCATTATCCTGCTGAAAGTAGCCATCAGATGTTGGGTACATTGTGGTCATAAAGGGATGGACATGGTCAGCAACAATACTCAGGTAGGCTTTGGCGTTGCAACGATGCTCAATTGGTACCAAGGGGCCCAAAGAGTGCCAAGAAAATATTCCCCACACCATGACACCACCACCACCAGCCTGAACCGTTCATACAAGGCAGGATGGATCCATGCTTTCATGTTGTTGACGCCAAATTCTGACCCTACCATCCGAATGTCGCAGCAGAAATCGAGACTCATCAGACCAGGCAACGTTTTTCCAATCTTCAATTGTCCAATTTCGATGAGCTTGTGCAAATTGTAGCCTCAGTTTCCTGTTCTTAGCTGAAAGGAGTGGCACCCGGTGTGGTCTTCTGCTGCTGTAGCCCATCTGCCTCAAAGTTCGACGTACTGTGCGTTCATAGATGCTCTTCTGGCTACCTTGGTTGTAACGGGTGGCTATTTGAGTCACTGTTGCCTTTCTATCAGCTCGAACCAGTCTGGCCATTCTCCTCTGACCTCTGGCATCAACAACGCATTTCCACCCACAGAACTGCTGCTCACTGGATGTTTTTTCTTTTTCAGACCATTCTCTGTAAACCCTAGAGATGGTTGTGCGTGAAAATCCCAGTAGATCAGCAGTTTCTGAAATACTCAGACCAGCCCTTCTGGCACCAACAACCATGCCACGTTCAAAGGCACTCAAATCACCTTTCTTCCCCATACTGATGCTCGGTTTGAACTGCAGGAGATTGTCTTGACCATGTCTACATGCCTAAATGCACTGAGTTGCCGCCATGTGATTGGCTGATTAGAAATTAAGTGTTAAAGGGATTCTACCACTAAAACACTTTTTTTTTCTAGTTACCACGTCGGAATAGCCTTTAAAAAGGCTATTCGTCTCTTACCTGTGGAAGTGCTCTCCGCCGCGCCGTTCGTTCAAAATACCGGTTTGAAAAAAAAGTGTTTTAGTGGTAGAATCCCTTTAACGAGCAGTTGGACAGGTGTACCTAATAAAGTGGCCGGTGAGTGTAGACCACCATTGTAAAGGGGTGGATTTTGAAGCGAAATCCGCTGTCAAAATCCGCCCCTTTGCCTACGTGTGAACTAGCCCTTACATCCACATTAACAAGCAGTATAGATAGGATCCTTGTGATGGGACAACCCCTTTAACATAAATACTTCCTAGAGAAAGGTAGCAATAATGGAATTGATTCGTTCTCATGACCATCTCCAGATTTCACTTGAGATATGTCTGCCATTCAAATGTAAATCCAGAAACGCCATTTTAGATACTTTATTATTATTTTTAGATTCCTTAGTTATATATTTGGGTTTTGCCAACCGTCTTTGCTTTTATACTAAACTATTCATTGTATTTTGACTTAGTTTTAGCAAGATCTATAACACGTTCTTCATCTCAAGTTTACCTTGCATATTAGATGTACATATCTATCAAACCCAACTATTTTTGCTGGATCCTCCAAGTTTCCTCCTGCATTTAGATCAAGCTGTTGGATTAACTCATAGGGTAGTGTGGTAGTTTTATTACCCCTCTCTGAGTGTCTGTGTGAATATGGCCCTTTACCCAGAAGTCTAAAACGTGGCAGCTGTTTAGGTTAAGTGTCTAGACCTATACATATGGGGGGAAGGGGGGGGGGTCTGCATTTAGGCAGCCGATCATAATTACCTTTTGACACTAAGTAGCCACGTACATAGTTCTATGAACCCTGGAGGTGGACTATTAGTTTATGGTCATTAACTCACTTGTGGGTGGCTTTGGCCTGTTTACACATTGGAGGAGACTTTTATACCATTATGGTCTTAGTTTAGTACATGTTTCTACAATTTTTTTAATTTTTTTTTACTAAACCATTCAATTCTGTGAAGTTATTTTGTTGGAATGGTTATACCCTCTGTGATACGAGTATCAACAAAGTAGAGATCACTTATTAATGTTAACAAAATAAGGCTTCCTTTGGACTCCCCATCAGCAGTTATATAATGACCTCCTTGGTGCCCCACAATGCCCCACATGTAATATAGTGGCCGCAGCATGTAATGTAATTGCCTGTACACTGACCTCACATAATATGTTGGCCCCCATGCTCATTAAAATGGCCCCAACATTGCTCTCATGTATTATATTGTTCCCCCACATTCATTAAAATGGCCCCACACTCAGTATAATTGCCTCTACATTGGCTCCACACCCAGAGAAGTTTAAGGAGTCAGTGGTGAGTTGCATTTGTTACTCACCACTCTGCTCATATACTTTCTTTCTGCTCCGGGTCGTGCTGTAACATTAGTAGTGGTGGTGGTGAGTAATGAACCTAGCTCACCACTTGCTCCTTAGGGTGCCTGTAACTGCAGTGAGTGAACCACTTAACATGCTTTTAAAGTAAGGATGGCACGTGTGGCCATGTGCCGATGCCCATCAATGGTGTGGACAGTGGTTCTCAGCTGTGGGCATATTCCTGTGGACATCAGTGTGTATCCCCTAGGATACGAATAATGGTGAAGAACCACTGGTATAGGGGATGCAGAGGTAGCATCCAGGCCAACGGGCCCAGTAGGAGGTCAGAGGCCTCTCTACATCATAAGAAGACACCAGTATTATGGATAGCATATGGTATGTGGGTGCCCCATTACAATATTACAATTTTTTATTGGGGTCCTGGAGGTTCAAGTTATGCCTCTGACGATATGTCAGGCGATTAATAACACAGCAGCAGTAAATAGTGAACCAAATGGTGCAAAGCAAAATTGGCGTGCTGCAAATATAAGATTCAAACTGCAGGGCAATTTATTGTGAGGACTGCGCTGGCGATTTTATATATATATATATATATATATATATATATATATATATACCACAAAATTTCACAAATTTTGTGAAAATACCATTTCACAAAATGTAATGATTGTAGCGAATATAATTTCTTGTCTTTTTCCATTACTATGCTCTTCTCTCCTGGATGACGAGTATTACGCAAATTTATACATGTCACGTGACCTTTTTTCAGTCGATTTCGTAGTAGGAGGTATCCATATCTACATATCATCTGCAGGGACTCATACGCATCACATACATTTGACAAAATGGTGTTTTTTTTTTTGTTTTTTTTTAGGCCGCCACTGTGTATAAGTGTGTATGTATGTATATTTCTGCATGTGAATGAGAGTTATCAAAATTTTATCCACTACACTCTACAGAAAGGGCCCTCACAAAGGTATCCAACAATCTCTTGATGGTTAAATCTAAAGGGAACTATTCACCACTGATTCTTCTGGATCTCTCAGCAGCATTTGACACTGTAGATCACAAACTCCTTCTCACTATGCTCCACTGTATTGGTCTCGGGGAAAACGCTCTCTCTTGGTTGTCTTCCTATCTATCTGACCGGTCATTTAGCGCATCATTCTCTGGTTCCATTTCTTCTCCTCTGCCCCTTGCGATTGGGGTTCCTCAGAACTCAGTCCAAGGCCCCTTCTTCTCTCTGTACACAGCCCCAGTTGGCCAAACTATTTGCAGATTTGGCTTTCAATCCCGTAGAATCACCCCTGCACTACTACAGAACAGCAATGACTGTCTCTCTGCTATTTCTAACATTGTCTTCTCTTTTTCTGAAATTGAATATTTCTAAAACTGAACTTCTTGTTCCTTCCATCTTCTAACCGACCTAGCCCTAACCTCTCCATTTCTGTCTGTGGTCTTACTATTACACCGAGGTGGCATGCCCACTGTCTTGGGGTTGTATTTGATTCAGATCTCACCTTTACCCCACATATTTAGACACTTGCACTTTCTTGCCACCTGCATCTTAAAAACATCTCTAGAATTCGCCCTTTTCTTACCATGGAAACATCAAAAACCCTCATTGTTGCTCTGATTCTCTCTCGTCTTCTCTATAAGCAGTTCTTTTCTACTTGGGCTTCCTCTTACTAAACTCTCCCCATTACGATCTGTACTGAATGTAGTCGCCAGACTCCTCTATCTGGCAAACTGGGTACACAGACGCATTTACCTTTTGTCAGTCAATGTATCGGTTGCCCATCCATCACAGAATACAATATAAAAATTATCCCACTGACCCACAAATCCATCCATAGCGCTGCACCCCCCTATATCTCTGCTCTTGTCACTGTCTACCGCCCTAATCGTCCTCTCCGTTCTGCCAATGACCTTAGACTTACATCCTCTGTTATCTGAACCTCCCACTCCCATCTCCAAGACTTTTCTCAAGCTGCACCAGTGCTCTGGAATGCATTACCCCAAACAATCCGATTAATCCCAAACTATAGCAGCTTCAAAACGGCTCTAAAATCACGTGTATAGTCAGGCTTATTACATGACCTGATCACCGTGTAGTGTGTGGAGGTGTAGAACAAGAACTCTTTTTATCCCTCCTCCTCTGTTCCTCAGATCCTGTCCTATCCATCAAGAAGTTCCTGCACTCTTTGCACTTAGTATCTGTTTGTTCACAGATACCGCTGGTGATGGGTTCATACAGCATCAGTTGCATAACCTTTTCTATTAAAAAATGGCTGGACTATTGTAGCCAACAAGCCATCTTTCATGTCCTTGGGCACATGTGGTTTTATATACCGCTAGAAAGCTGACAGTGTGCTGAATTCGGCGCACTGTTGACTTTCCTGTTACGTGCCCCATGGGTAGAGATATTGGTGCCATTACCGATAGCTTTTCACTGTTAGAAGGACGTTTCTGACAGTCTAGCTGTCCATAGCGCTATACTGTCAGAGGGGGTGTTCCTTATCCAGCCATGACGCCTTACCCCACCCCCCACCCACCCCTCACAGTACTCATCCATAGACTACACATTTTCCGCTCAGCACCACAGTTCTATATGCCTGATCAGCTGCTACAAAATCAGGATCACCTCAGGAGGTAGCGGCCTGGCAAACTCCCTACAACAAAGACCAGATCCCTGTATGGGGTTTAAAGGATGAAGGCGAGTGAGTTTGCTGAGATAGCGCCCTTAGAGGTGGCTCCAAGTCAAATTGATTTGGTAGCACAAAGATCTGCTACCCATGTCGAGCTGATTCTGTAATGGAAAAACGTCAAGACAGACTGACATTCTGTAGGAAGTAGAGGGATTGGACTTCAGAGGACTCGGGTAAATTTATTTTCTCTTGTGCCTCTTAATTTATTAGGTGCACCTCTAATCCACAGGGGATCCTTTCTGTCCGTGCACAGGAGTATCAGATCTGTATCCGCTACAAGAATGGGTAGATTTGTGAACAGAACATTGCAGCCTTTTGGCTCTGTTGCAGGAGAATGAACATAAGAAGTATTGGTTCTGGTCATGTTGTCTTTGTGCGGTCAGTGGTATTGCAAACTTTCCACAGTCCACTGCGGCTTAGGCTGCATACCGTACACATTCAGGATGCTTGTGGCCCCAAGGTCCGGAAATTGGCTGTTACGGATTTAATTTGCACATAATTGTTCTTGTTTGCAGACATGCACAAAGTAACGTACTCTGGTCTTGCAGTGATAAATACTGGACTTTGCCGCTCTAAGGTCTTCAGTTGGTATAGTATTAGGAATGGCTCATAAAATAGGGAGAGGGGCAGAGGAAAGATGCAATGTAATGGTTAGATTTGTGCTTGGATAAGTA